>NC_090390.1:59831558-61031558 GCF_036365525.1 Heterodontus francisci
TGGTTGATGGTCGGCACAGACTCGGTGGGCCGAAGGGCCTGTTTCAGTGCTGTATCTCTAAATAATAAATAAAAAAAAATAAATAACTCTATTAGCTTCAAGATAGTTATGGAAAAGGATAGGACTGGTCCTCAAGTTGAAGTCCTAAATTGGGGGGAAGGCTAATTTCGATGGCTTCAGACAGGAACTCTCAAAAGTTGAATGGGAGAGGCTGTTTACAGGTAAAGGGACGTCTGGCAAGTGGGAGGCTTTTAAAAGTAAGATAGGAAGAGTTCAGGCCGGCATGTTCCTGTTAGATGGAGGGGCAAGGCTGGCAAGTTTAGGGAACCTAGGTTGATGAGGGATATTGAGGGTCTGGTCAGGACAAAGAAGGAGGCATATGTCAGGTTTAGGCAGCTGGGATCAAGCGAGTCCCTCGAGGAGTATAGGGGATGTAGGAGTACACTTAAGAAGGAAATTAGGAGGGCGAAACGGGGCCATGAGATTTCCCTGGCGGATAAGATAAAGGAGAATCCTAAAAGATTCTATAAGTATATTAAGAGTAAAAGGGTAGCTAGGGAGAGAGTAGGTCCCCTTAAGGATAATCTGTGGTAATCTGTGTGGAGCCACAGGAAATGGGCGAGGTCTTAAATGAATACTTCTCGTCTGTATTTACCGTGGAGAAGGTCATGGAGGCTAGTGAGTTCAAGGGAGGGAACAGCGATATCCGGGAGCATATCAACATTACAAAGGAGGAGGTGTTGGAGGTTTTGAAGTGCATTAAGGTGGATAAATCCCAGGCCTGACCAGGTGTATCCTAGGATGCTATGGGAAGCAAGGGAGGAGATTGCTGGGGCCCTAGCAGAGATTTTTGTATCATCGTTAGTCACTGGTGAGGTACCAGAAGACTGGAGGATAGCTAATGTTGTGCCTTTATTTAAGAAGGGCAGCAGGGATAAGCCAGGGACCTACAGTCCGGTGAGCCTTACATCAGTGGTGGGAAAGTTATTGGAAGGGATTCTGAGAGACAGGATTTATATGCATTGGAAAGGCAAGGTCTGATTAGGGATAGTCAGCATGGCTTTGTGTGTGGGAAATCATGTCTCACGAATTTGATTGAGTTTTTTGAGGCGGTGACCAAGAGGATTGACGAGGGCAGGGTGATGGACGTTGTCTACATGGACTTTAGCAAGGCCTTTGACAAGGTCCCGCATGGTAGACTGGTCCAGAAGGTTCAAACACATGGGATCCAGGGTGAGCTAGCCAATTGGACACAAAATTGGCTTGGTGATCGGAGGCAGAGGGTGGTAATGGAGGGTTGTTTATCAGATTGGAGCCCAGTGACCAGTGGTGTGCCGCAGGAATCGGTGCTGGGCCCTCTGTTGTTTGTCATATATATTAATGATTTGGATGTGAATGTACGGGCATGATTAGAAAGTTTACAGATCACACCAAAATTGGTGGTATAGTGGACAGTGCGAAGTGATGCATTTTGGGAAGTTAAAACAGGGCAGGACATATACAGTGAATGGCAGGGCCCAGGGGAGTGTTCTTGAGCAGAGAGACCTTGGGGTGCAAGTACATAGTTCTCTGAAAGTGGCAACACAGGTATACAAAGTGGTGAAGGCGGCGTATGACATGCTTGCCTTCATTGGCCAAGGCATTGAGAAGAAGAGTTGGGACGAAGGAGGCTGAGAGGGGACATGATAGAGGTATATAAAATTATGAGAGGCATAGAAAGGGTAGATAGCCAGAGTCTGTTTCCCATGGTAGGGGTGACTAAAACTAGAGGGCTTGGATTTAAGGTGAGAGGGAGGAGGTTTAAAGGGGATCAAAGGGACAAATTTTTCACACAAAGATTAGTGGGTATCTGGAATGAGCTGCCTGAGAAGGTGGAGGAGGCAGGAACAGTAGCGACATTTAAGCGGCATCTGGACAGGTACTTGAATGAGCAAGGTATAGAGGGATATGGAATTAATGCAAGCAGGTGGGATTAGTATAGATAGGCATTATGGTCGGCATGGACACGGTGGTCCGAAGGACCTGTTTCTATGCTGTGCGACTCTATGACCTGTGAGTGGTTCTACCACAGACACCCAAGAAAGCTATAACCAAAGCCACATGAGCACAAGAAATGTTCTCGAGCAAGCCATTTGCATGCTGGAGATGCGATTCAGGTGGCCGGACAGACCTGAGGACGTCGTTCAATATGTATCAGCAAGAGTTACGGTTAGAACGATAGTGGTGTGCTGTGCATTGCACAACATTGCGCAGCTGCAAGAGGAGGCAGGTGATGACCACTCTGCATCTTCAGCAGAAAAAGAGGAGGAAGAGCCTGATGTGGCGAGGGTATCTGTCGCTGTTCGCTTCACTGCCAGAGATTCCCAGGACGGATTGATTCAGGCAAGCTTCAGCTAATCTGAGGCAGTACAGCCATCTGGCACATCAATTCTGAACCCACTGTAGCACCAACACCCCCCACTCCCAACCCTTCTGCCCAAGCCCCCAGCACAAAGCAATCCCATGATCAACAATCCATTCCTGTGGCTTCAGCAGAGCTTGGAGGCAGGCTGCTGGTTTCCCTGCTCTGATTGCTCAGATGCTCTTGGCCAACGTCTTCTGGGGGCCCTGCTAAACACTGCCTCACCTTCAGCTGTGCAAGGGCAGGAGTCGGCAGGCGAGGCTTTGACTGAGGGGAGGGCAAGGGGTCAGAAGTGGAACTGCTTTGAGCAGGGTCCAAACTTCGATGTCTCCTTTCTCCATCTTCCTTCTCCTGCCCATCCACAGTTCCCTGCTAGCCAAGAGCTGGAGGGCATTGCTGCACTTCAGTGAGGTGCTGAATGGCCAAAGCAAGGTTTTCCTTCATCCTGCTTAAGGTGGCAGTCTGAGTGTGAGGCCATTGTTGAGGTCCAGCCTGCACTCAGTTGACTGCTGTGTCTGATGCTCCAAGCAGGTGGTCACTCTTGCCCTGGACGCAGACTTCAGCGCAAAGGCCTGAGACATCAAGGCACTCGTGCTATTCCTCCAATCATGTGCATTGCCTCTGGAAAGGTTGACCAAACCTCATATTTTCTGCTGCTGCTCCAGAATAGTCCTCTCCGTTGATGGCCCCTGAGGCTCAGCACCTGCATCTAGCTGAGCAGAGCTGGGAAGCTCCTGCACCCTCTGACGGGGACACTCTACTACTGTCCCCGTCTCCACAACCTGCTGTTGCTCACTTGGGATGTGTGCTTCACCATATGACAACGCAACTACCTGCCTCGGTGACCCCACTGAGGTGTGCGTATCTGAGCTGGGGGAGCGTAATTGCTCTTCCTCAAAGTGAGGGACCTCCTCTGAGGAGTCGTCTTCCTCCTTCGGCAACAGCTGCTGAGGGATTCTTGAACAACCTGTGGGAGATGAAAGACATGAACTGACAAGGTGCGAAGGTTCTAAGTTTTCATTGTGCAGATCATCACAATGTAGTGGCTGGTAACATCAAGTCCATATGAGTGAGTGTTTTACACCATGTGGCTGTGTGATATTTAATTCTGTCACCCTGTAGCTGTGAGACCCCAATCTCTTCATCTCTATTGTGGAAACCAGGCTTATGTCCAGTGCTCCCTCCTGCGCTGCTATGACTGGAGGGCCATCCCGGTCTCTGCTTTGCCCTGTGCTCTCTTCTCCTACGAGAGAAAGAAGAGATCTATGAGAGTGAGAAGTGGAATATTTTGTGGAGGGCCACTGTGGGATGGGTGTGCCATTGCAGTAAGATGAGGGTGAGTATCTGGTGGCTAATTAGATGGGGATGTGAGGAAGCACCTTGAGAGAGAGGGATGGGTTCACCTGCAAGGTGTGCTGGTCTAAGGAGTGATGTGCTGGGGAAGGCAGAGTGAGGGTCTTTGCACTTTAATGGGACAGGCAAATCACCTTTCCTGCCCTGATCGAGCCATTGACACTCTTGTGACACGGTACCCAGGACAGCGACACCTCACTCGCGCCACTGACCTCCTCTGCCACTATCAGCCACGGGAGCTTGTTCGCTGTGGCTCCCTTCTTCCTCCCATCCACGGGGAATAGAACCTCCCTGTGGGCCCATACAGCCCGAGCATAACGTCTAGGGACGCATCTGAGAACAGCGGTGCTGCCTTTGCATGTTGACCCTCCATTTGCCCAGTTGCTGGTTCAGTTCTGGGACTTCTAGAATGCTTGCATTCAGACCCATGCAGGGTCCCTTTTTAAAAAGGAGGATCTGAAACAGACCGTCACCAGGCACGCCCGCCCACTGCAATTGGTCGGGAAACCTGGAAGTCAGATGCAAATGCTGTGGTTGAGTTAAAAAGCAACTGACAAGCAGTCTGCTCAAATTTCCGGTTTTCCGAAGCACTGCCTACATTTCCTGCCACAAACGGGTCACAGTGTTAAAATTCAGCCTCTTCAGTGTAATTCCTCTTGGTTTTGTGTGTGTCTGTATCTGTGTGTATTGGGTTGGGGGGTGGGGGGAGGTGGGTGGGTGGTGGTGGTTTAATCCTAGGCCCAATTCCTGGTGATCTACTGGGAAACGTTTGGTCTCCAGCAGTGATTCAGTTGTAATGATGCTCCTTTCTGAAAGTTTGAATTTTACCTGTTTACCTTTGCTGCATAAAATCAAGTAACTTAGCATTAACATTGCACTTTACTAAACATTAAATGTACACATACCCAAAAATTGTAATATTTCTATAAAGTTACAGGATAATAAAGTTTTTGATTAATCCTGTCAGTAACAAATGGAGTACTTGAGTACCAAAATAATTGGTTTGTACAGTTGCACTTACATTGCTGAAAAGATATTTTATTGAGTTTTTTATAATTCGTTCTCCACTTTATTGAAGCATTAAGAGAAATGCAAGATATAAACCACATTGTGTATGCTGTTGAAATGTAGTGGCCTTATAAAATATTGAAGAGGGATTTTATCATTTCGATTTGGTTAATAATACTTCTATAATACAGATGCTGGCAGAGGATGAGAGCTATCATAATGAAGTGTTGATGTGAGAGTTACAGACGTGACAGAAATTGTGTTAAAATGACAAAAGCTAAAGGCTGGTGGCATTATTTAAGTCAAAGTCAATAAAGCAAACAATGATGTTTGGATTGTTTTCAGGAAAAAGTATTTGGCAGACATTTTTATTTCGAAATGCATAACTAAATTATATTAATCTTTTACAATACCATATCATGATTTTGTGACACCATTTTAAAAATGATACCTAGATCTTTCACTTCTTCCCTATACCACAGAAAAAAGTTTCCGTGAAGAAACTACCTCTTTCATTGTATAGCCCGAGAGCCAAGCTTTCTTTCTTTCTTTGGCCTCCTTGTCTCGAGAGACAATGGATAAGCACCTGGAGGTGGTCAGTGGTTTGTGGAGCAGCGCCTGGAGTGGCTATAAAGGCCAATTCTAGAGTGACAGACTCTTCCACAGGTGCTGCAGATAAAATTGGTTGTCGGGGCTGTTACACAGTTGGCTCTCCCCTCGCGCTTCTGTCTTTTTTCCTGCCAACTGCTAAGTCTCTTCGACTCGCCACACTTTAGCCCCACCTTTACGGCTGCCTGCCAGCTCTGGCGATCACTGGCAACTGACCACCACAACTTGCGATCAATGTCACAGGACTTCATGTCGCATTTGCAGACATCTTTAAAGCGGAGACATGGACGGCCAGGGGGTCTGATACCAGTGATGAGCTCACAATGTGTCCTTGGGGATCCTGCCATCTTCCATGCAGCTCACATGGCCAAGCCATCTCAAGCGCCGCTGGCTCAGTAGTGTGTATATGCTGGGGATGTTGGCTGCCTCGAGGACTTCTGTGTTGGAGATACGGTCCTGCCACCCGATGCCAAGGATTCTCCGGAGGCAGCAAAGATGGAATGAATTGAGGCGTCGCTCTTGGCTGACATACGTTGTCCAGGCCTCGCTGCCGTAGAGCAAGGTACTGAGGACACAGGCTTGATACACTCGGACTTTTGTGTTCCGTGTCAGTGCACCATTTTCCCACACTCGCTTGGCCAGTCTGGACATAGCAGTGGAAGCCTTTCCCATGCGCTTGTTGATTTCTGTATTGAGAGACAGGTTACTGGTGATAGTTGGATAGGTGAACTCTTGAACTACTTCCAGATACCAAGGCTAAGGGAGTAAGCCCGAGAGCCAATGGTTATAGTATAATACCCTAGGAGTTAAATTTAGGACATGCGCAGGGACCATCAAGCAGATGTTAGGGCTCATAGTTGCTTATACAAAGGACCTAATGTTCAGACTGCTGCTGTGCAAATCCGAGACTCTGGATTGCAAAGCTTATCCATATATGGAAGGTTAAATAATGAGCTGAATCTTTCTGGAGCGGGCATCTTACGGCGTGTCCTGTCAATTACATATTTTGTGCTATAACCTGCTGGAATTGCGAGCTGTTAACGGTGTGGTGAGGGCAATAGGGCATCTGGGAAACTAGTGAACAGCAGGGCCAAAAGTGTATCTCCTTCACCATTGTGATTTAAGGATTGAGAAATAAACAGATGAACAATTGAGAAGGAGGGTGAATGAGAGTCAAATCAGGTACAGAAAGAAAAAGAGAGGGAAAGGAAGATTGGATTCAGACAGAGAGAAGAAAGACAGGAAAGAAAAGGAAAAAATATAAAAATTTCAAATTTGGCATTTTAAAAATCTCTTAAGAACAATTTACCACCTGAAGGAATGAGACTCCACAGAGAAAATTATTCACTTTCTGGGTCAAAGCAGTTGATGGTGGTACTGCATTAACAATGATCATATCATTAAAAAGATACTTGCGCTGTTATTTCCAAAACGTAACTTTGTGGTAAGTTTAATGGAAAATTAATATACAAATCCAATGAATGTTTAAAAATAGCAGGGAGGCTAAGGGCAAGATGCCATTTGTGTGGAGCATGTAAATTGACCAAGTACTGGAGACTCGCGGGCTGGAATTCTGCTGGCACACCATAGGTCCCAGGTCCCAGGCCCCGGCGGGCAAACGGCGGGAATGTGGAGGAGATTTTACAGGCGACAGCCAATTAAGAGGTCAGTGCCAGGACCACTTTCCCATTAAGGATGGCGACCTGCCTTTCTGAGCTGCCGGCTCAATCAGAGGGCCTGCAGCTCAGCAGCGCCACCAATAGAAGTCAATTTTCAATAGCACAGTCAGGCCAATGCTGCCCAGTGTATCTGCTGAGATTGCAACCTAAGCAAATTTGTGGCCAGTGTAGTCTCAGTAATCATTGGCATCATGTATTTGAACTTTATATAAATCTGACCAGGTCGTTTTAGCCTCTACTCATTGGTCTATTGGAATGATATTTTCTGCCTTTTGGAAGATAGAAACAACACAGTAGGCATCTCTGGTGAACAATGTTCCATGATTGGGGGTTAGTTGTCAAAATTGGCTATGCCAACTCCTATGCTAACATCACGCAGAAGGGCACATGTTTTATTTCATAGGAGATTCAGTCTGCTTATGGACTTCACTCTCTGTGAACACAAATGTGTCAGGAAACAAATAAAACTGTATTTATTGGTTGAAATTGTTACAAAAAGAAAAGACACAATCATTGAATTTCCCAGTATGATTCCAGCAGGTTTGGTATCTCAATATTACTGATAGAATAGTAAATTATTTTTTCTGCTACCCTAAGTGGAATTAGGCAGATCTGATTAGAAAATGCAGGATAAAGTGTACAGTATTATCAAGATTTCCAATCATTGTACAATATCAGTAAAACATGGCTGATTTCGGTGCCTGTATTTTAAATAGTAAGGATCGATTTCAGTTTTGCTGTTTACTCCTGATAACTCAAAGGCACTTAATTTGTATCACTGAATGATTTCTTTTTTTTTAAATGCTAAACTGCGCTATACATAATTTGCTTAAAATGATTTTGAATTAGCTGTAGATTAGTTTATGGCGAAGTTCACCTAGCATATATGGTGAATTGAGATCTGTGCAATCCCACTGCACAGATATCACAGAAATCAGCATGTAAGTACCAACCTGTGAAATGCCAGACATCAATCCACATTACAGCCCAAGCAGAGAAAAGTTGGGTACTCTCATCATCTAATCCATGCTAAGATTTTCTCATCATGGTTCTTCTATGCTGGGAAGCAATGGAAGGATTAGCATCACCTACAGAAAGCAATAAGCATCACCACCACAACTCCAGAAAAACAAAACAAACCCGAGACAAAGCAAAGCAAGAATATACAGGGCTAATGGGACAGATTGAAAATATCAATAGAAGGTCAAATATATCAGAAAAACCAGCTTCACAAATACGAAGTAGAATAACTAACCAAACCACAGGCACAAAACAAAAGACACACTCAAGTCAAAACCAGATTACAAGAAAGTTGCACAGACATGGAAATAACATTGTGCATCATGAAGGGAACTCAAAGCTAACTAACATAGCAGCCCAATAAACTACTCATAGAATCTTGAGCAATCTAACCCATGTCTGAGACCATTGCAAAATGACAAGCTTCAGAACAGAACAGAACAGTCCGTTTTATATTTCTCCCGATTTTCACTTTCATTGACTTCAATCAGGAGAGTTGCAAAACAGGCTGCCAGCTTGCTATTACCTATTTCCCACAATTGCACAAAGTCGAGGTCTGCTCCATGATGTGCTGATCTGGTTGCTGTCCCCTCAGTCACTGGTATGGTGTAACACATCAGTCTAGTCAAGTTAGATCTGGTTCTGTCATTCCTGGCAGGACCACCGTCAGTCATTAATCTTCATGAACTGTTCAGAAAAGCCTGAAACATGTCAGCTGTAGACTGCATAAAGCAATAGACAGAAATACAGTTTCACTTTGACACTGATAAGCCATTCTGCACAGTCTGAAGTTTAGATGCAAGCTGCTGACTATTGGGCAATCCTACATAAAGGACAAACAAGTTGGTATCAGGTTTGGCAAAAAAACATTAAATGTATAACTTTACCTAATTTTAAGAATAATGGTGAGCATATCATTAGAAGGGTTGAAAATAAGTTAACCTGTGCTATTGCCATTTTTATTTTTCACTTGATATAGGTATTGTATATTTAATGTTTTTTTAAATTTATATGTGAGAATGGGAGAAGTGTATTCAGAACACTTACTCTTGTCAATAGACAGTGGAGAAGTGAGTGTTGTTTTCACTTTGTATTTTCAGGCTGTGACACGTGTGAAGTAGCAAGAAGCCTGTTCATGAAACCGAGCAAAAATGTTTGTGACCTTCACAAATGGTTAAAAATGAGTTTTGTCAGTTCACTGGCAAGGTCACCAAGCAAGATATTCCACATGGAGAAACTGGTTTTTCATGTACTTTTACTCACAGAAAGTACACTTCCTAAAGAAAGAAAAGACTTACATTTATATAATGCCTTTCATGTCCCAAAATGCTTTACAGTCAATTAAATAAAAAATCTCCCTTTGCGTTAGCCATGATCTGATTTCACAAGGAGTTAGCTTCAGTGTTGATTTTAAGTTAAAGCAATAGAAACAAAGTAACCTGAGGATGTTTTCACAGTATCTTCATGAGATTTTAATGGATAATTTCCTTAGAGGATAAGCTTCCTTCCTTTCATAACTGGCCGGAAAAAAAGATTGCATCAGCATTGATTTCTGTTTAACAAAATTAAAAAGTGAAATGAGCCAAGAATGGCTTCATATATCTTCATTTTCTTAGAAGATCTCTTAAAAAAATCAAAAATGCATTTGTCATGCAGCTCCCCACCTGCCAAGAATGAGGCACATTAATTTCGCCACAAGCACACTAAATTTCAAATTGTTGCTGGGAAGAAGAGAAGGCCTGTTACAAGGAATTGCCTGGCCAGAAAGACATTTTTGCATATTAGCAGACAGTGTTGGAACAAAGGAGCTATCCCCTGCTCCCATACTGCTGGCCAACTTGGGGAGGTTTAAGTTGTAGAGACAGTGTTTGAACTGGCAGAAAGCTGAATGCTCCCAGACTGAAGAAGATCTCGTCTCTCTCTCTCCTGTCTGTTCCCATCTCTTTCTCGTGGAACTGAAATCCACTGAAGACACATGAACCCCAAGTGAGGAAAGTCTCCTACAATGAACAAGGTTTAAAAAGAATACTGGGCCCCAATGAAAAGCAAGATCAACCTACAAAAGGACTCTACAGTGAGCTCAAAGAACTGTAACAAACTCTTCAGATATTGCCTCAAACCTTTCCACTTTATTTTTCTTTTCTGTTTCTATTTGCATGTGCGTATCGTGTATTCATGCTAGCGTGGGTGTGTCGTGTATCTGTAGGCATCAACCAAGTTAAAGTTTAAGTTTTAAGAAATTTCACCTTTCTTTAAACATAAGAAAGCCTGTTTGTACTGGTTTCTTTACCTTATAATTGGAAAGCGGTGAACAAGGTTTCACCAAGGGGGAGCTAAAAAAAACAGTGTGTTTAAAAAATAAAACTTTGTTACAGTAAGACCAAGTGAAGGCTAAAAGGGAACCCTAGATCTCTTTTTCACCCTGGTGGTATCAAACATTTGGGGGCTTGTCTGGGACTGACCCACAGACAAACAAGAGAAATTGGAAGTGGGAAGCCAAATTGTTCCCAATCACAAAAAAAGTAAGTTTTCCATACAGATTTTCTTGTGGTTATGTGTGCTTGAATACTAACATGTCTGCAACTGAAGGCAGTATCTCCTCAAGCCAGAATGAAGTAACTTGGGATAAGTTAAAAGCACTGTCTATGGAGGAATTGAGGAAAATGACTGAGCAGTGTGGGATCACTGTATGTGGCAAGGCTAGGAAGTCTGAACTCCTAAGGCTAGTGGCCAACCATTTTTCCCTTGAATCTGAAGAAGCAGAAGCAGTGTTAGAAGTAGACCCAGACAGGGTACTGCTAGCAAAGATATGTGTAACAAAGGAAACTTGAATTAGAAGACAGGGAAAGAGAAAGAGAAAATGAAAGACAGGAGAAGGAACGAGAAAGGCAGGGGAGAGATAGAGAGAAAGAATATCCCAGAAAGAATGCGAAGAAAGAGAGTTGAAGCGGCTTGAGTTAACTAGGAGGTGACAGAGTAACCCCAGTGAAAGCATGGCCAATATGGAGGAGCAGAATTCAGGGCTGGGGACAAAATTGCTAAAACTCGCTCAACTAATTAAAAAATTCAATGAGGAAGATGTGGAGGCATTTTGGGGTCTTTTGAGAAACTGGCAAGGCAGCTAAAATGGCCAGCTGAGACCTGGTCTCTTTTACTACAAAGCAAGCTAACTGGAAAAGCCCATGAGGTTTATTCCCTGTTGCCAGATGAGAGTTCATCAAATTCCCCTAGATTCGGGGAAGATTCCTTTAGATTGGAAAATAGTGAATGTAACTCCTTTATTCAAAAAGGGAGGGAAACAGAAAGCAGGAAACTGCAGGCCAGTTAGCTTAACATCTGTCTTAGGGAAAATGTTAGAAGCTATTATTAAAGAAGTTACAGCAGGGCATTTAGAAAAATTCAATGTAATCAGGCAGAGTCAACATGGTTTTGTGAAAGGGAAATCATGCTTAACCAATTTATTGGAGTTCTTTGAGGGAGTTACTTGTGCTGTGGATAAAGGTAGATGTGTTGTACATAGATTTCCAGAAAGCATTTGATAAGGTGCCACATCAAAGGTTATTGCAGAAAATAAAAGCTCATGGTGTAGGAGGTAACAGCATGGATAGAAGATTGGTTTGCTAACAGGCAACAGAGAGTAGGCATAAATGGGTCATTTTCTGGTTGGCAAGATGTAACGAGTGATGTGCCACAGGGACCTGTGCTGGGGCCTCAATTTTTTACAATTTATATAAATGACTTAGAAGAAGGGACCAAAGGTATGGTTGCTAAATCTGCTGATGACACAAAGATAGGTAGGAAAGTAACTTGTGAAGAGGACATAAGGAGGCTACAAAGGGATGTAGATAGGTCAAGTGAGTGGGCAAAGACCTTTCAAATGGAGTATAATGTGGGAAAGTGGGAAATTGTCCACTTTGGCAGGAAGAATAAAAAGCATATTATCTAAATGGTGAGAGATTGCAGAGCTCTGAGATGCAGAGGGATCTGGGTGTCCTAATGCATGAATCACAAAAGGTTACTACGCAGGTACAGCACGTAATTAGGAAAGCTAATAGAATGTTATCATTTATCGCAAGGGGAATTGAATACAAAAGTAGGGAGGTTATGCTTCAGCTATACAGGGAATTGGTGAGACCAAAACTGGAGTACTATGTACAGTACTGGTCTTCTTATTTAAGGAAGGATGCAAATGCATTGGAAGCAGTACAGAGAAGGTTTACTAGACTAATACCTGGTGGGCTGTCTTATGAGGAAAGATTGGACAGGCTAGGCTTGTATCTGCTGGAATTTAGAAGAGTAAGAGGTGACCTGATTGAAACATATAAGAACCTGAGGAGTCTTGACAGGGTGGATGTGTAAAGGATGTTTCCCCTTGTGGGAGAATCTCGAACTAGGGGCCACTGTTTAAAAATAAGGGGTCACCAATTTAAGACAGAGATGAGGAGAAATTTTCTCTGAGGGTTGTGAGTCTTTGAAATTCTCTCAAGGCAGAGGTAGATAGATTCTTGATGAGCAAGGGGGTGGAAGGTTATCCAGGGTAGGTGGAAATGTGGAGTAATCAGTTCAGCCATGAACTTATTGAATGGCGGAGCAGGCTCAGGGGTTGAGTGGCCGACTCCTGCTCCTAATTCGTATGTTCGTATGAAATGGAGTTCTCCTCACAGACTTGAGAGCAAGGAGTGGAGAGTAGTTCCAGTTAGTGGTGCCACAGAGGTAACGGAGAGAAATATTAAGAAGGGCCCACGAGACTACTGTGGCTGTACATGCCGGTATACGAAAGACCAAAAGCTGCTTAAGACAGCAGTTTGACTGGCCAAAACTCCACAAAGATGTGGTGGAGTACTGCAGGAGTTGCCGCATGTGTCAGGTTGAGGGGAAACCGCAACCTATAGTGAAACTTGCACCCCTAACTCCTGTACAGGTGTTAGGAGGCCCCTCCAGCAGCGGGCTGGTGAACTGTAAGGGACCCCCGCCAAGAACAAAAAGGGACAGGCAGGCACAAGGCTGGCAAAAGGTTAGACAGGGAAGGGGAAAAAACGACCAAGAGGGCAGGTTAAAGGAAGTCCGGGAGGAATTCCGGATGAAAACCCCTACTGTCCGGTCAGCCAACCCCAAAAAAGTTAGACCTCACAACCTCCTATGTAAATGCAGACTCTAGAAGCACCCCACCAGAGTTGCTAACAGCATTTACAGGAACCTGCAGAGACAAACGAAACACCTCTAGGGGGAAGAGAAACGGTGAGGGTGATGCCTCACCTAGTCGAAGTGCCAAAGGGGACTGCACACATACCTGCAGGCAGGGGTTTCCCAGAGAACAAAGGGGAGATTAACAAAGAATCCTCCCCCACAGTCAGAGGAAAAGGGAACAACCCATCCCCTGAAGTCAAAAGCCTTTGCATGACTCAGCAAAGCACTGAAAGAGAGTTCAGGATAGACCTGCCCATGACAGACTCTCTTGGAAAAATCTCCAAATTACAGCTAATTAAATCTAATCCTCCCCCCCCCCACCCCCCCACCACCCCAACCCTTGACAGACCTCAGCAGGAACAAAGACCCTAGGCAGCCATAGAAATGGGCAAACTGAAGAAAAACTTCCCCAAAGAACCACATGATTACTGGGATGCCAAAAAGGGGAAAATTAAAACTAGCACTGGCACCAAGAAAAGACAGTTTGAGTAAGCTTTAGGATTTCTGAATGAATGGGAGTGAATGAGAGAAATGCATGGTTTCCTTGGATCATATATATTCTCCCAACGCTTTTAATGAACTGCACCTTTTTTCAGATCACATTTCATTCCCCTGGGTGTGGAGCTTTCATGCAGGCTCCCACCTGCCAAGAATGAGGCACACTAATTTCATCACATGGACATTAAATTTCAAATTGTTGCTTGGAAGAAGAGAAGGCCTGTTACAAGGAATTACCAGGCCCCTGGCCAGAATGACATTTTTGCATATTAGCAGACAGTGTTGGAACAAAGGAGCTATCCCCTGCTCCCATACAATACACAGAACAGACCTGGTCAAACCAGTCAATCACGTGACCACTCTGTTGGCCAACTTGGGGAGGTTTAAGTTGTAGAGACAGTGTTTGAACTGGCAGAAAGCTGAATGCTCCTGGCCTGAAAAAGGCCTTCTCTCTCCTATCTGCTCCCATATCTTTCTCATGGTACTGAAACCCACTGAAGACACATGAACCCCAAGAGAGAAAAGTCTCCTACATGAACAAGGTTTAAGAATAATACTGGGCCCCAACGAAAAGCAAGATCAACCTGCAAAAGGACTCTACAGTGAGCTCGAAGAACCGTAACTCTTCAGATATTGCCTCAAACCTTTCCACCTTATTTTCTTCTGCTCTTTTCTGTCTCTATTTGCATGTGCGAATCATGTATGAATGCTAGCGTGGGTGCGTCGTGTATCCGTAGGCATCAACTGAATTAGAGTTTAAGTTTTAATAAATTTCACCTTTCTTCTTTAAACCTAAGAAAGCCTGTTTGTGCTCGTTTCTCTAACCTTATAATTGGGAAGTGGTGAACAAGAATTCACCAAGGTGGAGCTAAAAACACAGTGGGTTTAAAAAATAAAACCCTGTTACAGTAAGACCAGGTGAAGGCTGAGAGGGAATGCTAGACCTCTTTCTCACCTGGTTGTAACACTTTTCAAATCTCAACTCATGTGCTTGAGATATTGGTGCAGAATAAAATGGTCATATGCGACTTCACTCATATGTATCTATAAACTAAATCATAAGCAAGGAGGTTAATGTGTTCAGGATTCTTGTAAAGGCAGAGGAATTTGTGGCTAACTAAAGGACAAATGCAACTCAGGTTTTAAACTACATGTACTGGAAATATATCCCTCTCTTTGTTAATTTTATTCAAAAGTAGATGTCAGTAAAATGGGTTGTGGTTGATTAAAAGAAAACACTGAGGGAATATTCATTTGTGTTTAGTACTGAACAAAAATAGATTCAAAAACCGAAAAGTAAAAAGTGAACAAAGAAACCTAAGAATTGGCGTGGCGGAGTGTGTAGGAGCAATAATGTTGGGTATGTGGTACAACATTGGATATTTGTTCTGATGAAAGATTAACTCTGCTTCTCCCTCCACAGATGCTACCAGACCTGCTGAGTATTTCCAGCATTTCTTGTTTTTATTTTGGATATTTATTAACCTGAAAAATTACAGGAGGACAAAAACTAAGTGTACATAAATGATAGAATCAAGAAAATAACAGGCCAGATTGGAAACATACAGAAAACTCATCCCATATTGTTGTAGGAACTTATTAATCCCAGAGGAACAGTAGCAAAGTGCTTATGTTACTGTACTAGTAATTCAGCAGATTAGACTAATTATCAAGAGATGAGTTCAAATCTCCACCACGGCAGCTGGGGGATTTAAATTCAGTAAATTGAATACATCTGGAATATAAAGCTAGTATCAGTAATGGTGGCTAACTAACTGGTTCACTAATGTTCTTTGGGGAAGGAAATCTGCCATCTTTACCTGGTCTGGCTTGTATGTGACTCCAGACCTTCAGCAATGTGGTTGACTCTTCGCTGTCCTCTAAAATGGCTTAGCAAGCCACTCAGTTTTTAAGAAAGCCACTCACATCACCTTCTCAAGGGCAACTAGGGAAAGGCAATAAACAATGGCCTTGCCAATAATGCCCACATCCCAGGAATGAATTTTTAAAAAAATGATGAAACGAATGATAGTCGCCCTAGTGTAGTGGTTATGGTACTGGACCAGCAACTCAGAGGCCATGAGTTTGTCCTGTAGTAAGCTGAGAAAGTGGAATTAAGAACCTTGAACGCTGCTGGATTGTTGTAGAAAACCCAATAACCAATTAATATTGTTTATTAATGTCCATAGGGAAGGTTAATTTGCCACCCCTGTTTGGTCTGGCCTAAATTTGACTCCAGCTACACAATGCATTGGTTGACTCTTAGTCCCCTCTGAAGTATCTCATCAAATCATTCAGTTGTAAAAGCAATCACTTGGAACAGGAGGTAGGCATTAAAAGTGACCTCTTCATAAAGCAAAGTTATGGACTATATGAATCCCAGGAATAAATCTCAGGGTAGTATTAGATGTCTATGATTAATATGCATAGAGTGCTCTAGTACCACTGGATTTGGCAGAAGAGGGTCAGGGAGAACAAAAACAGCTGCCCGTGAGATTTTGCACTGGCTAATGATACCCTTGTGCCATCATGGACACTAATTCAGCACAGATACAAGTAGTATGTATCCATTAGGATCATTAATAAGCATTCCATTGGCATTGCTAAGTGGTACTTCAGGTATTGGGACATAGCAGTAAGTGCTAGGATCTTTGTCATCTGCTACATAGTCCATAACTTTCCTGCGTGAGAAGACCATAAAGCGCAAGAAGGACAATCCAAAATCAAAGAGGTCAACATTAGCACAGGCAGTGAGGAAGCAGTTCCAGAAACATTCGTATACTAGGCATTCATCTGTAATACATTTAGCTAAGTATCCACATCTATCAAAGAGACTGGTCCAAAACATCTTCATCAACCCTGTCCCTGTGAGGCTGAGGATGCAGGAATTCCCAGCTTTAGAAGTCTTTGACCTCAGTACCGTCTCCCCTACAGCAGTGGCTTTGTTGGCCCCCAACTAGAAACAAGGCCACAGAAAACTCAAACATCCGTCTGGGTTCCAGCATATCTAGGTCCAGACAGATTTTGGAACTGTTCCATCTGTCTCCTACTGGGATAATGACAGGAATCCACTGGAATGGCCAAGCAATTTTGGAGACATGCTGGTGCCACTTGATTCTCGTACTTTGCTTGAGATATGTGACACCTAACCCGACCACTCCTATTAAATAAAAACAAAGCGCTGGAAATGCTCAGCAGGTCTGGCAGCATCTGTGGAGAGAGAAACAGAGTTAGTATTTCAGGTCGATGGTTCCTATTAAATAGTTTGTTTGTGGAAGGAGTATGTGTGTTAACTAGCTGCCTTGGCAACCTGCTGAGGTTCTTGTGTCAACATACCTCCCTGGACTGTGCATTTTAATGGTCCTACACGTAAGCCAATCATATCCAGGAGTGTGATGACTAAATGCTTTAATCCATGTCCTTCCATGCCTGGTACAGCAGACACTTTTGAGAGGTAACCATCAAAACCTTTAAGTTATGTCCTGAAACTTATTGTTTGCTTGGCTTTAGGGGTCAGAGAGGGGCTGAAAGGATGAAGGGAGAGGGAGGCACAAGAGGCTGGAGTCAGGAAAATGGCATTCAGGAATTTGTTGAGCTGGAGCAGCAGGAGATAAATGGAGGGGTGAGGCCATGGAAGGATTTAAACATGGAATGTTTTAAATTTGAGACATTGAGCTGGGAGCCAATATAGGGCAATGGGTAAGTGGGACTTGATGCAGGATAGGCAGAATTTTTGGAAGAACTGGATTCTACAGATGGTAGACAAAGGGGGATCAATCAGGGGATCATTACACTAGTTGAGTCTGGAGATGACAAAGGCATGGATGAGGGTTTTAGCAGCAGATAGACTGAGCTAGGGATGGAGATGATCAATGTTGGAGGCAGAAATAAGATGGTGCGGATAAGGGATCAGCTTTGGGTTAAATAGATCACTGATGTTGCGAGTAGTCGGATTCACCCTGAGAGAGTGGCTGTGGAGGGGAATAAAGTTGATGAAGAAAGTCTGGAGTTTGTGGTGGGAATTGAAAATGATGGTTTTTCCCATGGTTTAGCTGACGAAAATTGCTGCTCATCCAAGGCTGGGTATTTGAACAGAATTCTGACAGCATAGAGACAGTGGAGGGGTTGAGAGGGGTAGTGAAAAGGTAGAATTGGGTGTCATCAATATACTTGTGGAAGATGTCACTAAGGTACAGCAGGTAAATGAGGAAGAGGAGAGAGCCAGAGATACGTCCCTGGGGGACTCCAGAGGTGCGGGCATGGGAAGATGAACCTTTCATAGAGATGCTGTGGCAAGAACCAGATTGGTAAAAGTGGAAAAAGGAGAAGGCAATCTACCAGGAGAGGTGTTGGAGGAGGATCATGTGATCGACTGTCGAAGGTTGCAAACAGTTCAAGGAGATTGAGGAAGGATAATGCACCATAGCCACAGTATATAGTTTGTGACTTTAGTTAAGGTTGCTTCAGTGTGGAATGGGTGGGATGGGCAGAAACCAGACTGGAGATTCAAACATCGTGTTGCAGGGGAGATTGGCATGGATCTCCGAGGTGGCAATACATTCAAGAACTTTGGAGAGGAAGAGAGTTTAGAGATGGAGTAATTTATCAGGACAGAAGGGTCGCAGTTGGGTACTTAAAAGAGGGGCACAGCTCTGAAAGGGAGAGAGACAATGCCTAATGAGAGGATACTATTTACAATATCATTTAGCATGGGGACCAGGAAGGGAACTCGGGTCATCAGCAGTTTAATCGGAATGGAATTGAGAGAGCTGGAGGTGGGTCTAATGAATGAAATAAATTGGGTAGGACATAGAGGTAGAGGGGAGGGAAACTAGACAGAGACATATTCTAGCAGAGATATCCAAGCACTGTTTGGAAACGGATATCTAACTTGCTGTCAGTATCAATGCCAGCAATCTGTCTGCAAAATAAACATCGATAAAGGCTTTTTCCATCTTCATTAGAAATTCTGCTACTTCAGAACTGTTGGAGATGTTTAGCTCAGTTGGAAAAATAACATTGCTGTCTCTTCTACTTGCCCTATCCATTCTGTAGTACTATGTTTCCTCTCTTCATTGTGTCATTATTAATGCTACCTCTGCAGCCAAAATCACCATTCTCTCCTGATAATACCCTGAGTCTTATGGAAGTTCCTAGTATTATCTTTATCCCTACTATCTCATATTACCACCAGCACTGCTGCCTCATCTATGTCAGTGACAAAATTTGAAAGCAGTCTCTGCATTTGTAAGACAAGTATTAATCAGCACATTAGCACAATATCTCGCGGCACTTTTCTTCCCCCTACACTGGGTGATATTTTCTGTAATGACTTTCCTTGATAGCTTTTGATAGTAGAGATAAATCTGAATGTTGCAGTCCCACAGTGGCTGTCAGCCTTGGGTAATAATTTTGGAACTGGAATAAAAACGCTGTCTGGTTTCCACCGTGTTTTTCCAGTTATCACTGTCATCTTTTTTTCGAGTACCAGAGACACATCTCTGATGATATGGGTGGGATCAAAACTAATGATATGTTAGTGGAGTGCAAGAACAAATTATGCTCTGAAGCGCAACATCCAATGATAATCTTTTTGATGTGTAAAACGACTTTGAATTGTGGAGGATATGGGATTGTTTAAGAGTTTACAACATCAGATATATGTCTTTATCAAATTGACAGTTCATTCAAAAATCTATCAGGTTAAAGTACAGTAGTTTTTAAACTGGTAAAGGAGGCAGAGGTATGTGTTAAGTAATGATTACAGACATGTAGATTGGCTGAGTTGCAATGTGGTTTTCATTAATTATAATAAAACTAAAATTTGTTTGTATAATTAAATCACAGTACAGTGCATCTACTGCATATATATTCCTTTTGGTACAATAGATCATCTTTCAATTGCAATGCACTGGACAATCTAAAGCTTATTCCAAAGCAAAATTGTGCAGATGCAGCAAACCAAAACAATCCTGGCCACTGTCTCTGGGGAATACTGCAGTATGTCCCCAGATCTGTTCAAGCATCTGATGTGGCTCTTCAGTACCCAGTGGCTGGCTCCATGACCTACCTGGTGGAGACATGGACCTCATTAAGCTTGACCCCTACCTCGGTCTGTGCTGCCCAAAATGGTGTCATGAGCCATGGCAGCAGGGGTATGACTTGTCTCCAATTTCCCACACAACAGGTTTATCACCCTCCACAACATGCAGGCTATGAAGGTGCTCCTCACAATGAAGGCATCGTGAATTGATCCTGCTTGCATTGCATTGAGATGCAGGATGTGCACATGGGCATCACAAACTACTTGAACATTAAGGAAGTGGAATCCCTTTCTGTTCAGAAAGCTCTGCGAGTCTTCATGGGTTAATTTCAGTGCTACATAAGTCCTATCAATTGCTCCTAGAACCTTGGGAAGCCAGTGATATGTTAAAATTGAAGGGACTTCTGTCTTTGCACCATTGGTGCCATTTTAAATTCAATAAATCATTAGCCCTGTTGAACAGTGCATCAGTCACGTGCTGGATGCCAGCCTTCATGCCCCTTGGCTGATTACAACTCAGGTCCCCTGTTGACTACTGGAATGAGTCGCACCCACAAAAACTGAAAGCTGTTATCACCTTCATCGCCACTGTGATGGCCATGCTGGTTATTGATCAAGGCCTCAGATTCTCCTGCAGTGAATCACAGAGCTGCCAGTTTGTAGACTTGGCGAAGTGTGAATGACGCAACCAGCTCTTTCAACATCTGCTCATAGTTCAAGTAGGGCCTGTACACACGAGTGGGCTAACAGTAAATGAAGCGAACTTTCCTCCTGTGTTGCATCAGACATTGTGCTTTGGGTCTGTGGTCGTCAAGCTTCTGAACTCCTCTCTCTCCCCCACTACTACTTCTCCTTTCCCTTCTCCTCCTCATCCGCCATCATTACAAAAAGGAGTGGAATAGCCATAAAATGTATTATTTTGTCCACTCGATGTCTGAATTTAAACTAGGTTTAAAGTTTTTTGAAAAATGGGAAAAGCAGAAACTGCAGGCACTATAACATAGGAACATACGAATTCGGCCCCTCAAGCCTGCTCCGCCATTCAATAAGATTATGGCTGATCTGTTTGTGTCTCCAATTCCACACTCCCATCTACCCCCGATAACCTTTGATTCCTTGCACAAGAATCTATCCACCTCTGCCTTAAAAATATTCAAAGACCCTGCCTCCAACACCTTCTGAGGCAGAGAGTTCCAAAGTTGCACAATCCTCAGAGAAAAAATTTCTCCTAATTTCTGTCCTAAAGGGCGACCCCTAGTTTTAAAACAATGCCCCCTAGTTCTGAACTCAGCCACAAGAGGAAACATCCTCTCCACATCCACCTTGTCAAGACTGTGACAGTGAAAACAAGCCCTGTCTGTCCAACCTTTCCTCGTAAGACAACCTACTCATTCCAGGCATCAATCTAGTAAACCTCCTCTGAACCACTTCCAAAACATTCACATCCTTCCTTAAATAAGGAGACCAAAACTGCACACGGTATTCGAGATGTGGTCTCACCAATGCCCTGTAGAATTGAAGCATAACATTTCCTCTCATAATAAAGGATAGCACTCCATTAGCCTTCTTTATTATTTGCTGTATCTGCATACTAATGTTTTGTGACTCCTGCACTAGAACACCTAGATCCCTCTGCACCTCTGAATTCTGCAGTTGTTCTCTGTTTAAGTAATACTCTGCTTTTTTATTCTTCCTGCCAAAGTGCACATTTTCCCACATTATACTCCATCTGCCAGATTTTTGCCCACTCACTCAACCTATCCATATCGCTCTGAAACCTCTTTTTCTCCTCTTCACAACATACTTTCCTACCTATCTTTGTGTTATCTGAAAATTTAGCCACCATGCCATATCTAACCTCATCTAAGTCATTGATATAAATTGTAAAAAATTGAGGGCTCAGCACAGACCGCTGCGGAACTCCACTCGTCACATCCTGCCAATCAGAAAAGGATCCATTTATGCATACTCTCTGTTTTCTGCCAGCCAGCCAATCTTCTATCCATGCTAATATGTTACCCCCTACACCATAAGCTCCTATTTTGTGCAATCATCTTTTATGTGACAACTTGTCAAATGCCTTCTGGAAATCCAAGTACAGTACGTCAACGGGCTCCCCTTTATCCGCAGCACATGTCACTCCTCAAAGAACTCCAACAAATTGGTTAAACATGATTTCCCTTTCACAAAACCATGCTGACTATTCCTGATTACCTCGAGTTTCTCCAAGTGTCCAGCTACAACCACCTTAATGATCGATTCTAACACCTTCCCCACGACAGACGTCACGCTAACTGGCCTACAGTTACCTGTTTTCTGCCTCCCCCCGCCTCCCACCCCCCCCCCCCCCAATCCCTTGCCTTCTTGAATAGAGGAGTTATATTTGTTACTTTCCAGTCTGATGGAACCTTTTCAGAATCTAGTGGATTTTGAAAAATTAACACCAACGTATCTACTATCTGATTAGCCACCTCTTTTAAGACCCTAGGGTGAAGTCCATCAGGGCCCGGGGACTTGTCAGCCTGGAGCTCCATCAGTTTGGTCAGTAACGCTTCCCTGGTGATTGTAATTTCACCAAGTTCCTCTCTTCCTTCCACCTCCTGATTTACAGTTGTTGCCAGAATGTTTTTTTGTATCCGCTATAGTGAAGACAGAAGCAAAATATTTGTTCATTGCATCCGCCATTTTCTTATGAGGTTATAATGTATTAATTTTATTATTCCTCGAATATAAATGCAGTATAATGCAATTACAATAGCTAAATTTAATTAAAGTATTTGCTGTGGTCACTGTAATGATTGCTGGTCACTGTGGAATCACATAACTATGGGTGCCTAGTGGTGCCTGTGCATTGAGGAAAAGTGAGCACAAATTTGATGACCCTCCTGAATGGCTGCAATTGGTGGAAACTCGCCACCCACATTATTTCAACCTAGGGGCGAACCGGCTTTGGGTGAAGTGACTTGAACCAGTGTGAAAGATTGCATAAAACACAAATTTAATTGGTTTGGGATGCAACCCACTTATGTTGAAAATTCTCCTGTCCTTGACGGTGATTCCACCATTTTTGTCCAGATTGCACTGATCTTACTAATGTAAACGAGTGGAAATTCTAGCTCTAGCTCTTCCTGGTTAACTATTCTAAGTTTCCTAGTCCCACCTTAGAGGTATTAAATTGGAGAAATCTGAGGTAACTTTTTCAAAAAAAAGTCTCACATTTTAGATTTATTTTTTAAAAACAGGCCCTGATGAATACAAAGTACTTTAGGACAGCAGTCACCATAGACCCATCTAACTCGCTCTTTTCTCCTTTGCTGTAGCATATTGATAATGAACTGGGAGGCAGTTGATCTTGTGGTTACAGTCTCGAAATGACCCATGCTGGGGTGACACAAAGAATACTGATCGCTGAAATTTCACAAGAATCATGCTGATTTACTCCCATCCACTAAAAAGTAACCAAAGAACCCGAAAAATGTTTATCAGCATATTTCTAAAAACTCACATTCACAAAATGGTTAACCACGTCCCTGATTTTAAATAAAAAGTTACACTCCTTTGAGTTGCCATGTTAGGTTTCCCACCCATCTCATTATGTAGCCCTAAAAATAACATCACTAATATAATGAACACAATCGGCTGGATTTTGTGACACTAGTTGCTGACCTTGAAGGAAGCTCCCCACAATGGTCCAGTCACCTCTGTAGCATGGATTTCCCCTTTCCCAATGTCAGTTTGAATCTGGCTCCGAGTAGGGTAAGCAGCCAATCAAATTGAAGTATTCTCAGACAGCAAATCAGGAAGCAAAAACAAGTGAATCTCTTCCCTTTTAATTTTTAAATTTTACAGATGGCAAAATAAATGATTGGGACAATAACTAGGGATTAAGATAGAAGTTAAAATATCCAATAAACCTATAAAAAATCATTTTAAAAATGAGGAATTTCTTATCTTAATGGAGAAAGTTGAGATTTCACAAGTATAAAATAACCCTTTCAGGGCCAGTGAGGCTGTTCAACAGTAATTATGAACCTAGTACCCTATTAAAAATCCAGTTACACCTCATTTAACATGGTGTAACTTTTTTCAAGATTTTTACAGCAAGACTAAGAGCATAAAAGTGGAAGTTCTCATTAATTCAGTGATTTATAATTGAGTTCACTGTGGGCAGTCTTCAAAGGTGCACCCTCTGTATAAGTGGAAAATCACTGACAGCAACATCTGGATATCGGTGTTTGACTGACTCCAGATGTTGCTGTCAGTTTTCGAGAAGTGATGACGGCAATGCTGACAGTTTCACCGTTATTACTACCACAAAATAGGGGCCATTAAAAGTCAGCAATTATGGAAAACAAAACCACAGAGCAAGCCAACAAACCCACTCATCCCATCTTCCAATATCTAAAATAATTTTGACTACACAAACCTTTGCTGTCTCATGTTCTTGGGCTTGCAAAATGCTCCATATGAGACCTGTGATTTTTTTAAAAATCTAGGACTTCCTGCAATGGCTTACACATGCATAAGGTTACTATCCTAACAGCTTCCACTCGGGCCTTTGCATATGCATAGATGTTGCTGCCGCTTGATGTTGCTTTGCCCACTGTAAATGTCATTAAACCACTTCACCCTTCACAACTGAAATGCTTTTAGCATTGCCTCCGATAGTACATGATCACTCTCTCAGTTCCTGGTGGCTTCAGATAATTTTCTGCCAGCGGATGTGAATGCTGCTTCTTTGCCTGGCCACTGTGGTTTTACCATCTGCTTAACAATTTTAGATTGAGGCACTTTGTTGATTCAGATTTCTCAGAAAGAGAGGAGCTTAGACCTTTAGAACTCAACCTGCTCCCTACTTGTCAGAAATATGGGGCCCAGGTAGTTTCCAGCTGCTCTATCAAATGATGCTGAAACGCATCTGACAACATCGGTGTTCCAAATTCGCTCTATCATGGATACCTGTTCAGTGATGTCAGTATCTCCCTATGTGGTCTTACCTTTGGGAGTTGAGTTACACTGCCCGACATCTACATGAACAACAGTGAGACCTGGAGGTGTAGCAATAACATTTCCTTGTAACCAGAACCATATACATGTCTTTCACATGTGTATTTTCTTCACCATCTCTGAAGGCAGAATGAGCAAATACTTGATAAGACAAAACTTCATACGAATCAACAGCTGCCTTATTTTGCAGTAAGGTGAACGTACAAAATGGCAGTTAATATCAGACTCATTTAATTTAGCAGTACAAGTTATCTTTGTGTAATGAAATAATAAAAAGCATACCTTGCTCACTCTTTGCTCTTCTGTGTTCCAGTTTCTGTTTTCTGGTCATAACCAGATTGGAATAAAGGACTTTCCAACACAATAGGTAATTAAAAGACCTCTAACACCCAGACAAGGTGACACATAGTACTCTCTGAGGAAAACTCAGTCTAAACCTTCTCTGTAATAGAAATGGTCAAAAATATCTGTTATGGGTGACTTCATTTTCGTGAAGTAATCATGCACTGCTTTCATTTGCTAGTAGAATCATTCAGTAACATTATTATGGTGAATATTAATGGTTTGTGAATATGATTCTGTTGCTACAAAATCTTTTCAATTTTTCTGTTTCTTTCATTTTATAAATTCATATTTATTTTCAACAGTGATTTGGAGAGTTTAAATGGAACCACTTAGTAATTCAGACAACATCAATAGTTTGCAAGGTAATTTAGGCAAGTTGGGGAATACCCATGTAAAGCAGATGTCAGTTAATGTGGAAGGTACATAGTCATGTGCATATTTATAACCTTTAATGGTACACTTAAATGAATCAGATCTAGAGAGTGACTTAGGGGTAGCAGTTGACCACTCATTAAAGGTGGACAAGTAGTGTGAGATGGCATGAAGGGAAAGTTAAAGGGTTTTAGGTTGTACTTCTAGGATAATTGAATAAATAACAAAGAGCATTATACTTAGCTATATAAGATCTTAGTGCATCTGCACTTGGAGGATTGTGTCCAGTTTTGTTCCCTGCACATAGTGAAATTTTAGAGAAGGTGCAGAGGAGGCTGATGAGGAACATACCCCATCACAAGCTATTAGTTATGAGGTTAGACCCTAAGAGTTAGGGTTAGTTAATTAGTAGAAATGCAGGATGAGAAGGCATATAACAGAGCTATAAAATGATGCAGGGGCTGGTCTCCATTTGGTTAGATAGGTTGGATATTTAAAATGGATAGGGATGGTAGGACTAGAAAACATAAAATTGCTAGGCAAAGAGTTAAGTTAGATACCAGGAAGTATTTATTTTCACGGAGAGCCAAGTAGTGAAGTATGCTGAGTTGTGCCATATGCTTCCAAGTGACCTTCAGCCAAAACTTATTCATAGGCAACGCACTGCAAGGGACTCTGGCAATTTACCCTTAATTTCAATGGCTGCAGACCATTCCAAGTTATCACCAGCAACATCACTTGCACATCTGCAGCATCTCAGTGACAATGTTAAACTAATCTCTATCAAATCTCATCTTAGTCTTCTCAGCTTGAATGGAAATTGTCTTGGTATCTCAAGTCTCTCCTCATAGTTATAGCTTCTCATCCATGATATATAATCACTAGAATGCTGATATACACTCTCTATGGCTTTAATACACTTTCTACAGTGGGGTTTCCAAAACAGTGCATGGTACTCTAACTGTGGCCTATTTAATCTTCTATACAGAGTCATTATTACTTTCTTATTCTTGTACTCTATGGCATTATTTATAAAATCCAAGATTATATTAGGGTTTTTATGGCTTTATCTGCCTACAGTCTCACTTTCAGGGAATTATGTACTTGAATTCCAGTGTCTTCTATTAAGTAAATACTCCCATTTCTTGTTATTTTTCTACCAGAATAAACTACCTTTATTGAGTTTTTTGATGAGGTAACAGAGAGAATTGATGAGGATAATCAGTTGATGTGGTGTATATGGACTTACAAAAGAAATTTGCTTGCCAGCTAAGTTGAAGCCCTTGGAATAACATGGACAGTGGCAGCATAGATACGAAGTTGCCTGAATGACAGGAAACTGAGAGTAGTGGTGAACAGTTGTTTGTCGGACTGGAGGAAGGTATACAAGGGGTTCTCCAGACGTCAGTACGAGTACCATTACTTTTCTTGTTCTATATTAATGAGCTGGCCTTGGGTGTACAGGGCATAATTTGAAAATCTGCAGATGACACAAAACTTGGACGTATTGTGAACTATGAGGATAATAATGAGAAATTTCAAGAGGACAGAGACAGGCTGGTGGAATGGGCGGACACAAGGACGATGAAATTTAATGCACAGAAGTGTGAATGGATACATTTTGATGGGAAGAGGGAAGAGAGGCAGCAGTTCAAGAAGGCAAGGGTGCCCACAGCCCACAAATGAATAAAAAACTAAAGGGTACAGTTCTAAAGGGGACGCAGGAACAGAGCGACCTGGAGGTATACGTATACAAATTGCAGGTAGCAGGGTAGGTTGAGAAAGTGATTAAAAAGACATGCAGGATTCTGGGCTTTATAAATCGAGGCATTGTGTACAAAAGCAAGGAAGTTAAGTGGAACCTTTATAAAATATTGGTTTGGCCTCAACTGGAGTATTGTGTTCAATTCTGGGCACTACATTTTAGGAAGGATGTGAAGGCTTTAGAGAGGGTGCAGAAAGGATTTAAGAGAATAGTTCCAGGGATGAGGGACTACAATTATGAGGATAGGTTGGAGAAGCTTGGGTTGTTCTCCTTAGAGAAGAGAAGGTTGAGAGGAAATTTGATAGACGTGTTCAAAATCATGAGGGGTCTAGATAGAGTAGATAGAAACCGTCCCCATTGGTGGAAGAGTCGAAAACTAGAGCACACCAATTTAAGCTGACTGGCAAAGGAACCAACAGTGACATGAGAATTTTTTTTGTGCATGAGAGGTTAGGATCTGGAATGCAATGCTCGACAGTGTGGTGGAGGCAGACTCAATCTTGGCTTTCAAAAGGGAATTGGATGAGCACCTGAAGAGAGAACATTTGTTGGGCCACAAGGAAAAGACAAGGGAGTGGGACTAGCTGAGTTTTCTGTCTTTACCAAGGAAGAAGACGCTGCCCAAGTCATAGTGAAAGATGAGCTATTTGAGACGCTGGATGGGCTAAAAATTTGATTAAGTGGAGGTACGAGAGAGGCTGGCTGTACTTAAAATTGATAAGTCACCAGGACTTACTGAGGGAAGTAAGGATGGAAATTACAGAGACACTGACCATAACCTTCCAATCCTCTTTAGATACAAGGGTAGTGCCAGAGGACTGGGGAATTGCAAATGTTACACCCTTGTTCAAGCAAGGGTGTAAGGAAGGGGCCAGCAAGTACAGGCCAGTCAGTTTAATCTCAGTGGTGGGAAAGTTTTTGGAAACTATGATTTGGGACAAAATTAACAGTTACTTGGACAAATCTGCTTAATTGGAAAGCCAGCATGGATTTGTGAAAGGCAAATCTTGTTTAACTAACTTGGTAGAGTTTTTTTTAATGAGGTAACAGAGAGGGTTGATGAGGGTAATGCAGTTAATATGGTGTACATGGACTTCCAAAAGGCATTTAATAAAGTAACGGGCTTGTCGACAAAGTTAGAGCCCGTGGAATAAAAGGGACAGTAGCAGCATGGATACGAAATTGGCTGAGTGACAGAAAACAGAAAGCTGAATCTTACCAGCCCCTCGACGTCGGGGTGGGGGGGAGGGGAGAGGGAGGGGGTGGTGGTGGTGACCTGTAAAATACTTGTGGGAGAGGCCCACAATGACCCGTGACGCCAAGAAAGCCACTCCACATATTACTGGCAGCGGTGAGTCGAGGCGAGGCGGGGCGGGGCCTTCATTTAAATATTAAAATTCATTAAAACGAAATGTAGGTTAACTGACCTGGTCACGGCAGCCGTCCCACTCTGATTTTACGGCCACTGGCCGAAACCCCGAGCACCTTCAGAACTCCATACGGAGTTCCAAGGCGAGACACTGGTGGGGAAGGACTGAAAATTGCAGTGCGGGAGGGGTGGGGTAGCGGGCAAAACACTTTTTATTGGCTGTGGGGTAGTGGGAAGAGGTTGAACGGAAAATGTTAAGAGGTTGGGGGGAGGGGGAAGTTCGCAATGTCAATAAAGTTTATTCAGGGTCAGTGACCCTAAAACAGACATTGGGAGATGGGTTGAAAGGGCCTCCAGCTTTCAATAAAACTTTTTAATTAGGTGTATACGAATTCCCCTTTAAATATTAAAATTTCATCTAAAGGCCCTTTAAAAATGGCCCCTGCACCGTGGCACCGAACACTGTGCTGGCGATGCAGCGGCCACCCCCTCTACATCATCAGGGCGGACGCTCTGCCCCCTCCATTTAAATGAGCCCCCGTGCAAAATATCGAAATAAAATTCAGCCCAGAAAGCAGTGATGAAGGGTTGTTTTTTGGACTGGAGGACGGTATATCGTGGGGTTTGCAGGACCTCTGCTTTTCTTGATCTATATTAATGAACTAGACTTGGGTGTACAGGGCACAATTTCAAAATTTGCAGATAACTCAAAACTTGGAAGTATTGTGAACTGTGATGAGGATGGTGATAAACTTCAAGAGGACGTAGACAGGCTGGTGGAATGGACAGACAAGTGGCAGATGAAATTTAATGCAGAGAAGTGTCAAGTGATTCATTTTGATAGGAACAACATAGAGAGGCAATATAAAATAAAGGATCCAATTCTAAAGGGGGTGCAGGAGCAGAGGGACCTGGGGTGTATAGTGCACAAATCATTGAAGGTGGCAGGACAGATTGAGAAAGTGGTTGATAAAGAATATGGGATCCTGTGCTTTATAAAATAGGGGCAAAGAGTACGAAAGCAAGGAAGTTAAGATAAACCTATATGAAATATTGGTTCAGCCTCAGCTGGAGTATTGTGGCCAGTTCTGGGCACAACACCTTAGGAAGGATGTGAAGGCATTAGAGTGGGTGCAGAAAAGAGTCACAAGAATGGATCCAGGGATGAGCAACTTCATATACATGGATAGATTGGAGGAGCTGGGGCTGCTGTCCTTGGAGAAGAGAAGACTTAGAGGAGATTTGATAGAGGTGTTCAAAATCATGAGGGATTTGGTCAAAGTAGGTAGGGAGAAACTGTTCCCTTTGGCGGATGGATTGAGAACCAGAGGGCACCGATTTAAGGTGATTGGCAAAAGAAGCAATAGCAACATGAGGAAAAATGTTTTTTTATGTAGTGAGTGGTTAGGATCGGGAATGCACTGCCTGAGAGTATGGTGGAGGCAGATCCAATCATGGTTTTCAAAAGAGAATTGGACAATTATCTGAAGAGACAAAATTTGCAGGGTGGGGGAGTGGGACAAGGTGAGTTGCTCTTGCAGAGAGCCGGCACAGACACGACAGGCCGAATGTCCTCCTTCTGTGCTGTTAGCATTCTATTATTCTACGTACATATTAAGTTACTTCTGACACTGTTTGCCCAGTCAGCTAACCTGTCCATGTCTTCCTGCAGTCTTTGATAGTTCTCACTCATTGGTAAACCTCGTAAATTGTGTCATCAGCAAATTTCAAGGTTATATTCCCTACAGTCAGTATCTTTATATGCTGAGAACAAAGGTGAACCTAGCACTGACCTGGGCACATCACTTTCCTTCTCCAGTGTCATCAATACCAACTTATCTCAACTCTTTGTTGTCTGTTTATCAACTAAGTTTCTATCCATTCTGCTGCATTTCGTCTTGTACCATACAATTTTTAAAAAAAAAAAGACTCTTGTGGGACTTATTAAACATTTTCTGAAAATTCATACACACAAAAGGTGTAGATTTCTGACTTTCCGTTCAAATTTAAAACTAGCATTGCGGATCAGTTGCCTATTATAGGAACTGCTCATTTTTCATTGAAATCAAAGTTAGTGAATTTCAGGTAGTTTTTATAACAGGCTGCCTTTACACCCAAGATCTTTTGGGCCTCCTTATCTCGAGAGACAGTGGATACGCGCCTGGAGGTGGTCAGTGGTTTGTGAAGCAGCGCCTGGAGTGGCTATAAAGGCCAATTCTGGAGTAACAGGCTCTTCCACAGGTGCTGCAGAGAAATTTGTTTGTTGGGGCTGTTGCACAGTTGGCTCTCCCCTTGCGCCTCTGTCTTTTTTCCTGCCAACTACTAAGTCTCTTCGACTCGCCACAATTTAGCCCTGTCTTTATGGCTGCCCGCCAGCTCTGGCGAATGCTGGCAACTGACTCCCACGACTTGTGATCAATGTCACACGATTTCATGTCGCGTTTGCAGACGTCTTTATAACGGAGACATGGACGGCCGGTGGGTCTGATACCAGTGGCGAGCTCGCTGTACAATGTGTCTTTGGGGATCCTGCCATCTTCCATGCGGCTCACATGGCCAAGCCATCTCAAGCGCCGCTGACTCAGTAGTGTGTATAAGCTGGGGATGTTGGCCGCTTCAAGGACTTCTGTGTTGGAGATATAGTCCTGCCACCTGATGCCAAGTATTCTCCGAAGGCAGCGAAGATGGAATGAATTGAGACGTCGCTCTTGGCTGGCATACGTTGTCCAGGCCTCGCTGCCGTAGAGCAAGGTACTGAGGACACAGGCCTGATACACTCGGACTTTTGTGTTCCGTGTCAGTGCGCCATTTTCCCACACTCTCTTGGCCAGTCTGAACATAGCAGTGGAAGCCTTACCCATGCGCTTGTTGATTTCTGCATCTAGAGACAGGTTACTGGTGATAGTTGAGCCTAGGTAGGTGAACTCTTGAACCACTTCCAGAGCGTGGTCGCCAATATTGATGGATGGAGCATTTCTGACATCCTGCCCCATGATGTTCGTTTTCTTGAGGCTGATGGTTAGGCCAAATTCATTGCAGGCAGACGCACACCCAAGAAGCAAATTGAAAATCTACCCTAATATCTGTTCATTCCCTTTATTTCTGTAAATAGTTACCTGATCCAAAAAACTCTTAAATTTGTCAATTATGACTTACCTTTAACAAATCTATGTTGGCAGTCCTTGATTAACTCACACATTCCTAATCTTAAATGATGAATTCTAATTATCCCCAGCACATGCTAATCTTCCTTCAAAGTTCAGGTTATTTGAAACAAATTTGACCAAATAGATGAACAGTGATGGTGTTGCGTTTGTAGACAAGCAAAATTAATTACATTCATTTTAAAATGCAATCAAAACAATAGTTATTTTGTTAATTAACACTTTGCATAATTAGCACTTTGGCCATAATTTCAAACAATGGATGATATGCAGTTTGCTGGATGTTGTAATATATACATAATTTGTAATTATTCGTGTCATTGTTCCTGAACTGGCTGGTTAACACCCACTTGATATTGTTTTTGCTGCTACCATTGGAGTTCAATATATGCACATGTGAATATGTAATTTAAATGTGCATTATTGCTCTTTGTGAGTCGCTTTATCCCAGCATATCACAAAGAGCATTTCCTCACTGTGTTACCATAACAACAGTACTCAGGTCCACACAATGTAATGGGTAATTGTGTTGACAGATTAGACATTTTTCTATCCTCCACTGTAGCTGTTCTCTGCAATACAAACAAAATGCCACAATATAAAAAAGGTATTAAAATAATTTGAAAATACCTTAAAGAAAAGAAAATCTGCAAACCACAATGGGAACAGAAAACGAGCTACATTGACTATGTAATGCAATAGGGATGCAATTTTCTGGATCTGCACAAATCCTACAATACAGTAAAATTCGTGCTGCTTTCTACTGCACCAGACCTTCCGGCAAAATTTCCTGCCAATCACTGCAGAATATGCTGGAATGCAAAAACCTCGTAAACGAACAGAAATCAGCATGGGGCTCAAGGCAAGTGCAGCACTTAGTCCATATTCCTTCTTTTAAGTCCCTCTTTATGAAAATTAAAGTTTTAAAGCAATCATTTATGCACATTAGGTACCGTAATTGTGGAAGCTTTTCAATTTTTATTTTAACATGTTTTGATGCCGTTAGCAAGCATTTAAACAGAGAAATTACAGTACAGGCCTCAGTAAGCAAAAAAGAATTTAAAAAATCACTATAAAACTGCATGGATTGTGACTTTGGTCCTTAGCTTTAATCTACACCTGCAGAACACCAGCACAAATGCAGGAAATTCATGTGAGCTTCCACCTATGTTAATGAGCTACAAAAGGTTTTGGCAGAGGTTTGGCAGAATCAGCAAAAAGGATTGAAGAATCTCAGACGTGGCTTAAAAACCAGTGTAAGTCACTTACATCCCAATTTCCTCCCTCTTTTACGCTCAAAAGTGGCATTATGTCATATATATGCTGCTGTTTTGGTGCAAGTTTCCTGGAAATTCTGGATTATGATGCCCCTGTGCACAATTTGGTCTGGTGCTCATCATGTATATAATGGGCTGAGTTTTACCAGCCCTCTGGTGTCAGGGGTCACGGGGTGGGCCCAGGAAATTCTTCAGGGACAGGCCCACCTCGACCCCCAAAGCTGAGAAGGCCCCACCGCATTTTACTGGTGTCGGCGAGGCTTCGATGCGGCGAGCGGCAGGACCTTCATTTTAATATTAAAATTTAAAACATGCAAATAAACCTACTTGGTCCTGACGGCCGTCCCACGCCGATATTCCGGCCGCCAGCTGGAATTCCCGCACCTTCAGATGTCCGCACGGACAACTGGGGTGCGACACTGGCAGGGACGGGGAAGCAGTGAAATTCTCGGGGCGGGGGTGGTGGAGAGCGGGCAAGAATCTTTAGATTGGTGGGGGGGTGGGGGGGGTGGATGGTGGGTTAAGGTTTAAAGTTAATAATGGTCAGTGGAGAAAGGTCAGAATCTGCATTAAAGTTTTTTTTGGAAGGGTATGGGAAATTAATGAATCAATTCTTCCTTGGGGGTGAATGAGGGAAGTGAAAATGTTACTGCATGTGCAACGGCAGATTCGCGCGGGCAGACTGCCACGATTTGTGGCACACTCAAAATTCAGCCCAATGTGCCCAATTAAAATACTGACATAATCTGTTTTATCATCACAATTTGATTTGGTTGGTACAGCTAAACTTTCACACTCTTGTACAAAAATATAACACATTGATCACCTGATGTGCATTCATGTCTCTTTAAGTGGTTACTATGTAACAAGCATTTAACAACTAAGAACATTGGTTACTGAACATCATTTCAGGTTAGTTTTATTCTGGAGACAAAACCTTTAATTTGTGGCCATTTTTGACATTGTGTGACAAATGGAAAAACAACTACTACTGTTTATCAGTACATTTCACACTTCTTTTAACAAAAGGTGTTTTGCCTGGTTTCTAATTGATTTTATTTCTGTCCATTCTATTGTCTATGATCTTGCCAACCCCATATATTTCAGAATAAAAATAGAGATTAGCCAAGCGGGTATATCAAAATTTTGAGTTATATATACTAATGAATCAAGTTAGTCTTTTTGTCTCAAACAAAAACAAGAAATGCTGGATTCACTCAGCAGGTCTGGCAGCATCTGTGGAAAGAGAAGCAGAGTTAACGTTTCGGGTCAGTGACCCTTCTTCGGAACTGACAAATATTAGAAAAGTCACAGATTATAAACCTATGCTGCCAGACCTGCTGAGTGAATCCAGCATTTCTTGTTTTTGTTTCAGATTTCCGTTTATAATCTGTGACTTTTCTAATATTTGTCAGTTCCGAAGAAGGGTCACTGACCCGAAACGTTAACTCTGCTTCTCTTTCCACAGATGCTGCCAGACCTGCTGAGTGAATCCAGCATTTCTTGTTTTTGTTTCAGATTTCCAGCATCCGCAGTATTTTGCTTTTATTTTAGTCTTTTTGTCTAATGAATTGGTGTCAGTATTACAACAGGAGCTTCTCAAGTCTCTTCCACTCAATATACTCAGATCCTGATAACCTACAGCTTCTTGTCTCATCATTTCACTTGTCCTAATTAAACTACTGTGCTTTGCCCTATGTTGACTGAATTTCATTACAGTCATGTGTTTCATTATTTCACTAGGAGCATGGTGAAGCATGGTGCAGGAGGGAGGGCTTCAGATTTTTGAGGTCTTGAGACCAGTTCTGGGGCAGGAGACACCTATCCAAAAGGGACAGGTTGCACCTCAACAGGACCGGGACCAATGTCCTCATGGGGAGATTCACTAGTGTGGTTGGGGTGGGTTTAAACTAAGTTGGCAGGGGGATTGGCACCTCATATAGAAGTAGAAAAGAGGATTAAGGTGAGAGTGTTAGACAGTACTAGAGAAGGGAGTAGTTCCGTATTAGATGGGAGCAGACTGAGAAGGACTACGAGGAATGCAAAGAGAGGATTACAATGTATGTGTGTAAATGCACAAAGTGTGGTGAATAAGGCTGGTGAGCTACAAGCACATATAGCTGTGTGGGGAATATGATGTAGTGGCAATAACGGAAACATGGCTTAAAAATGATGAGGACTGGGTACTTAATGTATAAGGATATAAAGTGTTCAGAAAAGATGGAGATGGAAAAAAGGGAGGTGGAGTGTCAGTATTGATTAGGGAAGACATTGCAGTGTTGGAAAGGGAGGATGTTCTTGAAGGGGTAAGGTCAGAATCCATTTGGTTAGAGTTGGGAAGCAAAAATGGTATGATCACGTTACAGGGGGTATTCTATAGGCCTCCAAATAGTGAGAGAAAGATTTAGAAGGGCAAATGTACAGGGAAATCACAGAGATGTGCAAGAACTACAGGGTGGTGATATTCGGGTCTTTAATTACCCAAATATCGATTGGGATAATTTTAGGTTAAAGGGTAAGGAGGAAGAGGAATTTCTGAAATGGGCTCAGGAGAACTTCCTTGATCAGTATGTTCTCAGCCCAACTAGAAAAGAGGCTTTTCTGGATCTGGTGCTGGGGAATAAGGTGGGCCAAGTGGACCAAGTGTCTGTCAGGGAGCATCTGGGTAAGAGTGATCATCGTATCATAAGGTTTAGAGTAGTAATGCAGAAAAGCAAGGAACAAAATAAGGTAGAACATCTGAATTGGAAGAGGGCTAATTCAACACGATGAGAAGGGATCTAACTAGGGTAGAATGGAACCAAAGACTGAAAGGGAAATCTGTATTGGAACACAGGGTTGTCTTTAAGGAAGAGATGCTTTAGGTACAGACTAGGTACATTCCAACAAGAGCGCAAAGTAAGGGAGCCAATAACATGGCTCCTTGGATGACGAGGGAGATAGAGATTATAATTAAACAAAAAGAAAAAGAGGGTGTATGATGCACATGGTGAATTTTTCAAGTGAGAACCAGGCCATATACAGTAAGTTGGGAGGGGAGGTGAAGAGAAAATTTAGACCAGCAAAGAGAAAATTTGAGAATGGAATGGCAGTCGACATAAAAGGGAACCTAAAAATCAAAAAATAATTACTGGCATGTAAGTACTAAGCGAGTAGTAAGAGGTGGAGTGTGGCCTATTAGCGAACAAGAGGGTAATATATGCTTAGCGGCATAGGGCAAGGCTAATCTACTGAATGAGTACTTTGTATCAGTGTTCACTGAGGAAGTGGAATCTGACAAAATATTGATAGAAGCAGAGAGTGTAGAGGCAATGGATAGTGTAAAAATTGAAGCTGGCTATGTTTAGGGTAGATAAATCGCCTGTTCTGGATGTCTTGCATCTCAGGTTGCTAAAGAAAGTGGGGATGGAGATAACGGAAGGGCCTGCCATAATCTTCCAATCTTCCCTGGATAGAGGAGAGGTGCCCGAGGATTGAAGAGTGGCAAATGTGATACCCTTGTTCAAGAAGGGGTGTAAGGACTGCCCTAGCAACTACAGGCCAGTTAGTTTAATATCAGTGGTGGTTAAGGTTTTGGAAACAATAATCAGGGAAAAAAAATCAACAGACACAGTGCATCAATCTTTGAACGTGGCAGGACATATTGAGAGAATGGTTAGTGAAGCATATGGGATTGTGGGCTTCATAAACAGAGGCATTGAGTACAAAAGCAGGGAAATTATGATGAACCTTTATAAAGCTCTGGTTAGGGCCCAACTGGATTAATGTGGTCCAGTTCTGATCAGCTCACTTTAGGAAGGATGTTAGGGTCCTTGAGATGGTGCAGAGGAGATTTACCAGAATGATTCCAGGGATAGGGGATTTTAGTTACAACATTAGGTTGGCAAAACTGGGATTGTTCTCCTTACAACAAAGGTGACTGAGTCATGGAGTGATACAGCACTGAAACAAGCCCTTTGGCCAACCGAGTCTGTGCCGACCATCAACCACCCATTTATACTAATCCTACATTAATCCAATATTCCCGACCACATCCCCACCTTCCCTCAATTCTCCTACCACCGACCTACACTAGGGGCAATTTACAATGGTCAATTTACCTATCAACCTACAAGTCTTTGGCTGTGGGAGGAAACCGGAGCACCCGGCAGAAACCCACGCGGTCACAGGGAGAACTTGCAAACTCCGCACAAGCAGTACCCAGAACCGAACCCAGGTCGCTGGAGCTGTGAGGCTGCAGTGCTAACCACTGCACCACTTGCCACCCACATTGAGGGGAGATTTAATAGGAATGTTCAAGATTATGACAGGCTTGGATACGTTAGACAAGGAAATTAATGGTACAAGGACTAGGGGACATAGATTTAAGGTTTTGGGCAAGAGATGCAGGGGGAATATGAGGAAGAACTTTATTATGCATCGGGTGGTTTTGACCTGGCACTCACTGCCCACAAAGGTGGTGAAAGCGGAGATAGGAAATGACTTCAAAAGGAAATTGGATGGCCACTTGAGGGAAATAGACTTGCAGGGCTACGAGGATCGAGCAGGGGAGTGGGACTGACTGGATAGCTCTGTGGAGAGCCAGCATGGACCCGATGGGCCAAATGGCCCCCTTCTGTGCCGTATATGACTCTATGACTCGGTGACATCTTCAGGTCAAATTGTGATCTGTTCTCCATGTTACCAACATACAGTTACCTCTGTTTATACTCACTCTGGTGTCGTTTAGATGAAAGGCAATTATTTTTACGTAGGTGAAAGATACCCTTTATGATGGTACTTGGCCATTTAGAGCTTTCCTCACAGTTATTATCCTATTATATACTCACTGGAGCTTGAAAACACACATTATGACAATATGGGTGGCACAGTGGTTAGCACCGCAGCCTCACAGCTCCAGCGACCCGGGTTCAATTCTGGGTACTGCCTGTGTGGAGTTTGCAAGTTCTCCCTGTGTCTGCGTGGGTTTCCTCCGGGTGCTCCGGTTTCCTCCCACAAGCCGAAGACTTGCAGGTTGATAGGTAAATTGGCCATTAGCAATTGCCCCTAGTACAGGTCGGTGGTAGGGAAATATAGGGACAGGTGGGGATGTGGTAGGAATATGGAATTAGTGTAGGATTAGTATAAATGGGTGGTTGATGGTCGGCACAGACTCGGTGGGCCGAAGGGCCTGTTTCAGTGCTGTATCTCTAAACTAAACTAAACTAAACACTCATTTTGTGTCTATTTATTATCTTGACTGAAACTAACTGTAATTGATACCTGTTACGACTGAGGTGGGAGGAGTGCACTGTCTTTCTCTAGTTCCACTTCTGTACGGGTCTCAACATATGTTTAAATGTTTACCTAGTTACCAATATGGCCAATTTTATACTCTATTTTTATTTCAGAATGAAAACCACCAACCATGTTTCTTTAATAAACAGCAAAATTATCAATTTATTATAAAACAAGACGTATTCAGTGAAGATGCAAAGCATTAACACACAGATTGAAATATGAAAGTTCCCTTCGAACTTAGCCCAACACACACACACACGTTAAAGAGAAAATAGAAAGGTTTTGTCTGCAGAGATGGCTTTACAAAAAAAAGACAAATAAAAACTTTGGCCAAATACCTGTTAATTCTTGAAGGAAAAGGATAAGATATGGAATGATATCTGTTCTCCCTTTTCTGGTGTCCCAAATATGCATAGATGGCTGTTACTGGGATCTTTTTGGAGCAATTCTCTTCAGGCGACGTCGAGGATTAATCTGGTAAGTTTTCCAGGAGTAATGCGGCATCAGGGATTTCAGCTATCACACAGGATTCTCAGCGTTTCTCAGAGAGGTGGAGAAAGGGTGAGCTGAGTGCTTCTTTCAGCAGGCTGCAAACCCAACTGACTCAAAACAATATTCAAAACAAAACAAACTCTTGACCACCATAAATCTGGAAATGTCACTTCTCTGTAAACAACTTCCCTAGTCACCAAGGCTCCTGTTATTTATTTGGCTTAAGACATGTGACATCCAGTAAGAGTTGTTTTTTAAAAGAGAAAGCTGAAGTTCCAAAGTCCTTCCAGTGACTTTTATAAAAAACAAAGCCCAGCATCTATGGAATCACTTCAGTCCTCCAAAGGAATCCATTTCCACAATTTTAAAACACGAGTTCTCACAAAATATAAAAAAAGTACTTTCAAAACATACCAATCAATATGTTTCTCCACTGGTTGGCTGAAATTTAGTTTTATGTTAAATAGTAGAAATGAAAAGTTTAGAATTAAAAGGGGAAAATAACAAATGTTTGAAATCTGAAATAAGCACAAAAATACTAGAATTGAAACATTTGTAGTAAGAATCAGAACTATAGAGTCATAGAGTCATTTACAGCACATTCAGGAGCTCATTCAGCTCATCGAGTCCATGGCAGCTCTCCACAGAGCTATCCAGTCACTCCCATTTCCCCACTCGATCCTCATAGCCCTATTTCCATTAAATGGTCATCCAACTTCCCATTGAAGTCATCGATTGTATGAGGTATCAATTTTCCACTGCTTGGGTGTGGTAGCCATACTGGTAGTGGGATTTAGATCTGTGGCTCTTTGAAATATTTTTAATATTTAAGAGCTTTACTGGGTAACTGATGGAAGAGGTTGGAGAAACATCTGTCTTAGCAACAAAGTACACATTGGATGGACAGGGCATGAGATGTCTATGAGAATGGAGAGGCATTTAAATATTTGAAAAGAGACAGTGCCACGATGAGCAGTGGGTCTATTTGGCCTTTTTTGCTGCATGAAATATCATGGAAGATAAATTCATTATGCAAATATGATTGATTTTGATAAAAATGTCATAGCTTCAATTTACTAACCGTGCATCTGTTTGACTGTAGTAACAATGGCTCCTATATTTGAGTAGGTAGGCATAAAGCCTAGAAGTTCAATTGCACCCAGCCAGAGGGGGGCTGTGCATTGCACACGATTGTTGGTGTTGTTCCAGGCAACACATAATATTCGTGCTGTTTGCTAATTATACGGTGAAAGGTTATCGGGGGTAGGTGGGAATGTGGAGTTGAGGTTATAATCAGATCAGCCATGATCTTGTTGAATGGCAGAGCAGGCTCGAGGGGCCAAGTGGCCTTCTCCTGCTCCTAATTTGTGTGTTCGTATGAGTCAGGTGCACAGACAGCACTACCCAATGTTAGAGTATGAACTAGAACATAATCAAAGTTATATGCCCTGTTGAAGATTTTGTTATGGAATAAAACTTATTTTACTGTAAGGCAGCAATTTCAGATAATGTATTTTGCTGAGCGCCTGTTTGGGAGACAGGATATTGGGTACCTCTGACACCACTTAAAGACAGTACACACCTCTTAAACAGGGTCTGCACCTGGCTGCAGACAAGAAGACGACTGAGCTGTACACCGAAGTGGCCGCAGCAAGTACTGAGAGGTCACCGAGGTTTTCCAGTGTTGCCTGGAGGCCCTAACGCAGGTAATGGAAAGGAGAAAGGAGATTGCCTTATTCCCCTCCTGGACTGCCCCCACCAACCAGGTGCAAAAAGCACTCCAGGCAACAACTTCACCGCCAATGGGAAGTATCACAGAGGAGACAAAGGTGAGGTGTTTAGCTCCCAGGATATGGTTGCAATGTCGAAAGAAGTTCAATTACCTCACCAGAGTTCTCAAGGTAAAAATAGTGCTCTCTTACTCTCTGCACACACTTCCACCACCTCCTGTTCGCTGCTCTCAATACTTGCAATTCTCCCCTCTACCACTTTGCTTCATTCTCATACAATTACTTTACCACACTTCACTGCACCTCCTTCTTCTCCTCAGACCCTCACACTCACCTCTACTGCAACCCTCACATCTGACACACTGCACACCAGCTATTCTGCCTATTTCACCCTGCACACAATGCATGGCAAACTGCAAGTGCTTTCATCAACCACTTCTCTCTCTCCTCTCCCTTTACACTAAATATTAAACGTTGTCCTGTCTTTCATTTTAGATGCTGAAGACATGAACTTACCTCTATCGCTTCAGTGAGAGTAACCAGCCTGCTTGATGATGCAGTGTCAATTTGTCTCACCCTCGCAAGCACCAACTCAGATACTGAAACCATGAATACTGTATTGGATAAGCTAGATGAGGAGTCTTCATGTGGCGAGTCTGTGGACACAAGTGTGCAGGAGCTAGGGCAGGAGGTTAGAATGCCACAGATGTCAATTCACACTCTTGCCCTGCTGCAGAGAACTCAGATGCTGACTTTCAAGTCCCAGTCCACTGAAAAAGGGCAATGGACATATACCAAGAAATACTAGGTGTATTGGACAGCCTGCCAGAAAACCTGCACACAATTTTGCAAAGTTCAACTCCCAACTTGTGTTGAGTCGTTGTGCAGAGCATGGACACCGTTCTGTCAAACATGGACTGAACTCCGTCAACACAATAATGGCAGCCACTGTCAAGGAGCCTCCCCGACAGCTCTTACAGGTGTCGTGGAATCTCAGACGGCTGTAATCTTGGCTTTGGGGACCACAATTGGCAGGGACTTCTAGTGCGTTATGCCACTCCTGCACTCTGTTCTCGAGTAGAGACAAGGACTGCTGAAATGCAGTCCCAGGAAAGTGGCCTTGGCTCCATGAGAGGCATCTGCAGTCCAGACAAAAATCGGAGGGCAAGGCTAAATGGATTGGCGAGATGTAGGTAGTGATGTGTTTCCGGGATCTGTACTGGAATCTCTTTTGTTTTCTATTTTGATAAATGATTTAAACTTGGGCATTATACCATTGTGGTGAGATGGGAACAAAGAAATAGAATGGAATTCACTCAATCAGGTTCCTCTGTGGAGCAAACACTACTTCTTGCTCATTTGGGAGTGTGGTGACTTGGTATTGGTCTGACCTTGTGAATATGGATGTGGGAGAATTGTCTAGAGATACAATGATGCTCTCATGTAATCCTTCATTTTATGTACATCACAATAAATCACAGAATAATACAGTGCAGAAGAGGCCCTTTGGCCCATTGAGTCTGCACCGATGCATTAAAACATCTGACCTGTCTACCTAATCCCATTTGCCAGCACTTGACCCATAGCCTTGAATGTTATGACGTGCCAAATCTGGAGGGGTGGGAGAGTCTGACATGGGTGGGAGAGTTTAAGAGGGGATACCTAAGCGTTCCTTGTGGGGCCTGGAGGAGCACTGTTCCTCAGACACTGCCTGCTCAGGTGAGCAAGTTAAAATTCCAACCAGTCCAGCTGCAAGAAATTTGCATATGGAAATTGTGATGCCCATACGGTGACAAGGATAGTGTTAAGACAAACTGGAAATGCATGCACTGGTGGTGTTTTTATATAAAGCAAATTGTGGCTGTTCACATTTTTATATAGAGAGGACCATATAAAACATAATGGTGTAAGAACAGTGTTGACAATCAATAGTTCTCTATAGAAACAACCTGATTTTAATTTCCATTCATCTCAGTGTAAAAGAAAATGAGGTGGTGAGTTGAAAATCTACCTCAATGTAATACTCTACTGCTCAAAAGGTTTGTATATGTCCCTCTTAAGGCTACAAAATGTCATTGCTGTTACCTGCATGTTGAGTGAGTTAATTGAAATGTTAATTACTGTTCAAGGTCAGAACCTTAGCCTTGATTGTTAGAAGGTCAATCAAGAAGCTGCAGATATTCTGGCATCAGTAAAGAAGGCACAAAGTCCTTCTTGAAACCTGAAAAGCAGACTTCAAATGATTTCAGTCTGACCTAACAACCCATAATCCTCAACTGCGGCCAGTTCAATTTCACAAATAACTCATTTGTAGTCCCTCCAGCACATGAGCCATTATGTCCTCTTATCTATCGTTGCGTTAGCAGTCTATTCCATGCAACCACTTTCCATCAAGAGAAAAAAATTCTAAACTCGAATATTAGCTGCAAGTGTAAATGGAGGAGCTAAAGCAATAAAACTGATAACTACTATTGCTAGCTCTCTAACAAATGAACAAAGACATTGCCGTTGTATAAAATTAATTTAGCCTATTTGGACGAAATAAATATTTTGTTCAAACTGAATTTTTTTTGGCCCTACAAAAGCCTTTAGTGAAATTGATATAGTATTCAGCCGCTTTCCATAAATAATTATGCCAATTATTTTGCTTTCCAGTGCTCTTAACTTTATCACAATGCTTAGCACTAACTTCTCCGCTAAACCAGCCAACCTGTATCTATGTTTAAAAACTGCCCTGAAACTGATAGCTGACTGGTGGATATGTCATCCTGAAGTGAAGGAGTGGTCACCTTGATAGAAGGTGACTTGTATGAAAAGTCTTTCATCCCACCTTCCTGTAATAAGTGAAACCTTAACTAATTCAGCTGAAACAGATTCAATGGTTTTAAATTTGCTACAATAATTGAATTTCACTGGTACTGCCTTACTTTTTTATGCTTCACAGAGGAAACATAACCTCCCATGAAAGAGCTGTGAAGAGCACAACACGAATTTGCATAAGTGCATTTGTGGCTTTTATTTGCAGTGGCTGTGTTTATTGAGAATATTTTTGCAGGATGCTCCAGCTAAGCTGGACAGCTTGTTTGTAATGATTTGCAATAGACAAGGGTGGCTAAAGACGATAACACAGCACGCCAAATAGATACATCACTGCACAGCATGGAATAATTGTTAAGCTTTCTAATTCTTCAGTGCAATGTCGGTGATAATGACAATGTAATTTTAGAGTACTGTCTGATTTCTGTTTAAACTCTATGAGGCCTGCATTTGACAATGGACAGATTGTATGTCACGCTCTCTAGCATGCAGCAAAAGCTTTACTTTATTTCAATGTTATATATAATCCTAAAGGTTTTGCTTTGCAATAAGCTGTTGGTAGCTTTAACTACTTGAGCATCACCTCTAAGTTATATGGCTATGACAAAAGTGAAGCAGAACTTGCACACTGGATTATGCACTATGTGTTGCTTGAGATCTAATTTGTTCAAAGCTATTCCTTTTTGTTGTTACCTTGTTGATCAGCATTGAATCTGCTTTCTGGAGAGAAAGCAATTATTTCTAATTGAAGTTTGTGTAATATTACTTGTCCCTTTGGTACGTGAACTATTGTAAGATTCTTAGGACTACAAGTAATATCCAAAGAAAACATGCATTTTGTTGTAACTTAACTTAACTAGAACCTATATATACACAAACAGTTACTGCACGAGCACATCTAAACACATCTTACTTTGTAGGCTACACCCACAACTCTCTGGTCATGTGTGATGCGACATCACTTCACTTACAGCCGTTAAGGTGATCATCCTACAACAGTTTGTGGCTATTTAGAATGAAACATTAGCTAAAGAGTCAGGCCAGGTTTTGCTGTCAGCAGCACTGTTCATTATACTTGCACTTGCTCATCGACTTTCTGTAGGCTTTTGTATGGCAGGTTCTTGTCAGCCAACTGTCAAAAAAAAAAGCACAGCACCCTCTACTACAGGGAATCTGGGACTTACGTGGACTGGATAAGCAATGGTTTGTCTCCTTAACCAATCAGATTGAAGTATCGTTAATGAGCAGCACAGATTCTGAGCCAGGAAGTATCAGTTGGAATATTACATTCAATGCCAAATCAAGTACAGAAAGTGGAACAAAGAGAAGGAAAGAAAGATTGGATTAAGAGACAGCAATATAGAAGACAAAGAAAAAGTAAAGCAGAAAAAGTAAAATACGCAGGAATGAGACTTCACACATGTAAAAGTTAAATTTCAGTGCCAGAGAGTTTTGGCAGTTATGAAAACTTACCATGCTATTAAAATTTATTTACACTGGAACAGAGAAGCCCTAAATTTTTCTGGCAAGTTTAGTGGGTATATGTCACATATCTAACACAACGTCATGGCATTCCATGTATTTCAATGTCGAGGCTCTTGATTAGATACCCACGTAGCTTCTGGAAGGGCAGGGAAATACCGACAGCAAATTTCTGATTTCCGCGTTTAACTGCGCATGTGCAGTCACCCGCAGTTGCTCTCCGATTTACACTTTAATAGTGGTGACGCTATTAGCCTCATCGTTATTTCTACAGCAAAATCTGGCCCATTATTTAATTTGCATTTATTACATGGAGGAAGCAGCCCTTGTGAGAGATACAGGTGCACAAAATGCATGTTAATTGTGAAAGGTAAACTGGGTAAAGATACACCAGGCCAGAACTTACTGTAAAAATAATAGAAAGCTACCATTATATATGCACAAATCTGACAACAACTTCAGGCAAGTTCAGACGCATGGTTAAAAGTGAAAATAAAAGTTGCTGTCCACTCGTTCTGCTGCTTTGTAAACTGCTCAAACAGCATCTCGCCTCTGGCTCGCCATTGAGATTGTTCTGAAAGTGCTTCCATTTTTAAATATTTTTTGAGGGCTCGTGTTTAAAAATTGTGGAAATTGATTCAAATAAAAGACATACATTTCATAGATACTGGACTTTGTTTTTTTTAAAAATAAGGTCACTGGAAGGACTTGGGACTTTGTTTAACAACAAACCCTTATTGGAAGTCACATGTCTTAAGATAATAAAACAACAGGAGCCTTGATGACTATGGGAGTTGTTTACAGGGAAGTGACATGTCAGGATTTATGTTGGTCAAGAGTTGGTTTCATTTTTGGATATTGTTTTGAGTCAGTTGGGGTAAACCTGCTAAGAACAAAGCTACCAGCTCATCCTTTTTCATCTCTTTGAGAAACCCTGAGAATCCATTCTGAGGGTTGGAGAAACTGATGCTGCATTTCTCCTGAAAAGCCTGCCAGATAAGCCTGAAGAGAACTGCTCCAGAAAGATCCCAGGTGATAAAAACATCCCAATGCTTTCTATGCCTGATTCGGCATTGAATCAAATATTCTAACTTATACCTCCTCTCTCAAATTCTGTGCCGCTCGTTGATGCTTTTTTAAAATCTATTTGGTTCAGAAGATATACAATTGCTTGTCTTGTTCACACAAGTTCCAGATGCTCTGTAGAGGGCATGCCGCCATTTGGATCTCTGACTTAAAGTAGCTTCCAATGCAAAAGGGTCATAGAAATTAAATGAGCAAATGTAAAGAATGCTAGGCGCCATTCATTCACCAGCTACAGAAAATTCAGGCCCAATGGAAGCAGCAAAGAAGGAAAAGGTTTATACAATGTGTTCAGGATTACTTTATAGATCAGTGTGTTTTGAGCCCAATGACAGGCTATGTTAAACCTAATTCTAAGAAATGAAGTGGGATGAATCAGTAATTTAAGGTAGAGGAACATGTGCAAAACAGTAATCATAACAATTAAGTTTGATATACAAATTGTAAAGAAAAGGTAACAAAGATAAAGTTACTTGACTGGAAAAGGTCAATGCCAGTCGGATGAAAAGCAATCTAGCCAGATAAATGAAAAATAAGAAGATTTACAATATATCGCCCATCATACCCACACCAGCTGAAAAAGACCTAACCCAGATCCTACATATAAAAAGACATTGCCTGGTGATTAATCTTCTTAAGAAATGGAACCAATTGCAGAGCTTCAGAAAGTGATACTGCTGGATTGAAGGACAATGCAGAAAATTCAGAGGAAAGAAAGAACATGCAAATGATTTTAAATTTGACAGAATATTTCCAATAGCCTATGAAATTATAATTCCAGTGGGATGCTACCTTAAAATTGTGAGAGAAAAATCACATTTTATGTGCAGCCTGAAGGGACAAGGCTGTGGTGTACTAACGCACTGGGCTATATGATTGTATTCCTTCCTATAAGACTTACCACTTTGATACCCAGTTGAATCGAGTGAGAAAGAATATTCACAAGCAGGAAATAATTTGCAATTCAGAGGGACAGAAGGAAAGCAAAAAGGGGGAGTAAATAGTTTTAAAATTATTCCAACTGCCTAATAATTTTAGAACTCCATGTAATTCCTTTTTATTTGTTCATGAAATATGGGCATCTCTGTCAAGCCCAGCATTTATTGTCCATTCCTAATTGCCCTGGAGAAGGTGGTGCTGAGCTGCCTTCTTGAACTGCTGCAGTCCATGTGGTGTAGGTACACAGAATTTTGACCCAGCGACAATGAAGGAACAGTGATATAGTTCCAAGTCAAGATTTTGTGTGACTTGGAGAGACACTTGCAGATGGTGGTGTTTCAGGAGTCTGCTGCCCTGGTCATTCTAGGTGGTAGATATTGCCCATTTGGAAGGTGCTGTCAAAGGCATTTTGGCAAGGTACTGCAGTACATCTTGTATATGGTACGCACTGCTGCTACTGTGCAGCGGTGGTGAATGGGGTGCTGATCAAGCTAGCTGCTTTGTCCTGGATGTTGTTGGAGCTGCACTCATCCAGGCAAGCCGAGAATATTCCATCACGCTCCTGATTTGTGCCTTGTTGATCGTGGACAGGATTTGGAGAGTCAGGAGGTGAGTTACTCACTGCAGAATTCTCAGCCTCTGACCTGCTCTTATAGGGCAGAATCTTCCCAGTCCCACGGGGCAGGCTTGAAGGCAGCACTGGAAGGAATTTCACAAAAGTTGACATGGGGTCAGCAGGCCAATGTGTTCCTCCTTCTGGGCGATCTTCTCAGAGGTGGGTCATCACCTTCAGAGGCTACCTGCCCAGCAATGATAGGTAGCTAATCTGCATAATTAAATGCCCATTTGTGGGCTGATTGGGCATGCTGCTGGAATCGGCTTGTCAGTGCTGGCCTAAGGGGTCTCGTGAGGCCTCCTGCTTTCGCCCCCCCACCCCCAGTGGAGTTGCAGCCATCAGCAGGCCACAGCTATGGCTGCCAGCCATCTTGTGAAGGGACTTCCCCTCCACAGGGGTGGCCTCACAGCTGTGGCCACCATTTGTTTTAAACAAATCCAAATGGCTTCAGAGGGCACCTCAAAATGGAGCTGTCCTCACATTCCTCCTCTGACAGAGCCAGCGCCCATTCTCTGGCAGTGAGGTTGCTGTTCTTCCAAGGCTATCGGCCCTCTGATTGGGCCTGGAGCTTCAGGGGCTGGGCTGGCCTCTTTATTTGGATGGTAGAGCCGAAGGCAGCCAATTAAGAGGCTGCCTCCGCGAAGATCTCCCTGGCAAGTGCCCTGACAATCAGAGTGAGGTCGGCACCCGGAAATGGTCCCGACTCACACTCATATCTGAAGAGCAGAAGATTCTGCCCGTAGCCACAGTATTTGTGTGGCTGGTACAGTTAAGTTTCTTGTCAATGGTACCCTCAGAATGTTGATGGTGGGGGATTCAGCAATGGTAATGCTGTTGAATGTCAAAGGGAGATGTTTTGATTCTCTCTTGTTGGAGATGGTTATTGCCTGGCACTTGTGTGGCATGAATGTTATGTGCCACTTATTAGCCTAAGCCTGAATGCTGTCCAGGTCTTGCTGCATGCGGGTGCAGACTGTTTCATTATTTTAGGAATTGCAAATGGAACTGAACACTGCGTAATCATCAGCAAAATCCCCACTCCTGACCTTATATTGGAGGAAGGTCATTATTGAAGCAGCTGAAGATGGTTGGGCCTAGGACGCTATCCTGAGTAACTCCTGCAGTGATATCCTGGGGTTGAAATGATTGGTCTCCAACAAACACAACCATCTTCCTTTGTGCCAGGTATGACTCCAACCAGTGGAGAGTTTTCCCCTGATTCCCATTGACTTCAATTTTACTAGGGCTCCTTGATGCCACATACACTCAAATGCTGCTTTGATATCAAGGGCTGTCACTCTCACCATATGGCTTATCACTAACCTATTGCAGGGAAGGGATCTTACAGCAAAATTGCCATTACCTACATTGATCTTTGGCTATGTCTAAAAATGGTGCCTCATTAATTTTTCAATGTCCACCATCGATGAAATCTTACATCAATCTCCTAATCCTGGAGAAACCCCTGTAATGTATAAATTACAGTACCAAATATACAAATAAAAATAAGTATATTGCAAAATTACCATACTAAGGGCATTACATTACGAAACTGTTTTTTTTCCTGTTTTATCTAGCTATCTTCAGCTAAAGCAGTGGAAATAAACTGGTCCCATTTTCACACATAAATCAGTCATTGAAACATTAATGGTTATCAGTGGAAGGTTTATATATCTTTATGGCAGATCTATCAGTCATCTTTCTTTTCCCCTCTCTCTTTCTCTCCGAGGTTCTCTCTCAGGGATGCTATACATTCTCTCTGATTAACTAATTGTTAGGACTCCACTCAGTTCAATGGCAGGAAATGTTCATTTCTTGTATCAAAATGCAGAACATAATTGCAGTGTAATCTTTTCCAGCCTCCAAATGCTTTCATATGCAGATCAGAGTAATCACAGTAATATTATTTCCATTATACCAGCCAAGCCTGACAGTTAGAAACATGCCACACTGGCATTGTTTGACCCAGGTGAATTATGGATGTCCAGATTATAATGTTATTCATGTTTGCATCTGACTGTGAAAGTATGGGTCATTTGGTTTATGCAGCACATTGATAGCTACTGGAAGAACAAGACAACAAGAACTACATCAACTTGTTTTATGTATTACATAGAATTTGCAGAACAGAAGTAGGACATTTGGCCCAACTGGTCTATGCTGGTTCTGAAAACAAAGACAACTTTGGTAAATGTAACTAATGCAGGGAGATTAGTGCGTGCAGCTGGAATTTAGATTTCCTCCCCATTTTATGCTTCCAGCCAATTTCCAGCAAGGGACTGAGGGCAGGACTTCTGTCTGCACGCCTCTTTACATCAAGGGGATGTGCATGGGCGATTTCACGGGATTCCCTGGGAAATTCCACCCCCTGCAGGTGAGGGCAGCCTGCTTGGCCATGCAGATGATCCTGTTCCAGGAATTTGAAAGAGATCTCTGGCTTGGGGCTAGGATGTGTGGGCGTTCCATTCCATTGGTCTTCCACCAGAGGAATTTTCAGTAAGATGCATCACAAGAGGTTTGCTAGAAAAATTCAAAAGTATTCAAGGAAGTATTTGGTATGGCACAAAACCAGTGCAGACCTCTAAAAGGCGAAGGTTTTTCAATCAACAAATGAGGTAAGAAATAGTTTCAAGCTAAAAGAACAGGTGTGAACAAATACTAGGAAAAGTGAAAATCCAGTGGACTGGGAGAGCTAAAAGAAACAAAGGGATACAAAGAAAGTAATAAGAACTGCAAAGAGGGAATAGGACTAAAAAACTGCAAGGAATATCAAAAGAACAGCAAAAGTGTTTCTAAATATCTTGAGAGAATCGTGAAGAGGAATATGAACCCATTAAAAAGACAGATGCGCATGAAGCAATAATGAACAATATGGAAATGGCAGACTTGTTAAATGAATATGTTGCATCCAATATCACACTGGAGAAAAACAGCAAAATATTATTGGTATAAAGGTACCTAAAATTCTGTTTTTTCATTATGTCTCTGTGAAACACTTTGGGACATTTTTATGATGTAAATGCTGTTATATAAATGAAAGTTGTTGTTGTTATTCTTTATCTGGCACAGAAGCTAGCAAGGATTTTAACCAGTGACATGCAATTTGATTTCATATGCAGTAAACAAATGTGAAGTTGCTTAATATTAAAGTAGCTAAGTCCTGCAATGCATTTTCTCTTTGTTTGTCCTCACCAAAGGGGCAATAAATATTATTTGGCCTTATTGCGAACACAAGGAAAATAAAGAGAAAATTGTGAAAAAGAGTAGCTAATACCAAGTACTCCTACATACAATCATGAAAGCAAAGAATTTCAATTTCATTAATAGAACTGCTAATTGCATGCTGACAGATCAACTCCCATCAAACCATCTTTGATATTAATTAGAGTGCCTATCACTGCTTTATTTTAGTCAATTTGGGTCTATTCATCTCATTTGAACATTGACTCTTTAATTGAAAACATCTGTAGTTTTACTGAAACCTCCCTATAAAATATGGAAAGCTGGCAATTGTTCCCTGCTGAAGAAAGTATTTTGCCAGCAGCAGTTCACAGCTCAGTAAGCCCTGGTTGCAGTGAAATATTTCCTTTGCAATTATTTTACATTAGAGTTATTAAACAAGTATTTGAAAAATGGTCAATTGTCAACAATTTAGTACGACAAGTAAAAAGACGCTGCTTGCCCATAATCAAATGCCAATTGACTTGGCAGTTCAACAGTTGACAAACAATTCTAAATGAGAAATTCAATTAAAGTTATCAATAAAGTATTCTGACAAAAAGGCAAAGATGTGTTTCATCTATTTAATGGTGGCAAGTATCAGATATTAACATTTGGCAATGTTATTTACATATTTCCCAAACTGTATCTGGATATTACAAGAAGATACCTTCCACTTTGAATCAAGTAAAAGAAACAATATTTTATGGATTTTTTTTCTCTCCAGGTAGAGCATTGCCGGAATCAAAGAGAATATAGAAAGATATGCTGAACATTTTCAGGCCTTAAAGTTATAACTTGGGAATCAGCTAGCAGGGCAGCCAATTCTCAAAATTCAGTTGTATTTTAAGGGGACACAGACTTTGAGAACATTTTTAGCAAGTGTTTTCCATTTAAGAAAGGAAGAAAGCCAGAAGCCTGCTTTGTCACAGTATAAAGTAAGCATCTTGATTTCTTCTGTTACGTTTGTTGAGTGCACAAATAAAAACTGATTTGCTGAACACTTTTTTTTCATGGAGCAGGTACCTTAAGAACTTGGTGCAGCATTGATATGTAAGAAGTAATGATTCAACATAATTCTGTGTCATCTTCAAGTGATATAGGCTTGGAAACACATGGCGAGAAAATGGCAATCTTTATAATATGCAGGGCAGCTGTTGGCGAAATACATGCTAATCACAAATGTTAGCCTTAAGTTATGGTGATTGGGTTAAGCCTTACAAAAATTCTTTTAATGAACCTTCCCTGGTATAGTTATTCAACTCTGCCATGAAAAGAGGATCTCTGAATATTAATCTGTCCATATCCTCTGGTCTACCTGCTTGGATGTAAGACCATTACAGCTCTTACACAGAAGAAAATCTTCACCAAACTACCTGTATTGGTAGCCAAATTTGGGGAGGCATGGGGTAAGAATCAATCCCATCAATGCACAAGTCATTCTTTCACAGCAATACAATCCAGGATGACAATGTGACTTATGCTTCAGAATTTACAGTATTGAATCTCATCTGCTTTAATCTAATGTACAGACAGAATAGCTGCAACTAATTTCATTTTACATTACAAAGGTTTTTTTTTAAAGAGTACTTACAACATGGCGTGGGAGATCTGGTAGGCTAAACTGCATTTACTTTAATGCAAGAAGCACGACAGGTAAGGCAGATGAACTCAGAGCTTGGATCGGTACATGGGATTGTGATGTTATAGCTATTACGGTAACGTGGTTGAAGGATGGGCAGGACTGGCAGCTCAATGTACCGGGTACCGATGCTTCCGGAGTGACAGAGGTGGAGGTAAGAAAGGAGGGGGAGTTGCACTATTGATTAGGGAGGACATCACGGCAGTACTTAGAGAGGATATCCCAGGGGGAACGTCCAGCGAGGCCATATGGGTAGAACTTAGAAATAAGAAAGGGGTGATCACTTTGATGGGATTATACTGTAGGGCCCCCAATAGTCAGAGGGAATTGGAGGAGCATATATGTAGGGAAATCACAGAAAGGTGTAGGAATTATAGGGTTGTAATAGTAGGTGATTTTAACTTCCCTAATATTGACTGGAACTGCCTTAGTGCTAAGGGATCAGATGGGGAAGAATTTGTTAAGTGTGTCCAGGATAGTTTTCTGAAGCAGTATGTGGATGGCCCTACTTGAGAAGGGGCTACACTCGACCTCCTCTTGGGAAATGAGGCTGGGCAGGTGGTTGATGTGTCAGTGGGGGAAGCACTTTGGGACATGTGACCATAACTCTGAGCTTCAAGATAGTTATGGAAAAGGATAGGACTGGTCCTCAGATTGAAGTCCGAAATTGGCGGAAGGTTAATTTCGATGGCATCAGACAGGAACTCTCAAAAGTTGAATGGGAGAGGCTTTTTACAGGTAAAGGGACATCTGGCAAGTGGGAGGCCTGTGTGGAGTTTACAAGTTCTCCCTGTGTCTGCGTGGGTTTCCTCCGGGTGCTCCGGTTTCCTCCCACATGCCAAAGACTTGCAGGTTGATAGGTAAATTGGCCATTATAAATTGCCCCTAGTATAGGTAGGTGGTAGGGAAATATAGGGGACAGGTGGGGATGTGGTAGGAATATGGAATTAGTGTAGGATTAGTATAAATGGGTGGTTGATGGTCGGCACAGACTCGGTGGGCCGAAGGGCCTGTTTCAGTGCTGTATCTCTAAACTAAACTAAACTAAAAGGAAGAGTGCAGGGCCGGCATGTTCCTGTTAGATGGAAGGGCAAGACTGGCAAGTTTAAGGAACCTTGGTTGATGAGGGATATTGAGGATCTGGTCAGGACAAAGAAGGAGGCATATGTCAGGTATAGGCAGCTGGTATCAAGCGAGTCCCTTGAGGAGTATAGGGGATGTAGGAGTGCACTTATGAAGGAAATTAGGAGGGCGAAAAGGGGCCATGAGATTTCCCTGGCAGATAAGATAAAGGAGAATCCTAAAAGATTCTATAAGTATATTAAGAGTAAAAGGGTAGCTAGGGAGAGAGTAGGTCCCCTTAAGGATCAGTGTGGTAATCTATGTGTGGAGCCATGGGAAATGGGCGAGGTCTTAAATGAATACTTCTCGTCTGTATTTACCGTGGAGAAGGTCATGGAAGCTAGTGAGTTCAAGGGAGGGAACAGTGATATCCTGGAGCATATCAACATTACAAAGGAGGAGGTGTTGAAGGTTCTGTAGTGCATTAAGGTGCATAAATCCCCAGGATCTGACCAGGTGTATCCTAGGATGCTATGGGAAGCAAGGGAGGAGATTGTTGGGGTCCTGGCAGAGACCTTTGTATCATCGTTAGCCACGGGTGAGGTACCGGAAGACTGGAGGGTAGCTAATGTTGTGCCTTTATTTAAGAAGGGCAGCAGGGATAAGTCAGGGAACTACAGGCTGGTGAGCCTTACATCAGTGGTGGGAAAGATATTGGAAGGGATTCTGAGAGACAGGATTTATATGCATTTGGAAAGGCATGGTCTGATTAGGGATAGTCAGCATGGCTTTGTGCGTGAGAAATCATGTCTCACAAATTTGAGGAGGTGATCAAAAGGATTGACGAGGGCAGGGCAGCGGACGTGGTCTACATGGACTTTAGCAAGGCCTTTGACAAGGTCCCGCATGGTCAGCTGATTCGTAAGGTTCGAACACATGGGATCCAGGGTGAGCTAGCCAATTGGATACAAAATTGGCTTGGTGATAGGAGGCAGAGGGTGGTAGTGGAGGGTTGTTTTTCAGATTGGAGGCCGGTGACCAGTGGTGTGCCGCAGGGATCAGTGCTGGGCCCTCTGTTGTTTGTCATATATATTAATGACTTGGATGTGAATGTAGGGGGCATGATTAGTAAGTTTGCAGATGACACCAAAATTGGTGGTATAGTGGACAGTGAAGAAGGTTAAAACAGGATATAGATCAACAGGATATAGATCAACTGGGAAAGTGGGCAAGGGATTGGCAAATGGAATTTAAAGCAGACAAGTACAAAGTGATGCATTTTGGGAAGTTAAACCAGGGCAGGACATATACAGTGGCAGGGCCCTGGGGAGTGTTGTTGAGCAGAGAGACCTTGGGGTGCAAGTACATAGTTCCCTGAAAGTGGCAACACAGGTAGGCAAGGTGGTGAAGAAGGCATTTGGCATGCTTGCCTTCATCAGCCGAGGCATTGAGTACAAGAATTGGGACATCATGTTACAGTTGTACATGATGTTGGTTAGGCCGCATTTGGAGTATTGTATGGGGTTCTGGTCGCCGCACTACAGGAAAGATGTGATTAAGCTAGAGAGGGTGCAGAAAAGATTCACAAGGATGTTGCCTGTTTTGGAGGGCTTGAGTTATAAAGAGAGATTAGATAGGCTGGGTCTGTTTTCCCTGGAGCGAAGGAGGCTGAGAGGGGACATGATAGAGGTATATAAAATTATGAGAGGCATAGATAGGGTAGTTAGCCAGAGTCTGTTTCCTATGACAGGGGTGACTAAAACTAGAGGGCATAGATTTAAGGTGAGATGGAGGAGGTTTAAAGGGGATCAAAGGGGCAAATTTTTCACACAAAGAATAGTGGGTATCTGGAATGAGCTGCCAGAGGAGGTGGTGGAGGCAGGAACAGTAGCAACATTTAAGAGGCATCTGGACAGGTACTTGAATGAGCAAGACATAGAGGGATATGGAATTAACGCAGGCAGGTGGGATTAGTATAGATAGGCATTATGGTCAGCATGGATGCGGTGGGCCGAAGGGCCTGTTTCTTTGCTGTACGACTCTATGACTCTATAAGAGTACTACTGAACTGAGACTAAGTTGGGATTATAAGAAACGTTTATAGATATTGACATTCTTGATTTCACTATCTCCTCTCGTCATAAGTGCAACTCCCAAGCTCCCACCAAGAACTTCATGTTTATTTATTGTGCAAAACACTTTTTCACCTTAACATGATAAAGCCCAACTCCATCCAAGTCACGCCACAGGTGATCCCTCTTTCCCCTCTACATCCAGTCCATCCCGTTCTACCTTTGATTGCAACCTTTATTATCTATATATTACCAATACTGCTATTGTAAATGCTCCTCTAAACTTTCCTGTCTTGTTTCATTTAAACTCCAAATATAGGGTTTATTCATTCTTCCTCCTCCCTATATGCTCATTGTGTTAAAATCAAGTTTTGTTAGTCTCCCACTTTAATCCATACTTTCCCAGAACATGAAAATTTCTTTCCCTTCTTCAATGTTCGGCTCCTTCTATAATTTTAAAGCTATTAAAGCCCAAGCTTGATGTCATCGTAAACCTTATCCCTCTTCCTCGTTTTGATTTTTGTGCTACCCTGAGAAACATTCTCAAGAGAATTATAGAATAGTGGAGCACATGAAAAGCATTTATAGAAAAAATTGCTGGGTGAACGTTAAATGTCTCATCAGGTCATTAAAATGTTTGGTGTATTGTTCCCAGGTCCTGGAAGTGATGCTCCTGCAGCTGACAATCTCAGCCGCCTCTCTCCAGACCTGGTGAATGCCCATTTTGGGATTTTGCCTTCCATTAGTGGGAAAAAGAACTTCCTCTCACACTCTCTCCTTTTCCACCAGACCTCCAGGAAATCAGGGGTCTTGTCTCCAACTCATCTTGCACTATGCAGCAGTAAAATATAGCAATGTCAGCAAAGTGAATGCAGCTTCCTTTTAAAAGGGAACATTCCTTCTTTAAATAGGCCTCAGTGGGCTCCCGTTTTTGACATGATCGGGTGAAAAACCCACGAGTCAAAATTTAAATAAGGCCTGCAAGTTAAAATACCCCAGGCCTGAAATTTAGGACAGCGAGTGCAAGTGCATTTTGCACTCACCTAGCCCCTCCCCCCCCCCCCCCCCACTGCCTGAAACATGCTTTGGCTTAAAAATCAACCCCATAGAGTCTGGATTATTTTTAAATAAACCAGTTCTTACCCATGCAGAGCAGGGATAAAACATTGTTTTGTCGAAAAGTAATGCAGTATGATTTTTATTTCAATAATAGTTAGCAGTGAAGTTCTGCTTGCTAGCTTAAGATCCCAAAGGCGGCAGGTATTCCTGATGCAACCATAGTAAACAGGAGCAACACTTCTGCCAGGGGTTATTGGGATCAGTTGCACATCTTCCAACTTGCCAAAATTATTCCCCTTTGTCTACCTAACTCTCTTTAAGCTACTTCAGTTTTTGAGGCTCCAGCCAGAGCGATTCTTTTTCCCAGCCACCCCATGTGAACGCACCAATCTACTGGTGGGACAAAATACCTTTCTGCCAAACTATTGAGTAATGATAGGCGGAGAAAATGGTACAGGAGATTCTACCCTTCTCCCTGTTTACATCAAATTTTCCAACCAGGGTGAATCAAAACCAAAAAGATCAAGAGGACATCCAAAATGGACAATACTTATGAATGATATACAATTTGAGTTATGAAATTATACAAGTTGAGTTTAGCTGGGAGACCGTATAGTGTGTGTTTCAGCATTCCACCACGTACAGAATAACTACAATGGGAGTGAAGCAAATGTTAAAAGCCCCAGGTAATAAAACAGAGAACCAACAGTCCACAATGGTATAGAGTTGATTATGTAATTCATGTTTGTCGGTCAAGCCAGGTATTAGCTTCAAGCCAAAATCTGTAGTGTAACTATGGCCTTAGATTTCATGTGCCACATGCTGACCTACTGAAAAGAATAATGGTCAAAACTGAATAGAAGAAAACAGGCCATTTGTTCAGTGATGGTCCTTGTTGACTTAAAGCATTACTGAAGCAAAGTACTCATGTGTGGCACCACATGATCACTAAGAGCAACTTGTCAAAGCTTCTTGCTTGCTTTTATATTGCTAAAATCTTCTGTGTAAGAAGGAAATCAGGGAAAATCCAAAGCAGAACAAAGGTAGTTGAGTGCACAAAGACTAGAAAACGAAAGCAGGCACCATTCCTGACATTAGACTCATCTCGTTCCTGTAACTATGGTCCTAGTTGAAGTAAAATATTATTGTTCAATCATAGAATGGCACTTCAGATTGCTATTCTTACAGGAAGAGACCTTCCCCTCTCCCACACGCACCCCCCACCCCCCCACTCCACAAATATAACCATTTTTTCATGTTTCTCCACAGTTTCACTGAATTTCTGGATCCTTTCCAGCGAGTTATTCAGCCGGAAGAGATTTGGCTGTACAAAAACCCCATTGTGCAGTCCGACCACATACCTACTCGCATTATGTTTGTAAGTACAATGCTTGATTTTTAACAACAGAAAAATGGCAGAGTACCAATTTATAGTGATTCACATGATTGTTCGGCAAGAAGATGTCACAATAGGTTGTCCACTGCTAATATCATAAGTGACTTTTTTCTGTGAAAGTATTTTCTGTCGAGATGTGCATTGTTACCAATCAATACCGTTTGATAGCAGAGGACCTAAAAGTGGACTGCAATAAAAAGTAGTATGCAGACATCGGAGACTGTAGAGGTCATTTCCCAACTTTGTCTTCTGGTGGGGAGTCTCATCCAACCTCGAGTTTGGGACATAATTCTCTGATTGTTAATTTAAATGGTTGGAAGATCATATGCAACATGTGGGCCAATTTTCAGTATATACTCCCAGTGATCAAGATTCTATACTGGGTGTGCAAAAATCAGGAAATTAACCATTTTAGGTAGCAAATGAGCATAGTCATCAAGATTCCATTAATACTTGGGAACTCTATATTCCTTGGGTCTTTTACTGTATGCCTTCCATTACTTTTGTTTGAGCTATAATCATTCCACAATCTATTCAGAAAAAAAAGTTAAAAGCACAGATTTTTGAATGACTTTGAATATTTCATGGATGAAAAGAAAATAACTTGAAGACTCGCCACTCGTCAGATAAGGATTTTCTGCAGTGCTTTGTCCTTCAGATTTATGCAGCTTAGACCTATATACTGTGCTGATCATTTGTCTGCTGTGCCTTTGGTATGTAGATTGGGCTGTGGACTACGTGGAATTGGAAGGAAGTCAACTTTGTCTGGATCTCCAGTGGAAGATGATTCTTGGCTCGGGCTCTGATGCATCAGAGTCAGGAAACAATTATTGATTTCTAATAGCGATACGCGTTTTCTTTTATGATTTGCCTGATTATTGACCAAATCAGTGCTAGTTTGATGTTTTTTCTCTGCTATTGAAACATGACTTTTTCCTTCTGATGATTCAGCACTTTCAGAGCCCTGTTTTGCCTCATAATTGGATAAAAACGAATGGTAAGAAATTCGACTTGCGCCCAAAATAGGCGCAAAGCTGGCAGAGTAATGGCTGCGCAAGCAGTCAGTGTTGGCCTGAGGATCAAGCCAAATTTGGCCACGAGCAGCATTGAAATGCCACCGGCAAGCTGCCGTCAGCAAATGGGACCCTGGTACAGTTTGCCAGTCGAAGATGATGGGAAACCGCTAGCTCCTACATAGGGCAAGCTAGCAGGTGAGGTCTGGAAGAGGGAGATAGTCCCAAGGGAAGCCTTCAAAGTGCTGGCAGTAGGCCACAGTTTTTTTTATGGGCCTAGGAAGAGCACTCTTGCTTCTCCTGGGCCTATAAAAATAAAAATGATAATTTGCCATTTTTTTTGGAGCTGCTCCAACAGTCTAAGAATCCCTGGTTAGGCCATTCATTGCCGAGTACAACTAGCTCTACACATTTGTCCTTGAATTGTACATTTGGACTCCTACGATGGGCGTACCCCAATTTACGTATTTAAGGAGCCTAATGCCCATTTCAGACAGGTACTCTGGGCAATTAAAAGTCATCCAAACCAGTATGGCATCCAGCGTACTTTGGCACATTTTAAGCATGACTCATTGCTACAGGAAATTCAAAAAGGTCTAACTCTAATTATATGCTAAAAGAACAGATAACAGTGAGTTGAATTTCTCCTCCAAACAATGATTGCAGAAAATACAATTTTTTAATAGTTAACCTCTTTCAAACTGGAAACATAGTAAAAGTTTTTATTTGCTTCACTGCTTGTGTAGAAAGACAAAAGCAAAATACTGTGGATCTGAAATAAAGAGAGAATATGCTGGAAATACTCAGCCGGTCAGGCAGCATCTGTGGAGGAGAGAAACAGAGTTGATGTTTGAGGTTGTTGGCCTTTCATCATGCAGCCATCTCATTTATACACAGACATCTACTGCCCTAGTATGACTTTCTTCATTAATCTGCTGTCTATCCTTGTAGTCAGATTGAGCAAGATTTATAGATCACTGCCAATTCGGTCTGAATTTTATGGTAGTTTTGGGCAATAGGCTCACACTCACTGGGAACTGCATTGAGAATAAGCAAACCCATTTCATACAATAACCATTACAGCTGTCAAAAATAGGAGAATTTAATTAAATCTGTCTGCATTTGAGTTGAACATACATCAAGAGAACTGTACCACCCACTGGAGTATTTTGGCTCCTCCAAGAACAAAGTTTAATAAAAGCAATTTAATTAAATTCCAATTTCCACAGCAAAGTGTGTTATCATGATCCATCTCCCAGCACAGCCAGCTCCTGGGAATGATCTGTAACAACTGGTAAAAGACGAAACATCATGTGCACCCACTATAAGGTCCCAGTTCACCAAAAGCAACTTAAAGATATGTGCAGAATCAAAAGCAATTAATTATGTATCATTGTAAGTCCACACAACCGCCTATGTATTACTACCATCTGAGACCATATTTTTGTCTATTACTGCATTTTGTGGCTTGAAGGATTGCAATTCTGGGGCACTTGTCATAGATTCAATTAGTTACAATTTTATAACTAAAGTGAGTATTAAAGTTTAGGATTATGTTCAAACCCATAGACAGAAATTAAAATGGACAGTATTAGAACACTTTCACTCCCTCTCTTCCTGTCAGAAATTCTTTACAAGCTAGGAGCAAGAGGGGAGGAATAAAGCAGAATATAATATATTTTATTTCTCCCGGGGATGTGGGTTAACACAGGAAAACCATATTTATTGCTCATCCCTAGGTGCGGGTGACTCTTCTTGAACTGCTGCATTCTTTATGCTCTCACAATGTTGTTAACTCACAGAATCATATGTATTAGCCAACCTCTCATACTCTGATCCACCATAGACAAGAGCACAATAGTATACAATTGGATGGGTTTGGCGCTAGATGGCATTAAATCTCAGGCAAACAAAAGTATGGGAGAAGCAGTGCCATGCATGCCTTAGAATGAGCGATCAATCTTGTCATGCTGCTACCAAAATCAGAGTTAAGTTGTACAACAACCGGTCAGAACAAAGTCCTCTAGCTCTACTATATGAAATACTGTTGAAAAAATGCAAGGGCAGGTGATCACCTTGCATGTGCAAAGTTTGCTTTATGAGATACTTTTCAAAATAGTCAGATGACAACAGTTAGTTTGAAATGGCAATAATAAAGTGTGGCCTTTTTGCTTTATAGGCCTGTATGTTAAGTTTACATTGATATGCAGCCTGAATCGGAAAGTAACAGGGCGAGAGGAAACTATTCGTGGTCTGCATACTTTGCGCTTTCTCAAAGCTGGCTAACCTTGGACAGACCTCTTGAGGCTATTAACCTTTTGCCCATCTGCGCCAAGTTCTCTGGATGTTGGACATGCATTTATGCCAGCACATTTTTTCCAATAGCAGGGTGCCCTTGTAAGCCAGACAAGACAACCCTCCTTTGCTACCTAGACATCCAAAATACTGATGATCTTCCTTCAGCCATTTCTTCTCGGCCTGTCGAAAATGAATCTGTCCTTTTAGCAGCAGCTGCACCTTTCAATGGTGAGGCTTAAAACGTCAGCATTATTAGAGTAAATCGGACAGCAACCACACATGCACAATTAATCACGGAATTCGGGAAGTTGCTGTCAGAGTTGCCCAGTTCCTCTAGGAGCTTCGCTACACCTTGGTGAAAGACTCGGCATTCCAATACATGGAATGACATGAAGTTTTGGTACTTATGTGATAGATAGCCACTAAACTCACCAAATAAATTTAGGGCTTGCCCATTACAGTGCAAGTTAATTTTAAATGGCATGATAAATCTTAATTACTGCCAAGTAGCCTCTCTGGCACTGAATTAACTTTTATAAGTATGGAGTCTCATTCCTTCAGATTTTAATTATTATTGGAGATTTTAGAAAATAACGTTTTTTAAATTTTTTTCTTTCTGTCTCATATCTCTCCTAATCCCATCTTTATTTTCCATCATTTCACTTTCTTTACAGTATTTGGCATTGAATTAACCATTCTAACTAACACTTCTTGGTTCATACTCTGTGCTAGAAATTGGATAACCCCATTTTCTGGGCATAGAGATTGTGATCCGTGACCAGTCCATGCTCATGTGGATTTAGGTGGCAACATGTGAATTTGGTGTACTCATATCATCTGAATGATTGTAATGTTGGCCAGAGTAGTGCCTGCACAGCTCTCCTCCTACCCACCACAACACCAACATTTCACGCTGTTTAATGCATCATATTCTCATCACTCACCTAGCCACACTCCCTGGCACTCAGGACTCACATCCAACACTCCACCTAACCCTCAAACACCTATCAGTGCTGCCAGCCTCACACCCACCTCTCACTGCCTTCACATAACTCCAGCTGATCAACAATGGCAAGCACATCACCCAAACACTGTGCTACACAACAATAAGCATTGTACCCTCTCTCTTGCAGGACAAGGTGGCACACAATAGAAGGGAGCAGAACAGAGCTGGTGGGGGACAAGGATTCTTGAATTTCCTGAACCCTGTGGAGGATATGGCTGTTCGTATCATGGGCTGGCTGAAATGGGGCCCCTGGCATCCAGCGTCACTAAGAGCACTAAAGATGATGGTATGTTCCTACTTATGCCCATTCTCAACTCCCAGCACACCCTCGTCCCGCTGTCTGGCATAATGAGCAAGCTGCCGATGGTGTGACCATGGACCTTTTGCTTTACACCCCATCCCCCTTCCTTCACACCAAACTTCCCTTCTGATTTCCTGATTTCAGACACCCAGGAGTTACCATTTGCCCAGCAACAGCAGCCCAAGGAGGAAGAGAGAGCAACAGCACAGATGAAGAGTCCCCTTGATTTGATCCAACACACGCAACCACCAGCTCCGATACTTGTGATGCACATACCCTAGAGGCTAATATAGAGTTGGGATCAGCATGTGGGGAGTCATCTGGGCATGAGTGGGCTGCAACCAGGTCAGGGCTAAAGGGTGGTTCATTTCTCAGCTCCCCAGAAGGTGAGGTAGCAGACAAATTTTGCTGCAGAGGACTCAGATGAGAAGCTTGATTGGGTGGCATACAGGAGAACATGATGGGCATGCACACCGAGATACTGGGTACATTGGCAGGCCTGCCAGTTTCCTGCCACTGTCAAGGAGTATGGTGGAGTCTGATTCCAACTTGCAGAGGGCATTATGCAACACTCCATCTCCCTGCCATCCTCCAGACCCAGAGGCATGGCCATTGCTGCACCCCCTACCTGTTGCAGCCTTTGTGTGCACCTACTTTTCTGTCTTTCTTGTGAGAATATGCAACACCCTGTAGCACCACTCGAGGCAGCACAATGCAACCAAATTTCTAACCATGTTTCCTTAAGGAGTCCTCAATCTGATAGCTAAAGGACATATACAGTTGCTTGCCCTGTTCGCACAGGTCCCGGATCCCCTGTGGAGGGTGCTACACCGAAATAGATTTTTAATCACCGCATGTACCAACACAAAAGCCCGTAGAAAGTCTGTGGGCAAGAGTAAATTCATTCACCACTAACTGCAAAATCTGCCCATCATATTTCCCGCAATTCTTTTCCAGGCTTACCATTTTGCCTGTGTGATCAGACCTAGGATCGAATCATTAGAGATAAATGCTTCGACATATTGATGACAAAACAAAACACTGTAATCATCAGTGACCAAGCCCTATACTGCCAACTTTATATTCAATTACCCAAAGAAAAATGTTTTGTCTTCTATAAACACACAGCAGTGATGTGTGACTTGTATATAATACTATACAAGCCAAATCAACCAAGTCTGACCCAAAGGACTCTGAACTTGTTCCAGATTGAAATTTTGTTCCTTCAGTAGCTGAGCTACAACTTTCATAGAATCACAAATAATTGAGCAGGAATGTATATATGGGCAATGCATGACATGGAACATAATTTCAAAACAGCAATGCATCCATTACTTGTGTCACACAAGAGTAGGAGATCTGTCTGGTGCTGCTCCTGAACTGCCTCTGGTTATTTTAATTTTAGTGATTGAAATGCTATTTCCATTCCACTAACTGTTTTCATTCATTTTAAGACTGTCAGTTTCTCTACCAGTAGCTATGATTCTGCTCACTATGTGCATTCGAACAGCACAAATACCTTAAATTAACCATTTGAACCTGAAACAACTTAGCCCATAGAGAACTGGAAGACCAAAGGGATCTCAAACCGCTCGGCTGCCCATTATTTACATTTTCAGATCATGTTCCTTGATGTTGAAATAAACTCTACTTATGGTGGCAGCAGTAGCTTAACTGCAATATTAACCATATAATACAACAACTTGCATTTTATACAGCTTTTAACATAGTAAAACTTTCCAAGTCGTTTCACAGGAACATTATCAAACAAAATTTGACACAAATATGAGGAACTATTAGGGCAGAAGAGAGGTTTTAAGGAAGTCTTAAAGGGCGGAAAAAAGAGAGGGAGAAAAGTTTAAAGGAGGGAATTTCAGGGTTTAGGGCCTAGACAGCGAAAGGCAAATGCCACCAATGGCGAGTGATCAAAATTGGAGATGCGCAAGAGGCCTGAATTGGAGGGGCGCAGATATCTCAGAGTGTTGCGGGCTGGAGGAAATTAGAGAGATTGTAAAGGGCAAGCCCATGGAAGAATTTAAAGACAAGGATGAGAATTTTAAAAATCGAGGCATTGCTTAGCAAGCAGCCAATGTAGATCAGCAAGCACAAGGGTGATGGGTGAATGAGACTTGGTGCGAGTTAGGGTTAGCTCAAAGCTCATTCCAAAGGATGGTTTTCAGCTAGGGACAGTTCAGCAGTGCAACCATTGGGCATGATCATGACAGTACACTGTGAAAGCGGACTGAGGGAGTTGAGTAGCTACACGTTAAGACAGACTGAAGTGGCCAAAGTGTACAGACAGCTTCTCTCAACCTAAATTGGAGCTGGCTGAATCGAATAGTATAATTTATGGATCTGGCTTGTGAGATCAGCAACACACTTAGCAATAAAAATGATGATTGTTAAACACAAGGGTAAAAGTCCATGATTATGAGATTCAAAGGAACATATAATGGAATCATAGCATTCTTTGGCATGTGACAGAACTCTTTCATACTGAAATAGAAGTTGCTACACAATATTCATTATATCAGAACCTGGCTGATACAACCATTACTGACTGACAGTTTAATGAAATTGAAAATGCAGCAAATTCAAATTCAGTTACAGTAAAGAGCTTGTTCAACTTGTAATTGCTGTATGCTTACTATTGATTCACAACAAGTATGTACATAGAACTAATGTCAGTTTGGCGTGACCAATAGTGGACAGAGTAAGGGGAATCAAACTGAGATAGAAAATAAGGTTCCACAGAAACTGATCCGATTCAACAGCTGCAATATTCTTGCTATCTGTAAGAATTAGGATAAAGACTGTCAGAAGGACAGCCAGAAACATAGAAACATAGAAAATAGAAGCAGGAGTAGGCCATTCAGCCCTTCGAGCCTGCTCTGCATTCATTATGATCATGGCTGATCATCCAGCTCAGTAACCGGTTCCCGCTTTCTCCCCATACCCTTTGATCCCTTTAGACCCAGGAGCAATATCTAACTCCTTCTTGAAAACATACAATGTTTTGGCCTCAACTGCTTTCTGTGGTAGCGAATTCCAGAAGCTCATCACTCTCTGGGTGAAGAAATCTCTCCTCATCTCAGTCCTGAAAGGTTTACCCCAATTCCTGAGACTACGACCCCTGGTTCTGGACTCCCCCACCATCGGGAACATCCTTCCTGCATCTACCCTGTCAAGTCCTGTTAGAATTTTATAGGTTTCTATGAGAATCCCCCTCACTCTTCTGAACTTCAACGAATATAATCCTAACCGACTCAATCTCTCCTCATACGTCAGTCCCGCCATCCAGGAATCAGTCTGGTAAACCTTCGCTGCACTCCCTCTATAGCAAGAACATCCTTCCACAGATAAGGAGACCAAAACTGCACACAATATTCCAGGTGTAGCCTCATCAAGGCCCTGTATAATTGCAGCAAGACATCCCTGCTCCCGTACTCGAATCCTCTCGCTATGAAGGCCAACATACCATTTGCCTTTTTTACCGCCTGTTGAACCTGCATGCTTACCTTCAGCGACTGGTGTATGAGAACACCCAGGTCTCGCTGCATATTCCCCTCGCTCAGTTTATAGACATTGAGATAATAATCTGCCTTCCTCTTTTTGCTACCAAAGTGGATAACCTCACATTTATCCACATTATACTGCATCTGCCATGCATTAGTCCACTCACTCAACTTGTCCAAATCACCCTGAAGCCTCTCTGCATCCTCCTCACAACTCACCCTCCCACCCAGTTTTGTGTCATCTGCAAATTTGGAGATATTACATTTAGTTCCCTCATCTAAATCATTAATATATAACGTTTCCCAATCTGTCATAGCCAATTCGCGCCTCATATCTTCGTAGTTTCCTTTACTAAGATTCAGGACCCTAGTCTCAGAATCAACGTCACTTTCCATCTTGATGAAGAATTCTATCATATTATGGTCGCTCATCCCCAAGGGGTCTCACACCACTAGCTTGTCAATTATTCCTCTCTCATTACACAATACCCAGTCTAGGATGGCCTGTTCTCTAGTTGGTTCCTCAACGTATTGGTCCAAAAAAAAAACCATACCGTATACACTCCAAGAATTCCTCCTCTACGGTATTGTGACTAATTTGATTTATCCAAATCTATATGCAGATTAAAGTCACCCATAATTACAGATGTTCCTTTAACGCATGCGTCTCTAATTTCCTGTTTAATGCCATTCCCAACATCACCACTACAGTTTGGGGGTCTATATACAACGCCCACTAACATTTTTTGCCCCTTAGTGTTTCTCAGCTCTACCCATACAGATTCCACATTGTCAGAGCTAATATATCTTTCCTCACTATTGCGTTAATGCAGACCTTGGCATCTTGGAGCAGGACACCCTCCAAAGGGAGGAGGAGGAAAAGTGTAATGTGGTAACAGGAGGAGATTCAATAATTAGGGTGACAAATATCATCCTTTGCAAACAGGATCTTGAGTCCCACATGGTATGTTGCCTACCTGGTGCCAGGGTGAGGACATCTTGAACTGGCTTGAAAGGATATTCGAGAAGGAGGGGGCAGATCCAGTCAGTGTGATCCATGTTGGGATTCACGACGTAGTAAAGAGACAGCAAGCAGTCCTATTTGTATCAGGAGATAAATTTTGTTTTTAAAAAAAAAAAGGACCACAAGGATTATAATCTCTGTTTTATTACTTCAGCCACATTTTTTTTTATTCTTTCATGGGATGTGAGCATCGCTGGCAAGGCAAGCATTTGTTGCCTATCCCTAGTTAACCTTGAGAAGGTGGAGGTGAGCCACCGTCTTGAACAGATACATTGCATCAGTCACTGTCACTGATGAGCAGATTAAGGAGGTGAACATGTGGCTAAAGGAGTGGCGAAAGAGGGGTTCCATTTCATGGGACACTGACACCAGTACTAGGACAGGAAGAGACTGTACCATTGGAACAGGCTCTACCTGAACCTGGCTGGGACCAGGCTCCTAGCAGAAAGGGTGGTGGAAGCCCACAGGGATCTGGGTTGGGGCCTCAACTATTCAAAGTGGGGCAAAATTGGATCAGGCCAGAAAACAGGTGTGGAGATCGCAATGCATGATTAACCGACGCCTTTTCATCGCGATGCAGACAACACACAAACATTGCGCTGTTTGCTAATTTACATTCTGCTAAGTGCACTGTTGCATGCCTGCACACCTCAATGGGGGTCAAAAATCATGTGAGGCTAGCATCACTTAAAGCGAGCCTGCACTACTTAAAACCAGCCTGCACCTCCTAAAGGCAAGGGGCATTCTGGCTGCAGCAAGTTTTGGAACTGGTTACAGAAGAGTCTCTGAGCAGGAAGAAGAGTGGAAATGCACAACAGGCCAGAGAGCATCCTCCAGGGTTTTTCAATGCAACACTGGAGGCTTTGGTGCAGGAGATGGACAGGAGCAGGGAGGCCCTCTACCACAGCAGACCCTCCAGAGAGATAATAAGAAGGCAGTGGCAGCAGGTAGCCATCATGGTCAGTGACAACAGTATAGACTTTGAGAGCTACGTTGCAGTGCAAGAAGTCATTTAATGACCTCACAAATGGCCAGGGTCAGTGAATGCATGTGTAAATGCTGTATCGTCAGAAATGAACCACTAACCTCGCTAATTGCTCCATTCAGCCCCTCACCAATCCCCTTTTCCTCAGCTACCAGCAATCTCCATCAAGCACAACTCAAGTCTCATATTCGTAGCCTCACCTCAGCCTCACTTAACACTGCACTACACTCATTTCTCAGCATGCACACACAGCCAGCTATTCAACTATGGCAGGCACATGGCCCAAACACACTACTGACAAACTTTCCTCTCTCTCGCAATACAAGGTGGGCCGTAATCAAAGGCGGAAACACCTAACTGAGGGGAGCAGGCTCAGCTGCATGTTCTCAGCCCAGTGGAGATGGTGCTGACAATCATTGGTGTGGCCACAACTGAAACCGTGGCCTGCAGCAGGGCTGAAACTGTCCCAGAGCTGCCTTTTCACATCCCACCTCCCCCTCATCCCACAATGTCGCCGCGTTACAAGCTGTAGATGGTTTAAGAATGCACTTCTTGCTTTCCCTCTCCACCTACCCTTACTGTAACCTGTATCCTGCGCCTTTATCCTTTCAGATACCAAAGATCTGCCACACGTCAAGCACTGGTGCAGGAGCATGAAGGGCAGGAGGAGTAGGACGCTGATGAAGAAGAAACACGGCCACTCAATCTCACACTCGCAGCCACCAGCTCAGATATTGGTACAGCTCACACCTTAGCAGGTAGCATAGAGCAGGATCTGCACATGGTGAGTCACCAGCCAGGACAGGGAGAAAGCATAGTGCATGCGCCAGAAATGTTTGGTGTATTGGCAGCCCTGTCAGAAAGCCCAACATCACTGCAAGGAGCATGGAGGAATATGGCTCCAACTTGACACAAAAGCTTTGCCGAGAGCTTGGACCCATCCTTTCCAGCATGTAAATGGTGGCAAGCTCAGTGAGAATGGTTGCGGACCTGACCATGATACAGCTCTAATGGCCGATGTCTCAGTTTCAATTGCAGCACAAGCAGAAATCGCCCAACATCGGAGTGCTGTAGGAAGCTCAGAATGAGATCATGAAATCTCTGCTTGGCGTCATGCAGGCTCAGACTGCTGCCATCGTGGCTGCAGATACCAGTGCTCAAAGGGTCTCTCAGGGTTTCACAAAGTCCAGAATTCTGTGATCCAACAGGTTACTAGGATTGCTGAGGCACTATTGGGGGAATGGCAATAGCAATGTAGAGCACAGGCCTGCTGTCCTCTCTCAAGATGACAGCATTAATTCTCAACTACTACCACCCACCAGTGCCCCTCCTGTTGCCTGTCAGCCAGCCAGCCCAGACTGCTGCCGCCTGTACCAACGTGGTGCAGTCCAAAGTCGGGCTTGAGTACATCCTGTAAGGCCAACTGCAGCCTTCCACTAGCTGTGCTGCAGATAGCACTGCATAGAAGACTAGGCCAGGCAAAGGCACCTGCAAGCCAGGCACCAAGGGAGTTTGTATGGAATATTGGATGGTTTGGAATGGTTGTTTGGTAGTGATTTTTATTTTAGCATTGTAACCAAGAGAACACTGTGATGGTCAGTGTTTGGCTGTTGTACAATGGAAATTTTATTTTGTGTTCACAGGGACCATTGTTGGATGAGGCAATAAGAGACAGCCCGGCCAGAAAGGCAAGATGTGGATTGCCACTCCCTTCCTCCTCCATTCCTTCTCTTCCTCATCTTCTGGTTCCTCCCCACCTGCTTGCAGTATCCTTGGTGGCAAGGTCTGTGCCCTCATGATGGCCAACTTGTGGGGATACAGCAGACCATCATGAATTGGGACACATGCTCCGGCAAGTACTGCAGGGCTCCTAAAGAGCTGTGCAGGCAGAACCATTGCTTCAGCACCCAGTGATTTGCTCTATGATGTTTTGTGTGGTGGTATGGCTTTCATTGGACACATGCTGGCCACACATGGTTGGGTTGTGAAGCAAGTCATGAGCCAGGTGTAGCAGCTGTGCCCTAGTTTTGATGTGGTGGCTCAAATATTGATGGAGCCACAAATTGGCATGGAATGAAAGCATCGTGACTGCTGCCAGGATAGTGGGCATTCACCAGCATGATGTGCTGAGCATAGCCGCACACCAACTGCACATTCAGCGAACGGTAACCTTTGTAGTCGCAGTACATGTCAGTATTTCGATGTGGTGCCGCAAAACAACATGTGTGCAGTTGATGGCACCCTGCCCCATTGGGAAACCAGCTATCATGGCAAAGCCACTTGTCAGAGAAAACACAATGAACGCCTCTCCTCTGGCATAAAAAGTTTCTGTCACTTCTCTTGTGCAGCAGTGGACGCTGAACTGGGAGATGTTAGAGATGTTGCCTGCTCCTGTCTGAAAGGATCCCAAAGCAAAGGTCGCCTTCACGGCCACAGGCAGCATAATCCTTGCCCTGCTCGGAGGTTGCAGGAGGTGGCAGAGTTCTGTGAGCACCTCCTTCATAAAACACAGATTCCTCCTTGCTTAGTTTGGGTTAAGAGAAATGCTCCCAGATGACCATAGATGGACAAGGCCTCCTGCTGAGAGCCCTTCTCCTCCTCCCTCTGTGAGCAGCTTGTTCTCTTCTGCAATGCCTCTGCTCCATTCATATCATGCTGTAGGCCAAGCGTAGTGGCAACTATAGAACCCATGACTGGGAGCAGGTGGTCTGACCAGAACCCTTGAAGTCAGAACCAAGGCCTTCTCATGTAAAGCACCACTCCTTGTCCCTCTCACCAGCTTTAAGCAACTCTAGAAACCATCAAGCACTTCTACAAACCCAGAGAGAGCCAGTAGGAATTAATCAGCAACTAACCCGAGAGTGGTTGATGATCCCTTTAAATAGTACTGGTGGTGGGGGGGGGGGGGGGGGTCCTTCCTGCTGCTCAACACATGTTCAGATGTGCGGCGTTAGCTGGAACATTGAGGTCCCAAATGCAGCACTGACATCAAATCAGTGTTACACACTGACTGCAGACATGATCTGCCTACTGTGCATGCTTCTAGCACACACTCCTAACACCTACACTAACGCCATCACCAAGGTAACGTTTGGCACAGCCATGCCAGAAGTGTGCGTGCATAGCAGGGATGCTATTTTGGTAGCAAAACTGCACCTGTAGAACCTGTAGAACTGCTACGGAGCGCAAGTTTGTAGCCTCTATTTATTAACAACTTGCATGACATGATAGAGAGCTACATACCCAAGTTTGTCGATAGGCAATATTGTAATCGGTGTAGATGGAAGCATAAAATTAGAGATAGATTAAGTGAATGAGCAAAACTGTGGCAAATAGATTATAATATATAGTCAAGGGTGAGGTCATCCAGTTCAAACCCTAAAGGGATGGAACAGAGTACTTTCTGAATGGTGAAAAGCTAGAAGTAGGGGAGGTCCAAAAAGATTAGGAATTGATATACATAAATCATTAAAATGTGGTGGACAAGTACAAAAACTAATCAAAAAGGACAATGCAATGCTGGGTTTATATCTAGAGGATTAGAACACAAGGGGTTAGAAGTTATGCTATGCCACACCTAGAGTACTGTTACGACCAGGTGAGCAAGGTGTCTAGGCGTCTTTTTCAGCGTTCACCTGGTCTTACTGTAACAGGGTTTGATGTTAAACACACTGTTTTCAGCTCCCCCTTGGTGAATCCTTGTTCACCACTTTCCAATTATAAGGCAAAGAAATTAGCACAAACAGGCCTTCTTAGGTTTAAAGAAAAGTGAAATTTATAAAAACTTAAACTCTAATTCGGTTAATGCCTACGGATACATGCCATGCCCCAAGCTAGCATGCATAGGCGATACGCACATGCAAATAGAGACAGAAAAGAGAAGAAAAAATAAAGTAGAGAGGTTTGAGGCAATATCACAAGAGTTTCTCGTTACTGTGCTTCGAGCTCACTGTAGTCCTTTTGTGGGTAGTCTTGCTTTTCGTTGGGGCCCAGTATTCTTCTTAAACCTTGTTCACTGTAGGAGACTTTACTCTCTTAGGGTTCATGTGTCTTCAATAGGTCTTCAGTTCCGTGAGAAAGAGATGGGAGCAGATAGGAGAGAGATGCTCTCAGTCCAGGAGTAAAGAGCTTTCTGAGTTCAATTCTGTGGCAAGTTCAAATTAAAAAAACTCCAACAGCCAGTTAGTCATGTGAGTAAACTGGTCTGACCATATCAGTTTGTGTACTCGGCCATTTTAGCAGTTAACCTGGAAGGCTAGCCTCTCCACCTTCAACATCTGGTAATCAAAAGTCCATTGTGGATTAAATTGGAGCAGGGAGTGGCCCCTTTGTTTGATCCAAGCACTGTCTGTTACTATGCAAATGTCTTTCCAGTCAGGGGCTTGGCAACCCCTTGTAATAGGCCTTCTTTTCTTCCCAGCAACAATTTTAAAATTTAACGACCATATGGCAAAATATCTGTATCCCATTCTTGGCAGGTGGAGCCCTGCATGACAGTACTGTGAGCAGTTCTGGGCACCACACCTTATGAAGACTTGCCAGAATGATAACTGAACTCTAGGGTTAAATTACAACAAGAGATTACACAAACTAAGATTTTATTCTCTGGAATTTAGAAGATTAAGGGGCGATTTGATTGAAATTTTCCAGATGTTAAAAGGGAACAGATAAGGTGAATAGAGAGAAACTATTTCCGCTGGTTGGGGAATCAAAGACTAGGGGACATAGTCTAGAAATTACAGCCAGGCCTTTCAGGAGAGAATTTAAGAAACACTTCTACACACATTGGGTGGTAAAAGTTTGGAACTCTTTCACAAATGACAGTTGTTGCTAAATCAATTGTTAATTTTAAATCTGAGAGATTGATAGATTTTTTGCTAACCAAAGGTATTAAGGGATATGGAGCAAAGGCAGGTATATGGAGTTAGGTCACAGGTCAGTCATGATCTCATTGAATGGCGGAACAAACTCAAAGAGCTAAATGGCCTCCTCCCATTTATAGCACAGGAGACCACTTAACCCATTAGGGTAGATCTTAACTTTTGCCACCAGGCAAGAAACTTGCAGCATCACGTTGATCACCCATTATAACCCCTGTCTGACATTTCTTTCCATTAAACATGAAACAAAAAGAAAATCAGACATGGTGTATAATGGACACCACATTCACTGTCACCAGTTTTCCACACAAGTTAAAATCTACTCCATTGTATCTGTGCCAGTTCTTTGCTGGAACAATCCTAAACTAATTCCACTGCCCTGCTGTCTCCTGGTAGCTTTGTAGTTTCTTCTGCTTCAATATTTATCCAATTTTACAGTGAATACAATGGTTTCTGCCTCAACTACTCCCTGTGGGTTAGCATTCTACATTCCAGTGACCTTCTGAGTGAACAAATTCCTCCTAACCTCTCCTCATTCTTTCAGTAATAATTTTCAATTAATGAGCACTCATCACAGACTTTCCAACCAGAAGAAATTGTCTTTCTCTATTTCCTCTCTTCATAATTTTAAAAAGCTCTATTGAATCTCTTCTTACCATTCTCCGCTCTAATAGAAATAAATGGTCACATTATCACAAATTGCTCCTTATAACTAAAGATCCCCCTGTATCGTCCAGTTAAATCTATTCCCTCATGTTTTTAAATGTTCTTTTGATAATGGGGCACACAAAACTGCATACCGTTCTCTAACTGTAGGTGAACCAATGATTTGTATAAATTCATTATCTCTTTATTCCTGCATTCTTTACCCTTATTTATATAGCCCAAAATTCTAGTTGGCTTTTTGTGTCTTTATCTCCCTGCATTCTCACTTTCAGGGGATTATTTGAATTCCTATTTTTTCTCTCTCCCAAAATATATTATCTCACACTTATCCACATTAACTGCATCTGTCACCCACCTACCTCATCTCATAACTTGTCTTCCTAGTTTTTTTTTTTGAATAGTCCTTGCTATTTGCCAATCCTCCCACTTTTGGCATCATTAGTAAATTTCAAGATCATGTTCACTATATCCAAGTCCAAATCATCTATATAAAAGCAAATTACTGCAGCTGTTGGAAATCTGAAATAAAAACAGAAAATGCTGGAAATGCTCAGCAGGTCTGGCAGCATCTGTGGCGAGAGAAACAGAACTAACATTTCAGATTACAGGTTTCAGATCACTGTTTCTCTGTCTACAGATGCTGCCAGATCTGCTGAGTGTTTCTAGCACTTTCTGTCCAAATAATCAGTTTATCAAATGGCTTTGGCAAGTCCATATACACGATCTCTTCAGATTTTTCTGATTCAGAGGCTTCATCAAAAAATGATTGTGTATTTTGCAAAATGAAATGCAACTCTCAGGCTGATTGTTTTATGGATTTGAACAGATACTCAAGCTCAAAAGCGTTAAGCTTTCAGAGAAGTCATTGGTCTAATAGCTGTTTCTACGTGAAATTCCTCCATATTCAATCCCATTCATCAATTAACTTCACCTGTTTTGTGGTAATATATTATTTTTTAAAGGGCTGAAGTTAACCAAAGGAAAGTATTCAGCACTGAATAAAACAAACCTGGGCATGAAAACCGAAAGGGTTCCCAGTAATGAAAAATCACGATGTTTAGATTCATAATAGGAAGAAAGGCAGGCAGTGTCATCACCAGAAATTGGTGAATATTTCATTTCTACTCACCGAGGTTCAAGCCACAAGAATTCGAATTTTTTCATTTCAGGCTATGACTGATAGCGCATTGAAGGGCAAAACCAGAGGTCACCAAAGCCGAGGGGAAGAAATTAATAGATACCTGCTTTGTTGAAGTCATTACTTAATTACCTCCAACCTCAGTAACGACTGCTCTTGAAATAATGTTAGAATTTTGCTGTGCCTGAGGTACTGGATAGTAACATTAATAATTTTGTGCATGATGAAGAGAAATACATTGGATTTAGTCCTGACATTGATTCAAAACTGGAAGTATCATAGCTTTGCTTAATCCTAATAGCTTATACTACATAGCAATCACAAGCCATACTGGCTTGCTTTGTGAATGCCTAGGCAAAGGAAAGTGTCTTTAATTGCACAAGGAAGAGTATCTTATTTCCTTGCTCTTCAAACAGCAGAAGGGATTGATCTGCTTAAATCAGGAATGTAGAACATCAGGCGGAAATATGCATTGCTGTACAGGCAAATTCATACTCAATGATATCAATATTGTGATGACAGACAAAAACTGATTTGATGTCCTACAAGGGAACACTGCATGATTAGTATGCTTAACTGGCGACAGATTGGATATTAGACTGACAGCCTCTCACCAGAGCTTTAAAGATGACAAAGGAGAAAAATCCAAATGTGCAATGTGCTGCAGTTTTAATACCAAGAAAGGTGCTGAATTTGGGAGCAACACAACCTCTCCTACCTGACTGCAGTCTGGGTGATTTATACATTTTCTTGAAGTTAATCACACAGCATCCTCACTAACAGGACAATTCAATCTTTTTTGTTTTACTTGATGCCCTCTCAAAGCAGCGGTTATACTAGGAAAGTCACCCAGCAGCGTGTGTGTGTGTTTCGGGTAGCAAGAGGGGGGTTTGTATATTTTGAGGAACTGGAAATTTTTCAATTTAGTTGCATGTAAGTAGATTTTATTTACTTATCTTATGTTTAAAAGAATAATTTCCAGATTGTTTTCTAAATAAACTAGTACAAATGCAAAATACTGCGGATGCTGGAAATCTGAAATACAAACATAAATTGCTGGAAATGCTCAGCAGGTCTGATGAAACGTTAACTCCGTTTCTCTCTTCGCAGATGCTGCCAGACCTGCTGTGCATTTCCAGATTTTCTGTTTTTCTTCTAAATAAACTAGTGTTCACGATAGTGACATCATCTTATTTTTGTACTTTAACCAGGGTAATAACATGGGACTAGCAGGAGGAATCCCTCGAATTAATTTGGTGGGATAGAAGAAAGATTTTGAGAACTTGTACTGGATGTTTTTAGGCAAGTCGAATATATCCCAGACCCTTTTGAAAGTGTTCAAGTTACTGGTTCCACAAAATTCCCAGAGTTTGCCTAATTTACATTGTTTTGGTGGCTCCATTGGCATTTCAATCTGGGAGGGGAGCAGAAAATTCCTGATACTTCACAGGTCTGTGGCCATGTAACAACTTAAAGGGCAGTCCTCCAGGAATACACATTTGTCCTTTAAATTTGTGAACTGCCTCGAGTGGTCCTAACAGCAGTGGATACCTGTTGCTATGGAAAGTGGAAGTGATATCCAAAGATTTGTACTGGTGAGTTAGTAAGTAGGGGATCAACTAGATCAGTTCCCCAAACCATTTCATCCCTCCACCTATCCCAGTCTTACTGGGAACCCAGCACAACTGAAATGGATAATTCAGTCTACAGGATAGGCAGGGGAAATGGGGAGTGAAACACTGCTGCTGATATTTTGTTCAGATATGACTAGAGTGACTGCTATGCTCCGTGCTAAAGCGTGGAGATTGGGTTTCAGCATTAGCAGGCTGTTGTAGTGCTGTTCCAATCGTTATCCTGTGGACAATTAACAACCTGACTACATTTTATTGATATTATAAAACATAGGAACAGGAGTAAGCCATTCAGCCCCTCGAACTAGTTCCTCCATTCAATTAGATCGTGGCTGAAATGACAAATTGGCTCATTTTAAATGTTAGCGTGCAAGAGCAAGTGTTGCATTTCCTCCGAAGTCTACCAAGCAGATACCAGGGGCCCAATTTTCAAATGGGGGTCGGGAACCCTATGCCCAGATAATTACCAGGCCCTGACCCTGCATTGCTCAAGCGATGCTATCTTCTAATGTAACTCCCTAATTGCGCTGACGGCGAGCTTGGCGCCCAATTAGTGGCACTGAGCGTAACCAGGAGGCGGGAGCTGCCTGCAGAGCGCAAGGGGCAAAGGCAGGTGGCAGCCATGATGGGGCCTACCACTGCCTTGAAGCAGAGAGCAGGCAGCTCCTTGGAGGGCCAGCAGCCTCATCAAGCACAAAAGTGGCAAAAAGGCCAAACGGAAAGTAAAGCACACAATCGGCGCAAGGTCCCCAGCTCCCGAGATTTTTCAACATCAAAAAAAACATTACCTTCTGCCCACTTTGAACCCAGCAGTAATGTGCACCAGACTGTTCTGGTTCAGCGATTTCAGTTTTGAAAATTTCCCTCCCCAGCCTGTTAACAAGCTCCTCAGGGAGCTTAATGGGCTGTTAATTGGAGGCAAGTGGGTTCCCCTTCCCCCACCTACCCCCCCTCCCACCCTCTCTTTGCAAATTGCATCATGCCCAGGAGGCTGTGTGCAGGATCCAGTACGCCCTTTGGGAACAAGATTTTCAAATTGTGTCTGCACCCCTTCCCGATTTCACCAACAATTGAAAATCCCAGCCCAGATTTCATTACTGTGTGGTTCTAGATTTCAAAAGGTCAGATCACAGACCATGACAAATAGGAGCTTGAGGATTCTAATCTTTTTCCTAGCTATTCCAGCCATTTATTTCCCTCCAGAAAAATTCGGATGTGATCAGCAAGAGGAGAAGCTGAATATCAGTAAATGCAGTGAGTTTTTATTCTCAAGGAGTAGTAGTGGGTGAGCCTCAGCATACAACCAACCTTTCTTCACAAAGTTACTGATTCAATCATCTCTGTGTGATAACACACTATTTTATTCCTCATCACCAGTGTCCAGATCTGCCTTTATCTGTCTCCAGCAATTTAGTTGCTGTTTGTCTTTTACATAGGGAAGTAACCACACAGTTGATATGATCATGGTAGAGAGCATTACCACTATGGATGACATCCACAGGGTAACTGATGATAACATAAAATTATGTGCTTTAGTGCATTCCCGAAGGGATATCTGTGTAGCTTTTGTGTTAAAATGACAAATATTCATTTATCATAACCTCATGTTTGTGCCCTTGGATCAACAGCTCACCAGATATGGCACAAGAGACCAGCTTCTCCTGGAGGTCAGGGCATTATATTCTATAAGGATTGAGTCGTGGTTTGTGTTTTTGCTTTCTAGCCAGTTTACATTTCAAATAATTAAACTTCCAGATCGAGATTCCAGGACTGCATGAGCTAATCAAATGCCTGGCAGATCACTGAAAATAAACAGTAAATAGCTAGCTGTCTAAAAGACTTCCCTCAAACATGCCTGTTAGCAGCTGTTTCTGTGAACGGACTGTAAACTTACATTGCATTGCACAAACATTTGGGCTGTTGGCCAACCAGCTATGTTTTTGCATCTTCTGGCAAGCCCGAGATACCAGCTATATACCATTCTTCGTAGACCAGTTAGCGAATGGGTTTGTACCTCCCCAATTCTGAGATCTTCCAGTGTGACTGTACCATAATGAGCTGTGCAGTTTTCCTACATTATAGAAAATGCTGGATATACTCAGCAGGTCTGGCAATATCTGTGTTGAGAGAAACAGAATGAACGTTTCAAGTCGATGACCTTTCATCAGAACTCTGTTTTTTCTATTCCTCTTTCCACAGATGCTGCCTGACCTGCTGGGTATTTCCAGAATTTTCTGACTTTCCAATTTCCAGCATCCATAGTAATTTGTTTTTGTCCTACATTCCAGCCCTAAATTGACAACTGTTGCAGACCAGATTTATAATCAAGTACACTGACTTAGTTTATATCAAATCAGTTCTCGAGGATTTTTGATTTGAGCAGCCTGTTCTTTGTCAGAGAAGCCCAGATTTGCCATACTTCTAGCTCCCAATTTTTGCACAATTGACAGGTAAATTGGCCATTGTAAATTGCCCCTAGTGTAGGTAGGTGGTAGGAGAATGGTGGGGATGTGGTAGGGAATATGGGGTTAATGTAGGATTAGTATAAATGGGTGGTTGTTGGTCAGCACAGACTCAGTGGGCTGAAGGGCCTGTTTCAGTGCTGTATCTCTAAATAAATAAATATCACAGTGGCTGGATGCAGAGAAATCACTGGAACCTCTGCCCTACTGGAAGTGCATCAGGTTTCAGCTCCGACCTGCAAATGAGACCAGAAGTGGTTGAAATACCAACATTAAAAAGCAGAGTGCTTTATTTTAATATTTATTTGGAAGGTGGGATGACTGAGTTGCACCCCTTTTCCTGCAGTTCAGATGTGTACAGTCCCAGTGAAAGAACTGGATACAAAGAATACCCATTTGAAATGGGTATTCATGGATTCCAGAAAAGAACATGGTAAAATGCATGTGTTTATCAGCCATTTTTTTGTTCTTTTTCCTGTTGGCACTTAAGTTTCCAAAAGCCTTTGTGCCAATTGATGTAAATGATTTATTCTTTTCCTGCAGTACCACTGCTGGCACTAATGTGTTTGCCAGTGGGATCCTCACTTCTGGCATGTCTCAAAGAGGGCAGAGAGCTACAGAAAGATGCCAGGCATCTAAGATGCTCAGTGCCAACCTACAGGTACCCATGTGCACACAGCACATATGGGAAAATGCTGGTGCAGGCTCCTCTTCCCAAACGGTAACGAGGACAGCACATGGGGCTACAAAAAGAAATGCCTGACTCACATAAATGCTTACTGCCTTAGAAGCACCCCAGTCACAGCATATCATGTTTTCAGAGGTGTTGCATGAAATAAGACATGCCAGTGTTGCCCAATTGTCCATGCCAACCCAACAACTACCAGGTTTTTTTTTTTCAGACCTGATACACTTATCTGATGCAAAACCGCATTCTTAGGTTCAGAGTCAGCAAGCAGAAGTGCAGTGCTATCTCTTGCAAGGACACCCTCAGCCATCGTACAGAACAGAGGTGGCACATGGAGTGACAGTAATGGGCACTGATGGCCCGAAGCTTGGTTCTATCTCATTGCAGGCATGTTGCAATGATGGCCTATGAGCATGGTACTATGGAGTGTACAGAGGGCAACCATTCTTGTGCCAACATCATGGAGCACTACCTGCACTTCAGCAGCCAAAGAATGGATCAGGTACTGGGCTCCTTTGTCACTGGTCTGTGGACTGATCCTGCACCATGGGTTTCTTTTTCCCTTCATTGTTGCCCGTCTCTTTTTCTCTTAGGCTTCAGCCTTGGCAAAGACTGATAACTGGTCAAGCGGTTTTCTGAAGCCATCAAAAAGGTTTTCCAAACTTTTGCCCACCTATTGTGACAGGCCCTTTAAGTTGCACTTACATACAATTTTCCGTTCCCACAATAGTCTTCTCTTTAGATCTATCCAAAGCTCCACCTGAAACGATGCTAATGAGTTGACCTAGAAACATTGGGTGAGCAGCCCATTTCCATTGGCATCTGCCTGGCAGCCATTCAAGTGGTAACTATGCCCAACAAGAAAAATCTAGGCTTGAAATCCATCACCATCCCTAAATCTCCAAATCAAACTACTAAGATATCCACACAGGTAGCTTTTCTATTGCTTAATATGGAATATACACACCCTTTGTAGAAATACACCGGAGATTATAGACACAGGTTAGCAGACCCAGGTTTTATAGCCTCCAAAGGTGCGTACAGATAGAGCTGTAGCTTAACTGACTAAAACTAGTCATCTGGGTTCATTGCTCACTGCTTACCCAGCGATCAGATACCCCAACCCTCCCGCCCCCCCCCAGTGGAAGCTACCTTCCTGTCAGCTGGGTCAGCCTGCGAGCTGCCTGATATTGCACCAGCTCAGGGCTGGCAAGTTGCACTTGGATGCCCATTTGGGGCATGCAGTGCGCTGGCAGCTTTGTAATGAGACAAAGCCCTTGAAATGAATGGACCGTCTACTGGCTAGAAAGGGCAAGCCACCAGCATGTTCCACCTGGGACTTCAAATTGCCCCTTACAAGTAACTCACAGGTTTGTGTTATATCAGCATCTTTCAGCAACATCTAATATCAGCAATATTTCCATTAACTAATAAAGACATGAAGGCCATTCAGGATTCTTGTCCCATCGGAAGAGTTTCTGGTTGGTTTCATTTATTTTGGTAAAATGTAATCAAGGTGGTCCAGTTCTGAAGAAGGGTCTCTGACCTGAAACGCTAACTCTGCTTCTCTCTGCACAGCTGCTGCCAGACCTGCTGAGTATTTCCAGCTTTTCTTGTTTTTATTTCATATTCGGTCTGATCTACAGCTTGGGGCCAAAGTTCAGATACTGTCGTCATTTTATAGTAAGCCATACAGAGACTTCTAGCAAATAATCAGTTTTACTGTCTCTACCTCAATCAAAGTAAATCATGGAAATATCATAATTCCACTTTGATTTGATGTTTCTAATTTACAAGCAAAAAATAATTCAGCAGCAAAAAAAAAAGTGGCCTTGTGGTTTAACGTGTTCTTTCTTTTCCAAAATGCACGGTTTCTAAGATACAGCTCATGCTAATCCATATCTACCTTACTGTTTTATAATGAACACATTCAAAATATTACCATAAATATCTGAGCTGATCTACATGTGGGAGTTGAGGAAATTCTATCCCTTATCTGGTAATTAACTCTGACATCAACCCCCACATTATAGAGATATGAGGAAATTGAGCTGCTCTCCAACCACACAACACACTGAACCAGGATGATTTTCTCTCATTTTGCTCCCTGACGCTTAATTTGTTTCATATCACCAACAGCAGAAGAGGATTTTTTTTTTTTTTTTTAAAACATTGCTTTTATCTGCTGAGGCCTAAAACTAAGGAATTCTGGAGGCTAGAGGGAGGAGTAAAGTTTGTTTGATGCATGGATACATTAAAACGTGTTTGGGTATTTCTGGTACAAATTAATTCTCAAGCTAAACCATAATTATTTTTGGCTTAGTGACTTAATCAGTGATTAAAACTCAGTTTTTTAAAAATTTAATTCCCACATAACCTTAATAGCTGCTTTTATCTTCTTCGAGAATGCCTTCTCGGAGCTGCCTCATGGTATTTATGCTGCTAAATCCAGCTCCCTAACCCAGCTCTGGATTTACCCAGATTTTCTTGGGTCTGTGAGCATGTCACTTGAAAAACAGCCTGAGCTCATTAGAGTCAACTGGCTCTCAAACATCAAGCTCTTGAAATTTGAAACAATGCCAGTATTGAAACTGCTAATTCCTCATATTTAAAGCTAGTGTTAAAGCAGTGGAGGGATCCAGCAGAATTCCATTAGTAAGCAGAGTCTGGGAGATTAGCTAATGGAGGAACCTTTTTGTGAATTCTGCAACATGGGTATCAAAGAACAAAGAACAGTATAGCACAGGATCAGGCCATTCGGCCCTCCAAGCCTGCGCCAAACTTGATGTCTGCCTAAACTAAAACCTTCTGCACTTCCGGGGACCGTATCCCTCTATTCCCATCCTATTCATGTATTTGTCAAGATGCCTCTTAAACGTCGCTATCGTACCTGCTTCCACCACCTCCCCCGGCAGCAAGTTCCAGGCACTCACCACCCTCTGTGTAAAGAGCTTGCCTCGCACATCCCCTCTAAACTTTGCCCCTCGCACCTTAAACCTATGCCCCCTAGTAACTGACTCTTCCACCCTGGGAAAAAGCTTCTGACTATTCACTCTGTCCATGCCGCTCATAACTTTGTAAACCTCTATCATGTCGCCCCTCCACCTCCGTCATTTCAGTGAAAACAATCCGAGTTTGTCCAACCTCTCCTCATAGCTAATGTCCTCCAGACCAGGCAACATCCTGGTAAACCTCTTCTGTACCCTCTCCAAAGCCTCCACGTCCTTCTGGTAGTGTGGCGACCAGAATTGCACGCAATATTCTAAGTGTGGCCTAACTAAGGTTCTGTACAGCTGCAACATGACTTGCCAATTTTTATACTCTGCCCCGACCGATGAAGGCAAGCATGCCGAATGCCTTCTTGACTACCTTATCGACCTGCGTTGCCACTTTCAGTGACCTGTGGACCTGTACGCCCAGATCTCTCTGCCTGTCAATACTCCTAAGGGTTCTGCCATTTACTGTATACCTCCCACCTGCATTAGACCTTCCAAAATGCATTACCTCACATTTGTCCGGATTAAACTCCATCTGCCATTTCTCCGCCCAAGTCTCCAACCGATCTATATCTTGCTGTATCCTCTGGCAATCCTCATCACTATCCGCAACTCCACCAACCTTTGTGTCGTCCGCAAACTTACTAATCAGACCAGCTACATTTTCCTCCAAATCATTTATATACTACAAAGAGTAAAGGTCCCAGCACTGATCCCTGCGGAACACCACTAGTCACATCCCTCCATTCAGAAAAGCACCCTTCCACTGTTACCCTCTGTCTTCTATGACCGAGCCAGTTCTGTATCCATCTGTATCACAGCACATTTGTCAGTGTTACATACTTTGGAACAGAAGCAGCAGTAGTAGGCATTTAGTTGAATGGCATAAGAGTCATACAGCACAGAAGGAGGCCATTTGGCCAGTCATGCCTGTGGCAGCTCTTTGAAAGAGCTATCCAAATTTGTCACACTCCTATCCCATGGCACTGCAATTATTTTTTTTCTTTTCAAATATTTATCCCTTTTGAAAATGACTATTGAATCTGCTCCCGCCATCCTTTTAGGCAGTGCATTCCAGATTGTAACGACTTGTTGAGTAGAAAAGAGAAGAATTTACAGGACTTGATTATACCTGCTGCAGTGACAGAACTGCCAATATGCACAAAGCTGGAGTTTAGCAAAACCTGTGCTTAATGAAGATGTCCCTTGACAAGAGTGAAAGCCTGGACCTGTAGCAGGATCCTGGAACTCGGAGGCAACCTCTGTGATGCATCGAGGTGGCTCTTCTGGGAAATGAGTGACCGCCTCACTTAACTTCTATGCTTTCGGTATTTCCAGGGTGTTGAAAGGACACATGTCTCAGACCAGCCAGTCTGTCCACCTCATATATTGTCGTGGTCAACTCTTTGCGCTGGAAGACCAGCAAGTTTCTGGCAGACCAAAGAGCATCTTTCACCAAATTGACAGTCCTCCAGCAGCAGTTGATGTTTATCTCTGTGTGCGTCCCTGGGAACAGCCCATAGAGCACAGACTCCTGTGTTACAGAGCTGCTTGGGATGAATCTCGTCAAAAACCACTGCATCTACTTCCACACCTGCTTTGCAAAGACACATTCCAGAAGGAGGTGGGCAACTGTCTCTTCCCCACCGCAGCCACCTCGAGGGGGCAAGACTCCGGGGGTGCAGGAAGGATCCGACAGGGAGGGCCCTTCTCACCACCAGCCAAGCTACGTCTTGGTGTTTGTTTGAAAGTTTTGGTGATGAGGCATTCTGCCAAATGACTTTGGCAGTCTGCTTGGGGAACCATCCGACCGGATCCACCATCTCCTTTTCCCGTAGGGCCTTGAGGACATTCCGTGCAGACCACTGCCTGATGGATTGGTGGTTAAAGGTGTTTTCCCGCAGAAACTTTCCCACGGAGGATAGGTGGTACGGCACAGTTCAACTGGATGGAGCATTCCGCGGCAATATGACCAGGCCCATCCTTCGTAACACTAGGGACAGATAAAACCTCAGCACATGGTGACACTTGGTGTTTGCGTACTGGGGCTGTATGCACAGCTTGATGCAGCTGCACACGAACATGGTCATCAGGATGAGGGCAACGTTGGGTACATTTTTCCCACCCTTATCTAGAGGTTTGAACATCGTGTCCCTCTGGACCCCGTCCATTTTAGATCTCCGGATAAAGCGGAAAATGGCTTGGGTGACCGCCACGGCACAGGAGCGGGGTATGGGACAGACTTGCGTCACATACTACAACAACGTGAGCGCCTTGCACCTGACGACCAGGTTCCTACCCACAATGGAGAGAGATCGCTGCTCCCACATGCTCAGTTTATTGTGTACCCTGGCTACTCACTCCTTCCAGGTTTTGGTGCACGCCCCGGCCCTTCTGAACCATATCCTCAGCACCTTCAGGTATCTGACCTGACGGTGAAGGGGACAAAGGATCAGTCGGCCCAGTTCCCAAAGAACATGGCCTCATTCTTGCTGTGGTTGTCTTTGGCTCCCGAGGCCAGTTCTAACTGGTTGCAGATGCTCGTCAGTCTGCACACAGACAGCGGGTCCGAACAGAAGACAGCGACGTCATCCATGTACAGGGAGGCTTTTACCTGAATGCCTCCACTGCCTGGGATTGTCACCCCTCTTATGCCCACATCCTTCCTAATGGACTCAGCAAAAGGTTCGAAACAGCAAACAAACAAGACCGGGGAGAGAGGACAGCCCTGTCCGACTCCAGATTGGATAGAGAAACTTTCTGATTCCCACCCATTGATTGAGACTGCACTACTGATGTTTGTGTAGAGCAGTTTGATCCAATTGCAGATTCCCTCCCCAAACCCCATTTTGGAAAGCACGTCCATCATGTTAGTGTGCGATATCCTGTCAAAAGCCTTCTCCTGGTCGAGGCTGATGAGACAGATGTCCACCCTCCTGTCCCATGCATAGGCTTTCATATCCCTGAGTAGTGCGAGGCTATCGGAGATCTACCTGCCGGGTACAGTGCAGGTCTGATCAGGGTGAATCACCAACTCCAGAGCAGACTTGACCGGACTGGCGATGACTTTGGACAGAATCTTGTAGTCAACATTAAGTAGTAAGATGGGCCGCCAATTTTTGATTTCTGCCCCTCTACACCTTCTGCTTGTAGATGAAGGTGATGATGCCTTTCCTCATGGGTTCTGACATGCTGCCAGCCAGAAGCATACTCTTGTATACTTCCAGCAGGTCTGGGCCGATCCAGTCCCACAGAGCAGAATACAACTCAACCGGTAAGCCGTCGCGTCCGAGAGTTCCACTCGTCTCAAAGGACCTGACGGTGTTTGTCAGCTCATCCAGATTTAGTGGTTTGTCCAGACTCTCCCACGTGCGGTCATCTAAGACCTCAATGATAGATGACAGGAAGGACTGGGAAGCCGTGATGTCCGTGGGCTTCAACGTCATACAGCTCAGCATAAAAGGATTTACTGATCCTTAGTACGTTGGACTCTTCCTTCAGGCTGCTGATCACAGAGCTCTCTGTGTAAACCTTTTGGAAGTAGTAATGCGAGCACGTCTCATCCTGCTCAACGGAGCAGACTCTGGATGGGAAGATGATCTTGGAGGCCTCCATGGCAAAGAGTGAGGCCTGCTGGCTCTTCACCTCTTAGAGATCCTCCTTGACCTCGACCCCCATCAACTGCAGCCGGAGCAGATTTTGCATTCTTTTCTGGAGTCAGGACATTTCCCTCTGTCTCTCTCTCTTGCCCTCTGAACACTTTTGAAGATAAAGAACTTCTTGATATTCTCCTTGATCACCTCCCACCAGTGAACTAGAGACTCAAAGAGGGGTTTCACGGTTCTCCAACCTTTGTAATCCCTTTTGAGTTCCTCAACATTCTCTGGGGTTAGCAGTGTAGCATTGAGCTTCCATATCCCCCTGCCAACCCGCTGGTCATCCTGTAAGTGACAGTCAGCCAGTAAGAGGCAGTGGTCATAGAAGAACACCGGCTTGATGTCAGTGGATCTGACCGTGACAGCATGGGACACAAACAGGAAGTCAATCCTGGAACGGGCAGACCCATCTGATCCTGACCAGGTGTATCTAGCTGCATTCCGTCTGCAGGGTTGCTGAAGACGTCGTGCAACTTGGCATCTTTTACTGTTTCCATTAGGAATCCGGCCTTAGCGTCTAGTTTGCTGTCATTCCTGCTGGATGGTCCAGCTGCATTGATGATTTAGTTGAAGTCACCGCCTAGAATGACATAGTCAGCAGCAATGGGAGCTGCTGGAAGACAGTCAGCCACTCACTGCATTGAACTGGGGCGTACATGTTGATCAACCGGAGTGGAGCATTGTTGTACATTACATCTGCTACAAGGAGGCGACCGCCCACCACCTCCTTAACTTCGGAGATGGTGAAGTTACCTCCCCGCAGCAGAATACCTAGGCTGGAGGAACAGGAATCATTACCCCCCGACCAGAGCGATGGCCCGTGGGACCACCATCACGACCACTGCCTGTTGGTGCTGAGGTGTGGTATTCCACACTCCTGCAGAAACAGTAGGTCGGCTTTGACCTTGGCGAGGTAATCCAAGGTTGAAACACATCGCGTAGTGGATTTAATGCAACGCACGTTAATTGAAGCAATCTTTATACCCATTTTTAAGAGTTGTTACTTCCCACACCATTTGTCCTTGCTAGTCCCAGTCTTTCCGTATGTTCCGGCATACCCATCGTGTGCGCAAGTGGTTTCACGTTCGTTGGGCTCAGAAACCCCTCCTGGTTTCTCATGCAGGGTTTGTTCTGCTGGGGTGACAGCAAGGGGGTCTTGTAGGCAGCAAGGATTGGGCTGTCCTCTGCTGTTGGTGTCTTTCCCTTCTGTTCCTCCTCGAAAACATCACTGCTTCCCGGAGCTGGAGTGTGCCAGATACATCGTTGCTCTCTGTGTACTGGAGCTGGGGTGCGCTGGGCCCATCAGAGCTTCCAGTGCCCCGGAGCTGGGGGGCTTTATCTTCCAGCTCCTTTGAGTTCTGCCGCTTCTTTTACAGGTGCCGTCATTCCGGCCCTTCTTCGGCCAGTGAGGAGGAGCTGCCGTAGTCTGTCTCAGACGGTAGTCTCCTCTTGCCACTGGTTTGGGTGGTGGCCTGTTCTGCTTTGAGGTTTTTTCTTTTTAGTTTTCCTTTGTACCACTTGCCACTGACCAGTTTGTCCATCTGCTGCCTCCTCCTCTATTGATTCTGTCTGTATAGGAGGGGTTTCTGAGCATGGGGTAGCTGTTGGGTCGCTGGTTGCAGCTGCCTCCTCTTTCTTCTCCTTCTCAGGTAGACTTTCCTCGCTACGGAGAGGATTGTTTGTCGCCTTCCCAGCACCAGACACATTCACCGTTCCTTCTCCCGGCCTTTCCTTGGACCTTGCTGCCTGAGCATAACTGAGGCAGCGTTTGGGGCAAGTTTTGTAGAGGTGGCCTGCCTCACCGCACAGGTTGCAGCACTTACTCTGTTTACAGTCCTTGGTCTGATCACCTTCCTTCTTGCTGTTCTTGCAGACGACTGTGCTGCAGTTAGCTGCCACCTGACCAGATTTGCCACAGGTGCAACAAACTCTGGGCTGCCCCGCATAGACCAAGAAGCCTCGACTTCCCCCGATAGCGAAACTGGAGGGGGGATGGATGATGGCTCCATTGGCATCGACCTTCAAGGTCACCTTGACCTGCCGCTTTCTGGTCCAAATCCCAAATGGGTCCTTGACATCAGTGTTGCTGCCGGCCACCTCGACGTGCATGGCAAGGAAGGCGAGTACATCCACGACAGGGACATGGGGGTTGTAGAGGTGAATTGTCACCACCCAGTCACGCTGTGATGGCAGCTTGAAGAGTGGCTCCGCTGTGAGGATCGACAGTGGCGCCTGGTTTCCCTTCTCCTTGAGCATCTTCAGGAACTTGATGCATTCTGTCACATTCTTGAAAGTAACGTCGAAATATCCACTGCTGGGGAAGTCCTGCAGGCAGAAAATGTCTGCAGTTTGGAATCCACGGCTATCAATGAGGATTTTCTTAATGAAGAAGGTACGGTCAACAGGTGCACCTCCTTCCTTATCCTTCACCCCCACCCGAACGGTGTTACGCACTCCCTAGCCTGAAGATCTAGAATTGGTTACAGCCATTTTACTCAAAAACCTACCTGGAACAGGATCAAAGGCCACTGATCATGGTTTCGCCCCTGCCAGGTAAGGATCGAGGAAATCCAGATCTGCTCACTGCCTGAACGACTGAAATCTCCCCAAAACAGGAGTTACAACTAACATTCAAGTGGTGCCTTTCACATTTACGATGTGGCGACACATAATGGTCAGAGTAATTCATACCTTCAAGTTAATGAAGAGAACGCTTCAGAGTGAGGTAATTAGGACCTTTTAGTTTGTGGTTTCAGATGTAATAAGTTATTCAGAGCCTAGTTAACATGTCCTCCCCACCCTTTGCTGCAGCGTGAAATAAGTTTTTCAAGAGCATGAAACAATAAAAAGTGGATTGCCTGGTAAAATAAAACAAAAACATGCAACTTCTCTGACTAGAGAGTTGTGATTATCTGTAATTATGGCCACAGTCCACTATATTACTGCAAACTGGCAGAGCAAGTGCATGGCTTTGCATGTCTAGTAGGCACACTGCAATCAATACTTCTGAAAGCCTTCAGGGTATAATCAATGCTTCTTCCACACTCCACAAAATGTCAACTGCATGAAGCTGACCTAAAAATTAATTAACAATTTGTTGAAGCCAATCACTCACAAAGCGATTGGATCAGGACAAATAATGGAAAACCATTTCATACATTCAACACAGGTAATTTTTTTTAAAAAGTAAGAATGAGGCTTTTTTGATTTCAATTATCCTGTGAGTTGCTGAGCCAAATAGAGCAGTAAAGAACCACACTTGATCCCCAGTCTGTACTGTGTTTGTTGATCTCAGCTGTGGTGGCGGTAGGGACACTACAATAAACTGGCATCTCTGAGCTAGTGAGAGAATAGTTACCAATCCGTGATCTATATTGGAAGGGTAAGTATGTGAAGATTGGGTTCAGCTTTGATGCCTTCTGCCATATAGGGTTGGAGCTTCCCTCTGGCTTTGCAACCTCAGCGCCGGGACCAAAGTGGGGGTCCTGAGCTTGCACTTGTTGCCAGTGAGACCGTTGGCACAATCTTTCAGGAGGCAGCCTTTTAATTGGCCACCTCTGTGCCCACTATCCTATTAAGGATGGTGGAATCGCTTCCAATGCTGCAGGCCCAATGAGGCCTCGCAGCTCTGGAGCTACAGTGCCCTGCCAAGAGAGGTGAGTACTCCTGAGACAAGATGGGGCCCACAAGGGCACCTCCACGTGCAGACTCCCTTGCTGGCCAATACAGAAGGGATGCACTGAAGACTCCTGAGTCAGTAGGGATATCAGGATGGAGGGGAAGCCCCTCCACAGGATCAGACACGGCCACAATTGCAGTCTTTCAGCCAAGTGGCCCCCATCATTGGGACATGGAGCCTCTGGCTCTGATGGGCCCCTGGCCTGCCGAAGGGTGGCTGCTGTCTCTGCATATGCCGGGGGGCCACTCTGCTGGTGGAAAAGCTCTAACAATACTGCAGAATTGCTCCCAATTGGGGTCTTAGCCACCCTAATTGGCTGTCCACCTCCATGAAGCGGGCAGCTGATCCTGTTACCAGCCTGACTCTGGAAAAGTTCCCCAGTGGCAGGAATGTGTCAGGGTGCCATCCCCACGCAGCTTCCCCCCCTCTTTTCACAGCCTCCTCACCTCCAACCCCATCTCCACAGGGCCGGGTAGATTCAGCCAACATTATCTGGCTCTGACAAAAATAAGACATTTTATCAAGATAATTGCACCCCAGTGAGGAGTCAACAGGACAGGAGAGAAGAGAAGAAGAGACCTACCACATATGATTGCTCACCATTGGCCCACAAGGAAAGTTGAAGTTTCCCCCATAATGTAGACCTAATGCAGATGCTGTAACAATATCTAACCAAAGTGCTTCATCTCCAAGAGCTCCTTGTCCTGGGAGTCTGTAACAGGTGCTAATTAATAAATAAGTACCATCAGTTTGAATTAATTGTGCACTAATAGATTTAGTTACTGTTGATGTATTAACATCTTTCACCAGAGCAATTGGATTACCTTTGGGACTACACTTTCTCCCTTCTGACCTAGCCTGTCCTTCCTGAAATATCTTTAACCTTTGAGTTGGCATTCTGCTCCATCATCTATATCAACTCATGTTTCTGAAATGCCTGTGAGTTATAAATTCCCTAATGCTCCATAGAACTGTCACTTTGCCAATTTATTAATAACATTTCCTTCATTAGCATGAAAGTATTTGCTGGACCCACCTTTTAGTTGAATTGAGGTTACTTTTCATTTGTATCCTTGCCCCTTGGCTATATAGAATGGCTGAGTGTTTGATTAAAGTTACCTACCCTAGAGAAGCCAGACATTCCAACCCTCAACTTAATTAGTTTAAAGGCTTGATATTGGCTGCCTCAAAATTGCCAGCAAACTTCTGAGCCCCCTCCATTGCAGCTGTCAATTAAGGGGAGCTAGTTTGAGTTGAAAGATTTGTATCTCCTTTTGCCTTTTATCAAGCTGTAAAAAATGGTTCAAAAAGTACCTGGAGGGCAGTTGTTTTATGGCTTGAATTGCATTAATTGTTTTTACTTAATATAAATTAATAATCAATATGGAACTATCATTCCAGACAGAAATAAAATCACAAACTCACTTTATATATAGCTCAAAGGTTTTTTGTTGGAAGTATTAAAGTTGCATGCCTTGTTGTAATTGGACAGATTACCACTGCTAGTCGAAAATCAACAGAGGGATACTTGTGGTTCACCAGGCTGATTTGTAATAGGTGTATTACAATGTTGCAATGAGATTTATTTTGTACTGGGGTCAACACAAAATAAGACACTTGAGGAGAAATGTCTGACTTTGTGCTTCCAGCAGAGAAACTTACCCACCTGGGTCATGTAACAGGTTTTCACTGATTACTGGGTGTTTCAAGATATGTTTTAATTAAAAATTTTATATCTATGAAAGTCTTTTGAGCCACCATAGCTTTGCAACCTAACATCTTTTTCAATTCCTCCAATCCAGAGGATAGATCCATTTTTATTTCCTCTGAAAGGGTGGAAGATTTCTGACATAGCGACTCCTTTCCAGTTGCTCTTTAAGATACCCACTGGAATTTTATCTAATTCTTTGTTAACATTTTAACATCACTTCAGCTCTTTTTTTTTCTGCAGTCATCCTCATCTCATTACATTTAAAAGGTGTGAAACTTGTAAGTGCCGATGTTCAGAGACTTGGGTGCGCTCGTACAAGCAATGCCGGTACAACAAGCAATTAGGAAGGCAAATGACATGTTGGCCTTTATTGCAAGGGGATTGGAGTACAGGAATAAGGAAATATTGCTACAATTGTACAGGGATTTGGTGAGACCACATCTGGAGTGGTGTGTACAGTTTTGGTCTCCAAATTTAAGAAAGGATATACTTGCATTTGAGACAGTACAGTGAAGGTTCACTCGATTGATCCCTGGGATGAGGGGGTTGTCCTATGATGAGAGGTGAAGTAAATTGGGCCTGTATTCTCCAGAGTTTAGAAGAATGAGAGGTGATCTCATTGAAACTTTTAAGATTCTAAAGGGACTGGATAGAGGAGACACCAAGAAATTATTTCTGCTGGTTGGGGAATCTAAAACATGGGGGCACAATCTCAGGATAAGGGGCTGATCATTTAGGACTGAGTGGGGAGAAATTGCTTCACTTAAAGGGTTGTGAATCTTTGGAATTCTCTACCCCAGAGGGCTGTGGGTGCTCTATTGTTTAATACATTTAAAGCTGGGATAGACACATTTTTGGTCTGTCAGGGAATCAAGGGATATGGTGAGCAGGCGGGAAAGTGGAGTTGAATCCTAAGATCAGCCATGATCATTTTGAATGGTGGAGTAGTCTCAATGGGCCATATGGTCTACTCCTGCTCTTGTGTGTATGTTTTGGAAACTTTTTTTGTGCTGGAGGCAGGACATCCGGCACCAGGCCGAAAAGGCAAGGGGAACCCCACCTCTGCCTTTTGCGCTCTCTCCCCCCCCTTTAAAGGGACTGGGATCCTGATTCCAAGAGCTGCCAGCCATTCAGCAGTATCAGCAGTGCCACCAGGAACAATAGCCACTGCTTGTACTGCAGAGGCCTTGGACACAGGCCCAGCAGAAGAACCCTGGAACAGAGGTAAGTGAGCTGGGGTTGCCAGGGCCAGTCCAGAGTTCCTGGCAGGGTGGGGTGGGGGGTGGTCATTCAGTCCAGGGGGTGGGGGTTCCAGGGGGTAAGATTGTTCCTGGTAGCGGTCTTCTGTGGGCCATAAATTGGCCATGGAGGAGGGACCCACTCCCCAAGCCCGCAGGGAGGGCACATTGTTTTCTAAGGCATCCTCCCCACCTGGCAGAGCCCCCCCCCCCCACCACTGCTGGTAAGATCCCAGCGGCCACGGAAAGAGGCCCTTAATTGGCCATTAATAGGCCACTGAAGGGCCTCAAATGGTCTTGGGGGGGAAGTCCATTGTTGGATTATCCTGCCCCCGGGAAGATCACTGGGTGATGGGCCCTCCAAACCAATGCCACCCATCACGATTCTCTGTACCCACCACCCCATCCCACTTTCGATCCCACCTCAGGGGGCACGTAAAATCATGGCCATTATGTGTAGCAATTTCTGCCCTGCACACTGAAATACTGAGTTGTATGTCTCAGGTCAAAATATTATCATTTCAAAACTTCACCTGACATTGGGTCTATTCCATTGCTGTAAGAGATGATTTATTCACTTGTTTCTTTTCCACATCTTGCCTCCAATAGAAACAGTTTTTGGCTCATTTACAAAAGTCAAGTGTTTTATATTTTATCAGATGAAAGATTATTGACCTGAAACGTTAACCGTGTTTCTCTCTCTCCACAGGTGCTGCCTAACCTGCTGAATATTTTCAGCATTTTCAGTTTTTATTTCAGATTTCCAACATCTGCAGTATTTTGCTTTTGTACCTAGTAGTGAGGGTCTGAAAATCATTGGGACTCTCTAGCAAAGATGCAGCATGTATTAGGATGCAAGGTTTTGATCAGAGGAAACTTGGTGTCTTTATGGAAAATACCTTTTTACCAAGAGGAAAATAGTGTTAGGATGAAGCCTGAACTTTAACAGTCCCGCATACAGGCCGGATTTTTATGCCCCCCCGTGGGAGTGGGTTGGAAGCGGGGGTTGGGGGTGGGTGTAAAATTGAATGGGAGGCGGGGGATGCAGTTCCCGTCACCATCCTGCCCCACTGCAATTTTACAAGTAGCGGGGGAGGTGACAAATGTCCTGCCCGCCCCAGGCCAATTAAGGCCCTTATGTGGCACTTAATTGCCTCTTTTCACCACGGCTGGCCACTCAGCACCTCAGGAGGCCACCAAGTAAAACCTGGCAGCCTCCTTGCAAGCTGGGAAGGGGCCGCTCCTGATCAGACACAATGTGCCCCATGTAGGGCACCCCCACCACAGCACAAGCTGCCCCCCGCTGGAGCACATCCACCCCCACTCAACCGAATCCCCCCTACCTCGCTGGAGCCAGCCGATTGTCCCCAGTGAGGCCTTACACGATTACCTTTTCCATTGCTGCTCCTCTCGCTGGATGCAGTGCCAGCAATGGCCACCGCTCCCGGTGGCAGTGCTGGGACTGAAGTGCTGCTGGCCCACTGATTGTCCGGCAGCTCTTGGTGGCAGGACTTCCTGCCTCAGAGAGGTGGATGTCCTGCCTGAGGCCAATTAAGGGCCTGGGCCACATAAAATCATGGCATGGTTTCCAGGCCCTGTGGAGGCGGGCTTGCACTGACTTTTGGACGCAAATTTAGTTTCTGTTCCTAGCCTAACCCACAAGGAGTGTGGTAGTGCTGCCAATAGTATGTTGGCCCACTTGATTGGCACCCCATCCACAAACATTCACTCCCTCCACCACCGACGCACAGTGGCAGCAGTGTGTACCATCTACAAGATGCACTGCAGCAACTCACCAAGGCTCCTTCGACAGCACCTTCCAAACCCGTAACCTCTACCAACTAGAAGGACAAGGGCAGCAAATGCATGGAAAGACTACCACCTGCAAGTTCCCCTCCAAGTCACACACCATCCTGACTTGGAACTATATCCTGGAACACCCTTCCTAACAACACTGTGGGTGTACCTACCCCACATGGATTGCATCGCTACAAGAAGGTGGTTCACCACCACCTTCTCAAAGGAAATTAGGGACAGGGTAATAAATGCTGTCCTAGCCAGCAACACCCACATCCCATGAACGAATAAAATAAAATTGTGGTATTCATTATGGAATTCGAATTATTTTTACCTGCACTTATTCATCGACTAATGACTAACTAGTGACCATCCTCCTGGGGTTGTGGAAGGTGATTAGGATCTCTTTGGAGATGAGTTGTTTCTGAGATGACATGCCTAGTAATAGGAGATTTAAATTGAGTCCTTGGTACCCAAACTAGGCAGGTCCTCAGCAGATAATTGACCAGCCTACCTGGCTCATTGGTGTATAGATCTGTCATGGAGGGCTAGGGCTCTTTCCATGCAGCTCAATTTTGCATGCAAATGAATGATCTAATGGATAGGGTTGTCCTAGCTGGACATGCAGAAGTTCTGCTAAGCAGTGTGGTTTTAACTGTTTAAACTCCAGCAGTGTCCCTACACATATTCAAACTCCCTAAGCTTTGCCTGTAATCTTCAAATCATAAATAGTGCCTAGATGCTATGGACTTAGATGAAATAAGTATATCTTTAGGGAAAGAAGTTAATTATTCTGTTTTTTTTCTCAGTATTTTTTGGAGTCTTTGAAGCATGGTGATGGGTTTCCATACACATCAGATACCTGGATGGCCAAAAAAAAATTGAACATTTGGTCATTGAGTATGTCAGTATCATACCTGACTATTCGTGACAGTGCATTTGGATAACACATCTTTCTCGAAAGAAGTGTTGTGTATTGAGAGGTGAAATTGAGCCTTTAATCTTTACCATTAATGGTATTAAGATTACAGCTAGATACACATTTTTTTCATACAATGGAGTTCATGATGTGAAGATGTTATGGCAGACACTACATTGGTGGCTGCAGCTATAGTGGTAATGGGAGTGAAAAATGTGTAGAATAAGGCCAAGGCAATTAAAAATCTGGTCGAGCAAGATCTCGAGTAATGGATTTTACAAATGTTACGGCCATTATATTCACAGCCCGAGGAAAGCTTTTCATGTAAAAAGGTTACCCTGACATATAGTATGTGTAGGATTCTGAGGAACTAATTGTATTTGCTGCAATCCGTGTCTGACATATGGTAATAAACTCTGAGTGGCAGAGACTGAACCATGAACAGTTTTTTTTTCTAGCTGCAGTGTTCCTACTGAGATTGAATTATTCCTTGTCTCAGCTTTCATCTGTTCTCATCGTATGATATTCTGACTTCAGTTGCGATTAGCTGGTAGTCAAAACTGGAAATAAAACAGCCACTCTTGTAACTACTCTTGTCTTAGCATACATAGATGAATGATTCTTTGATGTGTAAAATATTAATTTTTTTAATAGACTAAAAGCATCTGGCAGAGTTTTTAGTTTTTAAAGTGTAATCACCCAAATAATTCCCAAATTTTAATTTACAGTCTCAAATCATTAGTTTCACAACGATAGATAGAAACTAAACTCAAGCATGTAGCATTCAGTACCCTTTAACACAGGACCGTATCTCCAACACAGAAGTCCTCGAGGCGGCCAACATCCCCAGCTTGTACACACTACTGAGTCAGCGGCGCTTGAGATGGCTTGGCCATGTGAGCCGCATGGAAGATGGCAGGATCCCCAAAGACACATTGTACAGCGAGCTCGCCACTGGTATCAGACCCACCGGCCGTCCATGTCTCCACTTTAAAAACGTCTGCAAACGCGACATGAAATCCTGTGACATTGATCACAAGTCGTGGGAGTCAGTTGCCAGCGATCGCTAGAGCTGGCGGGCAGCCATAAAGGCGGGGCTAAACTGTGGCGAATCGAAGAGACTTAGCAGTTGGCAGGAAAAAAGACAGAAGCGCAAGGGGAGAGCCAACTGTGTAACAGCCCCGACAAACATATTTCTCTGCAGCACCTGTGGAAGAGCCTGTCACTCCAGAATTGGCCTTTATAGCCACTCCAGGCGCTGCTTCACAAACCACTGACCACCTCCAGGCGCGTATCCATTGTCTCTCGAGATAAGGAGGCCCAAAAGAATGATATATAGTACTTTGCAGGATTTAGAAATGTGGAAGATATTGCTATACAGCTAAACAATATAGATACTAACCTAATTGGTATTGATAAAAAAGAGAAAGGTTTTGATGGAGAGAGAAAGGATCTAACATATGTCTTATGCAAGTTTTTTTCTTATAACCTGCACCAAGTGTAAGAGTTACCGAATAAACCTCCCTAAACTTGGGAGCATGTGTTGTTAAAATAAATACTCATTGCTCAATCTACTACTCGACCTCCTTCTTTCTCAGGACCTCAAAATGCAGAATTCCTTACTTCCCTCTGCCACACAATCTTGAAGATTTATGATTGATTGCAAGATATTCTGTAAGAGGTGCATATAACCCAGTGGGCAGAATAGCCCAGTGGGACAGTGATAGCTACATTGTTAAGAATTAAGATTAGAAGTAAGGGCAACATCTAGTCGATTAGCTGAATTACCAGGATGATCTGAGATATGGGTACACTAATTAAAAACATGTTGGAACATTATTCAGCATAGCATCAGTGTCCCCGATCCATCGAAGAGGATGCACCTCACTGCTATGCCTCCTAACATAAAAAAGATGTAACTTTAAAACTATAGAGATGTTGGCCCACTGAACCATCCTGACCTTTCAACTCAAGATTGTCAGGGACAGATGAAATTAGCAAATGACAATTAATTTTATGAGAAGATAACAAATAAAACTTTCAGACTTAGCAGGCTAGATTTTTCATTCAACTCGAGAGACCTTTCCTGCCACAAATCCACCCATCTCTGCCCCCGTAGTGATCCACCACTATCGTTTATGCTTGATGCCTGAAGTGCCTGCCCAGACCAACTGAGACAGTGATGATGATGGATTGACTTCTCATACATCATGTTTACAGTCATTACTGGCATAGCAGCACTGGATTTAAGGAACGCTGTAAGCAAAAGGCTTTAACGCTTTAACGTCACTAGGGCCAGTGGAGGCAGTCGAAAAATTAAAAAGCCCACCCCAGGGTGTGTAATAAATTGCTGGACAATCAATTCACACTCTCCTATCAGCACTTCACCTCAGCTCGAGCTGATGTCAAATTCTTTTCCCCAGCAGGAGGGTGGCTCCTTTAATTTGCTGCAGAAGCAGGGATTTTACACAAAATCTCTTAGTTCCTAATGGTCTCCCTGGCATGGGCTGAAACTCAATAAAAATACTTAAATTAGGCTGTCCCTTGGAAAATATCCTGGGTCAGCGGTGAAACTACTGGCGAATGAAATTCCTACCCTATTACACTTAAGGCAGCAAAGCCACCAAAAGCTGGCAAATTCTTATAGAATAATATGTGTCTGGGAACAAAATATGTATTTTAAAGCAAGTATACCACAATATGTGCAACTTGTAATTTCCCTGTAATCAACTTCACCCTGATTGTAAATCTTGTTTTATTTGTGTGATGTAGGCATCGCTGGCTATGCCAGCATTTATGCCCATTTCTAATTGCCCTTGAACTGAGTGGCATGCTGGACCATTTAGAGGGCATTTTAAGAGTCATCCACATTGCTGCGGGCCTGGAGTCACATGTAGGCCAGACCAGGTAAAGACAGCAGATTTCCTTCCCTAAAGGACATTAGTGAACCAGATGGGTTTTTACAACAACCGACAATGGTTTCATGGTCACCATTAGACTAACATTTAATTTCAGATTTATGAATTGAATTCAAATATTAATTGAATCCCATGGTGGGATTCGAAACCATGTCCCCAGAGCATTAGCCAGGTCTTAGCCAGCAATAACTAGTCTACTGACATTACCACTACACCACCACCTCCCCCATGCTGCAGTAATATTATCACAGAAAACTTTGACGCCATTAGAGTCATAGAATCATACAGCACTGAAACAGGCCCTTCGGCCCTCCGAGTCTGTGCCGACCATCAACCACCCATATATACTAATCCTACATTAATCCCATATTCCCTACCACATCCCCACCTTTCCTCAATTCTCCTATCACCTACCTACACTCGGGGCAATTTACAATGGCCAATTTACCTATCAACCTGCAAGTCTTTGGCTGTGGGAGGAAACCGGAGCACCCGGCGGAAACCCACGCGGTCACAGGGAGAACTTGCAAACTCCGCACAGGCAGTACCCAGAACTGAACCCGGGTCGCTGGAGCTGTGAGGCTGCGGTGCTAACCACTGTGCCACCCTGTAGTCATTTTCAGTGCTCCTAGCTAATAGGGTGTTTCAGAAATTTAAACACAGCACTTCAAAAAGTGTGGGTTCCCGATTTACTGGTTAACCATTTGTCCCCACAGTCGCAAATGGTTAACCAGTCGGAGGGGTGGGGGGGCAATCATTAACCAAAAAGGGATGAAAAGGGTGAAATGGTTAACTAGAAAGGTCGTTTGTACCGTTGAGAGACTAAATCTGAAAGGGGAAATGGTTAACCAGAAAGCAGGGTCATCATTAACCAAAAAGGGATGAAAAGGGGGAAATGGTTAACCAAAAAGGTTGTTTGTACCATTCAGAGACTAAGACCGAAAGGAGAAATTGTTAAGCAAGGAATGGTTAAGCAATGGCAAGCAATCACTTACCTCACGTCTCACAATTCTGGTATAGGACTATGGATAAAGAATTGTCAAATATAATGACTTAAAGGCTGGAGTTTTATGCTCCCCCCAAAGAGCGGGAAGGTGGTGGGGGGATGGGGGGCCTAAAATGGTGTGGGAGGCTTGGGGGGCCCTTCCTGACCCGCTCCCGCCTCCGCCGCCACTTTACGCAAGGTGGCAGAGGCGAGAAATGGACCTCCCGCCCCAGGCCAAGCAAGATCCCTCATGATGAGGCACCCTGTGCCCAATGGAGGGCCACCCCCGCTGCCCCAATCACCCCCAGCACCCAACATGCCCCCCCACCCCGTCCCCCCAATCGACTACCCTTGCCTCACCAGGGCCCGACCGAACACCCCCAGCGAGGCACCAAAAGCCTACCTTCCTTCCAGGCTCCCCGAATTCTAAGAAACATAGAAAACAGAGAAAAATAGAAGCAGGAGTAGGCTATTTGGCCCTTCGATCCTGCACCGCCATTCAATGTGATCATGGCTGATCATCCAAACTCAGTGCCCTGTTCCCGCTTTCTCCCTGCATCCCTTGATCCCTTTAGCTGTAAGAACCATATCTAACTCTTTCTTGAATATATTTAATGATTTGGCCTCAACTGCTTTCTGTGGTAGAGATTTCCACAGGTTTACCACTTTCTGGGTGAAGAAATCCCTCCTCATCTCAGTCCTAAATTGCTTACCCCTTATCCTTTGACTGTGACCCCTGGTCCTGAATTCTCCCACCATCGGGAACATCCTTCCTGCATTTGTCTGTCCAGTCCTGTTACAATTTTGTAGGTTTCTATGAGATCCCCTCTCTTCTTCTAAACTCTAGCAAATGCAAGCCTAATCGACCCAATGTCTCTTCAAACGTCAGTCCTGCCATCCCAGGAATCAGTCTGGTGAACCTTTGCTGCACTCCCTCCATAGCTAGAACATCCTTCCTCAGATAAGGAGACTAAAACTGCACACGATATTCCAGACGTGGTTTCACCAAGGCCTTGTATAATTGCAGCAAGACATCCTTGCTCTTGTACTCAAATCCTCTCGCTATGAAGGCCAACATACCATTTACCTTCTTAACTGCCTGCTGCACCTGCATGCTTACTTTCAGCAACTGGTGCACATGGACACCCAGGTCTCACTGCACCTCCCCCTTTTCCAATCTATCGCCGTTCAGATAATAATCTGCCTTTCTGTTTTTGCCACCAAAGTGGATAACCTCACATTTATCCACATTATACTGCATCTGCCATGTATTTGCCCACTCAATCAACCTGTCCAAATCACACTGGAGCTTCTCTGCATCCTCCTCACAGCTCACACTCCCACGCAGCTTTGTGTCATGGGTTGCAGTCCCAGCAGTGGCCACTGCTTCCAGTGGCGCTGCTGGGACAGAGAGCTTCCGGCCGTCTGATTCGCCAGCAGCTCCATTAGGCGGGATTTCCTGCCTTAAGCGGGTGGAAGCCCTGCCTCAGACCAAGTAAAGGCCGGGGAACTGCAAAATTCTGATCACATTCCCAGGCCAGGCGGAGGCAGGCTCGCCACCGACCTTTTAGTAGGTGGACGGTTCCCGTCCGCCAAGGGTAAAATTCCAGCTAAAGTCTCCAATGTGCCTGCATGAGGGACCCGGCATCCGGAGGGGTGGAAGGGGGGAGCCCCGCTGAGGGTCACCCTACACTCATGACCCCCATCCTGCGAGACCCCTCCCGCCCCGGCCTACCTGTGGCCTGGGTCCAGTGCTGCTCCTGGGATTCGAGTAGGTGCTCCACTAGCAGCAGCCACCGCCTCCTTGGTGGCGTTGCTCAGTTAAGGGCACACCTACATGATGGACGTGCTTTCCAAAATGGGGTTTGGGGAGGGAATCTGCAATTGGATCAAACTGCTCTACACAAACATCAGTAGCGCAGTCTCAATCAATGGGTGGGAATCGGAAAGTTTCCCGATCCAATCTGGAGTCAGACAGGGCTGTCCTCTCTCCCCGGTCTTGTTTGTTTGCTGTATTGAACCCTTTGCTGAGTCTAATAGGAAGGATGCGAGCATAAGAGGGGTGCCAACCCCAGGCAGTGGAGGCACTCAGGTTAAAACCTCCTTGTACATGGATGACGTCGCTGTCTTCTGCTCGGATCCGCTGTCTGTGCACAGACTGATGAGCATCTGCGACTAGTTCGAACTGGCCTCGGGATCCAAAGTTAACCACGGCAAGAGCGAGGCCATGTTCTTTGGGAACTGGGCTGACTGATCCTTTGTCCCCTTCACCGTCAGGTCAGACTACCTGAAGGTGCTGGGGATATGGTTCGGAAGGGCCAGGGCGTGCACCAAAACCTGGGAGGAGCGAGTAGCCAAGGTACAACACAAGTTGAGCTTGTGGGGGCAGCGATCTCTCTCCATTGTGGGTAAGAACCTGGTCATCAGGTGTGAGGCGCTCACGTTGTTGCTGTACATGGTGCAGGTCTGGCCCATACCCCACTTCTGCGCTGTGGCAGTCGCCCGAGCCATTTTCCGCTTCATCTGGGGATCTAAAATGGAGGGACACGATGTTCAAACCTCTGGATAAGGGCGGGAAAAATGTACCCAACGTCGCCCTCATCCTGATGACGACTTTCGTGTGCGGCTGCATCAAGCTGTGTGTAGACCTCCAGTACGCAAACTCCAAGTGTCACTACGTGCTGAGGTTCTATCTGTCGCCGGTTTTGCGAAGGATGGGCCTGGTCACATTGCTGCGCAACGCTCCATCCAGTTGGACTGTGCCGTACCACCTATCCTTCCACAGTTTCTGTGGAAAAACACTTTTGACCACTGATCCATCAGGCAGTGGTCTGCACGGAATGTCCTCAAGGCCCTACGGGAAAAGGAGACGGTGGATCCTGTCGGATGGTTCCCTGAGCAGACCGCCAAAGTCATTTGGCGGAATGCCTCATCACCAGAACTTTCAAACAAGCACCAAGATGTAGCTTGGCTGGTGGTGAGAAGGGCCCTCCCCATCAGATCCTTCCTACACACCCGAAGTCTCACCCCCTCTGCACAATGCCCTCGCGGTGGCTGTGGTGGGGAAGAGACGGTTGCCCACCTCCTTCTAGAATGTGTCTTTGCAAAGCAGGTGTGGAAAGAGATGCAGTGGTTTTTGTCGAGGTTCATCCCAAGCGGCTCTGTAACACAAGATCTGTGCTCTATGGGCTGTTCTCAGGGACGCACACCAAGATAAACATCAACTGCTGCTGGAGGACTATCAATTCAGTGAAAGACGCCCTTTGTTCTGCCCGAAACTTGCCGGTCTTCCAGCGCAAAGAGTTGTCCACGACCGAATTTTGCGGACTGGCACATTCCAAGGTACAGGACTATGTGCTGAGGGACACACTAAAGCTTGGGGCTGCCGCAGCAAAGGCTCAATGGGGAAAGACCACTGTGTAAGGTCCCCCCACCAACCTGAACGGAGGGGCTGGATCCATGGGAAACCCCTCGAACTGTATCGGGAAAATTTCAGGTGCTGTAAAATGTAAAAATGTATCTGGCATGACAAATGAAAAGGAAGGGTTGTGAGGCAACTCATGATTGTATTGAAGGAAACTGACCTCCTTTGCACTGTTTGTATTTTTTGACTTGGTGCTGTTTGAAACTGTTTGGTAATGTATTGTTTACAGATTTTTATGAATAAAGTATATTTTGGAAATTTAAAAAAAGTTAAGGAGCTGCCAGCCTCTGATTCACCAGCAGCTCTCAGGGGGCAGGACTTTTAGCACCAGGGTCCTTGATCCCATGGAAGGCCCACCACTGTCCCCTTAAATGTCTAATTGGCGCTTGATTCAGTAGGCTTCCCACAGAAGAGGAAACACGGGGTTCTCAGCGGCACTTTTGCTGGATAAAATCTTGGCCACTGTCTTTCGGATGAGACATTAAACTGAGACCTGGTCTGCCCACTCGGGTGGACTTAGAAGACCCAACAGCACTATTTCAAAAAAGAGCAGGGGAGTTCTCCCCGGTGACCTGGCCAATAATTATCCCTCAATCAATGTCACAAAAACAATTCATCTGGTCATTATCACATTGCTGTTTATGGGGGCTTGTTGTGCGCAAATTGGCTGCTCCATTTCCTTGTATTACAACAGTAACTACACTTCAGATGTAGTTCATTAGCTGTGAAGTGCTTTGGGATTCCCTGCAGTTGTGCAAGGCACTATATAAATGCAAGTTTTTTTTAAATTTTAAGATCTAATCTTGGCGTTAGACCAATGCACAATTTCTTGTGCAATTATAAATCGTCTGCACACGATAATTGGATTAAAGCTTTGTTAACTGCTTTCCTTTTATTCATGTGTATTTGCTTCTACATTTACCTTTCATATTAAATGTTGCTAATTCATCAAGAACATCAGTGTCAGTTAACACTTTAAAAATGAAAGCAAAATACTGCGGATGCTGGAAATCTGAAACAAAAACAAGAAATGCTGGAATCACTCAGCAGGTCTGGCAGCATCTGTGGAAAGAGAAGCAGAGTTAACGTTTCGGGTCAGTGACCCTTCTTCGGAACTGACAAATATTAGAAAAGTCACAGATTATAAGCAAGTGAGGTGGGGGTGGGGCAACAGATAACAAAGGAGAAGGTGCAGATTGGACCAGGCCACATAGCTGACCAAAAGGTCACGGAGCAAAGGCAAACAATATGTTAATGGTGTGTTGAAAGACAAAGCATTAGTACAGATTAGGTGTGAATACACTGAATATTGAACAGCAGCAAGTGCAAACCTGAAAAAAAACCTGAAAAAAACAGTGGGTAAGCAAACTGAACAAACTAAGATGAAATGAAATAAATGCAAAAAAAGATAGTAAAAAATGTAAAAAAGAATGTAAAAAAAAAGGAAGAAAAAATAACTAAAAATGAAAGTAAAATGGGGAGCTGTCATGCTCTGAAATTATTGAACTCAATGTTCAGTCCGGCAGGCTGTAGTGTGCCTAATCGGTAGATGAGATGCTGTTCCTCGAGCTTGCGTTGATGTTCACTGGAACACTGCAGCAATCCCAGGACAGAGATGTGAGCATGAGAGCAGGGGGGAGTGTTGAAATGGCAAGCAACCGGAATCTCAGTGTCCTGCTTGCGGACTGAGCGGAGATGTTCCGCAAAGCGGTCACCTAGTCTGCGCTTGGTCTCCCCAATGTAGAGGAGACCACACTGTGAGCAGCGAATACAGTATACTACATTGAAAGAAGTACAAGTAAATCGCTGCTTCACCTGAAAGGAGTGTTTGGGGCCTGGGATAGTGAGGAGAGGGGAGGTAAATGGGCAGGTATTACACCTCCTGCGATTGCAGGGGAAGGTGCCCTGGGACGGGGACGAGGTGGTGGGGGTAATGGAGGAGTGGATCAGGGTGTCGCGGAGGGAACGATCCCTTCGGAATGCTGACAGGGGAAGGGAGGGGAAGATGCGACTGGTAGTGGCATCACGCTGGAGGTGGCGACAATGGCGGAGGATGATCCTTTGGATATGGAGGCTGGTGGGATGAAAAGTGAGGACAAGGGGAACCCTGTCACGGTTCTAGGAGGGAGGGGAAGGGGTGAGGGTAGAGGTGCGGGGAATGGGTCGGACACGGTTGAGGGCCCTGTCAACCACAGTGGGGGGAAATCCTCGGTTGAGGAAAAAGGAGGTCATATCAGAAGCACCGTCATGGAAGGTAGCATCATCAGAGCAGATGCATCGGAGACGGAGAAACTGGGAGAATGGAATGGAGTCCTTACAGGAAGTAGGGTGTGAAGAAGTGTAGTCGAGGTAGCTGTGGGAGTCGGTGGGCTTATAATGGATATTGGTAGACAACCTATCCCCAGAGATGGAGACAGAGAAGTCGAGGAAGGGAAGGGAAGTGTCAGAGATGGACCATGTAAAGGTGAGAGAAGGGTGGAAATTGGAAGCAAAGTTGATAAAGTTTTCTAGTTCGGGGCGGGAGCAGGAAACGGCACCGATACAGTCATCAATGTACCGGAAAAAGAGTTGGGGGAGGGGGCCTGAGTAGGACTGGAACAAGGAATGCTCGACATATCCCACAAAAAGACAGGCATAACTAGGACCCATGCGGGTACCCATAGCGACACCTTTTACTTGAAGGAAGTGCGTGGAGTTGAAGGAGAAGTTGTTCAATGTGAGAACAAGTTCAGCCAGGCGGAGGAGGGTGGTGGTGGATGAGGACTGGTTGGGCCTCTGTTCCAGGAAGAAGCGGAGAGCCCTCAAACCATCCTGGTGGGGGATGGAGGTGTAGAGCGATTGGACATCCATAGTGAAGAGGAGGCGGTTGGGACCAGGAAACTGGAAATTGTCAAAATGACGTAGGGCGTCAGAAGAATCACGGATGTAGGTGGGAAGAGACTGGACCAGCGGAGAAAAGATAGAGTCTAGATAGGAAGAAATAAGTTCAGTGGGGCAGGAGCAGGCTGACACAATGGGTCTGTCGGGACAGTCCCGTTTGTGGATTTTGGGAAGGAGGTAGAAGCGGGCTGTCCAGGGTTGTGGGACTATGAGGTTGGAAGCCGTAGAGGGAAGATCTCCAGAGGAGATGAGGTCAGTGACAGTCCTTTGGACGGTGGCTTGATGTTCGGTGGTGGGGTCATGGTCCAGAGGGAGGTAGGAAGAGGTGTCTGTGAGTTGGCATTGAACTTCTGCAAGCTTCTGAACACTTTAAAAATGTCCAGTGTACAAAACACTGCTGACATCAATATAATAAAAACTCCAGTGACTCCTGGTGAATTATATGTAATTAACACTGAGTGAGGACAAGTCATTGTTGGATCATTATGCACTTAAAAATGTACTGACATCAGCAATCTCCATTTATCTTGAGGTGGAAACCCTTTAAACAGTATAAAATCAGTATACATTAGCAGTAGAGTGACAGTCACAGAACAGATTTTACATCTGCCATGTGTGGAATATAAAGGAATGAGAAATGAATACATCTATTTAATTTACAGTTCAATTAACTGTCCCCATCATGCATTAACTACAGATTTAAATTATTTTAGTAACAGCACTTGAAGTGCATTAAATGACAATAGTTGACACCAATAACAGATACAAGACATTGTATGTGATGTGCAGCATTCAGTATTAATCCTGTAGGTGGAATACTAAATGTCACCTTTTGTGCTTCACTGTCTCCACAGGCCATTTCATTCCTCACACCTCTGGCAGTGATCTTTGTCGTCAAAATAATTCAAAGGACAGATAAAACAGAGATTAAAGAGGCCTGCTTAGGTAAAGTATTCACTCAATGTTTGTTATCATGTTATTTTTTTCAAATTCGCCTCTGTATTTTCATATTATTCTATCTACTTCCAGTTCGAATGCATCCTATAATACCTATGTTTTTTTTAAATATTTAGCTGTTTCTCTGGCCCTTGCTCTGAATGGAATCTTTACCAATACGATTAAGTTAATAGTGGGAAGGTAAGTTCTCATTGTTTAATACAACATATTAAAACTCGCGGTACTGTGAATTCTATCCAATTATGTACCATTTGGGTTCAGGAAAATCAATGATTCAGGATGGATAAACAAAGAAAGAACCAGGTTCTATTTGAGAGTCAGCAAGAAATTTTACAGCGCTTTCCCCTCAGTAGATTTAATAGGTAACTGTTATAACTGTGTAACAGCCCCGACAACCAATTTTATCTGCAGCACCTGTGGAAGAGTCTGTCACTCTAGAATTGGCCTTTATAGCCACTCCAGGCGCTGCTTCAAAAACTACTGACCACCTCCAGGCGCTTATCCATTGTCTCGTGAGACAAGGAGGCCAAAGAAGAAGAAGATTTAATAGGTAGAGTCCATGATAAACTAGATGGTACTTTGTGTGGCAGACAAAGGGAACAACATGATGGGCATGTGTTTCTTTGAATTATTAAGGGCTGGATTTTCCCTCCGGGGGCGGGAAACAAGTCGGGACTGTTTCCGGGTTCTGAAGCCGCCTCTGGAGAAAAGAGATAATCATTGGGATTTTCACGGGAGCACCCCCTTAATTGACTTGGAGATAGGTTCTCCGTCCAATTAAGGGTGGTGGGCAGGGTCTCGAAGCTGGACGGCCAATCAGAGGCTTTCTAGCTTGAGAGGAACAACAGCCTGTAATGGATGGTAAGCCAGTACTTCAACATGGAGGCACCCTCTCTCCAACTTTTTTAATCTTTAAGTAAAAAAGAGACATGGCAGGCAGGCAGGTCACCACAGTGAGGCTATGGCTGTTCTCGCATCCAGGCAGGCAGGGAGGGCCTCTAGGCCTATCTGGAGAAGTGGCCCCCTGTCCTGCCACCGGATGCCTGTCTCCAGGCACCTAAACTGGCCCCTGCCGATGCAAGACACTGGAGGCTGACTGAAAAATCCCAGTCGGCCTCTCTTAAATGGCCTTAATTTGGCCCTTAATGAGCCTGATCAGCCACCTGCCATGTGAGGTGGCTAGCCCCGCTAACTCAGAACCTCCCTCTGCAAAAATGGCTGGCGTCAGGAATAGCTTCGGGAAACCGTCATGCTGGCCGGCACTGGTATTTTTGGGCCCTTTCCACCTACATTCCCGCCCCCAGTGGGGCCTGAAAATTCAGCCCTAAGAGTCTGACATCGCACAGACTGTATTCTTGCTCAGACTGTATGTAAAAGATCAGGGATAATGGAAATAAGCAAATTTGAGGCAACCGACTTCAAATAAATCATAATATGTAGTTGAACTGGTTGTGTTTTTACATGTGATGTTAATGGATATGAACATGCCCCAGAAATTTACAGAGTGCAGAATTTAACAGTGTTAATATGTGAAGGCTGGAAAGAGCCACAGTAATCTGACCACTGTTCATAGATAGTCCACTACTGTTGAGAAAAATATCACAGCAAAGGACCACACAGGAATTCAAAAACTGGATTTTTCCATGCTGTATGGATTTTCTGTATACCGATTGCAAAACCCCCTTTAGACGGCACATGACAAGCCATTTTGGACTTAATTCAGATATAACAAAGGAAGATTTTTTTTACCACTCAGGTCCTTAAAGCCTGAAAGTAAAATTGGGTTTGTGCTGGGAGATATATTTGTGTTGAATTTCTGTATACAATAGAAACTGGAAAAATGTTCCTGGTTTCTAATTAACTGCTTTCTGTTTATTTGATCGTGACTAGAGGTGTTCTGGTATTACAGATGGCCTAGAAATTGACATTGGCTTTGTGGAAATTGACTAGTCAGGAACAGTAATTTTATGAGCTCCTGCCTGCTGAGTGCAGTGCTCGGAATTGCTGCTGGGTTTGTCACCAGTTGGTTGGTGTGTTTTCATGCACAGATTGAGTCCAGCTCATTGCAAATCTGAATACTGATTAAGAGGAGAACTTGCAACATTGCTGGGTTTGTGCATCACACTTGCTGTGTGCTTAACTCAACCAGTTCCACTGGATGTTAAAAGCTACACGTCCAAAAGGCTGAAAAGTGGCAGATGGAGTTTAACCCTGAAAAGTGTGAGGTCGTCCATTTTGGAAGGACAAACATGAATGCAAAATACTGGGTTAACGGTAGGGTTCTTGGGCATGTGGAGGAGCAGAGAGACCTTGGGGTCTATGTGCATAGATCGTTGAAAGTTGCAACTCAAGTGGATAGGGCTGTGAAGAAGGCATATGGGGTGTTAGCGTTCATTAGCAGAGGGATTGAATTTAAGAGCCGTGAGGTGATGATGCAGCTGTACAGGACCTTGGTAAGGCCTCATTTGGAGTACTGTGTGCAGTTCTGGTCGCCTCATTTTAGGAAGGATGTGGAAGCCTTGGAGAGGGTGCAGAGGAGATTTACCAGGATGTTGCCTGGAATGGAGAATAAGTCTTACGAGGAAAGGCTGAACATTCTAGGCCTCTTCTCATTAGAACGGAGAAGGATGAGGGGTGACATGATAGAGGTTTATAAGATGATCAGGGGAATAGATAGGGTAGACAGTCAGAAACTTTTTCCCCGGGTGGAGCAAAGCGTTACAAGGGGTCATAAATTTAAGGTGAAGGGTGGGAGATATAAGGGGGATGTCAGGGGAAGGTTCTTTACCCAGAGAGTGGTCGGGGCATGGAATGCCTTGCCCGGGGAAGTTGTTGAGTCAGAAACTTTAGGGACTTTCAAAAGGCTTTTGGATAGGTATATGGATAAAGGAGAATGATGGGGTATAGATTAAATTGTCCTTGACAGAGGACAAAGGATCGGCACAACATTGTGGGCCGAAGGGCCTGTTCTGTGCTGTATTTTTCTATGTTCTATGTTCTATGTTTACGGCCACAGTGTCAGTTTATTTTTGCTGGAAGATACTGCTAAGCCAGGGGAACTGCTCACACTGCCCTCTCTCTTTTATTTGTCTTAATGGAGGAATACAGCAAGGAACCAATAAGAGCTGCCAGATGACACTAGAGGTGAACTGACCACTGTTGCTCATATGCAGTCCGTTGTACTGACAGGCCCATTAACAACTACCTGGCAAACCTAGGCAGTACCGTTGGGCAAACTGATCTCTTTTTCCAGCCAGCAGTTCCCTGCACTTCCTTTGCCACCGTCACTTGCACCTCTTCACCTACGCACTGTCACTAACCTGTTGTTATCTCAAGTTCACAGCATACATCACTGTGTCTCAGTGTGCTGCTGCTTGTGAAAGTTGGTGAGAATGACCTAGGCCTACAAAAAAAAAAGAAAATAAGCATATGCCATAATGCTGCCTCCAGGAGGCAGTGCAAAATATGGTGGGCTGGATTCTGTGTAGGAGGCGGGGTGCTGGGTGCCAAACCGAACCCTGCCTCTGCATTTTCGCAGCCTCCCGGAGTGATCCGCCCGTGTTTTTCAATTAAAGATTCATGAGGCGGGATCCTCGTCTCTTTAAGGACGGGCATCCCGCCTCCATGAGCTGCAGGCTAATCAGAGGGCCAGCAGCTCAGCAGTAGTGGCAGCGCCACAGGGAGCAGTGGCCACTGCCGGTACCACAGAGGCCTTGGACCCAGGCCCAGCGCTGGAATCCCCGACAAGAGGGGGAGGTAGGTGAGGTGGGGACGCCGGGGCTAGACCAGAAGGCCCTAGCAAGGGGGGGAGGGTGGGGTCGGTGGGTGGTCGTGAAGTCCAGGGGGAGGGGGGTCACGGGGGATACAGTTGTTCCCGATGGGGGTCCTCCGTGGGCCACAAATTGCCCACGGAGGAAGACCCTCCTCCTCAAACCCACAGGGAGTGTGCTTCATGTTGCAAGATGTCCTCCCTGCACGACAGAGGCCCCCCCCTCTCCCGCCACTGGTAAGATCCCAGCGGCAGCAGAACTAGGTCCTTAATTGACCAGCATCACTAAAAAAAAGAGTATTTGGTCATTATCACATTACTACTTGTGGGAACTTGCTGAATGCAAATTGGCTGCCGCATTTCTTACATTACAAAAGTGACTACACTTCAAAAAGTACTTCATTGGCTTTGGGATACCATGAAAGGTGCTATATAAATGCAAACTTGTTTTTTTCACTTGTCTGCATTCCCCCTCCCTTTATACCAAGTCCTCAAGTAATGAGGGGTTTAACTTTGAGGCCTGACTAAGAGTTGACAAGATTTGTTGTCAACACTGCCAGGGAGACATCGAAAAGGCAGATAACACTACAAATTGAAGCAGTATTGATCTGGTTGGGAGACACTTTGCTGCTGCTGCTGGGCTATAGTGGCATTTTATAAAGCCGTTGTGTGCTGTGAATCTAATAATGGCTACACATAAAGGGATACACTTTGTATTGCCTGGAGAAGCAGAAGAGCAAAAAGTCCAATGTCTGATTTTCATCGCAATGGCATTACATGCAAGTCACACAGTAATCCATTTCAATGTGGTTTTCATCACTGTGTTGTATGTGTGTAGCAAATGAAAGTTTTACCAGATATTTTTTGCAAGCCTTTAAGTGTCCAATGGCTTTACTGGCCACAATATTAGTTAAAACAATATTGTTTCATCGCTGTAAAGTGAGGAGAAATGTCAATTAGTCTGCAGCCATCAATATTTTCATTCACCAGGTCAGAACAAATTAAAAAATAAGTGATAGAAAAAGGAAGATCATTTATGTGAACTGCAATTATGTCTGAAGTAGATTTATCTATAATTAGAAATGACATGACAGTCAAAGAAATTTAATTTGTATATTCGGAAACAATGGCCCTGATATTTAGTCGGGGCCACGGAAAGAGCAAGAGGAGGATTTCCAGACAGGAAACACAGAAGTAAGGGTTTCCCGGACATCCTTCCGAAACTAATGGCGATATGTCTTTTAAATTTTTCAGCAGGTTACCCTCCTGGCAGCCACCCTGATTGACTGTCAGGCAAGGAGTGGGTGGCAGGTAAAAGGATATAGTGGGTGTGTCGGGGCTGGTGGGGTGAGTCTGAAATTGCTGGGGGATGGGAGGGGAGTTTCAGATCTCAGGATCTGCAAAGAGCTTGTTGGGCCTGGGGGGGGGAAATGCTTCTGCTCACCCTGGCCCAAAAAGGACAGTAAATGCACTACTTATGGATCAGGCCCTTCTCACCTCCTTTTACTTGTAGGATTCCCAAGCCCTGGGAAACAGGAACATCATTGGTTAAAAATAAAAATCCTGTTAAATTTGAGGCATGCAGCTTTTATTAACTGACCCGCCTCAGATAAAAAACAGAGTAGGCAGTGTGGAGTCGTGCGTGAGTTTTAAAAACGTATTATTTCTCACCCACCCAAACCCACCCCTCCTTGGGGGTTAGAATTGCCCCCAATATATTCAGCAGGATTATATGCAAAATTGAGCTTCAAACACAAGTGTTATGGAATACTCTCCACTTGCTGGGATGAGTGTGGCTCCAACAACACTCAGGGAGCACAACACCATCCAGGACAAAGCATCTCGCTTGATCAGCACCCCATCCACCACCTTAAACATTCACTCCCTCCACCACCAATGCACAGTGGCAGCAATGTGTACCATCTACAAGATGCACTGCAGCAACTCACCATGCCTCCTTTGACAGCACCTTCCAAACCTGTGAATTCTACAACCTAGAAGAACAAGGGCGCAGACACGTGGGAACACAACCATCTGCAAGTTCCGCTCCAATCCACACACTATCCTGACTTGGAAACGACAATGGCAAACCCAGCCCTATCGACGCTGCTAAGTCTTCCTTACTAACATCTGGGGGCTTGTGCCAAAGTTGGGAGAGCTGTCCCACAGAGTAGTCAAGCAACAGCCTGACATAGTCATACTCACTGAATCATACCTTATAGACAAGGTCCCAGACACTGCCATCACCATACCTGGATATGTCCTGTCCCACCGGCAGGACAGATCCAGCAAAGGTGGCAGCACAGTCTATAGTCGGGAGGGAGTTGCCCTGGGAGTTCTCAACATCGACTCCGGACCCCATGAAGTCTCATGCCATCAGGTCAAACACAGTCAAGGAAACCGCCTACTGATTACCACCTACCACCCTCCCTCAGATGATGAATCAGTACTCCTCCATGTTGAACAGCACTTGGAGGAAGCACTGAGGGTGGCAAGGACACAGAATGTACTCTGGGTGGGGACTTCAAAGGATCTAGCAATGCAAAACTGGACATCCATGAGGCGCTGTGGGCCATCAGCAGCAGCAGAATTGTACTCAACCACAATTTGTAACCTCATGGCCTGGCATATCAGGGAGGAGGATTGTGATATACTTGAACAAATTAGCATTGAAAGGGAGGAGGTATGAGCAGTTATAGTGGGCTTAAAAGTGGATAAATCCCCAGGCCCAGATGAGATGTATCCCAGGCTGTTATGTGAGGCAAGGGAGGAGATAGCAGGGACTCTGACAGAAATTTTCAAATCCTCTCTGGCCACAGGGGAGGTACCAGAGGATTGGAGGACAGTGAATGTGGTACCATTATTCAAGAAGGGTAGCAGGGATAAACCAGGTAATTACAGGCGGTGAGTCTAACATCAGTGGTAGGGAAACTATTGGAAAAAAATTCTGAGGGACAGGATTAATCTACACTTGGAGAGGCAGGGATTAATCAAGGATAGTCAGCATGGCTTTGCCAGGGGGAGACCATGTCTAACAAATTTGATTGAATTTTTCGAGGAGGTGATTAGGTGTGTCGATGAGGGTCAAGCAGTTGATGTAGTCTTCATGGATTTCAGTAAGGCTTTTGATAAGGTCCCGCATGGGAGATTGGTCAAGAAGATAAGAGCCCATGGGATCCAGGGCAATTTGGCAAATTGGATCCAAAATAGGCTTAGTGGCAGGAGGCAGAGGGTGATGGTCAAGGGCTGTTTTTGCGATTGGAGGCCTGTGACCAGTGGCGTACCACAGGGATCGGTGCTGGGACCCTTGCTGTTTGTGGTGAACATTAATTTAGATGTGACTATAGGAGGGACGAGCAGTAAGTTCGCAGATGACACGAGAATTGGTGGTGTCGTAAATAGTGAGGAGGAAAGCTTTAGATTACAGGATGATATTGATGGGCATTAAGATGGGCGGAGCAGTGGCAAATGGAATTTAATCCTGAGAAGTGTGAGGTGATGCATTTTGGGAGGAACAACAAGGTAAGGGAATGTACAATGGATGGTAGGAGCATAGGAAGTAGAGAGGGTCAGAGGGACCTTTACGTACTTGTCCATAGATCACTGAAGGCAGCAGCACAGGTAGATAAGGTGGTTAGGAAGACATATGGGATACTTGCCTTTATTAGCTGAGGCATAAAATATAAGAGCAGGGAGGTTATGATGGAGCTGGATAAAATGCTAGTTAGGCCACAGCTGGAGTACTGTGTACAATTCTGGTCGCCACACTTTTGGAAGGATGTGATTGCACTGGAGAGGGTGCAGAGGAGATTCACCAGGATGTTGCCTGGGCTGGAGCATTTCGGCTATGAAGAGAGACTGGATAGGCTGGGGTTGTTTTCCTTAGAGCAGAGAAGGCTGAACGGGGACCTGATTGAGGTATACAAAATTATGAGGGGCATAGATGGGGAAGATAGGAAGAAACTTTTTCCCTTAGCGGAGGTGTCAATAACCAGGGGGCATAGATTTAAGGTAAGGGGCAGGAGGTTTAGAGGGGATTGGAGGAAAAACTTTTTCACCCAGAGGGTGGTTGGAATCTGGAACACATTGCCTGAAAGGGTGGTAGAGGCAGGAACCTTCACAACATTTAAGAAGTATTTCGATGAGCACTTGAAACACCAGAGCATACAAGACTACTGGCCAAGTGCTGGAAAATGGGATTAGAATAGATAGGCTTGATGGCCGGCATGGACATGGTGGGCTGAAGGGCCTGTTTCTGTGCTGTATAACTCTATGACTCTATATCCCCCCACTCTACCATTACCATCAAGCCAGGGAATCAAGCCTGCTTCAATGCAGAGTGCAGGAGGGCATGCCAGGAGCAGCACCAGGCATACCTCAAAATGAGATTTCAACCTGGTGAAGCTACAACCCAGGACTACTTGCATGCCAAACAGCATAAGCAGCATGCGATAGATAGAGCTAAATGATCCCACAACCAAGGGATCAGATCTAAGCTCTGCAGTCCTGCCACATCCAGTCATGAATGGTGGTGGACAATTCAACAATTAACAGGAGGAGGTGGCTCCACAAATATCTCCATCCTCAATGATGGGGGAGCCCAGCGCATCAGTGCAAAAGATAAGGCTGAAACATTTGCAACAATCTTCAGCCAGAAGTGCCGAGTGGGTGATCCATCTCATCCTCCTCCTGAAGTCCCCAGTATCACAGATGCCAGTCTTCAGCCAATTCGATTCACTCCGCGTGATATCAATAAACGACTGAAGGAATTGGATTCTGCAAAGGTTAGGGTCCAGACAACAGTCCAGCAATAGTACTGAAGACCTGTGCTCCAGAACTTGCCGCGCCCCTTGCCAAGCTGTTCCACTACAGTTACTACTCTGGCATCTGCCAAGCAATGTGGAAAATTGCCCAGGTATGTCCTGTACACAAAAAGCAGGACAAATCCAACCAGGCCAATTACCGCCCCATCAGCCTACTCACGATCATCAGTAAAGTGATGAATGGTGTCATTGACAGTGCCATCAAGCGGCATTTGCTTAGCAATAACCAGCTCACTGACGCTCAGTTTGGGTTCCACCAGGGCCACTCATCTCCTGACCTCTTTACAGCCTTGGTTCAAGCATGGACAGAAGAGATGAACTCAAGAGGTGAGGTGAGAGTGACTGCCCTTGACATCAAGGCAGCATTTGACCGTGTATGGCATTAATGAGCCCTAGCAAAACTGGAGTCAATGGGAATCAGGGGAAAAACTCTCCGCTGGTTGGAATTGCCACTAGCGCAAATGAAGATGGTTGTTGGAGGTCAATCATCTCAGCCCCAGGCCATCACTGCAGGAGTTCCTCAGGGTAGTGTCCCAGTGTCCAACCACCTTCAGCTGCTTCATCAATGACCTTCCTTTAATCATAAGGTCAGAAGTGGGGATGTTCGCTGATGATTGTACAATGTTCAGCACCATTCGCGACTCCTCAGATACTGAAGCAGTCTGTGCAGAAATGCAGCAAGACCTGGCCAATATCCAGGCTTGGGCTGATAAGTCGCAAGTGACATTCAAACCACACAAGTACCAGGCAATGACCATCTCCAACAAAAGAGAATCTAACCATCTCCCCTTGACATTCAATGGCATTACAATCACCGAATCCCCCACTATCGACATCCTGGGGGTTACCATTGACCAGAAACTGAACTGGAGTAGCCATATAAATACCATGGCTACAAGAGCAGGTCAGAGGCTAGGAATCCTGCAGTGAGTAACTCACCTCCTGACTCCCCAAAGCCTATCCACCATCTACAAGGCACAAGTCAGGAGTGTGATGGAATACTCTCCACTTGCCTGGATGGGTGCAGCTCCAACAACACTCAAGACGCTCGACACCATCCAGAACAAAGCAGCCCACTTGATTGGCACCCCATCCACAAACATTCACTCCCTCCACTACTGACACACAGTGGTAACAGTGTGTACCATCTACAAGATGCACTGCAGCAACGCACCAAAGCTACTCAGGCAGCACCTTCCAAACCCGCGACCTCTACCACCTAGAAGGACAAGGGCAGTAGATGCGTGGGAACACCACCAGCTGCAAGTTCCCCTTCAAGTTACACACCATCCTGACTTGGAATATATCGTCGTTCCTTCACTGTCGCTGGGTGAAAATCCTGGAACTCCCTAATGGCACTCGGGTGTACCTACCCCACATGAACTGCAGCGGTTCAAGAAGGCAGCTCATCACTACCTTCTCAAGGGCAATTAGGGATGGGCAATAAATGCTGGCCTGGCCAGCGATGCCCACATCCCATGGAACGAATAACAAAAAAAAAAAATCGCTGTTACTTCACTGTCACTGGGTCAAAATCCTGGAACTCCCTCCCTAACACGAGTTCCTCAGGGTAGTGTCCTCGGCCCAATCATCTTCAGCTGCTTCATCAATACCTTCCCTCCATCATAAGGTCAGAAGTGGGGATGTTCGCTGATCAATGCACAATGTTCAGCACCATTCGCAACTCCTCAGCTACTGAAGCAGCCCGTGTCCATATGCAGCAAGACCTGGACAATATCCAGGCTTGGGCTGAAAAGTGGCAAGTAACATTCACGCCGCACAAGTGCTAGGCAATGACCGTCTCAAACAAGAGAGAATCTAACCATCTCCCCTTAATGTTCAATGGCATTACCATTGCTGAATCCCCCATTATCAACATCCTGGGGTTCACCATTAACCAGAAACAGAACTGGACCAGCCACATAAATACTGTGGCTACAAGAGTAGGTCAGAGGCTGGGAATTCTGTGACAAGTAGCTCACCTCCTGACTCCCCAATGCCCATCCACCATCTACAAGGCACAAATCAGGAATGTGATGGAATACTCTCCACTTGCCTGAATGATTGCAGCTCCAACAACACTCAGGAAGCTTGACACTATCCAGGACAAGCAGCTTGATTGATTGACACTCCATCCATCACCTTCAACATTCACTCCCTCCACCACCGATGCACAGTGACAGCAGTGTGTGCCATCTACAAGATGCACTGCAGCAACTCACCAAGGCTCCTTCGACAGCAGGAGCCTCTACCACCTAGAGCCACGACCTCTACCACCTAGAAGGACAAGGGCAGCACATGCATGGGAACACCACCACCTGCAAGTTCCCCTCCAAGCCGCACACTATCCTGACTTGGAACTATATTGCCATTCCTTCACTGTGGCTGGGTCAAATTCCTGGAACTCCCTTCCTAACAACACTGTTGGTGTATGTACACCCCAAGGACTGCAGCAGTTCAAGAAGGCAGCTCACCACCACCTTCTCAAGGGCAATTAGGGTTGGGCAACAAATGCTGGCTTTGCCAGCGACGCCCACATCCCATCAAACAAATAAAAAAATTGAAGGTTTCAATCTCTTATGTAGAATGTAACAGCTGGAAGTAATGTGAAGAAGCCTCTTAGCAGCTGGTACATTATACCATGATATGTTCTGGTTGAATTTGTAGTTAATAAGGTATGCCCATATTACACTGAGTGTGCAAGTCTTCTCTGCATCCATTTATTAGTCTTGTCAGCTAGAATATAGAATGATTTGTACAAATTAGTATTATGGCACATGATTATGCTCATTGTGTGACTTGTTAAGATGGGAATTATGATTAAATCTAGCAACAAACCTTTTACTGTCTGTTTTAATCATAAGTAAAGGCCTCTAGGGAGCTAATAAAATTCTTCTCGTATATTATTTGCGGAAAGGTATCCTAATCCTTAAAGCATTTATATTTGACCAGAATTCAGGCTGCCAATAACAAAGGCCATGAAAAAAATATTAAAAATCCTAGAGAACCATGTAACAAATGGATAATATGGCTTTAAGAAAGTGCTGAAATTATTGCATCCTGTATATTTATCAAATTGGTAGTCCACAAACTTCAATTAATTACATAAGTAGGAGAATATGATAAGATCAGTTGCAGAAAATGATGAGTTAAAGAACCAACCTCCACAGCTTGCAGTGCCTATATTGTTTACCGATATGTCTAAAAGATAAAGACTGTAGTTTACAAAAGAGGTATTATTCTGATTTGTAAACTGATTTGTAATGCCTATGGATTTCCATGATGAGGTAAATTCTCTGATCCTGCCCTATTCGAAAGGAGCATGTGTCAGAGAATTGTCACTGCTGTTTTGGTAACCCTACCTTTGACCTCTTCTATACAAGTGAGGCCCACAGTTGGCAGTAGTGAATCGTCAAACCTGCTTTGATAATTTTTTCAATGTTACCGCTTACTTTTCCTCCCCTTTGTGTCCCATTTATAGCCTGGTGCTGTCTCACACCGTCAAATCAAGCACGCGGCTCAGAAAAGAGGTTTGGGGACCAGTAAACTAAGTGGAGGGAGAGGTTTAGTTTCCAAAATGCTTCTTGTGCTTTCCACTGTGTATATCAAGCATTCTTATATGGCCTGAAACATCCTTTTATTCGCTAATGTGACTGGAAGGTTTGATAAATTAATCATTAAAAATCGAACTGTAAATTTTGGAAACTGAAATAATAGTGGAAATGGTGGAAGTGCGTAACAGACTGGTCAGCTTTGGACAAAGGAAAATAGGTTAATGTTTTGAATGGAGCTCTAGAGCTAATGTAGGATCCCTCTCAAAATGTTTGTCTATCTTTCCTTCTCTTTCAGATGCTAACTGGTGAGCTATGCATTTCTACCATTGTTATGTTTTTTTTAATTTTACAATTAAATAATGATTAATCAATTTTGTAACACGTAATGGAGTATTGTGAATGGACAGTGGTCATAATCATGATTTATTATACTTCATAAACAATCTAATAAAGCTCTATAATAGTCTCAGAACTCTTTGAAAACTCGGGAAGGATATTCTGGCTCAATGCCTAGTTAATAACACAATGCCTGTATTACACTCAATTTTCCACTCTGTTTGAATTTATCAGTGCTGTCAGTTATACTGTAAAGATTTATTCAAACTGCTTTCCTACACAAGCATTCATTTTCCTTTTGGTTTAAATTGATCATTATGACTGTATGCAAAACCAAAAAAAAAATATTTGAAAACTGAGCAAAGATGAATGAGATATGTACCACAGTTACTCAAAATTACTCCCTGTTCTTTTTTGAAATGGTGCCATGGGATCTGTTACGTCAACCTGGGAGGATAAACAGGGCAGGGAGGTCTTGGTTTAATGTCTCATATGAAAGACAGCACCTCTGACAGAGTGCAGCACTCCCATTGTACTGAAATCAAGTGTCAGCCTCTGATATGTGCTCTCAAGTCCCTGGAGTGGGTTTTGATCTCACAACCTGTGAGCACAGGCAAGAGTGTTCCAATGAGCCAAGGCTAACCTAATTAGCCATCCAAAGGCAAGTATATTCATCTGAATTTCATTGTCATCGCTAAAGGATGAATCTTCCACGAAGTATTAATGTTGATGGACTTTCACTGACTACACAGATTCTTCAAAACCTTTTCACAAAACCTAAAGAATCGTATAATTGTTACCATTCACAAGCAGAACAGGGAAAAGACTGACAAAAACACATCAGGTTCTATATGTACACTGACGACACCCATCTCTACCTAACTTATGGATGAAGATTTCAGCAGCATAGTATTTGTTCCCCATTGTTGTTCAAGATAACTAAACATCAAGCAGTCACCACATCAATTATTCTAGAAATTTAATACAACTATGTATAGAAACATTACTGAGTTTCTTCACTGTGCACACTTCTGTGACCACAAGACTTTTTCTCTGCCTTATTCTAATACTTCTATGTGCTACCTGAGGTTTGAGGTGTAGACAGCTCCTCCAAATTACAATGAATCACATGAGATGGAGAATGAGATGGAGGTCTCCAGGGATGAACTCATGGCAGGATGACTCTGTTATGGGTTTCGCTGCAGTCTGGTCCTCCAATGCTGAAGGGGAGCTGATGGAGTGCTGCTCTCTGCCACTGCTCTGAGGGAAAACAGTCTCGTTTACTGAGTCCTCCACCGGTATTCCCTAGATTCCGGAAAGGTCTCAGCGGACTGGAAAACCACAAATTTAACATTGCTATTCAAGATAGGAGGCAGACAGAAAGCAAGAAACTACAGGCCAGTTAGTCTAATGTCAAGAAAACATGATATACCATATAAGGATTTTGATTTCATTGGTTGGAAACCTACATTAAACTTTTTAAAAAAGAGCTGGGATTCTACAGTTAACTTTTTAAAAACAGGCAGCCAAGATGGCCACTATAGTTTGCACTGAAATACCTCACATTCCAGGACATCAAATTGGAGACGCACTTCTAACGAAGTTGCATCCAGGACAATGCCTCATGAATTTGGAATCAGCTAACAGCTTCACTTCTAATGGCAAAACATTCAAAGCCATCTTGGAACATTAACAGTGGAGTCATACCTCCAGGTGGTGAACATTAAAACAATGAAACTCGAGAGACTGAAAATACCTAGACTCGAATCTAATTAAATTGCAAACGAGGACACTGGACAATCATGTGACTGCCTCCCTATCTGTGGAAAACTAGCAGTCTTTTGCAAAAGGACAAGCTCCTGAGAACTTTGAAGCAGACAAGCTTCGAGTGCTAACCAGACAAGACCCCAGTGGAGGCTGTGTGGGTGTCTCTCTCTCTCTCTCTCTCCAGATAACATCACAAGCTTGAAACCTGTCTGCAGCTGTGGAACATCCTAGTCTACCATTGTTACAGACAGAGACGCCGGGGAAGAAATCCACCTATAACTCTGTCTCCAAGAAAAACCCAAACCAGATGGGCCAGCTGCAAAGTACTTCTACCAGCCAGAGACTTCGGAATCACAACTTCAGCCGGAAGACAACTGGATTACCAAACCCCACAGACTGCATATTATTTTTATTTGTTCTGGACTCTAATCCAATCCAAACTATCCTTTATCACTCTGTAATGTATTTGGGGTGTGTGTGTGTGTGTGTGTGTGTGTGTGTGTGTGTGTGTGTGTGTGTGTGTGTGTGTGTGTGTGTGTGTGTGTGTGTGTGTGTGTGTGTGTGTGTGTGTGTGTGTGTGTGTGTGTGTGTGTGTGTGTGTGTGTGTGTGTGTAGTGAAAGTGTAGCGTAGTTTATTATTTTATTCAGATCGGGTTTTTGGTTAAGTACAATAAACTCACCTTTTTCTTGTTTAAACTCAAGAAAACCTGTCCGATTGGTTCTTTTACAATCACAACAAAGGTTAAAGGTAAAACACTCACTGAAGTGGTATGCACAACCACTGCTTTAAAAAGAATAAACCCTGTTGTGGTCAAACAAGGAGAAGGACAAGAGGGGAGCCTTGTGACCCCTCCTCACCTGATCGTAACACTAGAATCTATCATAGGGAAAATACTGGAATCCATTATTAAGGAAATAGTAGTAGGACATTTAGAAAATCATAATATAATCAGGTAGCATCAACATGGTTTTATGAAAGGGAAATCATGTTTGACAAATTTAGCGGAGTTCTTTAAGGATGTAACAAGTAGGGTGGATAAAGGGGAACCAGTAGATGTGGTGTATTTGAATTTCCAAAAGGTATTCAATAAGGTGCTACACAAAAGATTACTACACAAGATAAGAGCTCATGGTGTTGGGGTTAATATATTAGCATGGATGGAGCACTGGCTAACTAACAGGAATCATAGAGTCAGGATAAATTGGGCATTTTCAGGCTGGCAAACTGTAACTAATGCAGTGCCACTGGGATCAATGCTGGAGCCTCAACTGTTTACAGTCCATATTAATGACTTGGATGAAGGGACTGAGTGTCTTGTAGCCAAATTTGTTGACAATACAAAAATAGGTAGGAAAGAAAGTTGTCAGGAGGGCACAAGCAGCCAGATTTTATTCCGGCAATGGGGCTCCTGGCAACGGGCCTGAATGCAGGGGCAGACCCTGCTTCAGCCCTCTGTTGGATCCCTGGTGCTATTTAACAGCGGGCGGTTAATTGCCTGCCTACCATTGAGGACACGCTGCACCAGCCAATTATTGGGGTTGGGGTCGGGGTCGCCAGAGCCAGTCATGCAGGTGCTTGGGACAGGGTGGGATGTTGTTAGTGAGGGTGTGGGGGTCTTCCTGGTGCAGGGGGGGGCCCTCTGGGGGTCCTAGCTTGCCCCCAAATGAGGGACCACCCCGCCACAACTCTGCTAGAAGGCTGCCAGATTTTACCTGACGGCATCTCCCTCTGGCAGCAAGCCCCTCTGCCTTACTTTATATTACTTACCTGGAGATCGGAGCGGCGGCAGGTGGACCTGGGAGGAGACTGATCCGGAGCAGGACCTGAAAAGGAAAGAGCGGGGCTCGAGGCCCTTACTTACCTGGAGACCAGAGCGGCGGCAGCTCTGTCTGTGCCGGCGTGTGCTGAGATTCAAAAGAGGAAAAAAAGACTTACAGTGACATCACAAGAAATCTGTAAGCTGATTGGTTGGATAAGTAACAGCTGTTAGTGCCTGTAAATAGCTTTAAAAAAAGGGGTAAGTTTTTTTTTGGAAAAAACCTCAAAACGTCCATATAAGTGATAAGGTGAGGACTACTAAAGTGTGTTTTTTTAAATTAGTGTAATTTATTTAGGACATTAGATTGTAGTGGGTAGTGTTTGGAGTAGAACAAGGCCCCTACTGTAATTAGTATTTTTTAAATGGAGTAACTAAGTAATCTAAAGGTAAGTCATGGCAGGAGAGCTCACTCCTGCGCTATGTGGGGAATCAGGGACGCTTCCAGTGTCCCCGAAGACCATGTGCACAGGAAGCGTATCCATCTGCAGCTACTGGCTACCCGCATTACGGAGCTGGAGCTCTGGATGGATTCACTATGGAGCATCCGCGATGCTGAGGACATCGTGGAATGCACATTTAGTGAGGTGGTCACATCGCAAGTAATGGCTGCACAGGCAGAAAAGGGATGGGTGACCACCAGGCAGAGTAGTAGGTGCAGGCAGGTAGTGCTGGAGTCCGCTGTGGCCAATCCCCTTTCAAACAGATATATCACTTTGAATACTGTTGGGGGGGAGGGGGGTTGGCTGTCCAGGGGAAAGCAGGAACAGCCAAGTTTGTGGCACCATGGATGGCTCTGCTGCACGGGGAGTTGGGGGGGCGGGGGGGGGGGGGGTGGGGGAAAGACTGGGAAAGCCATAGTGATAGGAGATTCAGTTGCAAGGGGAATAGATAGATGCTTCTGTGGCCGCAAACGAGACTCCAGGATGGTATGCGTTGGTGGTCATCTTCCAAGATTCTATAGACTCTGGAACAGTTCCTACAGATTGGAGGGTAGCTAATGTAACCCCACTATTTAAAAAGGGAGGTAGAGAGAAAGCAGGGAATTATAGACCAGTCAGCGTGATGTCGGTAGTGAGGAAAATTCTAGAGTCCATTATCAAAGATTTTATAGCAAAGCACTTAGAGAACAGTGGTAGAATCGGACAGAGTTAGCATGGATTTATGAAAGGGAAATAATGCTTGACAAATCTACTAGAATTCTTCGAGGATGTAACTAGTAGAGTTGATGAGGGGGAGCCAGTGGATGTGGTTTATTTGGACTTTCAGAAGGCTTTCGACAAAGTCCCACATAAGAGATTAGCGTGTAAAATTAAAGCGTATGGGATTGGGGGTAGTGTATTGCGATAGATAGAAAATTGGTTGGCAGACAGGAAACAAAGAGTAGGGATAAAAGGGTCTTTTTCCGAATGGCAGGTAGTGACTAGTGGGGAACCGCAGGAATCGGTGCTAGGACCCCAGCTATTCACAATATCTATTAATGATTTAGATGAGGGAACTAAATGTAATATCTCCAAATTTGCAGATGACACAAAACTGGGTGAGAGGGTGAGTTGTGAGGAGGATGCAGAGAGGCTTCAGGGTGATTTGGACAAGTTGAGTGAGTGGGCTAATGCATGGCAGATGCAGTATAATGTGGATAAATGTGAGGTTATCCACTTTGGTAGCAAAAACAGGAAGGCAGATTATTATCTGAATGGCTTTAAACTGAGAGAGGGGAATATGCAGCGAGACCTGGGTGTTCTCGTACACCAGTCGCTGAAGGTAAGCATGCAGGTGCAACAGGTGGTAAAAAAGGCAAACGGTATGTTTGCCTTCATAGCGAGAGGATTCGAGTACAGAAGCAGGGATGTCTTGCTGCAATTATACAGGGCCTTGATGAGGCCACACCTGGAATATTGTGTGCAGTTTTGGTCTCCTTATCTGAGGAAGGATGTTCTTGCTGTAGAGGGAGTGCAGCGAAGGTTTACCAAACTGATTCCTGGGATGGCGGGACTGACGTATGAGGAGAGATTGATTTGGTTAGGACTATATTCGCTGGAGCTCAGAAGAGTGAGGGGGGATCTCATAGAAACCTATAAAATTCTAACAGGACTTGACAGGGTAGATGCAGGATTGATGTTCCCGATGATGGGGGAGTCCAGAACCAGGGGTCATAGTCTCAGGAATTGGGGTAAACCTTTCAGGACTGAGATGAGGAGAAATTTCTTCACCCAGAGAGTGGTGAGCCTGTGGAATTCGCTACCACAGAAAGCAGTTGAGGCCAAAACATTGTATATTTTCAAGAAGGAGTTAGATGTAGCTCTTGGGTCTAAAGGGATCAAAGGATATGGGGAGAAAGCGGGAACAGGATACTGAGTTGGATGATCAGCCATGATCATAATGAATGGTGGAGCAGGCTCGAACGGCCGAATGGCCTACTCCTACTCCTATTTTCTATGTTTCTATGTTGCCTCCCTGGTGCTAGGGTCAAGGATGTCTCGGAGTGGCTGCAGGACATTCTGAAGGGGGAGGGTGAACAGCCAGTGATCGTAGTACATGTCGGTACCAATGACATAGGTCAAAAAAGGGATGAAGTCCTGCAAGATGAATTTAAGGAGTTAGGAACTAAATTGAAAAGCAGGATCTCAAAGGTAGTAGTCTCAGGATTACTTCCTGTGCCACATGTTAGTGAGTATAGGAACAGGAGAATAGACCAGATGAATGTGAGGCTGGAGAAATGGTGCAGGAGGGAGGGATTTAGATTCCTGGGACATCAGGACCGGTTCTGGGGAAGGTGGGACCTGTTCAAGTGGGACGGGTTACAACCAGGCAGGACCAGAACCGATGTCCTCTTGGGGTCGTTTGCTAGTGTGGTCGGGGAGGATTTAAACTAGAGTAGCAGGGGGATGGGAACCTGAGTGGGGAGACTGAGCAGGAGGAAGCAAGGATAGAAATGAAAGACAGGAAACAAAAAGGCAAAAGTGGAAGGCATAGAAATCAAGGCCAAGAAACAAATAAGGCCATAGTGCAAAATAATGCGAAGATGCCTAAGAATGTTAAAAAGACAAGCCTAAAGGCATTGTGTCTCAATGTGCGGAGTATTCGCAATAAGGTAGGTGAATTAACCGCGCAAATGGATGTAAATAGATACGATGTAGTTGCGACTATGGAGACATGGCTGCAGGGTGACCAAGGATGGGAACTGAACATCCAGGGGTATTCAATATTTAGGAAGGACAGGCAAAAAGGGAAAGGAGGTGGAGTAGCATTGTTAGTAAAAGAGGAAATCAGTACAATCATGAGGAAGGATATTAACTCGGAGAATCCTGATGTGGAATCTGTATTGGTGGAGCTAAGAAACACCAAGGGGCAGAAAACATTGGTGGGGGTCGTATATCGACTCCCAAACAGTAGTGGTGATGTAGAGGATGGCATTAAACAGGAAATTAGAGATGCCTGCAATAAGGGTGCAACAGTAATTATGGGTGACTTTAATTGACATATAGATTGAGCAAACCAAATTAGCAATAATACTGTAGAGAAGGAATTCCTGGAGTGTGTACATGATGGTTTTTTGGACCAATACGTTGAGGAACCAACTAGAGAACAGGCCATCCTAGACTGGGTATTGTGTAATGAGAAAGGATTAGTTAACAATCTTGTTGTGCGGGGTCCCTTGGGGAAGAGCGACCATACATGATAGAATTCTTCATTAAGATGGAGAGTGAGAGTTGATTCCGAGACTAGGGTCTTGAATCTCAATAAAGGAAACTATGATGGTATGAGGCGCGAGTTGGCTATGACAGATTGGGGAACGTTACTGAAAGGGTTGACAGTGGATAGGCAATGGCTAGCATTTAAAGAGCGCATGGATGAATTACAACAATTGTTCATTCCTGTCTGGCTCAAAAATAAAACAGGAAGGGTGGCTCAACCGTGGCTTACAAAAGAAGTTAGGGATAGTATTAGATCCAAGGAGGAGAAATATAAAATGGCCAGAATAAGCAGCAAACCTGAGGATTGGGAGCAGTTTAGAATTCAGCAAAGGAGGACAAAGGGATTGATTAACAAGGGGAAAATAGAGTATAAGAGTAAGCTTGCAGAGAACATAAAAATTGACTGTAAAAGCTTCTATAGATATGTGAAGAGAAAAAGATTAGTCAAGACAAATATGGGTCCCTTACAGTCAGAAACAGGGGAATTTATAAAGGGGAACAAAGCAATGGCAGACCAATTAAATACATACTTTTGTTCTGTCTTCACCAAGGAAGACACAAATTACCTCCCAGAAATTTTGGGGAACATAGGGTCCAGTGAGAAGGAGGAACTGTGTGAAATCAGTATTAGTAGGGAAATGGTGTTAGGGAAATTGATGGGATTGAAGACTGATAAATCCCCAGGGCCTGATAATCTACATCCCAGAGTACTTAAGGACGTGATCCTAGAAATAGTAGATGCATTGCTGGTTATTTTTCAAAATTCTATAGACTCGAACAGTTCCAATGGATTGGAGGGTAGCTAATGTAACCCCACTATTTGAAAAAGGAGGTGGAGAGAAAACAAGGAATTATAGACCAGTTAGCCGGACATCAGTAGTGGGGAAAATGGGGAAAAGTCCATCATAAAAGATAGCAGAGCACTTGGGAAACAGTGAAGGATCGGAAAAAGCCAACATGGATTTACGAAAGGGAAATCATGTTTGACAAATCTACTGAAATTTTCTGAGGATGTAACTCGTAGAATAGATAAGGGAGAACCAGTGGATATAGCACTCTTCAGTGTGAGATGTTAAAGCAGCATCGTCAGCAAAGAGGAGTTCCCTGATGAGGACTTTCCGTACTTTGGACTTCGCTCTTAGACGGGCAAGGTTGAACAACCTGCCCCCTGATCTTGTGTGGAGGAAAATTCCTTCTTCAGAAGACATGAACGCATGTGAAAGCAGCAGGGAGAAGAAAATCCCAAAAAGTGTGGGTGCGAGAACACAGCCCTGATTCACGCCACTCAGGATAGGAAAGGGGTCTGATGAGGAGCCACCATGTTGAATTGTGCCTTTCATAATGTCATGGAATGAGGTGATGATACTTAATAGCTTTGGTGGACATCCAATCTTTTCTAGTAGTCCGAAGAGACCACGTCTGCTGACGAGGTCAAAGGCTTTGGTGAGATCAATAAAAGCAATGTAGAGGGGCATCTGTTGTTCACGGCATTTCTCCTGTATCTGACGAAGGGAGAACAGCATGTCAACAGTCGATCTCTCTGCACGAAGGCCACACTGTGCCTCAGGGTAGACGCGCTCGGCCAGCTTCTGGAGCCTGTTTAGAGCGACTTGAGCCAAAGACTCAGGGAACTCCTCTTTGCTGACGATGCTGCTTTAACATCTCACACTGAAGAGTGCCTGCAGAGTCTCATCGACAGGTTTGCGGCTGCCTGCAATGAATTTGGCCTAACCATCAGCCTCAAGAAAACGAACATCATGGGGCAGGACGTCAGAAATGCTCCATCCATCAATATTGGCGACCACACTCTGGAAGTGGTTCAAGAGTTCACCTACCTAGGCTCAACTATCACCAGTAATCTGTCTCTAGATGCAGAAATCAACAAGCGCATGGGAAAGGCTTCCACTGCTATGTCCAGACTGGCCAAGAGAATGTGGGAAAACGGTGCACTGACACGGAACACAAAAGTCCGAGTGTATCAAGCCTGTGTCCTCAGTACCTTGCTCTATGGCAGCGAGGCCTGGACAATGTATGTCAGCCAAGAGCGACGTCTCAATTCATTCCATCTTCGCTGCCTCCGGAGAATATTTGGCATCAGGTGGCAGGATCGTATCTCCAACACAGAAGTCCTCGAGGCGGCCAACATCCCCAGCTTATACACACTACTGAGTCAGCGGCACTTGAGATGGATTGGCCATGTGAGCCGCATGGAAGATGGCAGGATCCCCAAAGACACATTGTACAGCGAGCTCGCCACTGGTATCAGACCCACCGGCCGTCCATGTCTCCGCTTTAAAGACATCTGCAAATGCGACATGAAGTCCTGTGACATTGATCACAAGTCGTGGGAGTCAGTTGCCAGCGTTCGCCAGAGCTGGCGGGCAGCCATAAAGGCGGGGCTAAAGTGTGGCGAGTCGAAGAGACTTAGCAGTTGGCAGGAAAAAAGACAGAGGAGCAAGGGGAGAGCCAACTGTGTAACAGCCCCGACAAACAAATTTTTCTGCAACACCTGTGGAAAAGCCTGTCACTCTAGAATTGGCCTTTATAGCCACTCCAGGCGCTGCTCCACACACCACTGACCACCTCCAGGCGCTTACCCATTGTCTCTCGTGATAAGGAGGCCAAAGAAGAGTGGATATGGTGTATTTGGACTTTCAGAAGGCTTTCGATAAGGTCCCACATAAGAGATTAGCGGGCAAACTTAAAGCACATGGGATTGGGGGTAAGGTACTGACATGGATAGAGAACTGGTTGGCAGACAGGAAACAAAGAGTAGGAATAAACGGGTCTTTATTCGAGTGGCAGGTAGTGACTAGTGGGGTATTGCAGGGATCAGTGCTAGGATCCCAACTAGTCACAATATATATTAATGATATATATGAGGGAATTAAATGTAATATATCCAAGTTAGCAGACAACACAAAGCTGGGTGGGAGTGTAAGCTGTGAGGAGGATGCAGAGAAGCTCCAGTATGATTTGGACAAGTTGAGTGAATGGGCAAATACATGGCAGATGCAATATATTGTGGATAAATGTGAGGTTATCCACTTTAGTGGCAAAAACAGAAAGGCAGATTATTATCTGAACGGTGATAGATTGGAAAAGGGGGAAGTGCAGCGAGACCTGGGTGTCCTTGTGCACCGGTCGCTGAAAGTAAGCATGCAGGTGCAGCAGGCAGTTTAGAAGGCAAATAGTATGTTGGTCTCCATAGCGAGAGGATTCGAGTACGGGAGCAAGGATGGCTTGCTGCAATTATACAAGGCCTTGGTGAGACCACATCTGGAGTATTGTGTGCAGTTTTAGTCTCCTTATCTGAGGAAAGATGTTCTTGCTATGGAGGGAGTGAAGCAAAGGTTCACCAGACGGATTCCTGGTGGCAGGACTGACGTATGAAGAGAGATTGGGTCGATTAGGCTTATATTTGCTAGAGTTTAGAAGAAGAGAGGGGATCTCATAGAAACCTACAAAATTCTAACAGGACTGGACAGACTAGATGCAGGAAGGATGTTCCCGATGGCGGTAGAGTCCTGGACCAGGGGTCACAGTCTAAGGATAAGGGGTAAGCAATTTAGGACTGAGATGAGGAGGGATTTCTTCACCCAGAGAGTGGTGAACCTGTGGAATTTTCTACCACGGAAAGCAGTTGAGGCCAAATCATTAAATATATTCAAAAAAGAGTTAGACATAGTTTTTAGGGCTAAAGGGATCAAGGGATATGGGGAGAAAGTGGGAACAAGGTACTGAGTTTGGATGATCAGCCATGATCCTTTTGAATGGTGGTGCAGGCTCGAAGGGCTGAATGGCCTACTCCTGCTCCTATTTTTCTATGTTTCTGTATTGAGATGGAGGTGGGAAGAGGCCCTGAAGTGGGCTTTAATTGGCTACTTAAGGGCCTCAATTGGCCTGGGTAGCAAGGCCATACCTTGCCCTGGGCTAAATTGGAAGGCATCAGGAAAGCAACAGGCACTCCACCCCCTGCCTTCCTACGCAATTTTATGGGCCCCTGTACCTCCATTCCTGTCCCTAGGAGACCCATAAAACCTAGCCCAAATAGTCTGCAAAGGGATTTAGATAGGTTAAGTGAGTGGGCAAAAATTTTGCCAGATGGAGTATAATGTGGAAAAATGTGAGGTTGTCCACTTTGGTGGGAAGAACGGAAAAGCAGAATATTATTTAAATGGAGAGCAATTACAGATGCTGCATTACAGAGGGATCTGGGTGTCCTTTTACATGAATCACAAAAAGTTAGCATGCAGGTACAGCAAGTCATTATGAAAATGGAACATTGGCCTTTATTGCAAGGGGGATGGAGTATAAAAATAAGGAAGTCGCTGCAATAGTACAGGGCATTGGTGAGACCACACCTAAAGTACTGTGTACAGTTTTGATCTCCTTACTTAAGGAGGAATATGCTTACATAAAAAGCAGTTCGGGAGAAGGTTCACTAGGCTGATTCCTGGGATGAAGGTATTGTCTTATGAGTAAAGGTTGAGAAGGTTGGACCTATACTCATTGGAGTTGAGAAGAATGAGAGGTGATCTTATTGAAACACATAAAGATTCTGAGAGGGCTTGACAGGGTAGATGCTGAGAGGGTGTTTCCCCTCATGGTGGAATTTAGAAGTAGGGGCACAGTTTAAAAAGAAGAGGTCTCTATTTAAGACGGAGATGAGGAGGAATTTCTTCTCTCAGAGGGTCATTAATCTTTAGAATTCCCGTCCCCAGAGAGGAGTGAAGGCTGGGTCATTGAATATATTCAAGACTGAGTCAGGTAGATTTTTGATCTACAAGTGGGTCAAGAGTTATGGGGGGTAGGATGGGGAGTGGCAGGAAAGTGGAGTTAAGGCCACAATCAGATCAGCTATGATCTTATTGAATGTTGGAGCAGGCTCAAGGGGCCAAATGGCCGACTCCTCCTATTTCTTATGACCTTCTGGTCATGGGAACAGGATTCTGCTTACCAGGGACCAGCAGGTGAATTGCCTTAATGGAAGCAGAAAAATCCTTAAATTCTTGAAATTCCAGAGAAAGAGTCAGCTGAATATCCTGTAGCCTCTCTGAGATGCTGTCCTGTATACTTTGCAACTTAGTTGATGTTGGCCTCTCCCTAATGGACCTATAAGGGCCACGGTCCTTCATTCAGTGCCATCATTGAATTTACTGACCTGCCTAGATCTCTAAAGGTGTAGGAAAGTATGCAGATGTTCCTGGAATTGCTCCTGTCTTCAGGATGCATTACAATGATGTGAAAACCTTTGGATGTTGGTGCACAGCAAGGCAGTAGACTCCACCGCTATTCCAGCAAACTGGAGAGGCTGCCCAGCAACATCCTATGCACTTGACTCTGCTAGGATTCTTTATTTCAGGGAGGATCCTGAGGTCACCATCAGCATGCTTTGAAGCGAGGGTTTGACGGTCTTTAAGTCTCAGATACATCAGGCTCCATTTTTACACTTGCCTCCTCTGGCTTCCTTGTGCCCTGTGTCACTCCATGTCATAGAGTCATAGGGCAGGATTTTATTCTGCCCATGGAGATGTGGGGGACGGAGCAACCCACTGTTGCATGGAGACACCGCCAGATGAGACCTGTTGGCCTCCTAGCTGGGTCAAAGGGTTCCATCCTTTTGGGGTCAATCCAGGGGCCCTGACGCCACCCTCCCCCTGGCAGGGATGGCTATCAACCCCATCACCAGGGCCTGCCTGACTGGCCCCGGTGACCCTGAGCCCACTTACCTGGCCCGAGCTCTCCGAGGTCCTTGGTACAACAGAGCCTCCTGCAGTACCAGTGGTGGCCACCATACCCGGTGGTGCTACGGGTAGCACTGAGCTGCTGGCCCTCCGATTGGCCGGCAGCTCAGGAGGTGGGAGCTCGTCCCTTAAAGGAACAGTGTCCCCAATGGCAGGCAGTTAGTTGGCTACCCACTGTTAAATGGCAATGGGGATCCGACAGAGGGCCGAGGTGGGTTCTCACCCTGCCTTCCAGTACACCACCAAGATTCCCATCGCCGGAATAAAATTCAGCCCATAGAATCATAACAGCACAGAAGGAGGCCATTCGGCCCATTGAGTCCATGCCGGCTCTCTATAGAGCAATCCAATCAGTCCCATTCCCTGGTTCTATCACCAGAGCCTTTAAGTTTATTTCCCTTAAGTGCACATCCAATTTCCTTTTGAAATCATTCATCATCTCCACTTCCACTATCCTCGTAGGCAGCGAGTTCCAGGTCATTACCACTTGTTGCATAAAAAAGTAAGACAGTATCTGCAACCCACACCCTCCCATTACCACCACCCCCCTGCCACCCCCCCCCCCCATGTGACTGTTTCTAAGTGCAAGGGGTAAGGTGAATGATAGAGTCAGTGAGTGGGTGGCAGCGCTGGCTGAGATAGAGGGAATTGAAATCTCTTCTTTTTCCTGGCTTGCAGCCTCTGGAGGATAAACATCAGTGCTGTTAACTTATGATTGCATGAGCAGCATGCTATTTTACACAGACATTTTGAATCTCTTTTGAAGAACCTGGCAGTTGATGAGTGACTGAAGAATATATAGAAACAGTTAAGAATAGATATGTATAATCATGAACCAACTGAGGTATATTGATTCCCACATCTCCATTCCCAATTGCCTGGCTAGAGTTATTCCAATGATTGACAGTGTATCCTCTTCATAATAAATTAATGTGCAGATTTCTGCACTTCCTCCCCCAGTGACCTTCCATTATAAGCTATCTTCTCCTGCAGGAGGAATGTGTTGTGAAAATTAGCTGTAGCAGTCTCCAAATCTTACAGCCAGAATGTTAGGATTCATGAAATGGATGATAATAATAATAGATGGAAGGGAACACATACCTTGGGTGTGAGATTTCAAGGTGCTAGCGTGCATCACAGGATGAAAGGCAATTGACAAGAGTGATGCCAAGTTTCATTGAGTCTGAGGCAAGAAACAAAGTGGGATATGATACCCCAAAGGGCATTGCTTAAATATTGAAGCAGGAAATACTCAATTGTCAATGTGTTTCAGTAAACTTTTCCATTATTCAGCTGACAACTCATTTACTTTTGATAACTCTGTGGATCATTAGATTTCTTATGACCCTGTAACGGGATCCTTCAGGTTATTGAGGTGCCATTCACAGCCACAGCCATTTCTTTCTACATGACCTGTGCTGCTGCATCTGAAGCTTCTTCACAACTATTCCAACAATTGCATTCCTCTTCTGCTTTCTGGTGGTATAACTTCAGCTTCAGTTTCAGAAAAATTTCATATTCATCTTTTTACCCCTCTTGCATTCCCTCTAAATAGGTGGGGTCCCTTAAATGAGTAATTTCATCCTTGCTCTGCCACTTTCCAAATGATCCATTCTCCACCAAACCTCCACCCTTGTCCTGCCCAGCATTATGTAGAGTAGATGGCCTGGGATTTCTGATGTGATCAGTTTCCTTAGATATTGACAGGCAGAAATCCCACCTCACCGCACATCAAGGAACCAGGAATTTCAGGGCTGTGATTTCATCACATGACAGCTGCAAAAGAAATGTGTGGTGCAGCATAAGCAGCTCTATACAGTCCTGACCTGACCAATGATTTTAATCTGGACTTCTAAGGATGTCTGTGGCAACACCTAACCTGAACTATCTCCTCCAGCATACTTCTCGGCCTGCACTCTCCCATCTTCCAACACCGATTTCGTATTTCCTGCTTCCTCAATTGGTGGCTGCATCTTCAATCACTATGCCACCACCCACTTGAATTCTCAACGAGCACTTCCATCTTCTCACTTCCCATTCTGTATTCAAAAGTCTCCTGAAGATGCTTCCCCTGTTTGTTCACACACTTGTAGAGAAATTGGAGGTGTCTGTTTGCATTTGAGGACTGTTGTCCATGTTTGGATGCCCAGAGAAATTTTCACAGCTCTGTGATGGAGTGTTTGCTCAAATGAATGATGGCGGAGTGCTGTTTGCATCTTTTGTCATCGCCTGTGGAGTCAAACAAAGGTGCTTGCACTTTGCTGCTTTGGACCACACTTCACTGCTATATTTAATGATGTAACACAAAGCCTAGACGTGCTTCCATCTTTCCCTACTCCTCTGAGGCTCTTCAAACTGGGTAGACAGCATATTTGACAAAGCTCACAAAGGTCATATGTACTCAAGAGGATCTTCAATTCATTACATTCCAGTAGAAAGAGGTAGATGTTTCTACAGCTGTTTTCTTACTATTTTTAGCACTGACCTTACCAGAGTTTGCACGGTTATTGGGAGGGAACTGAATTTGCCTGGGACAACTACAGGTGGTCACCAGCCCCATGCAGCCAAGAAATCCAGTGTGGCAACATTTTTGGGGGACAAGGGTTGCCCAGCACCCCCACCATTAGTATAACTGATTCCTTGCCATTTTCCACTAGATTCCCTGGGAGACTGGCAGAAACCCTGCTGATTTTCAGGGCCATTATGAACTAAATATTAGACAAGTAGAATGTTTGAACAAAGAACAAAAGAACAAAGAACAGTACAGCACAGGAACAGGCCATTCGGCCCTCCAAGCCTGCACCGATCTTGATGCCTGCCTAAACTAAAACCTTCTGCACTTCCGGGGACTGTATCCCTCTATTCCCATCCTATTCATGTATTTGTCAAGATGCCTCTTAAACGTCGCTATCGTACCTGCTTCCACCACCTCCCACAGCAGCAAGTTCCAGGCACTCACCACCCTCTGTGTAAAGAACTTGCCTCGCACATCCCCTCTAAACTTTGCCCCTCTCACCTTAAACCTATGTCCCCTAGCAACTGACTCTTCCACCCTGGGAAAAAGCTTCTGACTATCCACTCTGTCCATGCCGCTCATAACTTTGTAAACCTCTATCATGTCGCCCCTCCACCTCCGTCGTTCCAGTGAAAACAATCCGAGTTTGTCCAACCTCTCCTCATAGCTAATGCCCTCCAGACCAGGCAACATCCTGGTAAACCTCTTCTGTACCCTCTCCAAAGCCTCCACGTCCTTCTGGTAGTGTGGCGAACAGAATTGTACGCAATATTCTAAGTGTGGCCTAACTAAAGTTCTGTACAGCTGCAGCATGACTTGCCAATTTTTATACTCTATGCCCCGACCGATGAAGGCAAGCATGCCGTATGCCTTCTTGACTACCTTATCCACCTGAGTTGCCACTTTCAGTGACCTGTGGACCTGTACACCCAGATCTCTCTGCCTGTCAATACTCCTAAGGGTTCTGCCATGTACTGTATACTTCCCACCTGCATTAGACCTTCCAAAATGTATTACCTCACATTTGTCCGGATTAAACTCCATCTGCCATTTCTCCGCCCAAGTCTCCAACCGATCTATATCCTGCTTTATCCTCTGACAATCCTCATCACTATCCGCAACTCCACCAACCTTTGTGTCGTCCGCAAACTTACTAATCAGACCAGCTACATTTTCCTCCAAATCATTTATATATACTACAAAGAGCAAAGGTCCCAGCACTGATCCCTGCGGAACACCATTAGTCACATCCCTTCATTCAGAAAAGCGCCCTTCCACTACTACCCTCTGTCTTCTATGACTGAGCCAGTTCTGTATCCATCTTGCCAGCTCACCTCTGATCCCGTGTGACTTCACCTTTTGTATCAGTCTGCCATGAGGGACCTTGTCAAAGGCTTTACTGAAGTCCATATAGATAACATCCACTGCCCTTCCTTTATCAATCATCTTTGTCACTTCCTCAAAAAATTCAATCAAATTAGTGAGACACGTCCTCCCCTTCACAAAACCATGCTGCCTCTCGCTAATAAGTTTGTTTGTTTCCAAATGGGAGTAAATCCTGTCCCGAAGAATCCTCTCTAATAATTTCCCTACCACTGACGTAAGGCTCACCGGCCTTTCATTTCCTGGATTATCCTTGCTACCCTTCTTAAACAAAGGAACAACATTGGCTATTCTCCAGTCCTCTGGGACCTCACCTGTAGCCAATGAGGATGCAAAGATTTCTGTCAAGGCCCCAGCAATTTCTTCCCTTGCCTCCCTCAGTATTCTGGGGTAGATCCCATCAGGCCCTGGGGACTTATCTACCTTAATGCTTTGCAAGACACCCAACACCTCCTCCTTTTTGATAATGAGATGACTGAGACTATCTACACTCCCTTCCCTAGGCTCATCATCCTCCAAGTCCTTCTCTTTGGTGAATACTGATGCAAAGTACTCATTTAGTACCTCACCCATTTCCTCTGGCTCCACACTTAGATTCCCTTTTCTGTCCTTGAGTGGGCCAACCCTTTCCCTAGTTTGAGGTGGCACATCCTTTATAAATATGTTGGCAATGGCAGAAGAACAAATTGCGAACATTATTTGCAACAGTTTTCATCGGTACAGCATCACTGCAAGGAATTAACGACCCGATACATCTCCTCTCCATAATACAATACTCGAGTCGCCTTGCCAACTAGTTACTTAAGAGCTATGTATGTAAGAAGATTTCCAGATGCTTACACTTTTATAGCATTCTTTATGTGCCTTGATACAGCTTATAATTTGTCACCTTATTTTCCAAAGCAGCACTCTAACCTAGTTTACACATTTAAACACAGCTTAACACATAACACAAAATGTACAATTGAAGATCACTTTTGCATTCTTAGCTCATTACTGAATGTAAAAGGGGTTTTAGAATCAATAGGCAATGATCATATTAATCTGAGTGATCAGTCTTCTTCCTAAACAACTTCCAACAACATTTAGAGACTGGTTTAAAAGTCTATGATTTCCTATTTGTTTTCGTATGCCTGGGCCCAAATCTGTCACTTTTTAACACTGGGAGATATATAAGCAATACCAGATGCTGCCAATGGCGCAGATTTATTTATGCATCAGATTCAATTTTTTGGAGCCGATGGCAGTCCCAACACCGGGCCGAAAAGGTGAGGGGAACCCTAGGCCCTTTGGAGAGCACCCCCCCCACCCCCGCCAGCTGGCTCAATTTAACGGCACTTGGGCAATTAACTGCCCGGCACCATGGTCCCTGTGGCCACTCCCTGCCTCCCATCCTGTCTCCCGGGGGTCCGTAAAATTCCACCCACTGAGTTTCATCATAACAATCTTCTACCTCACCCGACTGGGTTTTACATAGAAACATAGAAAAAATTATGGCACAGAAGGAGGCCATTCGGCCCATCATGTCCATGTCGATATTTCTAGCACTTCAAAAGCCTCAAGTAGCTATTCACATCAGGTGGGTTGCATTCCTCAGTTTGAACTCAGTTTATGCCTATGCAGATAACATTTCTCAGAGTTCTCAGTTTGCCTTTCTTTGGTCAATGAGACTAAACAGTGGTCATCTTCTCCATCACCCAAAGAAAGGAAACCAGTTTGCATTGAAAGGTTGCAGTGTACTAGATTTTTTCACCAGTTACCACATTTGGCTGGAACTTGCGATGCAGGGTATATCACGGCACGTACTGTTGGTTAGACTTTTTCCTGCACCCTTCAGCTCAGAAGATTTTTGCACTTTAATATGCTGGAAGTTTGAGCTGATAAGAGCATGGCACAGACAGTGGGGCATCTGGCACCTTAGTGAATGGTGGGATCAACAGTATGTCTCCTTAACCAGTGAGGTGAAAGGACTGAGAAATAAACCAAGAACGAGAGTAAATTTCAGTCTAATCAGGTACTGATAGAGAAACAAATAGAGGGAAAGAAAGATTGGATTCAGAGAGAGAGAGAAGAGGCAAAAAATGAAAAATAAAAAAAATATAATTTAGAATTTGACATTTTTTCTAAATGTCCAACAACAATTCACAATCTGAAGGAATGAGATTCATAGTTTTAACTGTTCACTTTCCAGGCGAGTGAGGTTGATCAGTAGTCATTAACAATTATCACATTTTTAAAAGGATACTTACACTATTAATTACCAGACTTAACATTCTCTGGTACGTTTAATGGGCGATTAACATGCAAATCCAGTAAGTTCTTGAAAATAATGGGGAGGATACCGACAAGATGCTGTTTGCGCGACGCAAATAGTTCAGCATCATAAATCAACCAGAATGATCTGGAGATTTGCAATTCACAGCGTATCTCTTAATCTCCTGCATTTGCTGGCTGGTTTGCACATTAATAATGTGTCATTCACATGTCATTTTTTCAGAAAGTTCCACCCTGTGCCCCACGGAGGACCGCTCCCAAAACCCCAACTTCCCCCAACACACAACTCTCCCCTCGCCCCCCTAACTGACCCCTCTTGCCTCTCCATGGCCTGACTGATTGTCCCCGGCAAGGCCCTCAAAACTTACCTTAGTTCCGGGGCCGTCCTTCCTCTTGCTGTGGTGGCTGAGTGTAGTCCCAGCAGTGGCCACCACTCCCAGTGGCGCTGCTGGGACTAAGAGCTGCCAGCCCACTGATTGGCCGGCAGCTCCATTAGGCAGGACTTCCTGCCTTAAGGAGGTGGAAGTCCCGCCCAAGACCAATTAAAGGCCTGGGAAGCGAAAAATCCTGGTCTGGCTCCCCAGGCCTGGTGGAGGCGGGCTCACCATCAACTTCTTGGCCGGTGGACGGGGCCTCACGTCCAATAAAAAATTCTGGCCCTTATGTCCAGAGGCACTTCCTATCAACTTTATCCATTACAAATTTCTTCACTCCACATTTATAATCAAAACTGCCCATGTAAACCTATCATGGTGTAATGAAGGTGCTTCTGTACCACTGCTGATGGGAGGACCTCATTACAGTATGTCAAATTTACATGCATCATAAATGTGGACAGATGAATTTCTAATGGAACTATGAAAATATGGACGGAATATCTGACTTTAAAAGGGGGACTGAATTACAGCTGCACCCACTGGTCCAATCATTCCCATCCTTTCACTTCAATTGAAGACAATGCTTGATCTTGACTCTGAGGTCAATCAGTTATTTTATAAACTTTACATTTACTGAGCCTGCATTACATGTGCTAAAGCATTTCATGTTTCAACCATATTGTTCTTCCAATTCTGCACACAGCACACAAATATAAGCTAGAGTCATTTTGTAATAAAAGACTATAGAAGCACACTTCTGCAAATGAGCAATGTGATGCAACAGTTCAGGAGAAATGTCAACAGCGATTTTGCTTCTACATTCAGTAGCCTGTGTATGGACTGTAGGCCAGAGCAACTACCTGTCCTGGATGAAACATTTTTCTTTCCATGAATGTGACCTTCTGTAAAATTCTTATCCTGCATACATGTATGACTCTAGTCTCTGAAAATTGTACATATTAGAATACGTGGTGTTGATGTACTAGTTAATTCACAACCTTGTACATTGTGCAGAAAATAATGGGCATGGGAGAGGTCTTTTTTCTTGAGACAATGAAAAGACTTTTTGTAACACAGCAAAATCTCAGCAGAGGCACAATAACCAATAAAGGATGTCTTCAGTTACTTTGCAAACTCTGACCTCAATGCTAGGAAGTAGGAACACTCACACAGAATTCCTTTGAATGGTATCACTTGAGTGAATGCACATTCCTTTTCATACACCACCTGGAACACCTACAACACTTTCCAAAACATCTCTTCTAAGTGGATTGTTTTTGGAGTAAATTAATAAGAATTTTGGGCAGGTCTGAGGTAATTAATTAGCTATCTAATTATTTGCACCTGAAGTTAACTTCTTCTTTACAAAATCATGAAACTGTTTTACTTAAATTCTCATAATATATTTTCTTTCAGACCACGTCCTGATTTCTTTAACCGTTGCTTTCCGGATGGTGTAATGAACCCTGAGATGCACTGCACAGGTGACCCGGATATAGTGTCGGAGGGAAGAAAGAGTTTTCCTAGCAGTCACTCCTCCTGTAAGTCTGAAAAAATTCTCTCTTTTTTCCATTGGCTTCCATCCCACATCATTTTTCAACTCATAGGCACAGGTCGTCGTGCTCTCAGTGCATTTCTTCAGCTTGGTGTCAGAAGAACAACTAGGGATTTCTCCTCGATCTATGTGTCAATGCTGCTTTGGAAATGCACTCACCTGTTTCCCTGTGATTTATCTTGGGATGCAAAAGGAGAAATTCACATTAGGTTAGTTGAAACTTCTTTTGAAACAAGCTTCAACTCCAAATCAAAACTCGACATGTTATTGCATAGCCTTCCGAAAAAGAAAACTCCAAAAATTGCATTCAGTAATTAAATTTTCAAAATATTATATTTAAATCATAAAGTCAGCACCAGAGGGAAATCAGAACCTAACTAGTATTGTAAGCTTTGCAGTCTTTAACCCAAATTAATATGGTAAAGTTGGGCTTCACCTGCTTTCCCACTGTAACTTTGGTGAAAGATTGGTGAAGACCCTGGAGAAACACAGTAGAAGAGCATTTATGCCGTATGTTCAGGAGTTCCAACAATCTACTTTTAAAGTTATGGTAGGAGATTGGAGTACCTTCTCCAGAAATTCCATCCCCATGAGTTTATTGGTACAAACTTTTGTTGTGCTTATCTTTTTATTTTTCTTTGTTTGGAAACAAAACTTGTGAAATTAGCATCATTTATCTTAACGTTAGTGATATATCTTCTCTTCCTGCACTACTATAGAGGTTTAGAGCATAGAAGGAGTCCATTCAGGCCACATATCTATACCAGCTCTTTGCTAGAGCAATCTAAAACTAATCCCCAGAGTTTTGTATCTTCTCCAGCTTCAGATATTGAGTCACTTTTCCCCTTAAGCATATAGTAATCTGCTTCACCTAATCCTAGTGGCAAAGAATTACCAACCCCAACAATCTTGTACGAAAATTTTTTCCTAAGTCTTCACCTCACTCACTTGCTAATGTTTTTCAAAAGAACAATGTTAAAGGATTTGAAGTATATCCAGTATAGCTATTTGAACCTTGAGAAGAAGTAATCAATGAGCGATATTAACTTGACTAGGTATCTATGGTGAGATATATGTCTTTGTCTCCTGGTGTGTGTGGGTGTACACCAAAGAAGATCTATTACTTAAGTCAGAGATGAGGAGGAACTTTTTTTCTCAGAGGGCAATGAATCTTTGGAATTTCTACTCCAGAGAGCTGTGGAGGCTGAGTCAATGAAATTTTCAAGGCTGAGATAGAACATTTTTAAACCATAGGGGAGTTGAGGGTTCTGGGGAATAGGCATGGAAGTGGAGTTGAGGCCAAGATGAGATCAGCCGTGTTCTTCCTGAATGGCCGAGCAGGCTCAAGGGGCCGTAGGGCCTAACCCTGCTTGTATTTCTTATGTTCTTATTATTCCAATGTGCTTCCCTGAATAACTGACCTAACAGGTGTGTGCCAAAGAATGTAGAGGATACAAAAATCTTACTACAACAAGATCACAAGACAGGGAGATGTCTATCAATACATGTGAAATACAGCATTTTACTATACCCTGTTACTCTGAACTTCAAGCTATTGCAACAGGTTGGCACTGGTCATACTACTGTTTGTCCACTGAACTGGGCAAAGGGAGGGGGGTGGGTGTTGGGAAGGAAGAGAGATCGTCAGAATTTGGTGACTTTTGTTCAATTCCTAAAGTTTCACAACATGAGCAATCCATCTATACAATAGAGCTTAGAAGAAACATTCAGAAGTTCGGCAAGTCCAAATATTTTTGTACTTCAGTGTTTTAAAGCCACAAAGTTTTATTTAGCAAAATAGTGACTATGCGGTCCTTTCAATGACTATCAGGTTTTACAATTTCTTGCTTCAGTGAGTGTCAAAATGCTACATTACCACTCAAAAGGTTACGGTTTCTGTTGAGACTGCATTGAATTTGCAGTCCCTAATGGAAAGTAGTTACATGATACAGCTTAATTCAAAAATTGATATTATGTAAATATAATGGTTTGGTGAAATTATATATAAAAAGTGACAGTATAGTGAAATAGATTATTTCTGCCCTCTACTGACTCAATTCAACATCAACATTTAATGGCATGTCATAATAAATTACACTGAAAGCATATCTTTTAGTATGGTGTTCAATCATTTCAGTGCAGCAGACAGTGGCAAGGTTGATAGATGGGACACTATTACTAAATTTAATTCTATAAAATTTAGGACATCATTTTCAGCTTGGCATTCACAGTGGTATATATCTAGATTTGTACAACCCAACAGCATTTTACATTGGAAGAAGCATACACACCTTTACCCATACTGACCCTCTTCTGTGGCTATATCACTGCTCCAACGTACTACAACAAGGAGGTGTGCAAGTTTGGAAAATGGTGCCTATGATGGTTGAGAACTTGCCAATTTTCTTCAAATTGTTTATTATTTTTCATGTTTGTCTTATGATTTAAGGATATGAATGTTAATACTGTCGCACTCTTCTGTCCTTGATTCCTGTACATTGAGTGCTGTTACCCTTGTGTCCATCTCTACATTCAGATATAATTGCATGGTGGTTGTTGGATAAAGTGTGACACAATCCAAGGTTTCCATCCTACAAATCCTGGTTGTTGGTGCAGACATGCTTGTTAGATTGGTGATTACAATTTGAGCATAAGTTGCTCGATGCTGAGAGTAACATTGAAGTAATATACAGATTCAGTCCCAATACGTTAATTATGCCAAATCAGACTAGAATGCAGTGTGAGATCTGATCCATTTCAATCAGCATACTCTGCTCCAACTATTGCAAACCCTTTCTGAACACCTTCTTCCCCCAACCTTGAGATATCCGTATACTTTCTACCTATTTTTGGAGCTAGACTTTGAGAGTTCAGTTTCAAAAAGTTATTTTTTATCCACCCTTTGGATGTTACCATAGCAGATAGCAAACCAGAATTAGTGTCAGTGGCATATTGAAGGTGATCTTTTCCTGCCAGATTGTAAACCGTAACACTGAGATACCTTTTGAATTTCTTGTGTAATGTCGTGCAATTGAAGGAACTGTAAACATCACAAATAGATTATGTATCTGCTATGGTTTTGGACAGTCTCCTTTTATCAGTGGGCAAAAGACTTCAAAAAAATGTTTGTTAATATAGGCAGTTCTGAAAATGTTTTGTGCACATTTCGATCTATAACTGTATTACCAACAATAATCCTAGTTGCAAACAATTCTTTAAGAAATATTAGTTGTGCTTTTAATTTAATAGTGCAGTTGTCTGTCATTGTCAGGATGAAAGACCAGTTGTTGTGGGTAGACTATGATCAATGAACATCAGAGTCATCAAACCCTAAATGTTTTCTGCAATATTTTGCTGCCACACTTGACATCATGCTCACAATCTCGGGTGATTAAATCAGTTTTCACAGCTTCTTGCTCTTTAAATGCCTTCGGGTAAATTGTCCAGCAGTTTGCTGTTCATCTGCAGTAAGTTGTTTTACTCTGGTGTCCATCACTAGTGCACTTCATTGCTATTCTTTTGGCATCCATCTTTTCCTTGAATTGCCAGGAGACATCATTATGTCATCCTCATCCCTTATTCTCTTCACCTGAAACATTGCATTCAATTCATTTTATTTTCAAATATTCTGCGAAAGGTCTTTTTTCCTCTCTGTGGTAATAGAAGCCTTTTCTCCCCCTCTTTAGTGCCTTCTCAAAAAGGTACACTTTACACAGCAATATCAGGGATGACACTGCTTCTGCATACCTGCTTCTAAACCTTGTACCATTTACGCTCAACTACAGGAGATTAGAATACATTGCACATTAAAGTGAACACATGTAATTATAATGTATTTACCTAAACGTCTCATGAGAGAATTGATTTGATCTTGCAGCTAATCAAACAATGTCACTCAGGGGGGATAATTTAATTTTATTCACTGCATTGCATTTTTGCCAATATTGGCTTTCATAGCACAAGTTGAAAAGTGTGAATATTAAAACTTGAAAAAGAATTGTAATTCTATGAAATCAATTGCAAAATTAAATCATTCCTAGATGTGGACTAGGAACATTGAAACAGGAATAGACCATTCAGACCCTCGGGCCTGTTCCACCTTTCAATTAGATCATGGCTGATTGCGCTTGCATTGTCGAGAACTGGAAGACTGGATTCTTGGTGTAAACTGTATAACCATGCTTTCACAGCTAGAGTTGTGCCCAAACCTAGAAATAGATATTTGGGGGTTAACTCAGAGTCATAGTCATTTATGGCACAGAAGGAGGCCATTCGGCCCATCGAGTCCATGCCGGCTCTCCATGGAGCTGAGTCAGTCCCACCCCCTACTCAATCCCCGTAACCCTGCAAGTCTATTTATTTCCTTCAAGTGGCCATCCAATTTCCTCTTGAAGTCATTGATTGGCTCAGCTTCTACCACCCTTGTGGACAGCGAGTTCCACGTCATTATCACCCGCTGCATAAAAAAAAGTTTTTCCTAGTATTTCCCTGCATCTCTTGCCCAAAACGTTCAATTTGTGTCCCCTAGTCCTTGTACCATTAGTTAATGGGACCAGTTTTTCCTTGTCTAACTTATCTAAGCCTTTCATATGGGATATTAAACTATGGGATATTAAAAGTTTCTGGGAGACTATATTGCTGCTGCTGATAGTTTTATTGTTTTCAGTGTGAGAGTCTCTCTCCTGTATAAACCTACTTATTTGGAGATTGGAGCAGGCACTTGTCAAAGTTATTGGCACACTACACTGGTAACATTGACTTGTATTACTGAATCATGGTTTCAAAACTATAAATCTCAGCAGCAGCTTCTTAAATGATCTTTTCGGAGCTATAATGTAATAGTTTCAAAGACCGAGTAATAGTCTAATAGAAACATGGGGTGGAATTTTCAACTGATGGCCCCTACTGAAATAACAGGACCTGTAACGAGTTGAGAAGCTTTAATGGGCTCTTAAATTGAGCCACAGCATTAGCATCCCACCTCCGGTTCCCCAGCTAATCAGGAAGGGCGGGTGGGATGATGCGCTGGATCTGTTAAAGGAAGGATTTCTAATTAAAGGGACCCTAGAAAGGGTCAGAAAGGCAACTGGACATGGATTTTTGAAGCTGCGGCAACCACAGGAATGGAGAGGAGATCTGGGAAGGCTGCTCCCCGGCTCTCTCACTCTTTCCTGGAGGTAGTTTATTTTATTTATTTATTTAGAGATACAGCCCACCGAATCTGTGCTGACCAACAATCACCCATTTATACTAATCCTACATTAACCCCATATTCCCTACCACATCCCCACCATTCTCCTACCACCTACCTATACTAGGGGCAATTTACAATGGCCAATTTACCTATCAATCTGCAAGTCTTTGGCTGCAGGATCTGAGGGATCTGCATGGATGGAAGTCAGCAGCAGAAATGTGATCCCTCCAACCTGGAGACAGTGCACCAAGAGGATCCAGGACATCAGGCGAGTGGGAAAGGTGAGTGACAGAACACTTTCAGGTGCCAAGTCCCACACTGACTTTCCCAGCATTCTCCCACAGCACTCCTCAGAACAACACGCCTCACAGCTGCACTCATTCCTCTCTCTCCAGGCACCTCCTCACATCCCCATCTGAACAGCCAACACTAACACTCATCCTCATCCTATTGCCCTCTTGCACCCATTCCTCACAGTCACCCTCTACGAATGTTGTCCCTCCCTCCTCTCCACACAAGCCATTATGAACACTCACAACTGTCTGCTTTCTCTCCTTGCAGGAGGGGACAGTGCACAACCTCAAGGAGAGGCAGAGACTGGGGGTGGGGGGGGAGGTGGAGGAGTGGCCCTTCAGTGACAGGCACCTTGGTGACCACTGGCAATATGTTCTCACCTGGCCCACTGGGAAGCAGGTCTTGTTCCAGGAGGCTGCAGATGTCAGCAACAACCTGCTATGAAAGTTTGAGTCTCCTGAGGCACTAGTACTCAGACATATCGAGAGAGCTGATCCTCTGCTTGTAGACCCTCTGGGAGCTGGATGTCTGTGTTCATCCCCTCTGCCTGTGGCAAGGCAGGTGGCTGAGGAGAAGGTGGCTGGTGCTGGTATCGCACCTGTTGGTGCTGTTGGTGTTGGTGTTACTGCTCCTCTCGTTCTTCATCAGAGATGCAAGGTGCATAAGCTGCTCCCATGCCCTGGTGAAGGCTGATGACAGGGAAGTGCAGCTGAAGGTGAGTGAATTGCAAGACAGGGGAACTGACTTCCAAGAAATTGGAAATCACTTGTCAAGCACTGAAAATCACTCTCTGAGAAGGAGTGCTGTCAGCAGCAGCCTCTCACCTGACCATGGCTACAGCTCTTCATTTTATCACTGATCAAAGCCTTCCCAGCCTGTCAGTTTCACTGGAGAAGCTCTTCCCACTGTGCACTCACCTCAGTGACCCTGGCAAGTTACAGACAGCTCAGAAAATAGGTCCACTGGATGTTAAAGCCAGAATCCTCAGTTAAAACAATACTTAATTACCTATTAGAATACTTAAATGATTTATCTGGCAGCTAAAGGAGAGTTACCTACTCACCTCCAACCCTGCCTCGTTGAAATCTCTCAAACCAACCTCCCCTTAACTGGGAAACTTCCACCCATGGTCCCTGTACTGCAAATAAGAAAATGTAGAATACAGTCCAATCCTATTAATTCAAAGTCAACTTTTCTACAAAAAAAATTGATTTATCCATCTATTTGAATTAAGCAATTTAAATTAAACATCTCATCCATTTCTGCTTTAAAATTTTCCAATAAACAGATAATTTGAGTTAATAGACTTTGAATTAAGTGACTTCGAAGCAAAAGGAATAAAGTGTATTTTGTACTGTCACAATTCTATCAAATAATTAAAATTAATTGAACCACGATTTTAGAATCTATCCTGCTTTTGACATTATGTCATTTTAAGTTTGTAAATGTTAAATGACAGATTAGGGGCTGGATTTTCTGAGGCCCGCTGAGGTGGTGGGGGGGGTGGGCACGGAGTATCGCGACAGGTGGCGGGGTGGCGGCGGGGCAGAGGACCCATTGCCCAGCGATCTTCCTGGAGGTGGGATAGGTCAACGACGACCTTCCCGTCCAGAGGCCAATTGAGGCCCTTCAGTGGCTTATTAACGGCCAGTTAAGGGCCTCTTCCCACCGCCACCGTGATCTTACCAGCGGTAGGGGTCCTCCGTCACGTGTGGAGGACACCTTGTAAAATGAGGCGGCCTCCCTGCAGGACACCCACTGGGAACAACTTTACCCCCCAATGGTCCCCCCTCCCCCTGGGCTGAACGACCATCCCCCCAAACCCCTCACTGGGGCCTCCCAGATTGGCCCCAGAAACCTCTGTACCGGGGTTCCACCGCTGGCCTGGGTCCGAGGCCTCTGCAGTACCGGGAGTGGCCACTGCTCCCTTGGCACTGCTGATACTGTTGAGCCGCCGGCCCTCTGTCCGGCAGCTCCAGGAGGTGGGATCCTGTCCCTTTAAATACTCTAAAGGGACAGGAATCCCGCCCTCTGAAACTCTGATTTAAAAAGAACACAGAGGATTGCTCGGGATGCTGAATGGGTGGGGGTAATGAGTAAATGCAGAGGCGGGGTTCCCCCCACCTTTTCGGCCCAGTGCTGGGAGCCCCATCTCCTACACAAAATCCAGCCCTAGGAATGTCATTTGGAATAGACACAGCAACAAAGCTACTGGGATGAAACTTATTTTTATTTCAGGGATTTCTTAACATTCAAATGTCATTATAGCCTCTGGTGACAGTCTGCTCCTTGTGACTGAATAATTTGTAAATGGAAAATTATCTCTCAGCTCCTACAATTTTAAAAAATTCTTTCATTGGATGTGGGTATCGCTGCCAAAGCCAGAATTTGTTGCCCATCCCTAATTGCCCTTGAACAACTGAGTAGCTTGCTAGGTTGGGGGTAGGTGGGAATATGGAGTAATCAGTTCAGCCATGAACTTATTGAATGGTGGAGCAGGCTCGAGGGGCCGAGTGGCCTACTCCTGCTCCTAATTCATATGTTTGTATGTAGGTCATTTTAGAGGGGATTTAAGAGTCAACCACATTGCTGTGGGTCTGGAGTCACATGTAAGTCAGGCCAGATAAGGATGGCAGATTTCCCTCCCTAAAGGACATTAGTGAACCAGACAATCGGTGATAGTTTCATGAAACCGTCACTGAGACTAGTGTTCAATTCCAGATTTTTCTTTGTTAATTAATTGCATTTATTAATGAATTGAATTTAAATTCCACCAGCTGCTGTGGTGGGATTTGACCTTGTGTACCCAAGGCATTAGTCTGGGCCTAAGATTACTAGTCCAGTGACATTACTACTATGCCACCGTCTCACTTTATCATCATTGGATTACTGTAACAGATTTTTCAGTATGGATAGACTAAAATTTTGTTTATTTTGAAAAGTTAGAAAATTTCTGCTGTTTTTATCTTTGCAAAAATGTTTTATAGAATGTTTTAATGCTTATATAGGATTTACCAATAAGAATATAGTCATTCATCAATACTTCATAGGATTAACCATAGGATCCTTATAGCTTAAAATTCACACAGAACTAACCCTGATGAAGAATGAGTGCATCATAGCAAACAGAATGGACACTTAATGAACAAATAGGACTGGAGTACCAGTTATCACCTTAATGGCGAAATAAAATAGTGAAGCATCTACGAACGTATGAATTAGGAGCAGGAGTAGGTCACTCGAGCCTACTCTGCCATTCAGTAAGTTCATGGCTGAACTGATTACTCCACATTTCCACCTACCCCCGATAACCTTCCACCCCCTTGCTTATCAAGAATCTATCTACCTCTGCCTTAAAAATATTCAAAGACTCTGCTTCCACCGCATTTGAGGAAGAGAATTCCAAAGACTCACAACCCTCAGAGAAAACATTTCTCCTCATCTCTGTCTTAAATGGGCGACCCCTTACTTTTAAACAGTGACCCCTAGTTCTAGATTCTCCCACAAGGGGAAACATCCTTTCCACATCCAGGACCTTTCAGGATCTTATATGTTTCAAGCAAGTCACCTCTTACTCTTCTAACTTCCAGGGGATACAAGCCTAGCCTGTCTAATCTTTCCTCATAAGACAGCCCGCCCATTCCAGGTATTAGTCTAGTAAACCTTCTCTGTACTGCCTCCAAAGCATTTACATCCTTCCTTAAAAAAGGAGACCAGTACTGTACAGAGTACTCCAGATGTGATCTTACCAATGCCCTGTATAGCTGAAGCATAACCTTCCTACGTTTGTATTCAATTCCCCTCACGATAAATGATAACATTCTGTTAGCTTTCCTAATTACGTGCTGTACCTGCATATTAACCTTTTGCGATTCATGCATTAAGACACCCAGATCCCTCTGCATCTCAGAGCTCTGCAATCTCTCACCATTTAGATAATATGCTTTTTTATTCTTCCTGCCAAAGTGGATAATTTCCCACTTTCCCACATTATACTCCATTTTCCAGGTCTTTGCCCACTCGCTTTACCTATCTATATCCCTTTGTAGCCTCCTTACGTCCTCTTCACAACTTACTTTCCTACCTATCTTTGTGTCATTGGCAAATTTAGCAACCATACCTTCAGTCCCTTCATCTAAATTGTACATAATTTGTAAAAAGTTGAGGCCCCAGCACAGATCCATGTGGCACACCACTCATTACATCTTGCCAACCAGAAAATGACCCATTTATGCCTACTCTCCGTTTCCTGAGATAGTGCTTGGATCTTGATCTTTCGGTTTCTGGATTATTCTGGTATACAAAGAAGAAAAAACAGTACAGCACAGGAACAGGCCATTCGGCCCTCCAAGCCTGCGCCGATCTTGATGCCTGCCGAAACTAAAACCTGCTACACTTCCGGGGACCGTATCCCTCTATTCCCATCCTATTCATGTATTTGTCAAGATGCCTCTTAAACGTCGCTATTGTACCTGCTTCCACCACCTCCCCCGGCAGCAAGTTCCAGGCACTCACCACCCTCTGTGTAAAGAACTTGCTTCGCACATCCCCTCTAAACTTTGCCCCTCTCACCTTAAACCTATGTCCCCTAGTAACTGACTCTTCCACCCTGGGAAAAAGCTTCTGCCTATCCACTCTGTCCATGCCTCTCATAACTTTGTAAACCTCTATCATGTCACCCCTCCACCTCCGTCGTTCCAGTGAAAACAATCCGAGTTTATCCAACCTCTTCTCATAGCTAATGCCCTCCAGACCAGGCAACATCCTGGTAAACCTCTTCTGTACCCTCTCCAAAGCCTCCACGTCCTTCTGGTAGTGTGGCGAACAGAATTGTACGCAATATTCTAAGTGTGGCCTAACGAAAGTTCTGTACAGCTGCAGTATGACTTGCCAATTTTTATACTCTATGCCCCGACCGATGAAGGCAAGCATGCCGTATGCCTTCTTGACTACCTTATCCACCTGCATTGTCACTTTCAGTGACCTGTGGACCTGTACGCCCAGATCTCTCTGCCTGTCAATACTCCTAAGGGTTCTGCCATTTACTGTTTACTTCCCACCTGCATTAGATCTTCCAAAATGCATTACCTCATGTTAGCGGGAATGAATCTAGAAGAATCACTCGACACTCAGGTCTGCTCCAATGTCAAACAGTTTATTTAGTTACGCCAGCGGGGAGCAGGTCTCTGGGCTGTCCAGATGCCTCTCCACCGAACAAAGGAAAATCATCAATACTTATACATTTTCAAACAGTTACTCAGCCCATCCTGGCTGGACATGGTCCAATCACAACGATTATAGATCATATACATTGATTATTAGAGCCAATAGAAATGGTTACTAGGCATGGAGGGACTGCACAACCGGCCCATAGACAGATAGGGGATTACTCATGATGTTTTCCATTCCCTCTTATCCATTATCCTTGGTTCTCATGTACGCGTACCATCTTATCTTGACCTCGTTACAGGCTGGTACCTTTGTCAGCATTCCACAAGGACATCTGCTTTCCATTTAATGAGTCTTTGTTTGAATTTATGTTACTCAGCTCCTGTGTGGAATGTGGTCAAGTTGGCTAAGCCCCATGATGCCTTGCAACCTCTTCATTGTTCACTAAGATTATACGTTACTGGTTACTCAAATAACATTTAAACAGTATGATATTTACTGCAGGTGCCTCTGTGCTTGGGAATACCCTACAACACCTCACATTTGTCCGGATTAAACTCCATCTGCCATTTCTCCGCCCAAGTCTCCAACCGATCTATATCCTGCTGTATCCTCTGACAATCCTCATCACTGTCCGCAACTCCACCAACCTTTGTGTCGTCCGCAAACTTACTAATCAGACCAGCTACATTTTCCTCCAAATCATTTATATATACTACAAACAGCAAAGGTCCCAGCACTGATCCCTGCGGAACACCACTAGTCACATCCCTCCATTCAGAAAAGCACCCTTCCATGGCTACCCTCTGTCTTCTATGACAGAGCCAGTTCTGTATCCATCTTGCCAGCTCACCTCTGATCCCATGTGACTTCACCTTTTGTACCTGTCTGCCATGAGGGACCTTGTCAAAGGCTTTACTGAAGTCCATATAGATAACATCCACCGCCCTTCCTTCATCAATCATCTTTGTCACTTCCTCAAAAAACTCAATCAAATTAGTGAGACACGACCTCCCCTTCACAAAACCATGCTGCCTCTTGCTAATAAGTTTGTTTGTTTCCAAATGGAAGTAAATCCTGTCCCGAAGAATGCTCTCTAATAATTTCCCTACCACTGACGTAAGGCTCACCGGCCTATAATTTCCTGGATTATCCTTGCTACCCTTCTTAAACAAAGGAACAACATTGGCTATTCTCCAGTCCTCTGGGACCTCACCTGTATCCAATGAGGATGCAAAGATTTCTGTCAAGGCCCCAGCAATTTCTTCCCTTGCCTCCCTTAGTATTCTGGGGTAGATCCCATCAGGCCCTGGGGACTTATCTACCTTAATGCTTTGCAAGACATCCAACACCAGGGCGGCACAGTGGCGCAGTGGTTAGCACCGCAGCCTCACAGCTCCAGCGACCCGGGTTCGATTCTGGGTACTGCCTGTGTGGAGTTTGCAAGTTCTCCCTGTGTCTGCGTGGGTTTCCTCCGGGTGCTCCGGTTTCCTCCCACATGCCAAAGACTTGCAGGTTGATAGGTAAGTTGGCCATTATAAATTGCCCCTAGTATAGGTAGGTGGTAGGGGAATATAGGAACAGGTGAGGATGTGGTAGGAATATGGGATTAGTGTAGGATTAGTATAAATGGGTGGTTAATGGTCGGCACAGACTCAGTGGGCCGAAGGGCCTGTTTCAGTGTTGTATCTCTAAATCAAAAACCTCCTCCTTTTTGATAATGAGATGACTGAGACTATCTACACTCACTTCCCTAGGCTGATCATCCACCAAGTCCTTCTCTTTGGTGAATACTGATGCAAAGTAATCATTTAGTACCTCTCCCATTTCCTCTGGCTCCACACATAGATTCCCTTCTCTGTCCTTGAGCGGGCCAACCCTTTTCCTAGCTACCCTCTTGCTCTTTATATGTGTATAAAAAGCCTAGGGATTATCCTTAATCCTGTTTGCCAATGACTTTTCATGACCCCTTTTAGCCCTCCTGACTCCTTGCTCAAGTTCCTTTCCACTGTCTTTATATTGCTCAAGGGATTCGTCTGTTCCTACCCTTCCAGTCCTTACAAATGCTTCCTTTTTCTTTTTGACGAGGCTCACAATATCCCGCGTTATCCAAGGTTCCCGAAACTTGCCAAACTTATCCTTCTTCCTCACAGGAACATGCTGGTCCTGGATTCTAATCAACTGACATTTGACAGACTCCCACATGTCAGATGTTGATTTACCCTCAAACAGCCGCCCCCAATCTAAATTCTTCAGTTCCTGCCTAATATTGTTATAATTAGCCTTCCCCCAATTTAGCACCTTCACCCGAGGACTACTCTTATCCTTATCCACAAGTACCTTAAAACTTATGGAATTATGGTCACTGTTCCCGAAATGCTCCCCTACTGAAACTGCGACCACCTGGCCAGGCTCATTCACCAATACCATGTCCAGTACAGCCCCATCCCTAGTTGGATTATCTATATATTGTTTCAAGAAGCCCTCCTGGATGCTCCTTACAAATGCTGCCCCATCTAAGCCCCTAGCACTAAGTGAGTCCCAGTCAATATAGGGGAAGTTAAAATCACCCACCACTACAACCCTGTTACCTTTACATCTTTCCAAAATCTGTCTACATATCTGCTCCTCTACCTCCCGCTGGCTGTTGGGAGGCCTGTAGAAAACCCCCAACATCGTGAAGGCACCCTTCCTATTCCTGAGCTCCACCCATATTGCCTCGCTGCATGACCCCTCCAAGGTGTCCTCCTGCAGTACAGCTATGATATTCTCCTTAACAAGTAATGCAACTCCCCCACCCCTTTTGCAACCCCCTCTATCCCGCCTGAAGCTTCTAAATCCTGTAACATTTAGCTGCCAATCCTGGCCTTCCCTCAACCAAGTCTCTGTAATGACAACAACATCATAGTTCCAAGTACTAATCCAAGCTCGAAGTTCATCTGCCTTACCTGTTATACTTCTCGCATTGAAACAAATGCACTTCAGACCACCAGTCCCGCTGTGCTGCTCAACATCTCCCTGCCTGCTCTTCCTCTTAGTCTTACTGGCCTTATTTACTAGTTCCCCCTTATTTATTTCACTTGCTGTCCTACTGCTCTGGTTCCCACCCCCCTGCCACACTAGTTTAAACCCTCCCGAGTGACGCTAGCAAACCTCGCAGCCAGGATATTTGTGCCCCTCCAGTTTAGATGCAACCCGTCCTTCTTGTACAGGTGCCATCTGTCCCTGAAGAGATCCCAATGGTCCAGATATCTGAAACCCTCCCTTCTACACCAGCTGTTCAGCCACGTGTTTAGCTGCACTATTTTCCTATTTCTAGCCTCACTGGCAAGCGGCACAAGGAGTAATCCCAAGATTACAACCCTCGAGGTCCTGTCTTTTAACTTTCTACCTAACTCCCTAAACTCCCCCTGCAGGACCTCGTCACTCTTCCTGCCTATGTCATTGGTACCGATGTGTATCACAACGTCTGGCTGTTAACCCTTCCCCTTCAGAATGCCCCCTGTCCATTCAGAGACATCCTTGACCCTGGCACCAGGGAGGCAACATACCATCCTGGAGTCTCTTTCACGTCCACAGAAGCGCCTATCTGTGCCCCTGACTATAGAGTCCCCTATAACTATTGCTCTTCTGCGCTTTGTCCCTCCCTGCTGAACAACACTGCCAGCCGTGGTGCCACTGCTCCGGCTGCTGCTGTTTTCCCCTGATAGGCCATCCCCCCCAACAGTATCCAAAACGGTATACTTGTTAGAGAGGGGGATAGCCACAGGGGATTCCTGCACTGACTGCCTGCCCCTTCTAGCAGTCACCCATCTATCTGCCTGCACCTTGGGTGTAACCACTTCTCTAAAACTCCTGTGTATGACGCTTTCTGCCACCTGCATGCTCCTAAGTGCATCCAGTTGCTGCTCCAACCGATCCATGCGGTCTGTGAGGAGCTGCAACTGGGTACACTTCCTGCAGATGTAGTCGTCCAGAACTCTGGAAGCGTCACAGACCTCCCACATCTCACAGGTGAAGCACTTCATCCCTCTAACTGACATTTCTAGCACTAATTAATAAATTCTCCTAGCATCTGGATCTTCATTCCTGATAATTCACAAAAAAAGTTAAAGTCTAATCTCAGTTCAAATTATGCCTTTAAATAATATAACCTATGTAGTTTGTTTTGAACATGCACACATTGCTTTGAAATACAACATTTGGGTTGTGTAATAAATCCCAATAGTTGTATAAGTTATTGTGACTCCATGTTAACCTGAAACTACATTGGAGATTTATGCACAGCAGTGATAATAAATCTTATTTCGAATGTGACATGCATTATATACTAAACTTGAAGGACAAGGGTGTTTGGTATTTTTTGATGAACTTTTGTGCAGGTCAAGGTGAATCAGATGAGGAACTACACATTGTTCCACTTTGAGTAGCTAATGTGGGCACTCCCAATGTGGACACCAAAACATTCCAAGATGCAGATCCCAAGAATGTACCTTGATTCAAATCTCTGAGGAGTATTCCATAGTTCACCCTCCCAAAAAAAAAACTGCTGTCAAACAATGAACAGAAAGTGCTGGAAATACACAGCAGTCCATTAACATCTGTAAACACAAAAGACAGGCTCACCTTTATGAAGTAGAATCTTTGTCAGAACTGGAAAGCAAGCCCCTTGAAACTATTGAAGAAAATGAAGGGGATGGGAGTGTTGTCTTCTGGTACAGAGAGGCAGATAGTTTGAATAACCAGCAAACACGGTTCTTGAAAAACTGGTAAGAGTAGATAACACACAAAGGACAGGCATGGAAAAGATACACAAAAAGACCTTCAAAATGTGGGCAGATGAGACCGAATAAAAAAAAAAGAGGAAAATAAATTTTAAAAATGATGTGAAATATAAAAAAAAGAACCTGTTGTAAATACAGAGCAGATCCACCAGCTTCCAAAAAATAATTAAAGATAGGCCCATGCCCCCTATGCAGATCTCCTGTGAAACAGGTTTCCCTTCCTGTCTCAACTTTTTCCAAGAGGACTATTCTCCCATTACGCTGACTTCTTGCTCTCCTTCATGTAGCACAGCTCCCTACAATTGCAGCAGATCCAGCATCTGATCATTCCCTTCTTTGCACGCCATTTTCATGGACCTTCAGTATAAGACTGCAACTTACATGTACTTATTTCAATCTAACATACTGCAGTCGCTGATCTTAGCATAGCCTCCTCTACAAACCAATGTCCCTTCCCCCTCCCCTATCTCATTTTATGCAGTCCTATTAAGCAGCTCTCTTATCTTCCAGGTCTGATAAAGGGTCTAAATCCAAAGTATGTCTTTTCTCTCCTCAGATGCTATGGGCCTTCTATTTCAGATTTGCAGCATTTGCAGTCTTTCTTTCTTGTGAAGCGACACTCATTGTTGAAAAGTTTACAGCCTAATCCTCTCTAGTTTCTCTGTTAAAAAGACATGAAATTGAAAGGCCTGATAGGGAACAACAGAAGAACTGGGAAATTGAGGGCGAGAATTGTTTTTCTTATAGTTCATGAATCATTTTGAATCCTGGATCCAAATGACATTTAATCTGAAATCCATTCAGTTGCCATGTTTAATAGCTCCTGTCCCAAGCTACTAGATGGCATGTGTGGTGTTAGCAAAGCACTCACCTCAAGGGAAGAATAAAAACTGGATCAGAATGCATCATGCTGTACCTTACTGCATTTCAATAGCTAGAATTTGAAAGAATTTTAAATTCAGAATAGTCACACAACGAAACGTTATCTTGGGGCTTCTCTTGAAAGTTAGGTGCTTAGATATAATACAAAAAAAATGTCAGTGTCTCAATGTGGCTCACAGCTGCTTCGTTTAATATAGTGCAGGGTGGATCGTTGTTGAGAACATTAGACTATGAGCTAAGACATCATTCTTTGTGTTTGTAATCTTATTAACAATCAGAAGGACAGTCACAGGCTAAATTTAAAATAAAAACAGAAAATGCTGGAAACACTCAGCAGGGCAGGCAGCATCTGTGCAAGCTAAATTTAGTTGGACATAAAATGTAAGTAAAATATTGGCGGGGAGATGGTTTTTATGTTTTGTAAGAATAGGCTATTAAATTTTTCATGCAAGATTTCATTAACATTTTCATATTACAATAGTTCTCTGGGCTGTAAGCTTCCCTTGTTCTATTGATCTATTTAGTAATCCCCTGGAGTGAACATCATATTTATTATATTTTTAGTATCAGTCTTCCACAGCATTGTGTCTCTCTCTTTGCCATTGTCTATTTGTCTGAGCATTTCTAAGTGTGTTGGCTTTGTACATACAATCATAGAAACTTGTAGCACAAAAAGAGGTCATTCAGCCTGTTATATCTGTACTGACTCTTTGAAAGAGCAGTTGTGTTTTGTCCCACACTCCAATTATTTGGCCCATAACCCTACAAATTCATCATCGTCAAGAACCTGTCCAATTCCCTTTTAAAACTATATATGGAATCAGCTTCCACCACCTTTTCAGGTAGAGCATTCCGAATCCCAACAACTGTCTCAGGGGGGGGAAAAACAATCTTTGTTTCCTCTCTTGATCTTTTGCCAGTAATTTGAAATCTGTGACCTCTGGTTATTGACCCACTTGCTTGAGGGAATAGTTTCTTTGTCTAGGTTATCAAAACCTCTCATTATCTTGAAAACCATTATTAATACTTCTAAAAGATGAGATTATAAATGCCAAAAAGATCATCAGTTTTGGTAATGAATAGAAAAGAAGGCAGTCTTTAAAATGGTACAGAATTTTATTTATGTGGGATTAAAAGTTATAATGCTGTTGAAGTCATTTGTACGTTGAAACTTAAGTTGAGGTGACTTTAGGTGGCATTCAGATTGAGATTTAACCTAATGAAAACGATTTTATTCATTGCTTTTGGTTTTCATAAGCATTTCATACAGTTGGTTATTTTCTCACTGGTATAGCTGTGGGTGAAACACTGCCTAGACTCAGAGCTGTAGGCTCAGCAATGAGCAGCTGAGGTCAGGGGAATGATAGCTCCAGTGATGAGGGTGTGGGATACAGGGCTGAATTTGTAACCGCCAGTAGGGGCACGTTCAAGTGGGGGCAGGCCCAGAAAATTGTGCACTCGGAAGGTGTCACTGGGGAACACAGAAGGTTTGGGATACGTATGAGCATAGCTGTCGGGAACAGAGTGGGGAGCCATTAGTATTTAGTACTGCAGTGTGAAAAAGTTGTGCAAAAGGGGAGATTTAAACTCTGTTGGTCATACAGTGGCACAAAGTCGCCATCACTAGAGCTAAGAGGCTTGATTTTCTGAGGAGAGAGTGTTTGGACCCTTGAGAGGAATGTGAGTCTTCTGGCATCTGTGGCCACCTCTAGCCATGCCTACTTGGTCTGGCTTGCAGGAGCTCTTCTTCCAGATGGAGAAGAGTTTTTTTTATTCTGACATGGGGTGAGTGTGTCACTGGCAAGGCCAGCATTTGTTGCCATCCCTAATTGCCTTTGACAACTGACTGGCTTGCTAGGCCATTTCAGAGGACAGTTAAGACTCAACCACATCGCTGGAGTCACATGTAGGCCAGACCAGGTAAGGATGGCAGATTTCCTTCCCTAAAGGAAGGAAGTGAACCGGGTGGGTGTTTACGACAATCAATGATAGTTCCATGGCACCATCACTGAGACTAGCTTTCAATTCCAGATTTTTTATTAACTAATTGAATTTTAAATTCCAACAGCTGCCATGGTGGGATTTGAACCCATGTCCCTAGGGCATTAGCCTGGGCCTCTGGATTACTAGTCCAGTGACATTACCGCTGCGTGACCGTCTCCCCAAAGTTGGCCATGGTGCTACTGGTAGAGCTTGCTGAACCACAAATACCATGTAATCATTTCAAAACCAGCAGGGCTGTAGATCAGAAGCAGGGAGGCTGGTTTACTTTTAAAGATTTATATGGAGGAAGATTGGGAAGGTAATGACAGGTGCATCTTTGCCATTTTTTTTTACCTGAAATTATTTTCCCTTATATTAACAATCGGAAATGTTGGGATTTTTATGGAGGCCTTGGCTGGAGAGCCTTCGAAAGACCCGCGTTGCTTCCTTTGGGGAAGGCCCACTGTATAACGAACCAATCAGGCAATTAACAGGCCACCGGCAGGCCTTTCCCAGGATCAGAACTCCAGGGGCGGGAAGTCCTGGCTGCCGAGTACTCTTTTGCTCAGCAGCGCCACCAGGGAGGCAGTGGCTGCTGCTGGAACAACACCCACCGGAGGCCCAGGATCACAGAGCAGATTCCAGAAGTAAGTGATGGTGGGAGGAGCTTCACGGGGTTGCTGGGGGTGGGGAAAGGGTGTGCAAGGTGGTTGGCAGCAAGCGTGGCTCTCAGCGGGGTCCCCCCTTCCCGATACCTGGTCACTCAATCAGGCATTGAGAGCCTTTGAACAAGGGCCCCCCTGCTCCGGGAGATCACAAGTAAGTCCACACAGGTTTGCATGTCGTACTGCCTGCGTGCTGACAGGCCCTTCCGCTGCTGGGTTAATACCAGCGGCTGTGGGAAGAGGCCCTTAATTGGGCATTAATTGCCCCATCAGGGCCTCAATTGGCGTCGGGGCGGGAATGCTGTCCACGGGCCTTCCCGTCATTGACTTAATCGGTGTTGAGGTGGGAAGGTGGCGGGGTTCCCACTCGCCACCATCCCGCACGATTAAATGCCCTCCCCATTTTAAACTCACCACCGGGGACAGTATAAAATACAGTATAAATTTGCTAATGGCAAATAACCAAAGAGCAAATAACCGAACCAAGAAGAAAATTAAACCATAGTTACAACAATTGTGACAGTCGCTACAAAATACAAAATACATTCTATTCAGCCCTGCTGAATGCATCATTTGCTCAGGAGGAATATATTTGAATCAGGAAAACGATACGTTCATTCAATACGTCTAAAGACTGCTTAATTTTAAAAATAAAAACCGATCTAATATTTCCACCTCAGTTCATTTAATTGCACATCTTGCAGCTGCATTTAATTAAGTCGCTTAAAGCAGTTGTTAATATGTGAATAACCTGAAAGAAATAAATGAAGGAATCTTTATCCATGGATCAAGAATTTTACACAATGAGATTCAGTAGTTTAACAGACTGAAATGCTGTGCTTAAATATGGATAGATCTCATATGTGCTTTATCTCAAGTCAACTGTAGTTTGTAATATTGTGTTTGATGGAAATTGGAGGCATTTAAGTGAACTAACATCTTCATTAAAATAATGGAGAGAAATTTAGTACACATTTGTATGATAACAGTGTGACAGTAACTTCAGCCTTATCTAGAGAATATTAGGATATGACTTATTGGCTATTTGATAGTTTGTTTGACTGATAAGAAAAGTGGGTTCCATTTGTTGAATTGATAACCTTTGGATATGTAAGCTCAAAGTCCCAGATTCACATCTGGTTAACAACTGTAGTCAATGTAAAGGTGATGATAACCATACCAGAATGACACTCAGGCCCGAATTTTACAGGCTGTTTAGGAATAGGCTCGGATGCAGTGGGGCGGTGAGGGAGGGGTGGGGGGAGGTGGAGGGGCGTAAAATTTGGACTGAAGACGTCAGACCAGAAGTCCAATGTCTTCATGTCGTTTCCATATTTTCCCAAGAGCATCAACATGGAGGGTGGACTTCACACTGACGTGGCTGGAAGGTAATTAAGGCAATTAGCTGGCCAATTGAGACCAATTTTACAGGGGTTTTTGAATTTTTATTCACAGCGCATGGGAAAACGGAACTTCAGAGTCTCTCCCAGCAAAAAGGAGCCATCAAGCAAGTGGGAGCTCAGTGCTGGCTCTCTCCGGCAGCCATCGAGACAGCCAGCATGGTGTCAGGGAGGGTGGAGCAGCACGGGCAGTAGCAAATGAAGCCAAGAAGCAGGGATAAGGTGCCAGCACTGCGGGGGGTTGGGGGGGTTGGGGGAGAAGGGCAGGGGCATGCTGCCAGGGTGCCAGCAGGGCAGTGGCACTTGAGCAGAAGAAACATGTGGGGGAAGTGGGAGGACATTGGCATAAAAGGTCTTGCACAATGAGAGAGGCCATTTGGCATTGACCTCATTCAGCCAGGCTACGGGGCCCCCGTTGAGGACGGGAAGCATCAGAGAGGGAAAGAGATTCCGGCACTGGCAGGGAGAGATCAGCAACCTCAGGGTCCAGGAGGGCCTGCCTCAGCATCGGGATGCAGGAGAAGGGCTCAGTGGGGTACATGAAAAGCCTCCTGCATGCAGAAGAGGCTACCGTCAGGAGAGAGTCTACCTTCCAAGGTTCAACTACCTGCAGATGTCTGAGCGGCAATATCTCTGATGACTGCACCTCTCCAAGGAGGCCGTCATTGATCTGTGTGCCATGCTGCATGGTGAGCTCAGCCCCATGGGAGTTGATGGACACCCAATGCCAGTGGTGCTGAAGGTCACCATGGCACTGAACATCTACGCCTCTGGATCTTTCCAGGGATCCAGAGAAATGCGTGGATCTTGCCGTCTGCGGCACATCGATACATCAAGGTGGTGACGTTTTCAAGAGGGCCGGTGAGCATGTGGGATTCCCCGGATGCACAGCGTGATCAACTGCAAGTATGTGACCACCGCAGATAGATCCTTCAGGTGTGTGTATGGTTCCCAGACAGCAGCCACGACGCATACATACTTCAGCAGTCACAGCTGTTCCATCCCCTTGCACGCCTTCAGGGATGGATGCTTGAAGATGAGGACTACCCACTGAGGTCATGGCTACTAATGCCTGTGAGGAACCCATGTGCGGATGCAAAGTAGAGTTACAACACCTGCCACAGGGCAACCTGAGCGACCATCGAGCAGGCTATTGTTCGCCTTAAGACGCGATTCAGGTGCCTAGATCATTCTGGTGGAGCCCTTCAGTATACCCCATATGGTGGTGGTCTGCTGTGCACACAGCACAACCTGGCATTGCGGTGGGTGGGAGAGGTGGCATTGAATAGTGAGCTCGTTGTGGACCATGATGCCTCCTCTGACAATGAGGATGTGGAGGATGTTGCTGACCAGGTGATGCTACAGGAAAGGTACAATGAGATACGTGCAAGAGAGGCTTGGGACACACTTTATACATGGGTGTTTCATATAACCCTTCCTACCCATTGGAATCATACCAATAAAGCCTTACCTTTATACAGCCTTGCTGTTGCCTCCTTCATTTTGCACTCACGTGCACACTGTCAAAGGTGATGGTGCTGTCAGTGTAGTCCCTCGCATCCAACCTGTTGAGGGTGCCAGGGTGTAACTGAAGTCCCAAAGGGCAGCAATAAATGGAAGGAGATGTAGCACCCAATAAATGAATCCTTTATTAAGTGACACAACAGACTAAAGGCCTTAACACTTACTGTATTCACCCGTGAACCCCAAGTGCAGCTAGATGCTCTTCTTAAATTTCTTCTGCCTGCTCCCATGTGTTGCTCCCCCTGCCTTTTCAGCTGAGGTGGAGGCAGGCTGCTGGCCTTTCTGCCCCCTTGCGTGGGGTGACCTTGGCGGCCGTCCTTTGGCTGCCTCAGGTCTGGAGAGCCCTGGCATGCTCAGGGGCTCCAGCACAGATGCAAGGTCCTCCTCTGCCATTTTACTGCTTGAGACGCTGGTGTCAGTGGCAGAGGGGCTAAGGTGATGCTGCCCACACCAGGATCGCTCTAAGAGGAGCCCCCAGATGCATCAGGCAGCTGCTCCTCCTCCATTGCAAGGCACACTTGTATCTCCCTAGTGACCTGAAGTGGGAGGACCTGAAGACTCCAGGCACCTTGTCCCCCTGTTGCCTTGTCACTGCTGCACAGAGCTCATGGACATGCCAATGGCATCCACTGACTGGTCTGGTGAATCTGGCTGTCCATGAGAGTCACCAATCTCTTGATGGAGGAAGAAAAGTGCACACTCAGAGACACGGCAGAACTGAAGGCCTAGATGGACTCGTCCATCGTCTGTGCATGGGGGCGCATAGCCTCTGGAAGCTCCGCCAGATGTTCCCTTACCTCAGCTCCAGCATTTGTTGTTGACGACTCCAGAGGTACGTCATCAATCTGGGGCTCAGGGTCGGCCTGGCCTCCCACAGTCAGTGGCCTCGGCTGTCACAGCTGCTTGGGCGTGTTTCTGCTGTGTTTATCAGGTTGTGTGTCCAAATCTACATGCGAGTGGATACCCACCGACGTGAGCATCTGCACTGGTGGAGAGTGTGGGGGAATGATGTTACAGTGCATCCTCTGACTCCCTCCTCCTCCTGAGAGGCAGCCGGCTGATCCACACCACCACCCACCAACAGTCTACCCAGCTATCTGCTCTTTGGCCTGACCTTGACCTGCATGAGAGAACAGATAGATTGAAGGGTTATAGGATTCCCATTGCATCATTCCAACTATCCCTTCTATGGAGCTCCATGTGTCCAGTGATGGACACAGGAGCTGTATGCCTTGTGTGTGCCAGAGGCTCCCTTGTGCCCCTACACTCGTCCACTCACCCTGTTCGGTGGGCACACGTGCCTCGCCATCAACAATGGAGCTGCTACCATGCTGCTCTGCCAATTCTAATGCCTTCTCCTTCATGGGGATCAGCATGGACAGAAATTGAACCCCATCGTCTGTCTTGGCCAGTTGCTTTAGGTTATGGGCTGTCTTCTCCTGCAAGCACATAGATGAACCCTGTTGTCTCTGTGAGGAAGCTAAGAACAATACCTATGCTGGTGGCAGCCCAGCAGCCCATGAAGGGGGCACACGAATGCCTGCTGCATACAGCCACTCTCAAGGAACCTTGTCGGGGTCAGCAGTTACAGACGGGCACTTCTCACCGAGATGCAGCTATGCCTCTGGCAGCATATTCTATTTCATCACCCTTTTGCCACCAATTGAGGTCACACTTTCTCCACCAACCTCAACCTCTCACGTTGGCACACGCAAGCCCCAAAGGGAAAAGTGGTATGGAGTACTCATCTTGGCAGAGCAAATAAGGTAATTGAATCTTGCGGCACTGTATTCAGGTTCTGGGGGTGACCTCACGGCTGCTGACCTCCTCTGCAATCTCCGTTCAGGCTTGCTTGGTGAGGCGGATTGGTCTCCCCTTCTTGTCCTTGGAGACGAGGACCTTACCCTTGCAGCCTGGAGAATGGCTTGCAGGGAGGCCTCACTGAACCCTGGGGCCACCCGGGGTCTTCCTTCTGCCATTGTGGCTGCAGGTTTCCTTTAAATTTTCAGCTTTCCAAGCAGGCAGGCAGTCACCAGTAAATGCAAGGCTGGCAGCCCTTTAAATATGGCGCCATCATCTGCCATACCATCGTCTGATGCTGCCTCCAATTCCTTGTATCCCATCTCCGTGCCTCCCGCACCTCCCCACTGCTAATTGACCGGCTGATGGAAGATCGCATGCGGCCAGCCACTCCCTGTCCGAACAGAAGCAGCACCCGCTTCAGGTCCTGATGTTGAGACCTGCGGCCTAGCCGCAAAGTTCAGCCCTCCGTGTCTGAATCAAATTGTGAAAGTAATGTGGCACCACCTGGTGGTTGAGGTGATTAAACAGACATGGGATAATGAAAATGTTGAGTGAGAATTTGGCCTCGTTAGTGTTCTTTTTTGGGCACTGTGAGTGCCTTTAGAGCTCAAAAATGGCATCCGCAGTGCCCGCATACTTTTGGGGCAAATCTCAGCAGTCACCATATTGATTAGTGCAGGCGTTAGAGGGCCCACAGTGAACATCCATCAGAAGTATGCAAAGCTGAAAGATCAGTGTGTAAGCTTGATCTGATGCCAATAATACCATTTTGGAGTTTAGCACTCCAGCTAAAGCCCTCTCTTAACCTCACACAGCTGAACACACGCTCAGCAGTTTCCCCTTCCCCACCCCACTGGCGCACCCCACCCTGCCCTACCCGCACTATTTAAAAGGATCATCAACTACTTACAGGTTCGTTGCTGGTTGATTTCTTCTGCTGTTGCTATGATTCTACAAGTGTTTGCAACTTGAAACAACAATAGAAAACACCAAAGTTTACAGGGAGGGTGTGGTGGGTCCTGAAGGACTTTTTGCTGACGTCAAGGCTTCTGCTGAAACCAGTTGCTCTCAGACATGGGTGCACTAGTAAGCCTTCCCTTAGAATATAGCATGACTTGGAGAATGAATAGAGGTCACACAGAGCTGGACAAGCTGCTGGAAGAGGGAGGAGGAGGAGGAAGGGAAGGGCTTTCAGCAGGAAGCCACATCCATCCAGGGTGTTCAAAAGCCAATTCTTCTACCTGAACCTCAGCAAGGAATAATGTGTAAGATGCCTGCGCTCCAGTAAGGACATCCAAACTGAAATGCCAACTGCTGGAGCCACTCCTGCAATCTCAGGGCAGGGCAAGGATTGCATTGCCAATGGCTGTGAAGGTGACCATGGCATTGAACTTTGATGCCTTTGGCTCCTTCCAGGCTGGAGTTGTTTGCAACATCTCACAGTTTTCTGTCCTCTGTTGTGTAACTGAAGCTCTCCAATCAGAGTGAGCTAACTACATTTCATTCTCTCTGCTAGGATTGCAGTCTCTCCCCATGATCCAGGGTGCCATTGACTGCATGCACATCATTTTGTGGGTGCCACATGTCAATTCTGCCCGATACTGGAACAAAAAGGGATTGCACTCCCTCAACCTCCAGCTGGTGTGTTAACATATTCAGTGCATCAATGCCCGGTATCCTGGCAGCAGTCATGATGCCTTCATTCTGTGACAGTCTGCTGTGCCATCTGCATTTGAGCCACCACAACAAACCAAAACTAATGGGCAACCAGGGATATCCGCTGGCGACATGGCTGCTGACTTCAGTGCGCAACCAACACACACGTGCGCAGCTTGCAAACAATGATAGCCATGCTGCTACATAAAATACACAAATACAATGAAAGCCAAGCTACCACATGAAATGTGATAGAGCAGACCACTGGCGTGCTGAAACAACACTTCCACTGCCTGGATTGCTCTGGAGGAGCCCTGCAGTACTTGGCAGAGCGGGTGTTAAGATTCCTGGTGGTCTGCTGCACAACCTCACCATCATGACAGGACAGCTCTGGTCACCAGCTACATAGCAAGCAGCTGAAATGGTCTGAGCCTGGCTTCAGACTTCACCACCTCAGCATCCATGGCTGGCAGGTTGATGGGCAACAGCAAGGGCACTGGGGGGCAAGGACAAATGCTGTCTTCCTGAGAGGGCAGCAGGTTTGTGTTCCATGGAGCCACTGCCACTCTCCCGGAATGGCACCTCAATATTCGTAACAATGTGTTGGAGGACAGATTGCTGGACTGCTGTGACAACCTGCAAGCCCCTTTGCACACAGTAATCCACAGCTATGATGGCAGCAGTCTGAGTTTGCATGGCAGCAAGATGACCTTGCATGTCAGCAGTCTGAGCTTGTATTTCAGCCCTCAGACGTTGGGTGCTCGCTGCTTGTGCTGCATGGAAGCTGAGACACTGGCCATCAGACACTGAATCCCGGTTGGGTCCACAAGTGTGTGAATGGAGTTGGCCATCACTTCCATGTTGGAAAGGATAGGCTCCAAGCACTGCACAAAGCCCTGTGCCAAGTTGGTGCTGGACTCCTCCATGTTCCTTGACATTGACTGCAGGTTTTCTGGCAGGCTTCCTAATGCACCAAGCATTTCATTGTACATGTCCATCAGTCTTCTTCTGTAGGCTGCCCCAAAGTCCTCATCTGAGCCCTCTACAGCAAAACCCATGTGCAACCTTGCCCTCCAGCGAGCTGTCACTATCCTTTCCAGCTGCCCTGGCTGCAGTGAAGGGAGTGATTTTACAGCCTAAGGTCATCCCACCTGTACATGAGGGTAGCAATTGGACTTTGTTGCAATAGTTTTATGCTCATAAAACGGTGCAAATGAGAACTAATTTTGGGGACCAACATCCTGTACCCCATGGACATCTGAAAACCATCTGACACAAAAAAAGCATGGTGCAGTTTTTCTGGCGTCTGGGGCAGCCACTTAAAACAGGCGTTATCTATTTACATATGCTACTGAGGGGCCCGATGCCTTTTGCCCAATTGGGTTACCATTAGTAGAACCTGATCCATATAGGGTTTCTAGGCATCGTTAGGTGCCCAACCCAATCTTTGAGAAGACTTGCATCCAACTGTAGTCTCCAGGTGGTCTATAAATCACATCTCTACTGTGAACTGGACCCAAGATATTTAAAATCCTGATATTTGGCAAGAGTCATTTTGACATATAGTTGCTGCTGTACAGACCCAATTAGAATAAGCATCTGTCAGCAGAAAGAGGCAATGTATTGTCAATGCCACTAAATTTGCCACAGACCAGAAGCAGAGCAAATTAATCATGACCTGAACACTTGTAGGTAAATAATCTCTACCTTGAGTTTAGGACAGAGATATTTTTACTATTTGATGAGTGACTCTATACAATGACTGATCCTGAAAAGTTATGGTAATGTAACACAATGATAGAAAAGGGGGCCAGAACAGGGCACAAGAGACAGAGAAGTGATGAACACCACATTTCTATAGTTTGAGCGTGAATTGAAACGGAACTGTTGTCAGAATAAATTAACTGCTCTATATGTCATTGTCAGTGGTAATCTTCAGCAACAAAAAACAGTCACCAGGAATTTTCTCAGGCATTCTCCTAATAACTGCTCAAAACCTTGTTCATGCATCTATCCAGCCTTTTCACCCATTTTCCACCAAAGTTACAAAAGCTGATCAGGAATCTCAGAGGAATCTCTAGGCAAGTGTTTTACTTTTGTTGAAGATACCATCTCCTGCTGAGTGGCTTACTTTGCAGCTGAAAAGTTATCAGTGAATGCAGATTTGGACAGGATTTGACAATGGGACCAGTGACTGAATCAATATAAGCAGATTTGGACAGGATTTGACAATGGGACCAATACAGTCAGCGTATATGGATTTGGACAGTAAGTGGCCAAGTGATGTGGTCATTTCAGCACTCAGAAGATCAAGTCAACAACTCTGTTGTCAAATTTGATCATAAACCTATCCACAACTCTGCAAAACCTGAACACTTGCTCTTTAGACCATGACTTGCCAAGACCCTTCATTCCCCAAGACCCAAATATACCCAGCTAGTGGGAATATGATAGTGTAATGGTTACAATATTGGACTAGTAATCCAGAGTTTGGGAGTTCAAATCCCATCATGGCAAGTTGGGAAATTGCACTCAATAAATCAAGTAATTTATGGGCTAATTTATAAAGTACCATGAAAACTACCAGATTGTCAAAAAAACACAATTGGCTCAAGGAAGGGGACCTGCTAAACCTATCTTCTGTGGCCTACATGTGACTCCAGTTTCACACTACACGGTTGACTCATTATACTTTCAGGGCAACTAAGGATGGGCTCTAAATGCTACCCAGCATTGCCCACATCCTAAGGACAAAGAGGACAGTTGATAGAGGTGTTCGAAATCATGAAGGATTTAGATACAGTAAATGAAGAGAAACTGTTTCCAATGGCTGAAGAGACAGTTACCAAAGTTTCAAGGGAGAAGAAACAGAGGAAAATCGTTTTTACATAATGAGTGGTGAGGATTTGGAATGCACTGCCTGATAGGGTGAAAGATCCAGATTCAATAGTTGCCTTCAAAAGGGAATTAGATAAATGCTTGAAGTGGAAAAAAATGAAGGGATGTGGGGAAAGAGCAGGGGAGCGGGAATAACTGGGTTGCTCTTTGAAAGAACCAGCACAGACTTGATGGGCCAAATGGCCTCTTTCTGTGTTGTACTGTTCTATGATTCTATGCTCTAAGAACTTAGACCAGCTCTATGTTCTTAGCCCTAACTCCATGCCCCAAAATGCACCACTGCTTGCAGCACAGTTCCAACCACCTTGGGCTGAGATTGGGATGGTTTTACTTAAATAAGTGCCTTTGCTGAGTTGGATGGGTTTGTTGCTAGAAATTGGCAGCAGTGCCCTGCTTGTTCTCTGCAATCAGTTGAATCAGTCTAATTGAATTTTCCCATCAGTTACTATGGTTTCCAGAGCACAGAAATCTGAATCTGGCTGTAAAAAAAAAAGTTAGCTGGCCACCAGTTGGCAAATTTTAGTGACAATCCTACACTAACTAAAGCAATGGCCATTGTGCCAAGAACATTGCAAGAGAGGCTTCAATGATTGCAGATGTTGAGTCAAATCATCAGGAATCAGTCAGGAGGGGAGGGATAGGCAGAACACCAGGAAGAAAGGTCAGACAAAATGTCGGGTATTGAACAAGATGGATTAGACAGAGCATTAGGAATTGGTTGGGCATGTAGTGACAGAGATGTTGCTCCCCCAATATTCCCACTAAATAGACCAGGGATATGCACCAACATGTTGCACTGTGGACATTTGATAAAATTATTGACTCAGTCACGGACATGAGGGCAACTAATCTGTATATAAGGTGTATAGCCAACCCAATGCCATCAAAACACAGTCTGATTTAAAAGTCATTTCTCCCTATTTAGTGAGATACCTGGCATTGTTTTTACTTGCACAAGTAGTCAATATCTGCCCACACACTTGCTGTAGCGATGCAGAGAATCCAGATAGATGTCTGTCAGGTGTGATCTTGATCTCTTTCCCTCCCCTCTCGCTCTCACTCCCTGTGTGTGTCTCTCTGTGCCTCCCCCTCTCTCTCTCTCTCTCTCTCTGTGGGGGGGGGGGGAAATAATTATGAGGGGCATTGATAGGTTAGATAGGAAGAAACTTTTTTCCCTTAGGGGAAGGATCAATAACCAGGGTGCATAGATTTAAGGTGAGGGACAGGAGGTTTAGAGGGGAGTTAAGGAAAAAAATGTTCACTCAGAGGATGGTTGGAATCTGGAACGCACTGCCTGAAGAGGTGGTAGAGGCAGGAATGCTCACAACATTTAAATAGTATTTAGATGAGCACTTGAAACACCATAGCATACAAGGCTATGGGCCAAGTGCTGGAAAATTAGATTAGAATAGTTAGGTGCTTGATGGCCAGCACAGACACGATGGGCCGAAGGGCATGTTTCTGTGCTGTATAACTCTGTGACTGTGTCTCTCTCTCTCTCTCTCTCTCTGAGTAAAGATAGTCCATCAGCTGCTAAAGTCTGTAGCATTCAATGTCATGAGAAGTGGCTGGGCAGTCAGTTGCTTACAGATTTACAGTGTTAAAGGTGAATCAGGAATGTTGTTTTGATTCCTGTCTCACTGGGTACCTGTGACAGTACCTGTTCTTTAATTTCCTCACAAGGTTTCTAAACCCATTGTTCAGTTCGGTTCCGCCATTGCACCTCGGTGAAGATTGTAGGCGCAAGGTCAAACTGTGTAGGCAGTGTCAACCACTGCAGGGGGGCTGGGGTGGGGGGAGGTTTAAAGGTACACCTGCAATGTGAGGTGAGAGTATCTCTTCATAATAAATTCCACTGTAACCACTCACTCTCCATAAGCATTTTGGCATTACAGGAGTGCAAGCAACTACAAATGCTTGATTCTCCCTCAGTTAGCAGACACAGGGAAACTCTGAATCCAAGAGAAGGCTACTGGTTCTATAATGTAAATGTGCATCAATACTGGAGCCCACACACTTCTGGAGAATTACTTCTCTCTGGTTGTTAAAGTGGGAAAGCAGCAGATGAAAGTTGAAACAAGAAGTGACGATCAACTCAAAAGTGCAAATGCTTTCAATGATCCTGATTTGAGCACCTTTGTACTAACACTACTGCAGCTGCATTTCAATATTCGGTCTAAATCCAAAAAAAAAAGGTTACAGAGAATACAAGTATCAAAGCTTTCCTCACTGCTTCTCCTGGTGAAATCCTCTCCCAGACAGTGTAAACACCTGGAATTGTGTGCTTTGAATGCAGAAGTTCAAATGCAGAGTTATTAGTCATTTATTTAACTGGGATTATTTGAGCCTCAGCCTGCGGGGAACTGCTCGATTGGCTTTTAGTATCTAGACAAATTATACAGGTCTTTCTGTGCTCTACGTAATCATGAGACTCAAATCCATAAGACCTCTGCTTTAGACCACTGAATACACAAGGAAAATAGATGGATAAGAGGCAAGGTGGTGACAACTGCATTATTTAGCAGGGCCGACATTCACTACTTAACTGAAGCAGCAACATTAGAGGGATTTCCAATTCTGCTAAGCTGTTGGCTTTCTAATAATATAACAAGGCATCAGTAGCACCAGCCCCTGTAGTTGTTTGGGTCTATCTGTAAAGTACTATCATGTATGACCCTTACAGGGATTTTATTCTGTCAGCGTAGAACTAGCCTATAATTGCCAGCACAGAATCATTGTAGCTTAAACTTAATTTCCCAAAGCTTTTCATTTTATGCCAATCACTTGGGCTAAATAGGGTTGCCAACTCTGCTTAGAGATATTCCTGGAGGTTTGATCACATGACATCCTAGCCATGTAATTCCTGATTATGAGACATCTGATCACATGGTGGCATGTTGCAGGGTGCTGGGGTAGTGCTTAGGGGAGAAATCCCAATCCTCAGAAACTCCTGGCCATTCAGGGAGGGCTCAGCGCTTACCTTATTCATCAATCCTTGAAATCATCTTGCTCCTTGCAATAAAGCTACCAGCACTTGGCTTTCAACACTTGGTAACACTTCAGCAACTGTGCTCAGTTGGCACATGTTCTGTCTTTCCATTTATAATGAGGTGCATGGGTTTCTTGATTGTAACACTGAGTAACCCATTCAAAGTTGGAGTTACAATTGGAAACCTAGGACCTGCAGTTTAAATGCCTCGGAAATACTGGCGAACAACTGGTTATGGGAATTGATGATTCTTCCTTTCCACTGTTTGGACATTCTAACCCACAGATTGAAAACTCATCTTGCATTAAGCAGCAGTGCTTGTAACTGTTGAAAAACAAAAAGGCAGGAAATTTCCACTCATGGAGTTGGTAATTTTGTAAAAGCACTTTAATCATGAAATTACTTTTAGCGAGTTGAATATTTGAACACTTAGCATGTTTATATGCCATTCCTCTATTCACTATTTCAGTGGACGGATTAAACCATTCAAAATGGGTCAACATGTTAAAATAGCCAAGATATATTATGTGAACATATTAATTCTTTATCCAATATAAACAAGTAATTTCTAGGCTATAAAGAATAGCTCAACCAATAAATATAATGAAAAAAGTGGTATTATACTTGTGCAAATGTAGTCTGGAGAAATCAATTGACACATGGAGACACTATTTCCTCTATACGCTGTGGGTAACAAAATTATAAAGTGACTGAAAGAACCAGTTTACACTTTTGTTCTTTTTTGCCTCTTGTACAGATAAAGTTCTCCACCCCCCCACTAAATTCTTTTCGTGCAGTTATACTACCACTTCTTTGTCAATAGCCAGTGGTTTTCACTGTACATTGCTGAAGTGGCAGCATAACTCTAGTCAAGTCTCAAATCCACTTTGAAATTCAGTAGAGACTCCCCCCTGCCCCCACCTACTTTTTTTCTTTGGAGGCTTCTTATCCCAAAAGAAAAAAAGTTTCTAAGTTTCCTTGTATGTTGTACCATGGTCAATAGAATCTGTCACAAAAGAGAATATTTCCCGACTCATGAGTTTCACTTAGTGTCAATAGGGTTTTGTCTCGTTCATCAACCTGGCTCCCAGGTCCATAATATTAGTGACAGGTTTTGCTTTTAATATATAACTGATTTCCCAGATGTTAGGTCAATGTTTCTCTTCTCCCAACATCTGGCATGTCACCAAACCCTTCTCAACTGTTCTAGCATACTACATCTAGAATTATTGCATCTGAAAAACACTCCTACTCCAAATGTTCTGACAAATTAAATTAAAGCTTGCACAGGTGATATAACTGCCACTGGGAAAACAAAGTGAGGACTTTGTTCTTAAATATTGTAAACACACCTGGCCAACCTTCCACATTCTACCCTCTGTCAACTTAAGGTCATCCAAAAGTCTGCCCTGTGTCCTTATTCACACCAAGTCCCATTCACCCATCAACATGTACTCACTACATTGGCTCCTAGTCAAGCAACACCTCAATTTTAAAATTTTTCTCCTTGTTTTCAAATTCCTCCATGGCCTTTTCCATCCCCAGAAATCTCCTCCAGCCCTACAACCCTACTAGATATCTGCACTCTTCTAATTCTGGCCTTTTCAGCATCCCTGATTTTAATTGATCCACCATTGGTGGCTATGCCTTCAGCTACCAAGGCCCTAAGCTCTGAAATTTCCTCCCTAAACCTCACCATCCGACTTACCTCTCTTTCCTCCTTTAAGAGACTCCCTAAAACCTACCTCTTTGACCAAACATTTGGTGGCAGATGAAGTTCAAAGCATAGAAGTGTTTTTAAAATTCTTTCATGGGATGTGGGCAACACTAGCAAGGCCAGCATTTATTGCCCATCCCTAATTGCCTTTGAGAATGTAGTGGTGAGCTGCCTTCTTGAACCACTGCAGTCCTTGAGGTGTAGGTAGACTCACAGTGCTGTTAGGTGTTAAGTAGGCAGATGGCCAGTCACCAAAATGAGGAAGCAAATGACAGTCTCTGGTCCACAACTATTTTATTGGTAATTCATAGTCCAAGCCAAACATCAATTCCCACTCTTTCCTTCTGGACTAACTCTCCGTCCAAAGGTAACTCCCCAACTGGGCAAAACCCTGCCCTTAAATACACAACTATAATGAGCATCACCTGCTCTTTATTAACACTGAAATGAGTCCTGTTTAATTAAAGGGACCAGCATTTTCAATATTGTCATTAGGAAGGGAGTTCCAAGATTTTGACACCGTGTGAAGTGATCCATTTTGGTAGGAAGAATATGAAGAGACAATATAAAATAAAGGGTACAGCTCTAAAGGGAGTGCAGAACCGAGGACCTGGGTGTATATGCCATTGAAGATGGCAGGACAGGTTGAGAGAGCGGTTAATAAAGCACACAGTATCCTAGACCTTATTAATAGAGCCATAGAGTACAAGAGCAATGGGGTTATGTTAACCTTGTATAAAACCTTGTGGGCGGCACAGTGGCTAGCACCGCAGCCTCACAGCTCCAGGGACCCGGGTTCGATTCTGGGTACTGCCTGTGCGGAGTTTGCAAGTTCTCCCTGTGTCTGTGTGGGTTTTCACCGGGTGCTCCGGTCTCCTCCCACATCCAAAAGACTTGCAGGTGATAGGTAAATTGGCCGTTGTAAATTGCCCCTAGTGTAGGGAGGTGATAGGGAATATGGGATTACTGTAGGGTTAGTATAAATGGGTGGTTGTTGGTCGGCACAGACTCGGTGGGCCGAAGGGCCTGTTTCAGTGCTGTATCTCTAAATAAATAAAACACTGGTTCGGCGTCTACTGGAATATTACGTAAAGTTTTGGGCACCACACTTTAGGAAAGATGTGAAGGCATTGGAGAGAGTGCAGAAAAGATTCATGAGAATGGTTACAGGGATGACTAATTTCATTTATGAAGGTATATTGGAGAAGTTGGGACTGTTTTCCTTGGAGAAGAGAAGGCTGAGAAGAGATTTGACATAGGTATTCAAAATCATAAGGGGTCTGGACAGTGTAGATAGAGAAACTGTTCCCACTCATGAAAGGATCAAGAACGAGAGGGCACAGATTTAAGGTAATTGGTAAAAGAAGCAAAGGTGACATGAGGAAGAATGTTTTCACGCAGCAAGTGATTAAGGTCTGGAATGCACTGCCTGAGAACGTGGTGGAGGCAGGTTCAATTGAAGCATTCAAAAGGGAATTAGACAGTTATATGAAAAAGGAAGAATGTGCAGGGATACAGGGAGAAAGCAGGGGAATGGCACTCAGTGAATTGCTCATTCAGAAAGCCAGTGCAGGCATGATAGAGTACAGAAGGAGGCTTTCCAGCCTAACAATTCTGTGATTCTGTAGTCATTTACCCCAATATCGCCTTATGTGGCTCACTGTCAAATTATTCTCTATTAAGCTCCTGTACAGTGCCTTGGGACATATAATTGCTTTAAAGGTGCTATATTGATGCAATCTTGTTGTTGTTTAGATGTGAGGAAAGAAGCAATCAAGAATACAGAGCAAGAAAAATAGAAATTAGCATTACACCTTATACAACAGAACAGTAATAGTGCAACAATGCAAAATCTTAAATACAAGCTTGTAACAGTCAAACACTCAAATAACAATTACACCAAAGGATAACAATGTACTGTGGTAAGAATCTCAGCAAAGAATACGTTGAAAAGAGTCATATTTTAAGACTGTAAGGAGCAGTACTACAAACTATGGAGCTTACCAAGGAAAAGTATTAGGTCTGATTTTCAACAGGTCAGACCAATAATATGGAAAGAGTTCTGACGAAAGGTCATCGACCTGAAACGTTAACTTTGCTTCTCTCTCCACAGATGCTGCCAGACCTGTTGAGTATTTCCAGCATTTCTTGTTTTTATTTCAGATTTCCAGCATCTGCAGTATTTTTTTTATTTTAATATGGACAGAGTATTAGGGCAGGCATGTGGACATCATGCCAGATGATGCTTGTGGTTAGTGGCTACCCCTGCATCACCCTGACCCTTTAAGAACACAAGAAATAGCAGCAGGAGTATGTCATACAGCCCCTCTGGCCTCCTCTGTCATTCAATAAGATCATAGCTGAACTTTTACATCATCTTCACTTTCCCGCCCTTTCCCCATATCCCTTAATTCCTAAGAATCGATCGATCTCAGTCTTGAATAGACTCAACAACTGAGCATGCTCAGCCCTTTGTGGTAGAGAATTCCAAATATTCACAACCCTCTGAGTGAAGAACTTTCTTCTCATTTTCAGTCTAAATGGCCTTATCGTGAGAACCCTAGTTCTAGACTCTCCAGCCAGGGGAAACAGCCCATCAGCAGTGAGATAGAGGGGAATAGAAAATCCTAATAAATCTCAGCACCACCAAGTTCAAGGTTAGACTGAGTACACAAAGAATAGCACAACACACACACCTCCTAATGCATGGCAGTTCAAAAGTGGAGGCTATATTGAATGAATTTAGCCTGTGATAAGCAATAAATCCACAATTCTCTCTAGTCAATTCTCCATAATCACTACTCCAATGACAAGTAAGATAGATTTGCTAACTGGAAGTCACCAGGTTTACATGAAAACAACAACTTGCATTTATGTAGTGCTTTTAACACAGTAAAACGCCCCCAAGGCGCTTCACAGGAGCATAATCAGTAAATCAATTAAATGTTCCAGTTAGAGATCCAGTGGTCTCTCCCTGAAGTAATTTCAGTAAGATAGAAACATCTCTGATGGATTTGGCATCTTCCATCCAAAGTGGGATGAGCCTTATCCACAGTGGGGCCTATTCCTCCCCAAAGGTGCACAGATGGGTATAGTATTGTAGAGGTTATGGTACTGGACTGGCAACCAAAAGGCCATAAGTTTACATTGAATTAAATACATTTGGTAATTTTTGAGTTGGCACCAGAAATAAATAATCGTGAGGTTGGATTGTTGTAAACACAGTTCGTTCACTAATGTTCCAGGGAAGAGAACCTGCTTGGTGTGACTTACAAGTGACCCCAATCAAACGCTACTAGTTGATTTTAGGAAGCCACTCCTTTTCTATGGATGGGCAATAAATATGACCTTGCCAGCATTGCTTACATCCTGACGACAGCCCAAAGTTAAGGATAGTTGAGGCGAACTCCGTCTCCACACTGCCCACAAATGAATGGAGCATTACAATAACTTAAATCCTCACTTTGACTGATACCACCTTTTGTTTAAAAATTCCAGATTTAAAAAAAATGAATTCAAAATATTACAATATGGCTCAATTGTATAGATGTTCTACTGGTCTATCACCATAACTCCATTTATGCCATTAGACGATAGGGTTTCTGTTGGAGTTATATTGGAAAACAGCTGAATTGTGAAAAGTATCGCAATTTTCATAATTACTGTGTTTCACCATAATTGTATTGTTTAAGAAAATGAATAACTTGCAGAGTGTAAATTATAAAGCATCTTGTGAAATATTGCTGAAACTGCTTACCAATACAAAGAAACTGATTTGAAAATTCAAAATGTTTTGACCATTGCCAAGTTTCACTTCATTTTACCTTTTCATAAGACCTGAATATAGATGAAGCAACCAGATCATTGTACTAGAAAATGGTATTCAGGCACGTAATAACCCTTTCAATTTTCACAGTGAAAAACTGATGAGACAGCAAACCAAATCCTATCTGAAAGCTTTCCTGTGTTACACAAGAATGCAGTTCAATGGAATCAGCCTTTTTTTTTGTGTATGCCCATTCACCACCAGATCTTTATTGAGTGTTGATACTTCATGAATGTTTTTATGTGTAAATGAAATGTCTTGTGGTTAGTTAAAGCCAGGGTGCAGCCAGAGACTTATTGCTGTCTACAAAACACACCTGCTTTAAAAACATGACTTCAGATTCCAATAGGCACTGTAATAGTGGTTACCAAGGGAAAGGATAGTAGTGTGCCAGCCTGTTTAATTTTAGACCCGTGTGCCAACAAGATTCCCTAAATTACAAATAATAATAAAATGTGCTGCAGCTCGTCCCTTTTCCTCTTAGTAAAAAAAAAATGAAAGATATTCATCCTTTAAATTTCTATGGCTGTCATCAGACAAGGGCTATTAAAGCAGCACATTTCTGCCCTTTAACCTGTATCTATGACTACACAGCGCAAGATTACTGTTGATTAATCATGATTTAAGGGTAGTGTTTTTGCACAGATAATATTTAATAAGAAATAGATTTCTCTTGTGACCTTCATCGGCTATCTATAAAGTCCATTACTTCTCTTCCTCTATCTTGGCAGCATTTAAAGACTGAAATAGCCCAGTAGAATAGAAGAATCATAGAATAGTATAGCAGAGGAGGAGGTCATTCGGCCCAGCAAGTCTGTGCTGGCTCTTTTGAAGAGCAATCTAGTTAGCCCCACTCCCCTGCTCTTTCCCCATATCTCTGCAATTTTTCCTCCTTCAAGTATTTATCCAATTCCCTTTTGAAAACTATTAAATCTGTATCCACCACCCTATCGGGCACTGCATTCCAAATCATAACCACTTGTTGCAAAAATAATGTTTTTCCTCATGTCACCTCTGGTTCTTTTGCCATTCATCTTAAAGCTATGCCCACTGGTTATTAATCAGTCAGCCACTGGCAACAGTTTCTGTTTATTTTCTCTGTTTAAACTCTATCAAAGCTCTTCTTAAGCTTCCCTGTTCTAAGGAGAATAAGCAAGCTTCTCCAGTCTATCCACGTAACTGTAATCCTTCATCCTTGAACCATTCTAGTAAATTTCTTCTGTGCTCTCTCCAAAGCCTTCACATCCTGCCTAAAGATTGCTGCCCAGAATTGGAGACAATGGGCAGAATCTTTCTAACATAGAAAATAATCGAAGGTGGATAACATTCCCAGGTCCCAAGTTAAAGTAAGCGTTGGTCCTATAAAAAGTGAGTCTGGAAAATTACAAATGTATAATGAGATGGCAGATGAATTGAACAGATATTTTGCATCGGTCTTCACTACTGAGGATATGAGTAACATCCCAGTATTAGCTATAAATCAGGAAATGGAAGGGAGGGAGGAACTCAAGAAAATTACAATCACCAGGGAAGTGGTACTGAACAAATTGTTGGAGCTGCGGGCTGACAAGTCCCCGGGTCCTGATGGACTTCCTCCTAGGGTGTTAAAAGAAGTGGCTAGTGAGATAGTTAATGCATTAGTTTTAATTTTCCAAAATTGCCTAGCTTCAGGGAAAGTTTTGTTCGATTGTAAAATAGTGAATGTAACTCCTTTATTCAAAAAGGGAGGGAGACAGAAAGCAGGAAACTACAGGCCAGTTCGCTTAACATCTGTCTTAGGGAAAATGTTAGAAGCTATTATTAAAGATGTTATAGCAGGGCATTTAGAAAAATTCACATGGTTTTGTGAAAGGGAAATCGTGTTTAACCAATTTATTGGAGTTCTTTGAGGGAGTTACATATGTTGTAGATAAAAGGGGAACCGGTGGATGTATTGTACGTAGATTTCCGGAAGGCATTTGATAAGTGCTACATCAAAGGTAATTGCAGAAAATAAAAGCTCATGGTGTCGGAGGTAACATAGTGGCATAGATAGAAGATTGCTTAGTTAACAGGAAACAGAGATTAGGCATAAATGGGTAATTTTCTGGTTGGCAAGATGTAATGAGTGGTGTGCCACAGAGATCGGCGCTGGTGCCTCAACTTTTACAATTTATATAAATGACTTAGATGAAGGGACTGAAGGTATGGTTGCTAAATTTGCCGATGACACAAAGATAGGTAGGAAAGTAACTTGTGAAGAGGACATGAGGCTACAAAGGGATATAGATAGGTTAAGTGAGTGGATAAAGACCTGGAAAATGGAGTATAATGTGGGAAAATGTGAAATTGTCCACTTTGGCAGGAAGAATAAAAAAGAAGCATATTATCTAAATGGTGAGAGATTGCAGAGCTGAGATGCAGAGGGATCTGGGAGTCCTAGTGCATGAATCGCAAAATGTAGGTACAGCACATTATTAGGAAAGCTAATAGAATGTTATCATTTATCGCGAGGGGAATTGAATACAAAAGTAGGGAGGTTATGCTTCAGCTATACAGGGCATTGGTGAGATCACATCTGGAGTACTGTGTACAGTACTAGTCTCCTTTTTTAAGGAAGGGTGTAAATGCTTTGGAGGCAGTACAGAGAAGGTTTACTGGACTAATACCTGGAAGGGGTGGGCTGTCTATGAGGAAAGATTAGACAGGCTAGGCTTGTATCCCCTGGAATTTAGAAGAGTAAGAGGTGACTTGATTGAAACATATAAGATCCTGAAAGGTCCTGGATGTGGAAAGGATGTTTCCCCTTGTGGGAGAATCTAGAACTAGGGGTCACTGTTTAAAAGTAAGGGGTTGCCCATTTAAGACAGAGATGAGGAGAAATGTTTTCTCTGAGGGTTGTGAGTCTTTGGAATTCTCTTCCTCAAATGCGGTGGAAGCAGAGTCTTTGAATATTTTTAAGGCAGAGGTAGATAGATTCTTGATAAGCAAGGGGGTGGAAGGTTATCGGGGGTAGGTGGAAATGTGGAGTAATCAGTTCAACCATGAAAACGGGCGGAGCAGGCCCAAAGGGCCGAGTGGCCTACTCCTGCTCCTAATTTGTATGTTCATATGTCCCCTCGGCATCGCGATCTTACAGGAGGTGACCAATTAAGAGGCTGCATCCGTATTCACCATCGAATTAAGGACAGCAGGCAGGTTCCCGAAGTGGGAGGCCCAATAGGAGGACGCACAGCACTGGCCAGCCGTCATCCGCACTGGGAGAGGTGGGCACTGTGGCAGGTAGGGGAGTGCGAGGGCACCTTAAAATGGAGGCGCTCTCAAAAGACTAAATTCTTAAAATAAGGAAAAAACCTACTTGCCCTCATCAATACCAACCTACCTGTTGCGGATGCATCTATCCCTGATAATATTGGTAGGAGAGATCATTGCACAGTCCTTGTGGACACCAAATTCCATCTTTACACTGGGGATACAGTCCATCATGTTGTGTGGTACTACCACTGTGCTAAATGGGATAGATTCAGAAGAGGTCTAGCAACTCAAAACTGGGCATCAATGAGGCGCATTGGGCCATCAGCAGCCACAGAATTCTCTAATCTATAAATGGGTGGTTGATGTTCGGCACAGACTCGGTGGGCCGAAGGGCCTGTTTCAGTGCTGTATCTCTAATCTAGAATTGTATTCCATCACAATCTATAACCTCATGGCCTGGCACATCCCTCACTCTAACATTACTATCAAGCCAGGGGACCAACCCTGGTTCAATGAAGTGTATTGTAGAGAATGCCAGAAGCAGCCCCAGACATACCTAAAATGAGATGCCAACCTAGTGAAGCTACAGCACAGGAGTACATGAATGTTAAACAGCCAAATTTTGCATGCAATAGAGCAAAATGATACCACAACCGGTGGATCAGATCAAAACTCTGCAGTCCTGCCAGTCATGAATGGTGCTAGACAATTAACCAGCTAGGGAGGAGGAGGATCCACCCCCATCCTTAATGATGGTGGAGCCCAGCAGATCAGTGCAAAAGACAAGGGTGAAGCATTTATAACCATCTTCAGCCAGAAGTACCAAATGGGTGATTCATCTCGGTCTCCTTTTGAGATCCACAGCATCAGAGATGCCAGTGTTCAGCTAATTTGACTCACTCCATGTGAGATCAAGAAATGGCTGATTGCACTGGATACAGTAAAGGCTATGGGCTCCGATTATATCTGGGTTGTAGCACTGAAGACTTGCACTCCAAGACTAGCTGTGCACCTAGCCAAGTTGTTCCAGTACAGCAAGAACACTGGCAACTACCCAACATAGTGGAAAATTGTCCAGGTAAGTCCTGTCTACAAAAAGCACGACAACTCCAATCTGGCCAATTACTGCCCCATCAGTCTACTGTCAATCATCAGCAAAGAAAGGTGTCGTCGACGGTGTAAAATCAGGCAGCATGTAATAGAGGTGGCCAACTGGATCCCACTTGTTTCCTGCCTGGAAAGTTAAGGTAAGATTACCCCAATGTTTTGAGAATGATGAAATAAATTTTATGTGTGTTCCTAAGGAGAAAAAGTGTTTTATTATACTTGGATACATTAATTCCTATGTGAACACAAATCTGTTTCATTAAATTAACATGTTTATATTAGTTTGGTTTTGGGATTAGACATTACGGAATGTTAATGTTTGAAATATTCTCCAGAAAGCACAATGTTCATAGCTACTACAGAACTGTTAATGACTTAAGACAGATTCACCCTGTGTGTTGCTGTTAAGGTTACTTGGACAATCATTGCAAGATCATTACTGTCAATTGGTGCCCAGGCACTAACTGAATGATTTACCACTTTCACATGTTTTCATTTACTATTGGCAGCAAGTCATTCAATGAATAGACTTTTCCAAAAATTGGTCTGAACAATTTAACAAGCCAGAAATTAGCCTCTTGACCTCTTTTTTTTTTAACATGCAATATTTTTGATGTGGTTTTATGCAAAATGACGACCCAAGAGGCACGAACAAAGGAATAAAGCTTCACAGAAGTGACAAAGGAGTTTATAACAGAGGAGATGCCAAGGAGGCAGTCTGCCATTTCTGTGGCATCAACAGATTCACCCCATAGCAGAAACCATCGAGTAACTTTGTAAGCGCAAGTAGTATGGTTACAGTTGGTCTCTGGCTGCAAAGACCTAAAGAAATGTTTCAATGGAGCTAAGAAACCAGCCAAGAAGAAAATGGCATTTAATTGTAAGGCCCGCAGAAACACAGGAAAGAAATATCAGAACTCAACATTGTGTTGGTGAACAGATAGTAGTGTTTTATTCATTTGAGTCTTCAAATTGGTGATAGCACACTGATCCTGTTAATAAGAAAGTTCTTTGACAAAACAATGACTTTTTTCTCACTTTTGCTTTTCTAACTTATTTACTATGTCCCTTCCTCTCCTGAAGGCTACTGGTCGCCCTTCAGTGCTTCTTTCAGGTGACTATTATTCATGTACGAGGTCTGATGGTCAGCGATAAGCTATTCATCATCAAAGGGAATCATAGCAGAGCCAATCCCTTTCACATCCACAGAGTTAACTCACTGCCACATGGAGTAGTTGAGGCCAAAAGCATAGTTGCATTTGAGAAGCTAGATAAGTAGATGAAGGAGAAAGGAATAATAGGATATACTAATACAGTGAGATGAGAAGTATGTTGAGAGGAGGCTCGTGTGGAACATAAACACTGGCATCGACCTGTTGAGCTGAATGAATTTACAGCACAGAAACTGGCCAATGTAATTTTATGTAATATGTAATAGTAACCATTAACAGAAACAATGCCAGGCTGGGCTTGCGGCATGTAGTGGGAGAACTGACATAAGGGAATAACCTACTTGGCTTTGTCCTCACCAATCTACGTGTTGCAGATATGTCTGTTCATGACAACATTGGTGACCACTACACTATCCTCTTGGAGACCAAGTCCTGTTTTCACACTGAGGATACCCTCCATTGTGTTGTGTGGCGCGATCACTGTGCTAACTAGAATTGATTAAGAACAGATCTAGCAACTCAAGAATGGGCATCCGTGAGGCACTGTGAGCCATCAGCTTCAAGATAATTGTATTCCACTATGATCTGTAATCTGCCTCGTATATCTCTCATTCCCCCGTCACCATCAAGCCAGATAACAAAGCCTGGTTAAATGACGTGCAGAAGAGCATGCTGGAAGCAACTCTAGTGGTAGCTAAAAATGAGGTGCCAAACTGGTGAAGCTACAACACACACCTATATGAAAGCCTCTGCACTCCTATAAGTCAGGAGTGTGATGGAATGCTTTCCATTCGACTGGATATGTGCTGTATCAACAACACTTAAGCTCGACAGCATCCAGGTCAAAGCAGTTTTCTGCATCTCATCCACTGGCCTGGACATTTACCCCATACACCACCAGGGTACCATGGATGTAGTGTGTACTGTCAAAAGGATACACCATAGCAACTGGCCTTGGCTTCTTCAACAGCACCTCCCAAACGCATGACCTACACCACTTAGAAGGACAAGGGCGGCACGTGCATGGGAACACCATCACCTCCAAGTTCTCCTCCAGGTTTTTCACATTCCTGACATGGGCAAAAATGGCTGTTCCTTTATTGTTGCTGGGTTGAAATCCTGGAACTACCTACCTTACAGCATTGTGGGAGTACTCACCACACAAACTCCAGTGGTTCAGGATGACCCACCACCACCTTCTCAAGGAGACTACGGATGGGCAATAAATGCCAGCTTTGCCAGCGATGCCCACATCCCAACAATACAAAAAAAGGCCATTCATGATTATTAGCTCAAACATTCTCATCACAGCAAATTGAAATAAAATTAAAATTTCATATGGTGCATCTGGGTAATTGGCCGATGCATGTATTACAGACCACACTCGTCATGTCAGCCATTAGCCACATGTGGTTAATTGGGAATCTAGATATAGTTCATTGCATTCTAACCAGTCACAGCCCAGGGAATCACCTTCGATAGCTTGTCTTCCTGCTTCTGCACTGTTATCTCAGGTGTCCCCAAGGATCTATCCTTGGCCCCCTCCTATTTTTCATCTACATGCTGCCCGTCGGTGACATCATCCAAAAGCACATCAAGTTTTACTGATGACAACAGCTCTACCTCACTGCCGCCTCTGTTAACCCTTCTGCTATCTCTAAATCATCAGACTGATTCATCGACATCTAGCACTGGATGAGCAGAAATTTTCCCCAACTCAATATAGGGAAGACAGAATCCAATGGCCAGAGTTTTATGTTGGGCAGGGGGTCCCGCTCACTGGCCAAAAGGTTGGTGGCGAGCCCGTCTACTCTGGGCCTGGGGAGCCAGGCTGGGATTTTTCGCTCCCCAGGCCCTTAATTGGTCTTGGGCAGGATTTCCACCTCCTTGAGGCAGGAAGTCCCGCCTAATGGAGCTGTAGGCCAGTGGTCCACTAGCTCTTAGTCCCTGCAGCGTCGCCGGGAGTGGTGGTCACTGCTGGAACTACACCCAGCCATCGGAGGGAAGAGGAAGGATGGCCTGGAACTCAGGTAAGTTTTTAGGGCCTTTCCGGCTGGGCCCCGGCGAGGCAACAAGGATGGATTGTGTGGGGGATGGGAGGGGGGGGTGGTGGGTGGCTGGGGAGTGTTGTGCATTGGGGCCGGTTGCGGCTTCGGGGACGAAAAGGCCGCCGAGTTTCTTTAGGCTTTTGCCATCTGGCTGTCGAGGAAAAAATACCCACGGTGGCGGGAGGATGCCCTTAAATGGCAGCTAATTGGCCACTTAAGGGCCTTCAGTGGTGTGGGACAGGCGGGCCGTTTCTCGCCGCCACCGCCCCGCAAAAATCACAGCGGGGGCAGGAGGGGTTCGGGAACTGCTCCCCCCCCCCCCACCCCCAACCTCCCGTGTCCCCCTCAATTTTATCCGCCCCAGCCACCAGCCTGCTCATTGGGGGCTGTAAAATTTTAGCCATTCACTTCGGTCCCTGTCATAATCTCCATTCGCTAACTACTGACTCCATCACTGTCCCTGGCAACTGTCTGAGGCTAAACAAGACTGCTTGTAACCTTGGTGTCATATTTGACCCCGAGATGAGCTTCCAACTACATATCTTCACCATCTTAAGACTGCCTATTTCCACCTCCCTAACATCGCCTGACTCACCTTATCTACTGCTGAATCTCCCATCCATGCCGTTGTCACCTCAAGAATTGAATATTCCAACACAGTCCTTGCCAGCCTCTCACCTTCCACCCTTCCTGACTTGCACCAAGTCCCATTCACCCATCAACCCTGTGTCTGCTGATCTCCATTGACTCCTGGTAAAGCAAAGCCTTGACTTTCAAATTCTCCCCCTTGTTTTCAAATCCTGCCATAGCCTCGCCCACACACCCCACCCCTCCCTAGCTCTAATATCGTCCAGCCCTTTTAACCCTCCAAAATATCTACACTCATCTAATTCTGGCCTCTTGTACATTCCCAATTTTAATCATTCCTCCATTGGCAGCTGTGCCTTCAGTTGCCTAGGCCCTCAGCTCTGGAATTCCCCCCAGACTTCTCTGCCTTTCCACCTCTCTTTCCTCCTTTAAGACCCTCCTTAAAACCTACCTCTTTTACTAAATCTTTGTCATCTGCCCTAATTTTGCTTTATGTGGCTCAGTGTCAAATTTTGAAGCACCTTGAGACATTTTACTAGGTTAAGGGTGCCATATAAATGCAAGTCGTTGACATTGTTTTCCAATTAGCAAACAAAAAATGTGCAATAGACACAGTCGTTAGGCTCAATATTCAGATGTAGTTTAACATTTTTACACATTGGTTTGGTAAAACAACAAGATGTGTGCGAGTACCTTTTGATTGTTGAGTGTTTTACCTCCTTAGTTACAGAATGTCAGTAGATGTTTGTTTAGTAAATATATGCATGTGAAGTACTGTCCTGTGTGAGCATATGTAAGGTGTTTCGACCAATATTGGCACAAGTGGTGAAAACAGTATAGCTCTAACCACATCTGTGATTACTCAGCTATAACTATTGGACAACACTGTTACAGACCAATAGTTGTATCTGTAGAATAGGAGGATCCTCTGTCGAGACAAAGCAAAAAGAATTTATATAGATTTGCTTAAGTCATCAGCATGGTTGTTAACACTAATTAGCATTGAAGAAAAATTAATAAAATAAAATAGCTATTAAGTTGTTAACTGCTGCTGCACTTTAGGAAACTGTATTAAGAAGCCGTCATTAGCAATTTATCAGTCTTCTCTTGTATGAAGTTCCATGTATTTGATTGAGAGCTTCCTGCATAACCATAGCCTGGAGCCTAGAAAGAGCAAGCAGCATCAATGTTAATTGCAACAATGATCTTCACAGCTATAGGGAAAGTAGTTGTAATTACAAAGACTGGTTCCAAATCGGTGGTGGAATAACTTTTTAAAGAACATGTCAATGGAACCTAAATAGCAACTGACACTCATAAGTCCAAAAATTTCTTCTTTCAAATGGGTAATGCCTCATCCTTTAAATTATTTATTTTCTTCTACAATTCCTCTATTGTTGCTAGGCGGCTGCTGCCAAAACAAAGATTCTACCAGCAGTAGTCATTATAACTGTGAGAAGTGATTAGAGCATGCTTTGTATGCAAGTGCTGTTTAACCATACTTCAATTCACCCTTAATTGCATCGGTTTGTACTGCTTGTATTTTCGGTGCAGTATCATTACTGGGGTTCAATTTAGTCTATTCCACCCTTTAATTACTGATTTAATTGGTAATTTTCTACTTGCGTGCTAATGGTTCACAATCCTCAATTAAGTGTTGAATATGACAGCGTTAATAATGCAGATTCAGCACCACAAAAATAAATTTCTCGCTGAGCACTGATGGTATAGAAACACTGTCATTGGCAGGTTGATTCTACCTTTAAAATTTGGTTCAACTTTAAATTTTAATTTTGGTATCAAATATGTCCCTACCAAATGGTGAGATATCACTTATGAAGTGTGAAATATATTTGACACTTTGCACCCAGTATCCAACACTTCTTGGTATTGAGTTGTATGAGTTAGAGGCAGGATAAGGTATCTTCTATATCTCCCTGGCAACAAGAGCTGTTTGTGGATGTGTATTGTGGAAAAGTGAGCTCAACTTGTATTCATATCCAAACACAATATGTGATAAAAGATCTACAATTGAGATCTGAGCCTATCTTTTCTCTTCAGATGCTGACAAACCTTGTGTGTACAAGGTTTGGTGTCTTGGGGAAATCAGCAAATGATATAAGGTGGAATAGAAAATGTTGGAAATACACACAAGGTTTGTCAGCAAATGAAATATGGTGGAATATAGTGTTGCATATATTAAATCAGGGCAAAATACGACCTGCAGTTCTGAAACAGATACCGTTTGCATCTATATAACAATGATAAGATGTTCCTGTTATTAAGTGGGTATAGGGAGAGCTTTACTCCACATTTAACTCCTGAAACACAAGACCCAGAAATGGCCATTTATCAATTGTCCTTTGTGGGACCTTAAGATGCATAGATTAGTTACAGGGGTTAGACACTGGCACCCTACACTATCAGGACACAAATCTCCACTAGGCTACTAATACTACTAGGAACAATGAAGGAAAAGAACGGCTGGTTCTACATTTATAATTTGAATTATTTTTCCCACAGCTAACATTTTAAAATTATGTAATAAAAACAGCAAATACTGGAAATACACCCAAGGTCTTTCAGCATTGAAAAGAGAAAAGATAGATTAATATTTCAGTTGTAGATCCTACATCAAGCCTAGTTTTTGCACATGAACACAAGTTCACTCACTTACCCAGAATATGTACCCACTTACTTATCTCTCTGCACCCACACCCATAAACAGTGGACCCTATAAATTACATTGGTATGTTAGAAACCTCTTATTGCATGTTAGTGGATATAGTCAATGGGGATCGAGGGAAAACTTGACACTGGCTGGAGTCATATTTAGCGCAAAGGAAGATTGTTGTGGTTGTCGGAGATCAATCTTCTCAGCTCCAGGACATCGCTGCAGGTGTTCCTTAGGGGAGTGCCCTAGGTCCAACCATCTTCAGCTGCTTCATCAATGACCTTCCCTCCATCATAAGATCAGAAGTTGGGATGTTCCTGATGATTGCAGTGTTCATTTCCATTTGCAACTACTCAGATAATGAATCTGTCTGTTCCCTCATGCAGCAATACCTGAAGAACATTCAGACTTGGGCTGATAACTGGCAAATTACATTCAGGACACAAGTGCCAGGCAATCATCATCTCCAACAAGAGAGAATCTAACCACCTGCTCTTAAATTTCCATGGATTTACCATTGCTGAATCCCTCACCATCAACATCCTGGTGTCATATTTGTCCAGAAACTTAACTGGATGAGCCAAATACATGCTGTGGCTTCAAGGCTGGGTATTCTATGGTGAGCAGCTCACCTCCTGCTTGTCCAAAGACTTGCCTCCATCTACACGGTACAAGTCATGAGTGTGATGGAATATTCTCCACTTGCCTGGATGGGTCCAACTCCAGAAACACTCATGAAGCTCAACACCAGGGCAAAGCAGCCCACTTGATGGCAGCTCTTCCACCACCTCAAACATTCACTCCCTCCACCCCCAATTCTCAGTGGCTATAGAGTATACCATCTACAAGATGCACTGCAGAAGCTCACCAAGGCTCCTTCAACAGCACCTTCCAAACCCACAACCTCTACCAGCTAGAAGAACAAGGGTAGCAGGTGCATAGGTACACCACCACCTGCAGGTTCCCCTCCAAGTCTCACGCCATCCTGACTTGGAAATATATCGCTGTTCCCTCATCATCAGTGTTAAAAACCTGGAACTCCCTCCCTAACAGCACAATGGGTGTACCTACCCCACATGGACTGCAGCAGTTCAAGAAGGTAGCTCACCACCACCTTCTCAAGGGCAGTTATGGATGGGCAAAAAACAGGAATGCCATTACATTTTGTTACTTAATTAAAATTCCTTATGTGCAGGGATCTGCACATTTATAGGTCCTTGCATATACAATATTGTCAAAATTGGCATTTGATAGTTACGAATTTGATCCCGGAAATTATGCTGTGTGATATTCTAAGAAATGTTAACATGTATGTATCAGATTCCTCTGTTTTAATAGAGGCTTTAACCTGTTTGTAGACTAATATTACATTGCACTATATACAGGTTTTAATCTTGTGATTGCAATTGTGACCTGGGGAATACCAACACTCTATTGTTGTAGGTTTAACTACATTTAAAATGTTGATGAGAAGTCTTCAGATTCAGATCCAAAATCTTTAAATAATGCCATCACATGGATCTTTTCTGAAAGCTCACAGATCTCTATATATGTAGATTCTAAAAAAAAACTTCTAAATTCACCTCATGATCTCAGTCTTCTAAAGTGACAGATTTAATTTCAAATGCCATGGGATTCTTTAATAGAATCTTCCAGAGAATAAGGCAGTTCATTATGAGAGACAGAAATTGCTGAACATCTGGCTGATACAAAAATTTTTGAATTTTACAAAGCCTTCCAGTCTCTAAAGTCATGACTAGGTTGCATACCTTCAGTTCAACTTCATATCTCCAGCAAGAATTCATGCACAGTGATAGTTCCTTTACATACATTGAATATGCAGTAATATTTTGTCATCACTGCAGTGGTGGGCTTTCTTTTATTCTCTCCTTTCCCAAAGGTGATGGCTCCTTCTGGGATACCATTTCATGAGTACCAGCAGCCCACTAGTGCCTCAGCTGGGTGCCAACCTACTCAGTAAGAGAGTTGGCAGGGCTCTACAATGAAGTGTACATCAGCACTATGCCCAGTGCTGTCTTTATCAGGAGCAGGAACCTGACCGAATTTACCCCTCCTTAGTTAATTGTATAACCCCTGCTGCCATTCCTGCAAATTCAGCAAACCTGAAATCTTTATCGTCTATATCAGTCAGATGATGCATTTACCTACTCAGGCAGTGGTGCAACTCATTGGGCAGGGGAGGTTCAGAGAAACATTCTGAAGGCTCAGGCTGTGTAGAGGATGGTAGTAACTTCTGTATCACACAGTAGTGCCATAATACAATCTTTGGTCGTTTTCATGCTGAACTCGCAGTAAGCATTAAACATAGAATGATAGCAAAGTTATGGCACAGAAAGAGGCCATCCAGCCCATCCTGTCTGCTTTGGCTGAAAAAATAGCCGCCCATTCTAATCCCACCTTCCAGCATCTGGTCCGTAGCCTTGCAGGTTACAGCACTTCAAGTACAGGTTCAGGTACCTTTTAAATGAGTTTCTGCATCCACCACCGATCTGGGCAGCGAATTCCAGACACCCACCACCCTCTGGTGAAAAGGTTTTCCTCATGTCCCCTCTAATCCTTCTACCAATCACTTAAATCTGTGCCCCCTGGTAATTGACCTCTCTGCTAGGGGAACTAGGTCCTTCCTATCTGCTCTATCTTGGCCTCTCAATTTTGTACACCTCAATTAAGTAACCCCTCAGCCTCCTCTGTTCTAAGGAAAACACCATAGCCTATCCAATCTTTCCTCATAGCTGCAATTTTCAAGCCCTGGCAACATTTTTATAAATCTCCTCTGTACTCTCTCCAGAGCAATTATGTCCTTCCTGTAATGTGGTGACCAGAATTGTATGCAATTCTCCAGCTGTGGCCTAACCAGTGTTTTATACAGTTCCAACATTACATCCCTGCTTTTGTATTCTATACCTTGGCCAATAAAGGAAAGCATTCCATATGCCTTCATCACTATCTACCGGCCCTGCCACCTTCAGGGACCTGTGGACATGCACTCCAAGGTCTCTCACTTTCTCTACCCCTCTCAATATCTTCCCATTTGTTGTGTATTGCATTGCTTTGTTTGCCCTCCCCAAATGCATTACCTCACACTTCTCCGGATTGAATTCAATTTGCCCCTTTTCTGCCCAATCAAACCATTGATCTCATTCTGGAGTCTACAGCTATCCTCTTCACTGTCAACTACGCAGCCAATTTTTGTGTCTTTTGCAAATTTCCCAATCGTGCATCCCAAATTTAAATCCAAATCATTAATATATGCCACAAACAGCAAGGAACCCAACACTGAGCCCTGTGGAATGCCACTGGAAACTGCTTTCCATTCACAAAAATCATCTGCAACCATTATCCTTTGTTTCCTGTCAGTGAGCCAATTTTGGATCCAACTCACCACATTCCCCTCTATTGCATGTGTTTTTACTTTTCTGACCAGTCTTCCATGTGGGACCTTGTCAGATGCCTTACTAAAATCCATGCAGACGACATCCATTGCACTACCCTCATTAATCCTCCTTGTTACTAACTTAATTGAATTTTTTGAGGAAGTAAGACATGACCTTCCCTTAACAACTCCATGCTGACTATCCCTCATTAATCCATGCCTTTCTAAGTGACAGTTTATCTTATCTCAGAAATGGTTCTAATAATTTTCCCACCGCCGAGGTCAGACTGACTTAATTATTTGACTTATCCCTTGCACCCTTTTCAAACAATGGTACAAGTTCGCGGACCTCCAATTCTCTAGTACCTCGTCTGTATCTAGTGAGGATTTGAAAATGATCCTCAGAGTATCCACTATTTCCTCCCTGGCTTCCTTTAACAGCCTGAGATACAATCCATCCAGTCGTAGTGATTTATCCACTTTCAAGGATGCCAGAACCTCTAGTACATCCTCTCTCATTATGCTTATCCTATGTAATATTTCACATTCCTCATCATGGGCAAATGGATATGCTAATAGCAGAACATTTATTCTTGTAGGAAAGATGCCCCCATTGTGAGTCATACAAATTCCTTTCTTTTTAAAAGCTGTGAAAAGAGGATACATTAAGCTTCATGCACAACGAACCACAGCTTGGCTTGATATATCTGGTTTTAGGCTGAATGTGAGACCTTCACTATGATTGCTGATGATGTTTTCTTTTAATTGATTTCAGAACCATTGTAGTATGGTAGATGTGATTTTGCCACATTGTCCTCTCATCAATGCCCTTCTTCAAATGCTAATAACTGCGGTCATGACTACAATTCTAGTTCCAAATAATCACGGTAGTCTTAACCCTGAAGTTACAACATCACAGAGGCTATAATCTCTTACCATATAGCTATGTCAAGTGAATTTGATTGATACTGGATTTAAAACTTAGCTAGAGATTGTTGTAATCTGTAAGGAAATATTTCATCACCAGCAAAGAATTAAATTGCTCCAATACATCAAAGTGAAAGATACTAAATGACATTGACTTCAGCAGAGATGGGAGAAGGGTTGATAATCTAAGGGAAAATTGAACTTCCTGATCCTGCCATTGTATTGCTGTCCCCTACTCTACAAAATAAGGACCTCCAGTACCACAAGGCATTCCAACTGTTCTCCTTCCCCCAATCTTTGTACATTCATCACACACGTGACTGACCAGTTTTAGCAAATTTAATGCTCTTTCATCCAGATTCAAACCTGGTGAGATGTGGAAATATGAAATTTGGATTTGGTCTGAATCCTGATGCCCTGCATGATTTGCATATCCAAACAAATAAAGCCTTTGATAAGAGTTTTCACCCCCAGAGATTAACACATTACCCACAGAAGAATGTCAAAAATAACTTATCACCAACTGCTGAGGGTTGCAAATTAAATGGATTGTGGCAGATATAATCCAATCTCCTGTGAATAGAATATAACATAAAAGAGTTCTATTGGTCTTTAAAATTCTGCATCTCATAAGACTAAATTAGAAAAATACTTCAGTGCTGGAATAACTTTGATTTCACTTCCTGAATCTGTTTGCTTTATAGAGTATCAAGTTCTTCAGATTCACATGAGAGACAAACGAAAGTTTTAGATGTTTAAACGTCATGATTTGAAGCAAATTTTCCATATATCTTTCTAACAAAACCGATAATTTCAGGACTTCCCATTTATCATACATGGTTCATTCCTCAGCACTGCCTTGGGGGTTCTGAGATCTGATAATGCTCTTACGGTACATATATATTAATAACAATGTCATTTATAATAATGAATGAAAAATCTGGAGAGTGTTTGGGCAGCAAGGGCAATAACAGAACACCCCCACTGACCTAGCTGAGATTAGTCAGGAACAGCAATAGGCCATTTAGCCCCTCGAGCCCGATTCCCCAATGAATTTATGGCTGATCTACAACCATTTTTTATTTGTTCATGGGATGTGGACATTATTGGTAAGGCCAGCATTTATTGTCCATCCATAATTCCCCTTGAGGTGGTGGTGATGAGCTGCTTTCTTGAACTACTGCAGTTCATTTGATGTAGGTACACCCACAGTGCTGTTAGGGAGGGACTTCCAAGATTTTGATACAGCGACAGTGAAAGAATGGCAATATCAGGATGGTGTGTGGCTTGGAGGGGAACTTGCAGGTGATGGTGTTCCCATGCACCTGCTGCCCTGGTCCTTCTAGGTGGTAGCGGTCGTGGGTTTGGAAGGTGCTGTTGAAGAAGCCTCGGCCAGTTGCTGAAGTGCATCCTGTAGATGACACACACTGCTGTCACTGTGTCGGCGGTGAAGGAGTGAATGTTGAAGGTGGTGGATGGGGCGCCAGTCAAGTGGGCAGCTTTGACCTGGATGGTGTTGAGCTTCTTGAGTGTTGTTGGAGCTACACTCATCCAGGCAACTGAAGAGTATTCCATCACACTCCTGACTTGTGCCTTGCAGATGGTAGACAAGCTTTGGGGAATCAGGAGGTGAGTTACTCACTGCAGAATTCCCAACCTCTGACCTATTCTTGTTGCCATAGTATTTGTGGTTGTTCCAGTTAAGTTCCTAGTCAATGGTGACCTCCAGGATGTTGATGGTGGGAGATTCAGTGATGGCAATGCCATTGAACGTTAAGGGGAAATGGTTAGATTCTCTCTTGATGGAGATGATCATTGCCTGGCACTTGCGTAGCATGAATATTACTTGCCACTTTTCAGCCCAAGCCTAAATGTTATTCAGATCGTGCTGCATGTGGGAACAGACTGTTTCATTATCTGAGCTGTTATGAATGGAACTGAACACTATGCAATCATGAAGGAACATCCCCACTTCTGACCTTATGATGGAGGGAAGGTCATTGATGAAGCAGCTGAAGATGGTTGGGCTCAGGACACCACCCTGCGGAACTCCTGCAGTAATATCCTGAGATGATTGCCCTTCAACAGTCACAACCATCGTCCTTTATGCTAGGTGAGTCCAACTAGCGGAGAGCTTTTCCCCTGATTCCCATTGACTTCAACTGTATTAGGGCTCCTTGATGCCACATTCTGTCAAATGCTACCTTGATGTCAAGGGCAGTCACTCTCACCTCACCTCTGGAATTCAACTCTTTTGTCCATGTTTGGCCCAAGGCTGTAATGAGGTTCGGAGCTGAGTGTCCCTAGCAAAATCCAAACTGAGCATTGATGAGCAGGTTATTGATGAGTAAGTGCCGCTTGACAGCACCTGCCATCACTTTGCTGATGATTGAGTGTAGACCGATGGGGCAGTATTTGGCTGGATTGAATTTGTCCTGCTGTTTAGGGGGCAGGACATACTTGGGCAATTTACCACATTATTGGGTAGATGCCAGTGTGGTAGCTGTACTGAAACAAGTTGGCTAAGGATGTGGCTAGTTCTGGAGCACAAGTCTTCAGCACTACAGACCGGATATTGTTTGGGCCCATAGCCTTTTGGATATCTTGTGCACTCAGCTCTTCCTTTGTATCATGTGGAATGAATGGAATTGGTTGAAGACTGGCATCTGTGATGCCAGGGACGTCAAGGGGAGGTTGAGATGGCTCATCAATTAATGTGCAATTCTACAGACTGAGGTGTCAAAATAAAATTCAAGTTACTTGTATCCAACCCTTAATCGAAGGTCGGCAATTGAGTGGAGAGGGTGCCTCTTTCACACAGCTAGAAAACTTGAGGTAAATCCACAACATTGATTGACATTCATATTTAGACTACCCCTAGAAAAGGAGTTTGGCAACATATCCCAGTGATATCTGAGAAGGAAAGAATGCTGGCTGATTAAAGACACTTTCTTTCCTATTGCTCCTTGGCACCTTCTGGAATATTAATAAGGCATTATCTGTATCCTTGGAGATATCCATGGATAACATCATCCAAGTTTTCTCACTGAAAAAGGGAGGTGGAGAAAAGTACAAGAATTGGCACTACACCCTCAGATAATGGTTGGCAGTCAGCAATTTCCAGGAGATGTGGATCAGACTCGATAAAGACCAATGATGTTAATGATATGTTTTTCATAACTAGCTGTGAGTATTTAATAAGGGGTGCTTGATTTGCTTAATCTACATAAATAATTTATGCTCGAAGTAACTTCTATGGCTCTAATTACATCTCAGCTCAAAAACCATTCATTATGTTCAATAAGTAACTTCAATGTTAACCATATAGTTATTGAGTAAATTTTTTAAAAGGCATAATAAGTGTTCTGTGCATACCAAATCCTTTATTTTAATTAATGTTACAACATAAATCAATTGTTACCTTTGTGTAACAGACAAAAGACCTGTCGCATCTTCAAGATAAATGCAGTGATTACCAAAATTGGCATCACAATTCACTAGAATAATCACATAGGAAAACACACCAAATGAACCACCCACAACACTGAAGAGGCTTTAAGACATTGGTACAACTGAACAGTTATTACAACACAAATTGAAACTTTTAAACATTTGACTCCGTTCGCTGCCTTTAGAATTTAAAATCAAAGAATATAATTTCTGACCATTTTCACATTTAAAAAATACTTGGAAATGCACATGAATTGCCCATAACCTACATGGATATGGACCAAAAGCTGGAAAGTGGGATTCGGCTGGATAGCTCTTTTTCAGCTAACACAGACAGGATGGGCTGAATAGTCTCCTGTGCCATAATTTGTCTATGCGTCTATTTTAATGTGTAGCATATTACTGAGGTTTCAATGCACTTACATTGTAGTAGCGTATTAAACTTGATTCCCAATATCATTTTTACAGGATTTTAACTCCATACTGTAATTCTAATGCATGAAGTTTTAATTGTCAGGTGAAGTTAAAACCAGGCACAAAAAAAAAATCATAAGTTCATTGCAGGTTTTCTGTTAAATTCAGATTTTGGTGGTGGTTTATCTGAATTGAAGAGCTTATGTAAACCGCATCCTTCAGGTTTTCTGTTAAATTCAGATTTTGGTGGTGGTTTATCTGAATTGAAGAGCTTATGTAAACCGCATCCTTCTTTTCTTCTTTTTGGGCCTCCTTATCTCGAGAGACAACATCCTGGGTTGTGTCAAATACCCTTGAAACAGGGCCCAGAATTAATTTCAGACAAATTTGAAGCATCACATACAAGTTTTTTTTAAATCTCATTACATTGAGAAAAATAACTGGTAACTTGAATCTTGCTTCTCTTAACTCCACACTAAAATCGGAGGCCTCTGCTGGCCACCCACACCTGACTGCCTGTCCCCACCAGACTTACCTGAAGACCTCGTCTGATATCCCAGCAAACCAAATCCATCCACTGCCTGTGACCAGCAAGTTGTCTCTGGGGTCGAGATTGACACCCTCAGCTCGCCGGTAATATTCTAATGAAGCCGGTGTGCCAATATGCTGGGGCATGGCGCTGGCCTTAATAGGCACCTGCAGTACGCACTGTCCCAGTATCGCAATTCGGGCCCGGTCCAATTTCCAGCAATTTTGGCAGGAGAGTGTGTTGAACAACAATAGCATAGCAGAGCAAGGTAGTAGTTTCAGTCAGAACTTTTTTTTTGGTAAATTTGAGGTACGTTTCTACCATGCTAGAATTAAATATGATGTGACACTGATCAATTTTGGCCCAGTACAGGCTCAACTCTAACAAACAAACTATAAAGCACAATGCATTTTATGATTCATTCTCAATTATATCTGTGATCTGTCCTTATAATGAGTTGGGTGTATGCAAACTTTTTTTTTTGTACTCTGTCAATAACTAACCTATTTTCTACAGTACTATTTACATGGCCCACTTTACCCTAGTGTATATCTGGAGTTGAATCATTAATCAGACTTTGGCAGGTGTACAAATTCTGATCATGGTCAGAGGCTGGTTAAATGAATTGCATTAATTCACAATTTATTTCCTCAGGAAGCCGCATGGCATTTTTAAAATAACTTACTTGGTCCAGTCGTTCAAAAAAAATTCTCATTTTCATGCTATTCTCTATTGCACAGCCCAATGAAGCTCGCGATAAGGAATGCCAAACTAATCTGCAGTCTATTTTTATTAATGTGACGTTGCTGAATGTCAAATTTATTTTCTGTCCACCTTTTTGTCAAGTTCATCAAATAACCAGCATAGTTTTTAAATCTTGGGGGAGGGATTGAGCAAAAGAACACAGATTGCAAACCTAATTAAACAGATGGAACTGTTTTTATTTTTCAGAATAAGGTCAATCAAAAGACCAAACTTTTAAAGCAAGATCCATGACTGTCACTCCAAGTGAGTGACACCTTGCTCGACTGGGTGAATTATTAATGGGAATTTCAGCAGTCCACTGACATATCAATATGTAGCACATTAACAATGGGAAATGATGTTCTTTGATACAGTAGATCATATTTTCCTGTTTCTCAAAAAAGGATTAAATGGTCTGTTCCCACAATCTTAACAGCTCACAATCAAAATGACAATTGTGTGTAATTTTGTTATTGTTGATTTTGTGTGATATGATTGTGTTAGTAGAGTAACAGAAAACCAATCAGTCACAGCACACTTGCAATTCTTGTAACACTTTCAAGCAATCAAATGATGAATTGTTGACTGGTCTCAGTGCAGAGTGCAAACTGTTCTGTGTAATGGCTCAATGAACAGTGTCCTGCATGCAGACAAAATACCAACAGAAATGCAAAAGAGATGACAATAAAGAATTTATGGATAGAAAAACTCAATCTGGAATTAAGTTACTGTGAAAGGTAATATGCACCTTTGGACATAATAAGAGTCTTTTATTTTTCATAGATTGTGCTACGGTGAATATAGTGGCACTCCAGTATGTACAGTTTTCAGAGAATGGGAAGAGAAATTTTAGGTTAACCATAGGTGCAGCATAAGAGTTTTAAAATGTTCACACTTATGAAAGCACAAATGTTTTCATCTGCATTGGTGCTCCAGGATATGTCGTTGCTCTGGCCACACAGTTTACAGTTTGTAGGTAGGTTGCAAAGCACATAGGAAAAAGCGCTACTGGCACTTCTCATGTCCAGTTGGGTCAGATCATTTCTTGCAGGGTGCACTTGTGCATTCAATTTACTACAAAAAGAAATACTGCTATTTATATATTGCACAGAATTCCAGCTCTATAAAGAACAAAGAACAAAGAACAGTACAGCACAGGAACAGGCCATTCGGCCCGCCAAGCCTGCGCCGATCTTGATGCCTGCCGAAACTAACACCTTCTGCACTTCCGGGGCCCATATCCCTCTATTCCCTTCCTATTCATATATTTGTCAAGATGTCTCTTAAATGTCGCTATCGTATCTGCTTCTACCACCTCCCCTGGCAGCAAGTTCCAGGCACTCACCACCCTATGTAAAAAAAAAAAAACTTGCCTCGCACATCCCCTCTAAACTTTGCCCCTCGCACCTTAAACCTATGTCCCCTAGTAACTGACTCTTCCACCCTGGGAAAAAGATTCTGATTATCCACTCTGTCCATGCCGCTCATAACTTTGTAAACCTCCATCATGTCGCCCCTCCACCTCTGTCGTTCCAGTGAAAACAATCCGAGTTTGTCCAACCTCTCCTCATAGCTAATGTCCTCCAGACCAGGCAACATCCTGGTAAACCTCCTCTGTACCCTCTCCAAAGCCTCCACGTCCTTCTGGTAGTGTGGCGACCAGAATTGCATGCAATATTCTAAGTGTGGCCTAACTAAGGTTCTGTACAGCTGCAGCATGACTTACCAATTTTTATACTCTATGCCCCGACCGATGAAGGCAAGCATGCTGTATGCCTTCTTGACTACCTTATCCACCTGCGTTGCCACTTTGTGAGCTGTGGACCTGTACGCCCAGATCTCTCTGCCTGTCAATACTCCTAAGGGTTCTGCCATTTACTGTATACCTACCACCTGCATTAGACCTTCCAAAATGCATTACCTCACATTTGTCCGGATTAAACTCCACCTGCAATTTCTCCGCCCAAGTTTCCAACCGATCTATATCCTGTTGTATCCTCTGACAATCCTCATCATTATCCGCAACTCCACCAACCTTTGTGTCGTCCGCAAACTTACTAATCAGACCAGCTACATTTTCCTCCAAATCATTTATATATACTACAAACAGCAAAGGTCCCAGCACTGATCCCTGTGGAACACCACTAGTCACATCCCTCCATTCATAAAAACACCCATCCACTGTTACCCTCTGTCTTCTGTGACAGAGCCAGTTCTGTATCCATCTTGCCAGCTCACCTCTGATCCCGTGTGACTTCACCTTTTGCACCAGTCTGCCATGCGGGACCTTGTCAAAGGCTTTACTAAAGTCTATATAGACAACATCCACCGCCCTTCCCTCATCAATCATCTTCGTCACTTCCTCAAAAGACTCAATCAAATTAGTAAGACACGACCTCCCCTTCACAAAGCCATGCTGTCTCTCACTAATAAGTTCGTTTGTTTCCAAATGGGAGTAAATCCTGTCTCGAAGAATCCTCTCTAATAGTTTCCCTACCTCTGACATAAGGCTCACCGGCCTATAATTTCCGGGATTATCCTTTCCACCCTTCTTAAACAAAGGAACAACATTGGCTATTCTCCAGTCCTCTGGGACCTCACCTGTATCCAATGAGGATGCAAAGATTTCTGTCAAGGCCCCAGCAATTTCTTCCCTTGCCTCCCTCAGTATTCTAGGGTAGATCCCATCAGGCCCTGGGGACTTATCTACCTTAATGCTTTGCAAGACACCCAACACCTCCTCCTTTTTGATAATGAGATGACTGAGACTATCTGCACTCCCTTCCCTAGGCTCATCATCCACCAAGTCCTTCTCCTTGGTGAATACTGATGCAAAGTACTCATTTAGCACCTCACCCATTTCCTCTGGCTCCACGCATAGATTCCCATCTCTGTCCTTGAGTGGGCCGACCCTTTCCCTGGTTACCCTCTTGCTCTTTATATATGTATAAAAAGCCTTGGGATTTTCCTTAATCCTGTTTGCCAATGACTTTTCATGACCCCTTTTAGCCCTCCTAACTCCTTGCTTAAGTTCCTTCCTACTGTCTTCATATTCCTCAAGTACTTCATCTGTTCCTAGCCTTCCAGCCCTTACAAATGCTTCCTTTTTCTTTTTGACTAGGCTCACAATAACCCGTGTTATCCAAGCTTCCCAAACTTGTCTTTCTTCCTCACAGGAACATGCTGGTCCTGGATTCTAATCAGCTGACTTTTGAAAGACTCCCACATGTCAGATGTTGATTTACCCTCAAACAGCCGCCCCCAATCTAAATTCTTCAGTTCCTGCCTATTATTGTTATAATTAGCCTTCCCCCAATTTAGCATGTTCACCCGAGGACTACTCTTATCCTTATCCACAAGTACCTTAAAACTTATGGAATTATGGTCACTGTTCCCGAAATGCTCCCCTACTGAAACTTCGACCACCTGGCCGGGCTCATTCACCAATACCAGTCCAGAATGGCCCCATCCCTAGTTGGACTATCTACATACTGTTGCAAGAAGCCCTCCTGGATTCTCCTCACAAATTCTGCCCCATCCAAGCCCCTAGCACTAAGTGAGTCCCAGTCAATATTGGGGAAGTTAAAATCACCCACCACTACAACCCTGTTACCTTTACATCTTTCCAAAATCTGTCTACATATCTGCTCCTCTACTTCCCGCTGGCTGTTGGGAGGCCTGTCATAAACCCCCAACAGCATGACTGCACCCTTCCTATTCCTGAGCTCCACCCATATTGCCTCGTTGCATGACCCCTCTGAGGTGTCCTCCCGCAGTACCGCCGTGATATTCTCCTTAACCAGTAATGCAACTCCCTCACCCCTTTTACATCCCCCTCTATCCCGCCTGAAGCTTCTAAAGCCTGGAACATTTAGCTGCCAATCCTGCCCTTCCCTCAACCAAGTCTCTGTAATAGCAACATCATATTTCCAAGTACTAATCCAAGCTCCAAGTTAATCTGCCTTACCTGTTATACTTCTCGCATTGAAACAAATGCACTTCAGACCACCAGTCCTGCTGTGCTCAGCAACATCTCCCTGCCTGCTCTTCCTCCTAGTCCTACTGGCCTTATTTACTATGTCCTCCTCATTTACTTCACTAGCTGTCCTACTGCTCTGGTTCCCACCCCCCTGCCACACTAGTTTAAACCCTCCCGAGTGACGCTAGCAAACCTTGCAGCCAGGATATTAGTGCCCTTCCAGTTTAGATGCAACCCGTTCTTCTTGTACAGGTCCCATCTGTCCCTGAAGAGAGCCCAATGGTCCAGATATCTGAAACCCTCCCTTCTACACCAGCTGCTTAGCCATGTGTTTAGCTGCACTATCTTCCTTATTCTAGCCTCACTGGCACATGGCACAGGGAGTAATCCAGAGATTACAACCCAAGAGGTCCTGTTTTTTTTTTATAAACTTACTACCCAACTCCCTAAACTCCCCCTGCAGGACCTCATCACTCTTCCTGCCTATGTCATTGGTACCGATGTGTACCACAACCTCTGGCTGTTCACCCTCCCCCTTCAGAATGCCCTCTGTCCGTTCAGAGACATCCTTGACCCTGGCACCAGGGAGGCAACATACCTTCCTGGAGTCTTTCATGTCCACAGAAGCGCCTATCTGTGCCCCTGACTATAGAGTCCCCTATAACTATTGCTCTTCTGAGCTTTGTCCCTCCCTGAACAACAGTGCCAGCCCTGGTGCCACTGCTCTGGCTGCTGCTGTTTTCCCGATAGGCCAATTCCCCCAACAGTATCCAAGACAGTATACTTGTTAGAGAGGGGGATAGCCACAGCTCATAAGTGCAGCTCATATACCAAACACACACAAAGGAAAGTAGTATTTAAACTTTGCGTTGGATTTCATTTCCAATGTCTCACATGTTTTCAACTCTATGTACAATGATCAAGGAACAAGGATTGCTGGGTCATTTTTATCACCATCAATATCATTTGCCTTGTGTATATGATCTTACTCTTAACCAAAAGATCAATTTATAGAATCATAGAACAGTACAGCACAGGAGGCCATTCAGCCCCTTGAGTCTACACTGGCCCTTTTGAAGAGCAATCCAGTTAGTCCCACTCTTCAGCTCTTTCCCCTTATTCCTGCAATTCTTTTCTCCTTCAAATATTTATTCAATTCCCTTTTGAAATCACTTGAATCTGTTTCCACCACCCTATCAAGAGAGATCACAGTGCAAAATTCACAGCACAAGGCCAATCCACAACATTAAATTTACTGGGAGGAAATCGGGCAAGTCGCAAAGTGTTTGTGTTAACCGTGGTGCTCAGTGGTCGTAGAGTTCCCATCAGCAATGCTCAGTGCTGGCAGCTGTACACACATAAAGAGGCAGGTAGCATTTAAACTTTGCATTGGATTTCATTTCTAATGTCTCACATGTTTTCAACTTCAAGTTCAATGATCAAGGAACTAGGATTGCTGGGTCATTTTTACCACTATCAATATCATTTGCCTTGTGTATATTTTCTTACTGTTAACCAAAAGATCAATTTATAGAATCAGAGAATAGTACAGCACAGAAGAATGGGAAATGATGTTCTTTGATACAGTAGATCATATTTTCCTCTTTCTCAAGAAAAGGATTAAATGGTCTGTTCCCACAATTTTAACAGCTCACAATCAAAATGATGATTGTGTGCAATTTTGGTACTGTTGATTTTGTGTGATATGATTAGTTTTCTGTTACTCTACTAACATAATCAATCACAGCACACTTACAATTCTTATAACACATGTCAAACAATCAAATGATGAATTGTTGACAGATCTCAGTGCAGTGTGCAAACTGTTCTGTGTAATGGCTCAATGAACAGTGTCCTGAGTGCAGACAAAATACCTAGAGATGCAAAAGAAAGGACGATAAAAATTTATGGATAGATAAACTCACTCTGGAATTAAAGGAAATATGCACTTTCGGACAAAATAGGCATCTTCTATTTTTCATAGATTATTCACAGTGGCTAGCACCGCAGCCTCACAGCTCCAGGGACCCGGGTTCGATTCTGGGCACTGCCTGTGTGGAGTTTGCAAGTTCTCCCTGTGCCAGCGTGGGTTTCTGCCGGGTGCTCCGGTTTCCTCCCACAGCCAAAGACTTGCAGGTTGAAAGGTAAATTGGCCATTGTAAATTGCCCCTAGTATAGGTAGGTGTTAGGGAATATGGGGTTACTGTAGGGTTAGTATAAATGGGTGGTTGTTGGTCAGCACAGACTAGGTGGGCCGAAGGGCCTATTTCAGTGCTGTATCTCTAAATAAAAAAAATTAAAAAATAAAATTCTATGAATTGGAAACAGTCTGCAGCCATCAGAATAGATCAGCCTGGTATGGGACTCAGAGCAATTGGGAGGGAGGGAGTGCCCTGCTGCACTCTATAAATATTTATCTATATGCAACAAATAGCCCACAATTTATACTGATAAATATCTAGAAATTTAATGTACATGCTATATACAGGGATCTGTGCTGGGACCTCAACTTTTATATAAATTACTTAGATGAAGGGGCTGAAGGTATGGTTGCTAAATTTGCTGATGACAAAAATAGGTAGGAAAGTAACTTGTGAAGAGGACATAAGGGGGCTACAAAGGTATATAGATAGGTTAAGTGAGTGGGCAAAGACCTGGCAAATCAACAGAGTATAATGTGGGAAAGTGTGAAATTGTCCACTTTGGCAGGAAGAATAAAAAAGCATATTATCTAAATGGTGAGAGATTGCAGAGCTCTGAGATGCAGAGGGATCTGGGAGTCCTAGTGCATGAAGCGCAAAAGGTTACTATGTAGGTTCAGCATGAAATTAAGAAAGCTAATAGAATGTTATCGTTTATCACGAGGGGAGTTGAATACAAAAGTAAGAGATTAGCTTCAGCTGTTCAGCATTGGTGAGACCACATCTGGAGTACTGTGTACAGTACTGGACTCCTTATTTAAGGAAGGATGTAAATGCATTGGAGGCAGTACAGAGAAGGTTTACTAGACTAATACCTGGAATGGGCAGGCTGTCTCACAAGGAACGATTGGATAGGCTAGGCTTGTATCCACTGGAGTTTAGAAGAGTAAGAGGTGACTTGATTGAAACATATAAGATCCTGAGAGGTCTTAACAGAGTGGATGTGGAAAACATGGTTGAGGGATGGGCAGGACTGGCAGCTCAATGTTCTGGGGTACCAATGCTTCCAGCGCGACAGAGGTGGAGGTAAGAGAGGAGGGGGAGTTGCACTATTGATTAGGGAGGACATCACGGCAGTGCTTAGAGAGGATATCCCGAGGGGAATGTCCAGTGAGGCCATATGGGTAGAAATTCAAAATAAGAAAGGGGTGATCACTTTGATGGGATTATACTGTAGGGCCCCCAATAGTCAGAGGGAATTGGAGGAGCATATATGTAGGGAAATCAAAGATAGGTGTAGGAATTATAGGGTTGTAATAGTAGGTGATTTTAACTTCCCTAATATTGACTGGAACTGCCTTAGTGCTAAGGGATCAGATGGGGAAGAATTTAAGTGTGTCCAGGATAGTTTTCTGAAGCAGTATGTGGATGGCCCTACTAGAGAAGGGGCTACACTCGACCTCCTCTTGGGAAATGAGGCTGGGCAGGTGGTTGATGTGTCAGTGGGGGAAGCACTTGGGACCAGTGACCATAACTCTATTAGCTTCAAGATAGTTATGGAAAAGGATAGGACTGGTCCTCAGGTTGAAGTCCTAAATTGGGGGAAGGCTAATTTCGATGGCATCAGACAGGAACTCTCAAAAGGTAAATGGGAGAGGCTGTTTACAGGTAAAGGTACGTCTGGCAAGTGGGAGGCTTTTAAAAAAGTGAGATAGGAAGAGTTCAGGGCTGGCATGTTCCTGTTAGATGGAAGGGCAAGGCTGGCAGGTTCAGGGAACCTTGGTTGACGAGAGATATTGAGGGTCTGGTCACGACAAAGAAGGAGGCATATGTCAGGTATAGGCAGCTGGGATCGTGCGAGTCCCTCAAGGAGTACAGGGGATGTAGGAGTACACTTAAGAAGGAAATTAGGAGGGCAAAAAGGGGCCAGGAGATTTCCTTGGCAGATAAGATAAAGGAGAATCCTAAAAGATTCTATAAAGGGTAGCTAGGGAGAGAGTAGGTCCCCTTAAGGATCAGTGTGCTAATCTATGTGTGGAGCCACGGGAAATGGGTGCAGTCTTAAATGAATACTTCTCGTCTGTATTTACCGTGGAGGAGGTCATGGAAGCTAGTGAGTTCAAGGGAGGGAACAGTGATATCCTAGAGCATATCAACATTGCAAAGGAGGTGGTGTTGGAGCTTTTGAAGCACATTAAAGGTGGATAAATCCCCAGGGTCTGACCAGGTGTATCCTAGGATGCTATGGGAAGCAAGGGAGGAGATTACTGGGGCCCTGGCAGAGTTTCTTGTATCATCGATAGCCACGGGTGAGGTACCGGAAGACTGGAGGATAGTTAATGTTGTGCTTTTATTTAAGAAGGGCAGCAAGGATAAGCCAGGGAACTACAGGCCAGTGAGCCTTACATCCAGTGGTGGGAAGGTTTTTGGAAGGGATTCTGAGAGACAGGATTATATGCATTTGGAAAGGAAAGGTCTGATTAGGGATAGTTAGCATGGCTTTGTGTGTGGGAAATCATGTCTCACGAATTTGATTGAGGTTTTTGAGGAGGTGACCAAGAGGATTGATGAGGGCAGGGTGATGGACGTTGTCTACATTGACTTTAGGAAGGCCTTTGACAAGGTCCCGCATGGTAGGCTGGTCCAGAACGTTGGAACACATGGGATCCAGGGTGAGCTAGCAAATTGGATACAAAATTGGCTTGGTGATAGGAGGCAGAGGGCGGTAGTGGAGGGTTGTTTTACAGATTGGAGGCTGGTGACCAGTGGTGTGCCGCAGGGATCGGTGCTGGGCCCTCTGTTGTTTGTCATATATATTAATGACTTGGATGTGAATGTAGGGGACATGATTAGTAAGTTTGCAGATGACACCAAAATTGGTGGTATAGTGGACAGTGAAGGTGGTTGTCTAAGATTACAACAGGATATAGATCAACTGGGAAAGTGGGCAAGGGATTGGCAAATGGAATTTAATGCAGACAAGTGTGAAGTGATGCATTTTGGGAAGTGAAACCAGGGCAGGACATATACAGTGAATGGCAGGGCCCTGGGGAGTGTTCTTGAGCAGAGACACCTTGGGGTGCAAGTACATAGTTCCCTGAAAGTGGCAACACAGGTAGACAGGGTGGTGAAGGCAGCGTATGGCATGCCTGCCTTCATCGGCCAAGACATTGAGTACAAGAGTTGGGACGTCATGTTAAAGTTGTACATAACGTTGGTTAGGCCGCACTTGGAGTACTGTGTGCAGTTCTGGTCGCCGCACTACCGGAAAGATGTGATTAAGCTAGAGAGGGTGCAGAAAAGATTCACAAGGATGTTGCCTGGTTTGGAGGGCTTGAGTTGTAAAGAGAGATTGGATAGGCTGGGTCTGTTTTCCCCAGAGCGAAGGAGGCTGAGAGGGGACATGATAGAGGTATATAAAATTATGAGAATCATCAATTGGCTATCTACCCTGAGTCTGTTTCCCATGGTAGGGGTGACTAAAACTAGAGGGCATAGATTTAAGGTGAGAGGGAGGAGGTTTAAAGGGGATCAAAGGGGTAAATTTTTCACACAAAGAATAGTGGGTATCTGGAATGAGCTGCCAGAGGTGGAGGCAGGAACAGTAGCAACATTTAACAGGCATCTGAACAGGTATTTGAATGAGAAAGGCATAGAGGGATATGGAATTAATGCAGGCAGGTGGGATTAGTATAGATAGGCATTATGGTCGGCATGGGCCAAAGGGCCTGTTTCTATGCTGTACAATTCTATGACTCTATGATTCTAAGATGTTTCCTCTTGTGGGAGAATCTAGAACTGGGGTTCACGGTTTAAAAATAAGGGGTCACCCATTTAAGACAGAGATGAGGAGAAATTTTTTCTCTCAGAGGGTTGAGAGTCTTTGGAATTCTTTTCCTCAAAAGGCAGTGGAAGCAGAGTCTTTGAATATTTTTAAGGCAGAGGTAGATAGATTCTTGATGAGCAAAGGGGTGGAAGGTTATCGGGGGTAGGTGGAGATGTGAAGTAATCAGTTCAACCGTGAACTTACTGAATGGCGGAGCAGGCCCGAAGGGCCGAGTGGCCTACTCCTTCTCCTAATTCATATGTTCGTATGTTCATGTACGACTCTATATAAATATATTTTATTTTGTTCTGCGCAGGTTTTTAAAAAATCTATAAAAGTACTTCAGGGCTCTTACCACAGATAAATAATCTTTGTGAGGTAATTCTTGAAATGTTTATGGTGGATGACAAGATTGACCATGCACTAAGGAGAGAGGGATTATAAGCCCCACTCCTCATACTCACTTCTAAGAGATGCAAAAATTGCTGTCTGAATTTTGCTGATTGAACGTAAAAGAAAATTAATTTATCCATGTTTACTTTCCGATTCATCCTGGCACATTTTCCATACCACCTTGCATTGTATCCTAGATCTTGCAAAAGTTAAAAAAAACTAAATCCAAAGGAAAATATAACAATAATAATCAAGAACTCTCATTTACAGTTTTCACAGAATAATGGACAGCATTGTGGAACTCAATTCCCAAAACACTGGCAAACTCACAAAGTGGATTGGGACAAACATCTTAAGTGATTGATATCCTGGCATTCTCCTGGGGTTGTGGTTTGAATTGCCATCTGCTTGGGGGCACAGCCAGTTATTTTTGCTAGTTTCCTTGACAGGAGCATCCCATTTCAAGCTTATCTATGACTTCATGGGCTCAGTCAGCCTGTCTGAGGCCACCAGGGAGATGCAGCTAAACCAGTGGCTCTGCAATAGCATTTCCCCAGCTCCAAAGTGATCAGTCATATTTCTAAGATTCATTTTATGGGAAGAGATAGCATATCTGTTGCTTCCACATGTCAATGAGGATAGTAAAGTTTGTAAATTTCTATAAATGTACAATTATATACTGAGCACTATTCTTTTCCCCATTTAAAATTACATAAATCCTTCACTCCCTCCCTCCAAGTCTAAGCTCTAAGCCCCAGGCTTCAATCTATTCTGATTGCTGTGGACTATTCCAAATTCATTTCAATGCATATGCCATATGAACATGTAGTATTTGTGCCCAGTATCCATTCTGGTTCCACATGATGGCATTATGCACAACCACAGTAGCCACATTTTCTTGTCGTGGCAGAATGGCTTATGTTCATCACTGTTATCCTTTGACATCCGGATAAAATTACCACCCAGTGTTGCCTGTTGTGCAGAATGCATTAGGAAGTAAACTATTCACAGACTTCTGCACAATCTCTGCCTAATTAATTAGTTGATCAAATCTGACCATGACCTCCCTCCTCCCTACCTCTGTAACCTTCAGCCCTACAACCCTCGGAGGACTCTGCATTCCTTCAACTCCACCCTCTTGTGCATTCAACACTTTCCTAGCCCCACCACTAGCAGCCATGCCTTCAGCCATCTAGACCCGATGCTCTTGAATTCTTCAACGTTGCCAGACAAGAACTGTTCTAGGAAGATCCCAGGGAAAGCCGTCTACATGTATTTGAGATGCCAAACCAGAAAAGAACTTCAAGAATTAGCAGATATTTTGGCCAATGTATTTTTTTGTTGTTGTGTTTGTACTAGAGCTCTAAAGAGTAAATCTCTATTTTTTCAGTTAACTGGTGTATGTGTGCGTGTGTGTGTGAGGCTAAGGTAAAAAGGGAACTTTTGTATTTTGATCTGTGTGTTTATGCTTTGCTTCATTACTGGTTAAGACTTGTTTTATAATAAACTGATAATTTGCTGTTTATTAAAGAAAGCTGGTTGCTGTGTTTTATTCTGGGATAAAAATAGAGTCTATGATTGACCGTATCAATAAGTGAGAAAATTTAAATATATGTTGTGACCAGTAGAAAAGTGGAACTAGAATAAACAGTGCACTCCTCCCTCCTCAGTCTTAACAATATAGTTGTAGAGAAACAGGGATTGAGGGATATGATCAGAGAGCAATAAACAGACAGGTTTATTCATTCTTTGCCCTGAAATCTCCTTTGCTCATAAGACAGACAAGCAAATTCTTTAGCTGTACACAAAATGATGGCCTGGACTTTAAGAGCGGCTCAAATAACGGGCAGAGCTGTCACGATCTCCCAAGCTGCAACTCATTTAAATAGCCGGGGTGGCCCAAACCCCCCCCCCCACCCCCACCACAATCACGTGGCAAGGACAAGCTGTCTGATGCCAGTAATGGTGTCAGCTGCCTGTGCGCAGGCACTGGTGTCATTTTTAAAGGGCAGCTAGCCCTGCCGGCATACTTAAATTTTTAAAGATACACCCCCCAAAATTTATCAAATAAAACTGTAACGCCCCTTTCCCACCCCCCAATACCAATTACATTAACTATTTGCCCTTCCCCCCCCCACCCCCCCCCACCCCCATCCAAAACACACAATTTAAATCTGACCTTCCCCTCCACAGTCTGCACAAAGTTCACCCCTTCCCACCATCCCCTACACTCATGACATTTATTTGACCCCAGACTCTCCCCTCCCCCCCCCCCCCACACTACACTTATAAATCTTACCTCCACCCCCTCCCCACCAGTGTCACGCCGGCTTTCCCCAGACAGGGAATTGAAGATGCGGGAGTGCTGGCCACTGCACTGAAGATCACAGCAGGCCCGGAAGAGTCAGTGTAAGTATATTAAATTCATTCATCTTATTGATTTAAATACCGAAACTCAGTTCCCGTTGCCCAGTGGCAGGGGGGGCCACCACGGAGCCTCACTGCCGCCAGGAGGATCGGGTCAGGCCCACCTGGCATTGGGCTCCATGACAGGCCTCTGCCAGAGCCATCTTCTGGCACCGCCCACCACAGAGTCCAACGTCAGGTGCCCAGTAAAATCCAGCCCGATATGTGTACAGCTGATAGAATCCAGCATGTCACAAGTATAACTTTTTGTTGGTGGAGAATATGCTTCAAAGTACCTTTCAAACTTTGTGAAAAATTGCCAAAAAGGATTTTCTTAAAAATGAGCTTGGCATTACAACCAGTGATTCCCAAAGGAACAATAGCAACGAAACAATCAGAAGAAAAATTCTTACAAAAAGAGTTGATCTCTGACAGACTTTGTAAACTTTGCTTAATTCAAGCTTACTCCATTGTTATGGAATTTAGCAGTGTCATAGTTCGATAGCAGCTCCAACAAATCAAAGCAACAAAATTATATTAAAAATGATTGTTGTGTCTACTTTTAAGATACTCCAGCACCAGTCAGCGACAGGTCTCTGTTCTCTACTTTTTTCCTTCCTGCAGCTTCAAGGTGGCACAGTGATATAGCATGTCGTTGGAAAACCAGACCAAAAAAAAGGACAGTCCACTAATAAAAGGGGGTTATTTTTAACACCCAGTGAGTTTCCAGCAAGGGCGGATTAACACACAGATCTATGGGACCTGTGTCCAGGTCCCTAACCAGATATGTGTTAGAGAAATCTCCAAGCCCATTTCTGATGACAACACTGAGACTAGGATGCTTTAGTGGAGGTTGTTTATAGCTGGTCACAGAACTTACTTCTGCTCTCCAAACACCACCAGCCAGTGTTGGCTGGCACTTTATATATACACACTTGAATGCAATTAACTAATTGACACCCAACACCTGTTTACCTTATTATCTTGAACTACCAGGTATTTATCATTCATTAACAGAACTTCAGACCCTAACAAATTCCCCCTTTTTCTTTAAATTATATAAGAAAAATAAATAAAAAACAAATAATGACACATTTTTCTTTACATTATTTATCATTAACTTTCAACAGTGCCAGCACCAATATGCTGCATATTCTCCCCTTTTAAAATTAAACTTGTTGAAAGAAAAAGCAATCTTATCGTAAAAAAGTTTTTCCAAGTTTTCCAAACTTATCATAACACAAGATGGCCCTCTTTGAGGACATCCAACAATTTTTTCGAAAAAGCACCTCTTAGTAAAACAATCCAACAACTGATGACTTGCATCAATCCATTTTATTTTGAAAATTTCTTTTCTTTCCAACATTTCTTTTATACTCACGTGATCAATCCTCAACCTCTCTTCTGCAACACTTTTGTCAAATAGACATTGTCCCAGAGAAAATGGTTATCGATGTAGCATTCCTTAGGAAAACATTTCTCCGATTGCCCCTTATATAAGAGTTCCTTTAAAATACTCGATATATACATACCCATATCTATCACTTCTATCAGTGCAAGTGTCTCAGCAGCTAAGCTACTTTTAACCTTCCTCTTTATTTTCTTCGATTCCCAGGCTAATGGACATTTATCATTTCTTCCCACCAAAAATATAACAAACCCTACTGCGCTCGAAGATTGGGAAGATTAGTGTGTGAGGCGTCACTAAAAATGACCAATTTCATCTCTTCTGGGTCACCCAATGCTGGAAACTTGGCATGTACATTTATCAAAACTCAATCTCTTCATGTCATATTTGCTTTCAGCACTTCCCCAACAGTAACATGTTTCAGCATGGTGCTCAACTCTAATACATCATAGCAGGCATCCGGCCTAATTTGTGTGCACAACCAGTTCAACTGCCTGATTAAGCTCCTTAACTGGCCTACTTCTTCCTTGGTTGCAGAGTCTTCCTTTTGTGAGGATCTGGCCCAATTTATTGGGATCCAATGAACATTCTCTAGGTAAGACTGTTGATTTTGGGTTACCCCCAACTTAGTCTGCCTAATATTCAACCCTATATATTTAAAAGCTCTGGAAGCCTGACTTCCAATTTTAAATTAAAGCAAAACACTGCGGTTGCTGGAAATCTGAAATAAAAACAAGAAATGCTGGAACCACTCAGCAGGTCTGGCAGCATCTATGGAAAGAGAAGCAGAGTTCTCCAGCTATATATATATATATATATACACTTAAATACAATGAACTAATTAGCACCCAACACCTGTTCACCCTATTATCTTGAACTACCAGGTATTTATCATCCATTAACAGAACTTCAGACCCTCACAATATGGCCCCCTGCAAGTTTCAGCATAGTGCAGAGAATTTGCATACAATCGCTGGATCAAAGTGTTTTATCATTTAAAAATACTGTCGGAAGGGGGTAAGGCCTAGTCAGCAGTTCAGCCACAGTGTAAATACTAAAGGCAATGTATATGGTCCTAATTCTTCAAATATTAGACCACAATTTTGTGTTTTAATGAGTTTGGGGGAGGGATGGGCATGTAGAAGGCCCTAAATTTGTTGGGTGCCCGGAACCCTCAAGAATTTTAAATCTAGCTGTGGTTTCAGGCAGGCGGAGGTGGTGCTGGTGGGGTTGGTATTTGGGATATGGACAGGCCCAGATTGCAGGTTGGAGCATTTTAACTCCCAGCCTCACCTGCATGCTGCTGGTCAGCAGGCAGAAATTGGCAGCTGGCAGGAATAGATGTTCGGATGGGCTGGAGACCACGAGCTGGCTCCAAGGGAAGGCTCACCAGTAACACCAACCCTGCTCTTCCTGGCCCCACATAGGAAAGATTTCCTGTTACCTTCGAGGGCCACTTTGTCCATTTGACAGCTTCTGACCTGCCTTCACTTAATGGGAAAGCCACAGCAACTTCCCTGCTCAGGGCCTGCTTAAAATCCAACTATTGTCCTATTGACTTAATGGGACCCATTTCACATAAATTCATGAGATCCCCGCTCACTTTTGGCAGGTCCTTAGCTGCTGAACTGCAGTAACCAGTTAATTAGCAGTCTGTGAGATTCCAGTAGGGTCAGGGATAGGCACAAACATGTTGCACTATGGACATTTGACAAAATTATTGACTCAGCCACGGGCTTGGAGGCTGCATATAAAGTGTATAGCCAATCTAATGCCATCACAACCCAGTCCAGTTTATTTAGTGAGATACCCGGCATTGTTTTTCCATGCACAAGTATTCAATGTCTGCCCGCACACTTGAGACTCAATTTTACTTGGGTTCCACGCTCTGTGGCAGCGCCATTTGAACTCAGCGGGGTGTCCGCAATCAGCAGCCGCCGAGGAGCCCCCACGATATTTCGGGCAGGGGCTCATCTAAGTAGTGGGGGCAGAGCGCCTGCCCCTGATAACATGTAGGGGCGGCCACTGTGTCCCCGGCAATGGCGCCCGGTGCCACCCCACAGATGCCGGTGCCATTTTTAAAGGGCTTTATGCCCTTACAATAATTTCAATTTTTAAAGTGAAAACATAAGTGGTTTGTATTAAATAGAAAGGTAAGTAATAGAGGCCCTTCCCCAACCCCCTGCCCCGACCCCCCACAACTGGTTATTTCATTGCCTGAAATGATCATCCACTGATTTCTCAAATACCAGAACTTCCCCCGCAACCTTCCGACATTTGGCCTGTAACCCCTTCCCACCATTCATGCAACCAATTACATTTGTTTTCACCACTTCCCCACCCCTCCCGCCCTGTAGTTTGTATTACTCCCCGCTCCCCACCAGGTTCTCACCTTGGACCGCCGTGTGGAGTTCTGAAGGCGTGCAAATGAACGCAAGCCGTAAAATCGCCATGGGACGGCAGGTAAGTTATTTTGCATATATTTAATGCTGGTCTGCATATGGAGATGAAGGGCCTTACGCCAGGAAGCAGGGGGGGTTGCACTGAGGTCCCCCCTCCGCCAGTAATATGCGGCGGGCCTTTCCCAACATCGCAGGTCGCGGCGGGCCTCTCCCCGCAGCATTTTACCAGCCCCCGCACCGCGACTCGCGGCATCGAGAGGCCGGTAAAATTGTGGAGAATTCGAATAGACGTCCATCTGTCAGGAGTAATCGTGATCTCCCTCTCCCCCTCTCGGAGTCCATCCCCCTCTTCCCCCACCTCATGTCCATCCCCATCTCCCTCCCTCTGTGTCCATTCCTCTCTCCCCCCTCTGTGTCCATTCCCCTCCACCCTCTCTGTGTCCATCCCCCCTCCCCACTCTGTACCCAACCCCCTCTCCCCTCTCTGTGCCATCTGCTCTGCCCCTCTCTGTGTCATCCCCCATCCCCTCTCTGTGTCCATCCCCCTCTTCCCTCTCTGCGCATCCATCCCCCTCTCCCCTCTCCCCTCTCTTCGTGTCCATCCCCCCTCCTCCACCGCGTCCATCCCCCTCCCCCCAGGCGTTCATACTGCTCTCCTCAACTGTGTCCATCCCTATCTCCCCCTCTATGTCCGTCCCATCTCAGTTTGCCCATCCCCCCTCCCCTCTCTGTGTGCCCATCCCTCTCTCCCCACTGTCTGTGTCCACCCCCCTCTCCTCACCTGTCCATCCCCTTCTCCCCTTTCTGTGTCCATCCCCCTTTACCCCACTCTGTGTCCATCCCCTTCTCCCATTTCTGTGTCCATCCCCTTCTCCCCTCTCTGTGTCCATCCCCCTCTCCCCACTGTGTGTGCCCATCCCCCTCTCCCCCACTCTTTTTCTATCTCCCTCTCCACACCCTCTGTGTCCATCCCCCTCTGTCCCCTTGGCCAGTGCTTGTTTAAAGGGCTTCCTGACTCTCAGCATGCTCCCTCCGCGCTGTGCCTCTGGCTGTGTGCTGGCCCACTTCTTGATCACTCCTCAGCTTCTCCCTCCCTCTCCCCTGCAGCAGCCATTCCTGCTCACTCCCTGAGCGAAAACAGCAGGGGCAGCCGATCCCAGCGCACCTGCACAAGGAACCGCCATTCAGCGCTCATCCCACCCAGGCAGCCTGCTGTCAGTCATAGACACTGAGCAATCACAGATAGGCGGCCACTGTCTGTCAGATGCAGGTCCCATATCAATCTGACGTACACATTAATAGGGGAGCCGTCAGTGAAAGTCAAGCCATGGGCAGCCCGCTGTCAGAGGATTAGCGGGCCAGATGGAAACCACGGACCTCAAAATTTTTTACAGTGGACACTGGTGTCCATGTACAGACACATTGCCAACCTCTGTGTAGGGATAGGCCAATAAGGCTGAATTCACCAGTTTAAAGGTGGGTTAAAATTCATACAAAACATGGGCAGTAACCTAACTGGAAACTGGTGAATGACTAAGCTCATTTCTGTTTCTGCTGTGGGAAGCTAGTGGAGTGAATTGACTTACTGAGCAAAGCAGAGATGACTTGAAAAATAACATTTCTGTTTTAATTTCTGATCTGCTGAATTTGCAGGCTGTTTTCCCACGTCCTCATCCTCTTGGTTATTTGGGTCTTTTTCACGCCCTGGCGACTTGCATAATCTATTGTCATTTTTACGACTCTCCATCACCTCACTTACTATTTTTGATATCATCTAACAGCTTTATATTAAGTTAAATAACAACTCATTAACTCCCTTTATGTGCTTTGTGTATCTGTTGGTTCTCTCCCCTCTTCACTGCATAACTAACAATAGTAACCTTCTTTTCTTTTGGGCCTCCTTATCTCGAGAGACAATGGATACGCGCCTGGAGGTGGTCAGTGGTTTGTGAAGCAGCGCCTGGAGTGGCTATAAAGGCCAATTCTGGAGTGACAGGCTCTTCCACAGGTGCTGCAGAGAAATTTGTTTGTCGGGGCTGTTGCACAGTTGGCTCTCCCCTTGCGCCTCTGTCTTTAGTAACCACACTGTAAAAATAAACTACTTCATTGGCTGTGATGCCTGCTTATCTTTTAGTGTTTAATTCAAATGCAGGGCACATAGCCAAAATATTAAAGCCCTTCTTTTCTATTTACAGACAGAATGACACTATGCATTTCCAGCAATTTTTAGTTTTAGTCAGTATAAACTTCACCTCATCTGGTTTGCTTTTTCTTCTCCCTGAGTTTTATTTGATTGTTTTTATATCTCAGCAGATAGTAAACATCAGTTAATTAAGATTGTTGCCATGTATAAAGTATACAGAAAGAAAATACAGGCTAGTCAATAAACTATACAGTAAGCCTACAGATAAATGGGTGTAAACCACATAATATTGTTTCAGGTCCAGCCTTTTGAATGCCATTTAACTTGCAAGATTATGCCAGATCTTAGGTTGTGTAGCCTAGGGTTTCAAATACCAATCATTGCAGTTAACATCGCACAGTAGAATTTGTGTAGTGTTGCCATTATGTCTCCTATCAATTTGAATGCAGAGATATCAAGCTCAGGGCCCAATTGCTACAGACTAAAATCACAGAAGTAATTACACAGACACAATATACAGGAGCATATTAGTTATTCGTTATGAAGTACAAGGCAATATTATACTAGAGACACAGAAAACTGGATTGTATGCAGTAGGGAACTATCCATCCCCTTTTCAAACTCCTTCAGCCCTCAAACAATGCACTGACAAACTGGAATGTGAAAATATTGTCCATAAAACTTCTAATAAGAAGAAAATTAAATCTCCACTTTCTATTTCTTACTTGGATGGTAACTGGTCTTTCTCCAATAACCAGGGAATCTGTCTCTCGCAGCTGAAAAGATGGGCGTGACAATACCACCAGGTTTAAAACATCATTCACAATTAAAGCTTGTCTGCTCAATCTGAAATCTATAACAACTCCCCACCTCAAGCAGTTAAATTACAAATTCTTACTAAAGTACACCTTCATACCAACACTATAAAAATTAAACAAATACTTTTGTGTCTGTCTTCATGGTAGAAGACACCAAAAACATTCTGGAAATAATGGGGACCCAAGGGTCCAGTGAGAATGAGGAAATTAAAGAAATCAGTATAAGTAAGTAAATAGTACTGGAGAAATTGATGGGACTAAGTGGAGATAAATCCCCTGGACCTGATGACCTGCATCCTAGGGTGTTAAAAGAGGTAGCTTCAGAGACAGTGGATGTATTGGTTTTTATCTTCCAAAATTGCTTAGATTCTAGAACAGTTGCCAAGGATTGGAGGGGAGCAAACATAACCCAGCTAATTAAGAAAGGAGGAAGACAGAAAATAGGAAACTACAGGCCAGTTAGCCTAACAAAAGTCGTAAGCAAAGTGCGAAAATCTATTATAAGAGATGTGGTAAGAGGGCACTTAGAAAATCCTAATATGATTAAGCAAAGTCAAGACAGATTTATGAAAGGGAAATCATTTTTGACAAATCTGTTAAGAGTTGTTTCAGGTTGTAAGTATTAAGATGGTTAAGGGGGAACCAGTGCATATAGTGTATTTGGATTTCCAAAAAGCATTCGATAAGGTGCCACATGAAAGGTTATTACAGAAAATTAGGACTCATGGAATTGGGGGTATTATATTAGCATGAATTGAGGTTTGGTTAATGGACAGAAATAGACAAGTTGGGTGAGTGGGCAAGAGCATGGCAGATGGAATATAATGTGGCCAAGTATGAAATTATCCACTTTGGTAGGAAAAATAAAAAAGCGGAATATTTTTTGAATGGTGAGAGACTGGGAAATGTTTGCATTCAGAGAAACCTAGCTGTCCTTGTACTTGAATCACAGAATGTTAACATGCAGTTACAGCAAGTAATTAGGAAAGCTAATGGTATGTTAGCTTTTGTTACAAAGGGATTGGAGTATAAGAGTAAAGAAATCTTAGCACAATTATACAGGGTGAGGGTACAGGTGAGGCCACACCTGGGGCTGAATTTTTACAGCTCGCCGCCAAGAAAACCAGCGCATGTGAAATGTACGCTGCTGAGCTGCCGCGATATTTAGTTGAGCGGCTCATTTATATGGAGGGGCGGAACACCGGCCCCTAATGACATAGAGAGGCAGGTGCTGCATCCCCAGCAAAGGCGTCCAGCGCCACCACGCAGGCAGCAGCACCATTCTTAAAGGGCTTCAGGCCCTTCTGAGGCATTTAAATTTTTGAAGGCACAGTTTTTCAAAAATTAAAATTAAAATTTTATTCAACGTTCCAAACCCCTCTCCCACCCCCCATGTCTAATTAATTAATTAATTGCGCTGTTCCCCCAAAAAACATTTCTTCCGATCCTGAATTTCTTGCCCCCCCCTCAAACTTTAGTAACTTTGCCCTTCAACCCCTTCCCACCATCCCCTCAACCAACAGCAAGAGTTTTCCCCTCTTCCCCCCCCCCCCCCCCCCCACATCCCTCCGCCTTGAAAAGGTCAGTCCTCCTCCCCTCCCTACTAATGTGCCGCCTCGGATCTCCAAACGTGAGTTCCGGCAACCGGCTGGAATATCAGCATGGGACGGCCGTCGTGACGAGGCAACTAATTATGCATTCATTAAAATGTATTTAAATTAATTTTCTGTCGCTGAGTGGCGAGGGGCCACTCCGAGGCCCTAGCACTGCCGGTAAAATTGTGGGGGGGGGGTGGTCCTTCCCGGCATTGGGGAGCGTGGCGGGCCTCTCCCGGAAGTATTTCCAGGCTCCCCCCCTACCCAGCCCCACCCCCACCACGACCCCCGATGTCAGGGGGCTGGTAAAATCCAGCCCCTAGAGTACAATGTGCAATTTTGATGTTCTTACCTAAGGAAGGGCAAACATGCCTTAGAGGGAGTGCAATAAAGATTCACCAGACTGGTTTGTGAAATGAAGGGATTGTGCTATGAGGAGAGATTGAATAGATTAGGCCTATATCCCCTGGAGTTTAAAAGAATGAGAAGTGATCAAATTGAAACATATAAAATTCTTAAGGGGCTTGATGGGTAGATCATGAGCAAATGTTTCCCCTGGCTGGGAAATCTAGTACACAGAGTCACAATCTCAGAATAATGGATCAGCCACTTAGGACTGAGATGTGAATCTTTGGAATTCTCTAACCCAGAGAACTGTGGATGTTGTTATTGAATATATTCAAGACAGAGATCAATAGAGTTTTCAGTACTGAGGGAATTATGGGATATGGGGATAGTGTAGAAAGTTGGAGTTGAGATAGTCGATCAGCCATAATCTTACTGAATGGCGGAGCAGGCTTAAAGGGCCAAATGCCTACTCCAGCTCTGATTTCTTACGTTCTAAAATACCAGATGACATTATATTGAGAAACAGAACAAAAGTTCAGACATCCACATAGATGAAGGTGATAAAGTTATAAGATGAATTGAGTGGACAAAGGAATAGTTAGTTTTAAATGTTCTTAATCAATCAAACAGTGACATTTGCAGTTGATCACTTAAGTCATGTTTCTACTGGCACTTGTTTATATTGGATTCAGGAGATTGGTTTCTGTAAACTGCCTTGCAGTGTTTACAAAATCTGGTTTCCCTTTTCTTTATTCATTCACTGGATGTGGGTGTTGCTGGCAAGTTCAGTACTTATTGCCCATCCTTAACTGCCCTTGAGAAGGTGGTGGTGAAGGTACAACCACAGTGCCATTAGGGAGGGAGTTCCAGGACCGTAACCCAGTGACAGTAAGGAATGGCAATATAATTCCAAGTCATGATGGTAAGTGACTCGGAAGGGAACTTGCAGGTGGTGATGTTCCCATGCGCTTGCTGCCCTTGTCCATCTCAGTAGTTGAGGTCGCAGGTTTGGAAGGTACTGTTGAAGAAGCTTTGGTGAGTTGCTGCAGTGTATCTTGTATCTTGTAGATGGTACACACTGCAGCCACTGTGCCGATGATGGATGGAGTGAATGTTTAACATGGTGGATGGGGTGCCAACAAAACAAGCTACTTTGTCATGTATGATGTCAAGTTTCTTGATATTTGAGCTGTACTCATCCAGGCAAGTGGAGATTATTCCATCACACTCTTGATTGTACCTTGCAGATGATGGACAGGCTTTGGGCAGTCAGGCGGTGAGTTATTCATTGCAGAATTCTCAGCCTCTGACCTGCTCTGGTACCACAGTATTTATAGGGCTGGTCCAGTTAAGTTTCTGGGCAATGGTAACCCCAGGATGATGATGATCGTGGATTCGATGAGGGGAATGTCATTGAACGCCAAGGGGAGATGGTTAGACTCTCTCTTATTGGAGATATCAATGCCTGGCACTTGGGTGACACGCATGTTACTTGCCACTTATCAGCCCAAGCCTGAATGATGTCCAGGTCTGTTGCATGCAGGCAGGAGTTACGAATGGAACGGAACACTGTACAATCATTATTGAACACCCCACTTCTGGCCTTATGATGGAGTGAAGGGTCATTGATGAAGTAACCAAAAATAGTTGGGCTTAGGATAATTGCCCTGAGGAACTCCTGCAGTGATATCCTGGAGCTGAGATGATTGACCTTCATTGATCACAATCATCTTTCTTTGCACTGGGTATGACTCCAACCTTGAGAGTTTTCCCAGATTCCCATTGACTTCAGTTTTGCTAGGGCTCCTTGATGCCACATTCAGTCAAATGCTGCCTTGATGTCAAGGGCAGTCACTCTCACCTCACCTCTGGAATTTAGCTGTTTTGTCCATGTTTGGACCAAGGCTCAGTTTTCTATAGATCTGCCACCTGAATTAGGGAGTTGAATTAAGCAATTTCCAAAAAATTGGCCTTTTCTAAAACTTATTAATTCACAGGATGTGGACATTGCTGGCAAGGCAGGCATTTATTGGCCATCCCTATCTTCTTGAACTGCTTAAACCTGTGGCGAAGGTGCTGCCACGATGCTGTTGGAGAGGGAATTCCAGCACTTCGACCCTAATGAGCCTAAATTAGGATCAGTGTAAAAAGTAGCTTTAGTTAGCAATGTACAAATTAACTTTAACGACATTTCTTTAATCTGTCCTAGCGACAGAAGTGGCTGACACCATTTCAAACATACCAGCATGCCATTTTAGTCTGGTTTACCATTGCTTTTTAAAAAACATAAGGTGATTGAAGCAAAAGATTCATTTTCTTTGCTCACAGGCATATTGATGGTTGTTTGTAGAACAAAGTCCGAATGGTCAGACAGTAATTTATTATTAATGATGATAGAAACCTGGTCAACCACAAGACATTTAGTTAAGTTTATTTTAAGGAAAGATTATAGAAGCTTTTAAGGAAAAAAATCAACTGCCATAATCTCCAATGTGCGTGTCTAGCATCATAAATATGGTCTAAACAAGCATCAGTAGCTCAGAGGACGCTTACAGCATCCTGAGCTTCCTGGAGAACAGAGGTAGGTAAAAAGAGAAGAGCCAACCTGCACAGGAGCCTCAGGGTCTCAAACAGCAGTGTGTGGGATCAGGTCAGCTTCTACTTCAAGCGAAATTACTGCAGTGTTTTTTCCCCTGTTTAATATGTTTATTCGTTGCTTGTGAAAGGGTAACAGCAATTTAATTCAATTGGTCCTGCAGATATTTAGATGCAAGGAACAAAAACTCTTCCCTATTTTGCAAATCTGCCACTCTTTGATATGCAGCAATTTAATTAAAAGTGAAACATTTGAATAAATCAGTGTGGTAACTTGCTGTGAAGAGAAAGCTGGATTGTGCCGATGTGGGGATGTCAGTGCTGCACTGTATCTGAGTGAAAGACATTGGGAGTGGAATAGCTCTAGGTGTCATAGGGTTGTATCTTCTAGTATGTATATTTTTTATACAATTATATATGTTTTATATTATGTATTTTCCGTATGCTCCATGTGCTCATCTATTCTACTTCCAATAATTAAATAATAAACATCGGAAACAGCTGAGATGGCTCCAGCTGCAATATATTATTTATTCATAGACTTGGGTTGAGTGAGTTACATAGCTTCAGTTACTCATGGAACTGCAATGCGTTACTATCACAAATTTTCTTTATTTATGTAACTCTGGTCCGAAGAACATAAGTGGACTTATTTATCTACCGGCAGTAGGAGAGGGGAACAGTGTTTAATTACTTACCTGCTTATAATTTCTTTAAAAAAAAAATTACCTGTGAGCAACACCACTGGAGATCCACTAGTAAGTTACATTTCATTAAAAAGAAACCTGACTGCGTACCAAACTAAAGTTGATGGATGTCAAAGGGAAACCCTTTCAGTGGCTGCAATCATATCTGATGCAAAGCAAAATGGTTTTGTTTGTCAGATACCATTCATCGCAGTCCCAGGATGTCGCAGCAGGAGTTCCTCAGAAAAGCATCCATGGCCCAACTAATCTTCACCTGCGTCATCAATAACCTTCGCTCTGTGATAGTTTCAGGACTGTGGCTGCTCGCTGACAATTCCACAGTGTTCAGGCCCATTCACAACTCCTTCGATAATGAAGTAGCTCATGCCAGCCTAGAGCTGCAGTTGGGTAACAGATAGTCTTAGGCTGGCAAATGCAGGCTGCATTTGCACCACATAATGACCATCTCAAACAAGAGAAAGCCCAGCCATAATCTCTTCATTGGCATTACCATTGCTGAGTCCTCGACCATCAACTTTTTAGAGGTCACCGTTGATTAGAAGCAGAAGCCACACAGACGCCATGGTTACAATGGCCAGGCCCAGACTGAGGTACTCTGCAATCCGTGGCTCACTTCCTGACCTGCAAAGCTTCTCCACCATCTACAAGGCACAAATCAGGATTGTGATGGAATACTCACCACTCTCCTTAATGCGTACAGCCACAACAACATCCAGGAAGCTCTACACCATCCAGGACACAGCAGCTTTCTTGATTGGCACCCCAGCTACTAGACTCAATATTTACCCCTTCCATCACCAGCACACTGTGGCTACAGTATGTACAATCTATAGGATGCAAAGCAGTAATGCACCAAGTTTACTTCAACATCATCTCCCAAAACCTCTAGGACCAAGAAGGATAAAAGCAACAATGTTGCCCTCCTAGTCACACATCATTCTGACTTGAACATATATCACTGTTCTTTCACCCCAGGTTGTGGTAGCCTTTTTGAATTGTTACAGGGATGGGCAGTAAACAAGGCCTCTGCAGCATCACACAAAGCCTGCGAACTTAAGATAAGATGATGGTTTCCCAATTAACCCAAAATCTCGCTATATTTAGCACAAAGGAAGATGGTTGTGGTTGTTGGAGGTCAATCATCTCAGCTCTAGGACTTCACTGCAGGAGTTCCTCAGGGTAGTGTCCTAGGCCCAACCATCTTCAGCTGCTTCATCAGTGACCTTCCCTCCAATATAAGGTCAGAAGTGGGGATGTTCGCTGATGATTGCGCAGTGTTCATACCATTCACAACTCCTCAAACACTGAAGCAGTCCATGCTCGCATGCAGAAAGATCTGCACAACATTCAGGCTTGGGCTAAGAAGTAGCAAATAACATTTGTGCCACTCAAGTGCCAGGCAGTGAACATCTCCAACAAGAGAGAATCTAACTATCTCCCCTAATTCCGATGGCATTACCATCATGAATCCTCACCATCAACATCCTGGAGGTCATCATTTACCAGAAACTTAACTGGACCAGCTATGTAAACACGTTGGCTACAAGAGCAGATCAGGAGCTGGGAATTCTCTGGCGAGTAACTCAGCTCTTGACTCCCCAAAGCCTTTCCACCATCTGCAAATCACAAGTCAGGAGCGTGATGGAATACTCTCCACTTGCCAGGATGAGCGCAGATCCAACAACACTCAAGAAGCTTGACACCATCCAGGACAAAATGGCTCGCTTGATCGGCACCCCATCCACTACCTTTCAACATTCACTCCCTCCACCACTGATGCACAGTGGCAGCAGTGTGTACCATCTACAAGAAGCATTGCAGCAACTCACCAAGGCTTCTTTGACAGCACCTTCCAAACCCACGACCTCTACCACCTAGAAGGACAAGGGCAGCACACATATGGGAACACCACCATCAGCAAGATTCCCTCCAAGTCACTCACCATCCTGACTTGTAACTTTATCACCATTCCTTCTTCCTGACTGGGTTAAAATCTTGAAAATCCCTCTCTAACAGTGCTGTGGGTGTACCTATACCACATGAACTGCAGTGGTTCAAGAAGCCGGCTTACCACCACTTTCTCAAGGGCAATTAGGGATAGGCAATAAATGCTGGCATAGCCAGCGATGCTCCCATCCCTTGATGAAGAAAATAAAATCATGCTAACCTCTCCTTTACTGGCTCAACATCTGTTTTTCTTACACTACTGTGAAGTTCCTTGGGACACTAAAGACAATATATAAATGTAAATTGCTGTTGTTGTTCAGCTGCTGAAACCTCCTTTGTTATTTAATCTTTATATCCAGCACTGTCCAGTGCTACACTGCATGCAATAGCACAGGACGTAGACATGTTATATCTTGCATTCTCAAACAGAATCATCCCCATCAGCATTTAGTGCTCCCACTGCACTAGTTCCCATCTATCATTAGATGTTCGACTAAAAAGAGAAACGTGCTGAAGATGCAAGTGTTGCTCACAGATAATGGTTTGGGATTTAACCTACAGGTGGCAATTTTGAGGGAAGTGATTGTACAATTACATGAATTGAGATAACAGAGGAGTTTAAGCAAATATCAAAACTCCAGCATAGAACAGAGTGTATTTATTATGTGATATAGAGCTGGCCAAAAGACTGCAGAAATTCTAAAAAATAAAGCCTAGAGTTATAATAATTCAGTATTTTGTTTTTAGTCTCTTAAGAATATAGAACATAGAACAGTACAGCACAGTACAGGCCCTTCGGCCCACGATGTTGTGCCGAACCTTTAACCTACTCTAAGATCTAAGTAACTACCTACCCTTCATTCTACTATCATCCATGTACCTATCCAAGAGTCGCTTAAATGCCCCTAATGTATCTGCTTCTACTACCACCGCTGGCAGCGCATTCCACGCACCCACCACTCTCTGTGTAAAGAACCTACCTCTGACATCTCCCCGAAACCTTCCTCCAATCACCTTAAAATTATGCCCCCTGGTGATAGCCCTTTCCACCCTGGGAAAAAGTCTCTGACTATCCACTCTATCTATGCCTCTCATCATCTTGTACCCCTCTATCAAGTCACCTCTCATCCTTCGCTCCAATGAGAAAAGCCCAAGCTCCCTCAATCTTTCTTCATAAGACATGCCCTCCAGTCCAGGCGGCATCCTGGTAAATCTCCTCTGCACCCTCTCTAAAGCTTCCACATCCTTCCGATAATGAGGCGACCAGAACTGAACACAATATTCCAAGTGTGGTCGAACCAGGGCCTTATAGAGCTGCAGCATAACCTCGCGGCTCTTAAACTCAATCGCCCTGTTAATGAAAGCCAACACACCATATGTCTTCTTAACAACCCTATCAACTTGGGTGGCAACTTTGAGCGATCTGTGGACATGGACCCCAAGATCCCTCTGTTCCTCCACACTACCAAGAATCCTGTCTTTAAGCCTGTATTCCGCATTCAAATTCGACCTTCCAAAATGAATCACTTCACACTTTTCCAGGTTGAACTCCATCTGCTACTTCTCAGCCCAGCTCTGCATCCTGTCAATGTCCCGTTGCAACCTACAACAGCCTTCCACACTATCCACAACTCCAGCAACCTTCGTGTTATCGACAAACTTGCTAACCCAGCCTTCCACTTCCTCATCCAAGTCATTTATAAAAATCACAAAGAGCAGAGGTCCCAGAACAGATCCTTGTGGAACACCACTGGTCACCGAGCTCCATGCTGAATACTTTCCATCTACTACCACCCTCTGACTTCTATGGGCCAGCCAATTCTGTATCCAGACAGCCAACTTTCCCTATATCCCATGCCTCCTTACTTTCTGAATGAGTCTACCATGAGGAACCTTATCAAACGCCTTGCTAAAATCCATATACACCACATCCACTGCTCTTCCTTCATCAATGTGTTTTGTCACATCGTCAAAGAATTCAATAAGACTTGTGAGGCATGACCTGCCCCTCACAAAGCCATGCTGACTGTCTCTAATCAAACCATGCTTTTCCAAGTAATCATAAATCCTGTCTCTCAGAATCCTCTCCAATAATTTGCCCACTACCGACGTAAGACTGACTGGTCTATAATTCCCAGGGTTATCCCTATTCCCTTTCTTGAACAAGGGAACAACATTTGCCACCCTCCAATCATCTGGTACTACTCCAGTGGACAGTGAAGACGCAAAGATCATCGCCAAAGGCGCAGCAATCTCTTCCCTCGCTTCCCGTAATATCCTTGGGTATATCCCGTCTGGCCCCGGGGACTTATCTGTCCTCATATCATTCAAAATTTCCAGCACATCCTCCCTCTTAACCTCAACCTGTTCAAGCATGTGAGCCTGTTCCACGCTGTCCTCACAAACGACCAGGTTCCTCTCACTAGTGAATACTGAAGCAAAGTATTCATTTAGGACCTCCCCTACCTCCTCCGACTCCAGGCACAAGTTCCCTCCACTATCCCTGATTAGCCCTACCCTCACTCTGGCCATCCTCTTGTTCCTCACATAAGTGTAGAACGCCTTGGGATTTTCCTTAATCCTACCCGCCAAGACTTTTTCATGTCCCCTTCCAGCTCTCCTAAGTCCATTCTTCAGTTCCTTCCTGGCTACCTTGTAACCCTCTAGAGCCCTGTCTGATCCTTGCTTCCTCAACCTTAAGTAAGCTTCCTTCTTCCTCTTGACTAGCTGTTCCACATCTCTTGTCATCCAAGGTTCCTTCACCCTACCATCCCTTCCCTGCCTCATCGGGACAAACCTATCCAGCAGTCGCAGCAAGTGCTCCCTAAACAACCTCCACATTTCTGTCGTGCATTTCCCTGAGAACATCTGTTCCCAATTTATGCTCCCCAGTTCCTGCCTAATAGCATTGTAATTCCCCCTCCCCCAATTAAATATTTTCCCATCCCGTCTGCTCCTGTCCCTCTCCATGACTATAGTAAAGGTCAGGGAGTTGTGATCACTATCGCCGAAATGCTCTCCCACCGAGAGATCTGCCACCTGGCCTGGTTCGTTGCCAAGCACCAAGTCCAACATAGTCTCCCCTCTAGTCGGCCTATCTACATATTGAGTCAGAAAACCTTCCTGGACACACCTGACAAAAACTGCTCCATCCAAACTATTTGCACTAAGGAGGTTCCAATCAATAGTAGGGAAGTTGAAGTCACCCATGACAACAACCCTGTTACTTCTGCACCTTTCCAAAATCTGCCTCCCAATCTGTTCCCCCATGTCTCTGCTGCTATTGGGGGGTCTATAGAAAACTCCCAACAAAGTGACTGCTCCTTTCCTGTTTCTGACTTCCACCCATAATGACTCAGTAGACAAACCCTTCTCGAAGACCTCCCTTTCTGCAGCTGTGATACTATCCCTGATTAACAATGCCACTCCCCCACCTCTTTTACCTCCCCCCCCTATTCCTTTTGAAACATCTAAACCCTGGAACATCCAACATCCATTCCTGCCCCTGTGATATCCACGTCTCCGTAATGGCCACAACATCGTAGCTCCAAGTACTGATCCATGCTCTAAGCTCATCACCCTTATTCCTGACACTTCTTGCCTTAAAATAGACACACTTCAACCCATCATACTGGCTGCAACTTTGCCCTGTCAACTGTCTAACCTTCCTCACAGACTCTCTGCACTCTGTATCTGCCTGTTCAACAGCTACCCCATCCACTGATCCGTGACTCCGGTTCCCATCCCCCTGCCAAACTAGTTTAAACTCTACAGATACACTATTTATCCTGTCTATTTAGACAGTAATATTTGTGATTGCAATGTAGTACACAGCAAAGTCCTCCAGCATGCTGTCGTTTGAAGGTTAGGATCATTTGGCCAGACTTTGGGAGTCAAGGGTTATTGGCATTCTTCCTTACCTGGAGAGTAGGGACACTACAGAATCCCATTTTAACATGTTAAAGTTTTGTAACCTTGAAGTGCAATTTACTTCACTTATGAATTATGAATATGAAGTGCTACTGGATATCAATATTTTGTATTGAAAGATACACTCTGCAAGTCTGCAAGCCACATTCCAACAACACCTCACTGAACACCTTTTACTACATTTCTGGAGAGAATGCAGCTACAAGCTGATCATTTGAGAGGCAATGCTTACCTCATCACTAGCCTAGTCTTTATTTTAGTATTTCCTTTCTTGCTCATCCCAAGTTACAAGTATGCAAACCTACATACCCTTCCTTCTCACTGTGTTGAATTCTTATTCAGGACCTCAGAATTGGAGTTCCTTATCCCCTCCCCACCCACAGTATTCCTTTAAGTCTAGTCTTCTAGATTTTTATCTGTTATCTCCTACAGCCCTAATATTGTTTTGCACTATGGACCTTGACTCTTCAAAAAGGTTTCTTGGATCAAAAATGTCATATAGCGCATGCAGAATATGTACCATCAATACTACGTTCGGCCCTTTAAAAATATAAATGAGGAGACTAGTGCCTATTTAGTGACCACAAAGAATGCCTGCAAAATCATTTGACCTAATTTTGGGCATCCTTGGGGTTTAGGATATTGTTTGCCTAAATTGGACCTCATTGCGCCTGTTTTACACCCATAAAACGGGTGCAACAGGTCCAATTTCTACCTTATTAAATTTATCCCCTGTATGTAAACATACATAGAAATATACTGATAATCTAGCATCTGATCAGGAGCATAATGTGTGAGTCTCAAGTAACGTTCTCAGTCTAACACTACTGACTGATCAAAATCAAATTACCTTGCTGTGACAACTCACTCCGTAGCCTCTAAATTCCCAAATGCTTCTCGTTCCTGACACTTTTTCTCCCTGAGGATTCCTCCAACTGAAGTGGAGCTCCAAATAGCAATATATAAGGACTCTCATTCAGTTTTGAAACGTGTGTTAGATTAAGTTGTTTTGAAGGTTCGTACAATTGACAATAGACATTCACAATTTTGTGTATATTATAAAGTGTAAATTTACAAATTCAAATAAAACTGAGGACCATTCGTGGAAGGAATGCCTGAATTCTTTATTCTTCCTAACTTTTATTGTTAGATTCATTGTCCCATTAACATAGATAATTGAAGATCAGTAATAAATTAATAAATGCATGTAAAAAGGTGAACGGATGCGCCTCTTCCTTGAAGCTGTTTGCACAGATGTCTCTATTTCTAACGATGAAGCCAGGCACCTTCCCTAATGAATGCTTGACAAATCTATAATACATTGCTAATTGTTCACTGAAACCATTATAAATCCCATAGAAGCTGACAAAAGGCATGAATATCAAAGCCCTAGTCGAAACAGCCTTTGTCATATTTCCAGTTAAATCTAGCTGGTCAGATAGATATTTTTGTACTAACTGGCTGGTCCCATCTGGACAAACTAGAGTTGCTCTTCTTCCTCATATATTACTGCTTTCAGCATATCTGAATGTAAGTCTGCAATAGCTCCAACTATAAATGGCTTCCATTGTGTTTTTTTACTGGATTGCATTCTGCTTCCATTTGGCCTAATTGATTTGTGTATATCCAGAACTGTACTTTTACAACCAGTAAGAATTGCCAGTTTTTTAAAAAAGATCTTTGTATTAAAGTTGCAAGTATTCAAGCCTACACTCAAATAAAAACCAATGAGTTCAAATTTTTACTTTTGTCACAAAACATTACAAGTGAGAATGTGTTCTGTTTTTCAATAAATTCTCTATTTCTTCATTACATTCAAAATGATCCTTTTTTATGTCATATATGACCAGAAATACTTCGTAATTTGAAAGCTGCGCAGATAATTCATTGTTCGAAAGACTGAAATTTGACTAAATGTTTCATTTATGGTCTTTATTAATTAGAGTCTATCTTCTACCAAACGTTCTTGCTGCAGATTAGTAAATTAAGGAATATTTAACCTTAAAGTTAATTTTTTTTAAAATGAATTTTCCCCAACATTTTGATCAGATTTTCTCATCCAACTGTACAACTCAGATATCACACACCACACAATTACATACAAATAGCCTTCTTTGGATTGTATTAAAGAGAATACAGCCAAGCAGGCTGCTTGCCTGTACATTCTGGTCCTGCCTTCTAGCAGAAGAGTAGAACTCTTCAAAGCCATGAACATCAACAACCCTAGTCAAAACATTAAATGATTATTGAATATCCTGCCATGATCTGCTAGCAGGAAGTTTAACTCAATGAGTCAAGCAACAGTATCAGTTCGTCATTCACTCCAAGGGAAAGCATCTCACCTCGGTTTGACTTGCCTTTAATATCAGTTCACAATAGATTTAGGCTATAAGGCTAATCCCATCCACCCAGTGGGGAAGCCACTCTTGAAGGGAGCAAGAATTAAAGACAAAGATATAGCTGTCGCTGTTGTGAGTGCAAGCACATAGAATTAGCCCACATTTGCTACTTTTAGTAGCAAAAGTAGATGTAAGTATAAAGTGAAGAATGTCCCAGGACATCTTTGCCCATTCCTTGCCTGCGCCTCTGCCCCTGACCTACTTATTGGAGTCAGGAAAATGTAAATGCTTAGAGCAGGCACTGGGACCATTTGAGGTACAACTGGGGTACCCAACTCAGGTAAGGCAGCGGAAATATGATGCAGTGTAGAATGGCCAAAAACATGTGACAAATATAAGCCCCGATTTTAACCCTGCCCACACTTTGGGAATAGTGGGTGTGGGAGGTTAAAATGGCAGGGGGGCACTACTCTGAGATGTGAGAATTGTGCATAGTCCTAGACCCAGCAGTAAAAGCGAGCAGCCTGTAAGATTTGGGACAGATGAGGTCCAGGTAAGTTCTTTCTTCCTAGAAACACTGGGACACGGGAACAGGAGTAGACTATTCAGCACCTTGAGCCTGTTCCACCATTCTGGTTGATGATTATGGTTGATTTTTGTATTAGCTCTATCTACCTGTCTTGGTTCCATAATTCTTAATATCCTTGCCTAGAAACAACTATCAATCTTAGTTTTGAAATTTCCAATGACTTAGACTTATCAGCTTTTTGAGGGAGATAGTTTCAGATTTCCACTACCCTTCATGCCTACTCCTGCTCCTAATTTGTATGTTTGTATGTTTATAAGAAGTGCTTCCTGACATCACTGCTGAACAGCCCAGCTCTAATATTAAGGTTATGCCCCCTTGTTCTAAACTTTCCGCAGAAGAGGAAATAGGTTCTATCTACCCTATCAACTCCTTTAATCACCTTAAAGCACCTCAATGAGAATCCCCCCTTTAATCTTCTATATTCAAGGGATCACAAACATAGTCTGTGCAAGCTGTCCTCATAATTTAACCCTTTTAGCCTTGGTATCATGCTGGTGAAGATGTGCTGCACCCCCTCCAAAGCCAATACATCCTTCCTGAGCTGCGATGCCTAGATCTGAACACAGAACTCTGAATGACATCTAACTATAACTGTAACATAACTTCCATTCCTTTGTATTCCAGTCCCCATGAGATAAAGGCCAAAATTCTATCAGCCTTTTTAATTTTATTTTTTTGCAGCTGTCCACTAGCTTTTAGTCGTTTCTGCACATGGACTCCTAAATCCCTCTCTGCTCCTCCACAGTTCCTAGCTTCTCACCATTGCTGATGTTGTCAAAGTTCATTGTGGGCCAAGAGGAGCAGAAGTGCATTTCCTGATCCAACAAGGGCCGCCTACTTTTTTTATATATTGGATTTTAAATTTGCCAACTTGCCTGATGCAATCAATTGGTCAAAGCAGGCCTTTGAAAATATAACCACCTGCCTGCCTACCACCACAGCCCATAACAACACTAGATGCCAGGAATGCAGTGCAATTCTTTAGTGCCCATGTTGCTAAGCCACAGATGACAGGAAAGACCTTCTGTGAATTCACCCTATCCTTTGCATTGTATTCATATCTGCCCACTACTTTGTGGATAAATATCACTGTCTAGAATAAGGTGAATTCAATCAGTCCAACATCAAGCAGTTGATCATTTAATTGGAATAACAATGTACAAATAAGACAGCATTGTGGCTTTTTTGTAGATATGTCACACACCAAAAATCCAATTGCACATGGGTGATCATTAACAAAAATTACTTTGAAACATTTCTGTCCTCGAACTGAAACTTAATTGCTGCAGTTCCATTTTTCCTCTGCTTCAAAAGCTACTTACAATGAGGGACAGTATAAATAATGCAACGCTGCTGCTTAAGATGTTCATATATCCTCACTAGCAAATCTGTCACAGAGTTTCTATGAAACATTAGGTATGTATCTGGAAGATATGTTTTGGTGCACTGAACTGCAACATTCTAATTAATGATGTAGTGGCCTTTTCCATTGATATCCTAGATGCAGGAGGCTCTTCATTTGATCATGATTTCTGTTATGGACAGGTGGGAAATTTTCTGGCTGGTTTCCAGTCATCACCTCCCTACTGACCACAGATAGTATTTTGTTTAGTGTCTCAGCCCCTGTGTTTTGTTGGCCAAATAAACAGTGACAGGTTTTCTTGTGAGTTTAAAACAGAAGATTAAGTATTTATTGAATAATAATCACACAAAATATTTGCAACACCACCCATGCACACACTCAGTCTCTCATGCACACTCAAGAAAAGATATCGAGAGGGTAAAGGGTAAGAGGCGTTAAGAGCTCAGGGTGTAAAAGTCTGTTGTTTTCAGGACAAAACTGTGGGATTCTCTTGGAAGGTAAGTTTTAAAATTGCAAGCCTGTTTGATGATTGCCTTCCGCTTTCTGGATTGAAGTCTCCTGGTAGTCAACACTTCAGTTTGAAGATGGTGCTGGTATTTCTTTGCTCAATTTTCACAGTTGGAGGAGTTGTTCAAAAAGACACTCTATTATTTCTCTGCTGCAGTTGGTTGCAACTCGTCTCAGCAGGGTTCAACTATCTTAGCTGGAATTGATCTCTCTCAGCCTTGTGCTGGAATTAAAGATGGTTTTCGATATTCTCTCTGTGGCAGGAGGTCTCAGACTGACGTTCTGATGACTTGATGACTGATGATTTCATGACTTCCTTTGTTGACCAAAAAGGTTACCTTTATAGGTATATTCATAAAGTGTTAGTTTCGCCGATGTGACTTTAGGTTTTCGGTTCCTGAGGAGCTATGCAATGCCTTCTGATCTCAGCCCATTTTGATAAGATGAGGGATGTTCACACTTTGTTTTAATGATTGTAGCTGGAGATGGAACACCTGCCAGTGCCTTTGTTTTAGCTCACATTGTGGATAGCTCACATTCATGTATGATGAGCTGTTTATCCTCAATGCAGACAGAGTTAATGAGTTTCAGTTCCAGCAGACATGGATGTGTACTTCAGTGCAGGAGGAGGTATATGCCATGTGACTTAGTCCTCCAAGTGTACCAGTCTTTTTAAACTGTTCTATTTTTTATAACACTTCGGTTTATTTTATTTCCATCGCTGCACTTCCGTGAGTATGACACTTCATTTTGGTACAGAGAAAGCTAATAGTGATTTAAAGACCGTATGGTTGCTTAATTCTAACTAATGGGCACACAGCAATTTATTTTCAACTAAAGCAATAGGTTAGTGCACAAATTTACACAAAGACCTTTTAATATTGCTCTAAAGTACCAACATTTTCTGAGGTAGTCCAGTACTATCATGAATGTTGTACAAATGTACTGTGCAATGGAAGGTAGGACATGTAATACTTTAACATATACTTGCAGGCACCCAACAAAAAGAGAAAATATATTGGTTAAATCATCCTGTGCTGCATTTCTATACCTCATCATTCAGTTACAGAGAAGTGTTGGCAGATCCTCAAAGCACAGATTACCTGTTCACACACACAGCTGAGAAACAGCATAGGCCAAAGAGGAACTTTGAAGTACTTTGCCTCGACAGAACCACCATATTTTTAAGCTGTACCGAATAAATATTTGATAAAACTTGAAACAAAAGAATTCTGGAGACGAGGGGCTGGATTTTGTATTTCTCCCGCCGGGAGCAGCGGCGGGTGCAGAACATGGTAGCCATCCCCCACAGGACCCAGCCGTTGCGCCGACACATTTATGCGGCAGGTGGCCATTTAGCATATTCTGCCAGCCAACCCCTCTACCAATCACGTGGCGAGGGCGACCTTGGCGACGCCATTCACAGTGTCACCTGTTGAAGTAGCAGGTGCTGGCATCATTTTTAAAAGGCTGCCAGCCCTGCAAACAGTTCACCACAACGCAGAGTTCATCCCTTCCCCCCACCCATCAGAGTGCAGAGTTCACACCTTCCCCACCCCCCCACCCATCAGCGTGCAGAGTTCACCCCGTGCCCCCACCCATCAGAGTGCAGAGTTCACCCCTTGCCCCCACCCATCAGAGATCAGAATTCACCCCTTGTCCCCACCCATCAGACTGCAGAGTTCACCCCTTCCCCCCCCACCCATCAGAGTGCAGAGTTCATCCCTTCCCCCCACCCATCAGAGTGCAGAGCTCACCCCATCCACCCCCACCCATCAGAGTGCAGAGTTCACGCCTCCCCCCAACCATCAGAGTGCAGAGTTCACCCCTTTGCCCCACCCATCAGACTGCAGAGATCACCACTTCCCCCCACCCATCAGAGTGCAGAGTTCACCACTTCTCCCCTCCTATCAGAGTGCAGAGTTCACCCCTTCCCCCCACCCATCAGAGTGCAGAGTTCACCCCTTCCCCCCATCCATCAGACTGCAGAGTTCACCCCTTCCCCCCCCCCACCCATCAGAGTGCAGAGTTCACCCCTTCCCCCCACCCATCGGACTGCAGAGTTCACCCCTTCCCCCCCCCACCCATCAGAGTGCAGAGTTCACCCCTTCCCCCCTCCCATCAGACTGCAGAGATCACCCCTTCCCCCCACCCATCAGACTGCAGAGTTCACCCCTTCCCCGCCCCACCCATCAGAGTGCAGAGTTCACCCCTTCCCCCCTCCCATCAGACTGCAGAGATCACCCCTTCCCCCCCACCCATCAGAGTGCAGAGTTTACCACTTCCCCCCACCCATCAGAGTGCAGAGTTTACCACTTCCCCCCACCCATCAGAGTGCAGAGTTCACCCATTCCCCCCACCCATCAGAGTGCATAGTTCACCCCTTCCCCCCTCCTATCAGAGTGCAGAGTTCACCCCTTTCCCCCACCCATCAGAGTGCATAGTTCACCCCTTCCCCCCCACCCATCAAAGTGCAGAGTTCACCCCTTCCCCCCACCTATCAGAGTGCAGAGTTCACCCCTTCCCCCCACCCATCAGAGTGCATAGTTCACCCCTTCCCCCCACCCATCAGAGTGCATAGTTAACCCCTTCCCCCTCCTATCAGAGTGCAGAGTTCACCCCTTCCCCCCACCCATCAGAGTGCAGAGTTCACCCCTTCCCCCTCCTATCAGAGTGCAGAGTTCACCCCTTCCCCCCACCCATCAGAGTGCATAGTTCACCCCTTCCCCCCACCCATCAGAGTGCAGAGTTCACCCCTTCCCCACCTTGCTGGTACCAGCTTTCTTGGGACGGGAAAGTGAAAGCGCCTGAGTGCCGCTCGTCGTACTGAGGATCGGGAACTGAAGGTAAGATCTCTGCGGTTTATTTTTTAATTCATGCAAATACGTTATTTAAATATGCTAAGTCAGGTCTTTCGCAATGCAGCGGAGGGGCCACTTCAGAGTTTCCCCGCCATCAGGAAGATTGGACCCGACAATCCCCGCGTTGGGTTCCATGGCGGCTGCTGCCTCTCTGATTTTCCGGAGCACCCTCTGCCACGGAACCCGGCGTCGAGCTGGGAACAAAATCCAGCCCTTGTATGCTGATATAACATTAATGATTCTCTTATTTTTCCGTCTGTTTCTTCACCTTTTCACTGTTATGTCAAAAGTTGAAAGTGTTATTGATTGATGTTTTATTCTTTTCAGCCTTACAAGGTAAGGGAACAATGCTGGGAAATGTAATACATTTCCAATACAACCAAATCTAACTTTATTACTTCGAGAGGAATGCACTGTGCCATTATGCAATAGCAAAAACACTGCAAGATTAAGATTTTCTTGTATGTCATAGAGTTCTAGAGTACCAGTGCAAATTATCCATTACTAGTTGTGGTATCGGGAGAGGGATTATTTCAGATAAAAATGTGGTGTAAAACATTTTTATTTAATGAATTGCAGGGGCTATGCTTCCAAAAAATAGAATACAGCTAGCTAGTGTATCTATTCAAGTCAATATTTCCTTTATTTATAATTCAAAAACAATTTCTAACAAGACTGCGATGGCATTTTATAATTTTTGTAATTTCGTAGGCATGATAAACTTAAAATGCAGTATCCTCATAACAGAGCAGGTAACTCGGCTGCTGTGTACCACTGTGAGGCAGGTTTGAACTGGAAATTCTCCACACTCAGTTCTTGATCACAGTTGGAACTATAATGAGAAGGACAGATGCATCCCTGAAAAATGAAGGGAAAATGAAATGAAGAGTTCAAAGTGACTCAACATGAGCTTACAGTTTTGAATGCATTGTTATACTGTGTGGACAGCCTAAGAGAGAGTAAACAATATTTGAAGTTAAAGGCCTTTGTAGATGGACTCGTTTTGGACTGCCAATTATCATTGAACTTTATGAATGTGTAAGGAGATTGGTATGGCATCCTAATATGGTGCAGGACAGAGAACGAAGGGATGGTTCATACTTGCGGTTAACTCACTGCTGAATTCCTGATCTGTCAGGTCACTGTTTCCCCAAAGTGAGAAAATAAATTCCAAGGGCAGAAGCCAACTTGAACTGTACTTATGCTTATCATAGTGTTCAGCCAGTGTTCAGCATAGGCCGATACCTGGAGCAGATTCCCAGCTCATCCCTGTGGTCAAGGAATGTTCCACTCTAATCATTGATACAGCTTGGGACAATGCTACAGATCTGAACAAGGTGTGTCTCTCCAAAAATGCATTTCAATCTCATGGTACACCATTTGAGTAGGCCTTCACAGCACAACTATAATGAGGCAAGCAGATACATTAGTGCAGATTGCTCTAAAGTAGCAACAATATGGGTTTCAGTTAGGAGAATTTAGTCAATTCTTGACCTTTGCCACTATTGGGGCACTGAGCAGAAATGATGTACTGAATTGTAGAAGCAAAAATTGACAGCCAGCTGTCTCCTCTCTAGTCACACTTTCTCCAAGCTGACTGTGGAGCAGCATTGATGGTGAAGTCCATTGTTGAGACTTGCCCTCTTGTCCCAACCTTGTCTGAAAAAGAGGAAAATAAGAGCACATAAATAGACTTTTAAATTAAAAATGATTTTCATTATAATTGCTGCATGACCCAAAAGTATGGATGAATTATATAAGATCCGAATCATTAAAAAAAAAAGTTCTTCCTTGTTCTAGTTGCTTTTTCAGGTCTGGGTTTTACCACCTTCTATTTAGCTGGAAAGTTGCACTGCTTCACGGATATTGGTCAAGGAAAAAGCTGGAGACTGTGTGCTGCTATCCTCCCTCTGTATTGTGCTGTGATGATAGCCTTGTCGCGGACGTGTGATTACAAGCATCACTGGCAAGGTGAGCTGTACTGGTTGTCAAACTTCCCATGCCAAAATGTTGCTTTTTAGGGTCTTGCAGGCGACAAACGGCTGGGCCCCGGTGAGGCAAGGGGTGTTGGTTCGGGGGGTAGGGTTGGGTGGGGAAAGGGTTGTGCTTTGGGGGTGGTTGGGGCTTAGGGTGTGACCCTCCATGGGGCACAGGATGCCTGATCAGGAGGGTCCCCCACCAGCCCGAAAGAAGGCCGCCTGATTTTATCAGGCAGGGCTGTTGGGGCCTTTGCCATTCGGCTGCTGAGGGCAAAATACCCACGGTGGCAGGAGGAGGCCCTTAAGTGGTGGTTACTTGGCCATTTAACAGCCTTGATTGACCTGAGACGGGCAAGTCATTTCTCGCCACCACCGCCCCACGTGAAATTGCAGCGGGGGCAGGAGGGGGTTGGGAACGGCCACCACCCACCCCACTCCCTCCCACTCAATTTTATGCCCCCGCCCCGCCACCAGCCTGCTCGTTGGGTGGCTGTAAAATTCTGGCCTATATTTACGAATCAAGTTTAATAGCTGGTTTATGAAGTCTTACTGATCTCCTTACGGGTTTTGGTGTAGAGTCTGGTTTTGGACTGTTTGGTTTTGGTTCAATATTTAAAGAAGATCTTGTTTCTTTCTTAGAAATTGGTACTTCAGACACTGAAGTTTGAACTGTTCCAAACTCTGAAAACTGTTTCAAAGATCAGAGGCTAGGAATCCTGCAGTGAGTAACTCACCTCCTGACTCCCCAAAGCCTGTCCACCATCTACAAGGCACAAGTCAGGAGTGTGATGTAATACTCTCCACTTGCCTGGATGGGTGCAGCTCCAACAACACTCAAGAAGCTCGACACCATTCAGGACAAAGCAGCCCGCTTGATTGGCACCCCATCCACAAACATTCACTCCCTCCACCACCGACACATGGTGGCAGCAGTTTGTATCATCTGCAAGATGCACTGCAGCAATGCACCAAGGCTCCTTAGACAGCACCTTCCAAACCCGCGACCTCTACCAACTAGAAGGACAAGGGCAGCAAATGCATGGGAACATCACCACCTGCAAGTTCCCCTCCAAGTCACACACCATCTTGACTTGGAACTATATCGCGTTCCTTCACTGTCGCTGAGTCAAAATCCTGGAACTCCCTTCCTAACAGCACTGTTGGTGTACCTACATCACATGGACTGCAGCAGTTCAAGAAGGCAGCTCATCACCACTTCTCAAAGGCAAATAGGGATGGGCAATAAATGCTGGCCTGGCCAGTGATGCCCACATGCCAGGAACAAAGGAAAAAAGACTCTGACATGAGCTCATGATCAAGCGGATCGTGCTCATGTTTTGGTTCATCCCTTGCCGGGATCATGTGATCACCATGGACATTTCTCACTTTACCATCAATCCCAATCAAGTATCTTTTGGCTCCACATACTTCTACTATTTTTCCCCACATTCCACTTGTGTGACTTGTGATAGGGACTCAAAACTCTCTTTTGTTTGTGTCAAACTGACATTTCTGACTGAATTATTCGCATTCAACTTTAGCAATCAAGTCAGGTCAGACTGGATTCAAACGTGTCCTTAACCTTCTCTTCATCAAAAGCTCAGTAGGTGTATACCCTGTAATGGAGTGTGGAGTTTTTTTATACTTCAGCAGAAACATAGACAATCACTGTTTCATATTGAAATTTGAACATCCATGCAGCACTTATTTCCTGAGTATATCTTTAACTGTCCGAACGGATCTTTCAGCTGCTCCTTTGGTGCTGGATGATAAGCAGGAGTGAGAGTATGTTTGATACCATTTTGCTTCATGAAATTTTGGAACAGAGCAGAACGAAATTGAGGACCATTATCTGGGACAAGCTCCTCTTGTAGTCCGTGACAAGCAAAAATAGAGCTAAATTCATCTATTGTCCGTTCAGTATTGATGTTTTGACTCATGCTTTACTTCGTTCCACTTCGAGTGGCTATCAGTGAGTGCTAAGAAATTGTCATTTTCCTTCCCGCAAAAGTCTTTGTGAACTCTTTGAAATTGTCAAGTCGACCATGACCACCATTGCAAAAGAGTTTTAGGTGACTTATTTCTACAGTTTTCGCAGATAGTATATTTACCAAGCAAAGATTCTAGGTTACCAGGCCAATAAATAAAGCCTGTTGCTATGGATTTCATACTGAGTATTCCTATATGTTTAGTACAGAGCTCTGCCAGAATCCTATTTCTCAAAGAACGAGGTACTACCACGCTATGACCCTGCTTAGTGCAGCCCTGTTCACACGACAACTCATTGCAACGATTGTGGAATAGTTTCAGTTTCTCATCTATACACTGGTCAAATTCTGTACATCCATTCAATGTCTGTTCGTAGACTCTTTTCAACACTGACTCTTTGAGTTTCAGTTGCAGTGATTGGAAAGTCATCTACGACCCCGACTGTTAAGACAGCACCTTTACAGGCTACTTCTGAGTCTTCACGTGGCAAACACGACAATGTGTCAGCAAGTGGCATTCCCTTTTGAACTGCGATGTTTTGGTCATACTGTGAGTCAAGTACAGCATGCCACTGTATCCTTGATGCTGCCATCGTCAGTATTGCAGACTTTGGTCCGAGACTACTTATTAGGCATTTATGATCTGTTACTAGCATAAAGTTTCTCCCCAACAAAAACTGGTGAAACTTTTTGATTTCAAAGATAATTCCAAGTGCTTCCTTTTCTATCTGTGCATAGTTGCGTTCACACTTGGTCAGGGTATGTGATGCAAATTCTATGGCTTCTCTTGACCATCATCCATGACATGACTGATCACTGCTCCAAGTCCATAGTTTGAAGCATCACATGCTAGCTTCAGATCACAATGTGTCATAATGAACGGGTAGTGCATCACTGATCAAGCTTCTCTTACATGCATCATAAGCATCTTGTTGTGCTTTAGACCATTCCCATTTCACATCTTTCTTCAACAACGCATGCAGTGGAGCTAACACCATTGCAAGCTCAGGGCAAAATTGCCAGTAGTATTGGACCATGCCTAGAAAAGTTCTAGGCTCAGACACATCTTTTGACCTTGGACATTGACTATAGCCTCTAATTCTCTTTCACTGGCTCTAGCCCTTTTTCATTGATTTGCAAGCCAAGGTACAGTACCTCAGATTGCACAAAAGCACTCTTGCTCCTTTTCAGCTTCAAATTGTGATCATTGAGTGTCTTTAATACTTCATCCAACACTTGAAGATTCTCTTCCTCCATTGCAGTCGCGATCAACACATCATCCTTATTACACAAGCAATGTGGCACTCCTTGCAAAATCTTATCCATTATAGCTTGGAAGATTTTTTGGAGAAGACTTCACAAATATACCAGTTTCATGTAGAAATATAACTTCATGTGTATGTTTATTGTGAGATACTGCTGACTCTTTCTATCTGCATTGAGCTGTGCATAAGCATGGGACAAATCCAAATTCATGAACAGCTTGAATCCCGCTAACTCCGCATACAAATCTTAAGAAGTCAGGAGTGGATACTGCTCATCATCTACTGCCTGGGTGATTGTGACTTTGTTGACCTGCATCATCTCATAGTTCTGTCTGACTTGGGCACTACTACAACTGGAGTTGCCCAATCACTGTGATCAGTTTTCACTGGCACATCATTCCTCTCTAGTTTCTTTAGTTCCTCTTCAGCCTTGAAAACATAAAGGAATCAGCCTAGCCTTGTAGTATACTGGTTTTGCATCAGGCCTGATTTGAATGTGCACTTTCACACCAATTATACTTTCATAGCTGTCCTGGAAAATGTTGCTGTAACTATTCAATAGCTGATCAAGCTTCTTGGTCGTCTCAAATTGGAAAACATGCTTCCAGTCTAAGTTCAGTTTACAAAGCCAGTCTTTTCCCATTAACATTGATTGGTTGACATATCTTGCTATAACAATGGGTAACTTGAGGGACTTGCCCTTATATTGGACATTGCACTCCACTTGTCTGCGCGTTGCTAACACCTCAGCAGTGTAGGTTTTCAACTGAACTGTGCTCTCAGTTTAGAGGTACGTCATTGAATTTGCTCATTTGCCTCTCTACTCATAATGGAATGATCTGCAGCCATATCAACACACATGTTGATGTAGTGTTGATTTACAACACTTTTGTACAAAAGTCCCTGCCATTTGAGTGATTGCTAGTGGCATAAATGCTGTATAGTCCTTGCTCCTCTTTGCTTAGGCACTCTGGATTAACTTCAAGATTGTGAACTCCACCCTAGTGACATCACTGTTTTCCATTACCACTGCTTTGGCCGTTGCTTGGCAAGCTGCTGCATTATGGCCTACCTTTTGGCAATTAAAGCATTTGGCATTTCTGTACTGACATGCCTGTGCCTAGCGGTTGCCCTTACAGTGATAACAAGTCACTAAACAACTATCACCAGCACTCTTTTGACTAGGTCTCTCCACGTCAGGCTTGGCAGAAGCCTTGTGACAGTGGGCAGAAGCTGTACTGGCCACTGGCAGAGGATGAAATTCCCGAGCATTCCTTGATGCTATCTCTGCAGCAATCTTACATGCTAGCTCAAATGTAAGATTTTGTGTGTTTCCTAACTTCAATTGGATTCTTTCATCCACCAATCCACATACAAATTTTATTTGTAATGCATGGTCTAAGAATGTACCAAAGTTGCAATGTATTGAGAAATTCTTCAGTGCCACAATGTACTCTCTAAGTCTTTCACTACTTTTCTGATTTCTAGTTCCAAATTTGTAGCTTTCCGCTATCTCTTGTGGCTTAGGGTTGAAATGTTCCTCCAACTTGGTGGTAATTATTTTGAATGACATGTCTTTTGCCTTGTTGGGAACAAGAAGGTTTGTTAGCGTACCAGACACTTTTGGGCCAATTTCCATTGGCAAAATTGCTTTCTTGTGCTCAAGAACTGCCTTATTCTGATCCTTGAGCTCTTCACTTTCCCTTCAAGTTCCAAAATGTTATTAGCTCTGAAAAACATGCCTATTCTTTCAATATATGAACTGAATGGTTCTTGAGCCTTCTCATATAATCCTAGCCTTCCAATGTATCCCGTGAGCACAACCATATTACCCTGTTTGCAAGTTTACAGTAACCCAGAAAACCCTTTACTGCGGCTGTCATAACAGTGATACTTAAAATCAATCTAGTTGGTGGTTGAAAATATTCTCTTACCTAAATGAGTACTTTGAATCCGATGGACACTTGGACCCTGTGGCATCCCATTCAACCAAGGAAACAGTTTGTGGCTCAGGTTTCGCACAAACCAGCCAAAATCTCCGCCATCCAAGCAGGTAGGTCATCAGAAGCTGACTGATCTTGTTCACTTCAATCCAGATCAATGACCTTTTGTCCAAGTTCTGTCCAACGTGTTCACTACTGAGTTTCAGATTCTGTTGATAAGTAAAGTGCTGTCTCAGGATCATTAAGATTTACTTTATTTATTTAGAGATACAGCACTGAAACAGGCCCTTCGGCCCGAGCCTGTGCCGACCAACAACCACCCATTTATACTAACCCTACAGTAATCCCATATTCCCTACTACCTAACTACGCTAGGGGCAATTTACAACAGCCAATTTACCTATCACCTGCAAGTCTGTGGGAGGAAACCGGAGCACCCAGCAAAAACCCACACAGTCACAGGGAGAACTTGCAAACTCTGCACAGGCAGTACCCAGAATCGAACCCGGGTCCCTGGAGCTGTGAGGCTGCAGTGCTAACCACTGCGCCGTGATGTTACAATAAGATGAAAATGAAATGCCAAACTGTATGCACAGGCAGCACAAGTACTGACCACTCTCAGCATGACTCTACTCACTGTTGGGAAACTTGAAATGAGCATTTGTATCTGTCGTTTGCACAACTTGAATATTATGTTTTCAGAAGCTAGCATTATTTTAATGCTGTAGAATTAATATATCAGAGTCTTGACCCTATCAAAATTTACAGCTTGGTTATACGGAATCCTGTTATCAGAATCTGTTCTTGCTTTGTCTCTGGTTTGTGCTCATTATATTGGTGCCAATTTCATGGGAAACCAATTGGAAATGATCACCCATCCTGGGATTTGTTGACTCTGCTGAATATTATACTGCATGATGGAATGAAGATTTCAGAATCACTGAATTCGTCAATTCACAAATGGAGTTCCACCTTTGCTAACATTATTTGACATATCAGTTGCAAACCACATGCAAACCGTATGTTGTCTGTGTGGCTGATCATGTAAGACTATTTATTTCCTTCAATGATAGAGTATAATTCCAGATCAAAACTCCCTGATACTCACATCTCACTGGATGGAAACTCTGGGGCTAACACTCCTCATGTGAGACCAGCAGAACCGTCACAAAATAGCAGTTGAGCAGGGTCTTCACCATTTTTGGAAGTTCCTATTTGCCTTATTAATCCTCTAACTGCCCCTTAGAAGGCAAATGGCAGCAAATGGCATGACCAGAGCCAGAGGTGGGGACTTCCTCTGCAAGGGGGTCCCCTTCCTTAGTTTCTGAAGTCCAGTGCATCGAGAAAGGCGAGGTATCCCGAAAGAGAAATAGAGGCCCCACTGGTGTGGTATAGGCCAAGAAAGAAATAAAAATAATTTTTATTCCCTCCCTTACATATTGGGTTGAGAGGGACAGGGCCGGGGATCGTGGCTGGGAGCGGCGATGGTGTGGGAGGACGGTGGAGGGGGATACACGTAAGTGGTGTTTATGCTCATCTGTCCATATTAAATCAACCATTGATCTCACAAAACCTGGTAGGTTTTTTGTGGATTTTTGGCCCCTTTCTTTTCATAACACACCCTTCGTCACAAATAGAAACTGGAAAATAAACCAGCCCCTTTTTTTTAATTGAACAAAGTGAAGTCGCAAGGATGTGGAGAATAACAGGTAAAGTAATGAATCAGTAATTCGAACTAGTCTTTTCTGTTTCCAAATGTTGATGGACCTGTTGTGTATTTTAACATTTTATGCTTTTTGTGTGGATTTCCTGTTTTTTTCCCCCTTTCCTCTCCACAGTTCTTGAATAAGTTGCCTCCAGATCTGTGCACATCTTTGTAACTCTCTAATTGAATTTCTCCAATCAGGTTTCCACCCCTCCCATAGCAATCGACCCTTACTAAGATCAGGAAAGATCAGAAGAGATCAGCCCTCCTTATCTTCCCTGTAGCTTTGGACACAGTTGACCACGCTACCCTTTCATTGTACAGCTCACAGTATTGCCCTAACATAGTTCCACTCTTACCTTTCAGAACATATCTCTAGCACTGGCTTCTTCTCCCATCCCCATACTGTCACCTTGGGAATCCCCCAAGGATCTATCCTTGGCCTCTACTCATTTTTCTGCTCCTTGATAGTATCATCGCCGGAACTGGGTCAGCTTCCACAAGAAGCCCAGCTTTACCTCTCTACCAGCTCTGAAATCTTCATCCGTGCCTTTGTCACCACCAAACTCAATTACTCCAAGGTTCTGCTAGCCAGCTTCTATTCCCCCCCTCTATAAGCTTCAGCTCATCCTAAACTCTGCTACTTGTATCTTATCTCACACCTATCAGCCAATCAGTCCTGTCCTTGCTGACCTACGTTGGCTGTTGACTTCCCAACATCTCAAATTCAAAGTGTCGTCCCTATGTTTAAATTCTTCCATGGCCTTACCCCTCCCTATCTCTGTAGCCTCTTCCAGCTCTACAACTCTCCATTCCTCTGACTCTCACCTCGTGTGCATCCCTCCCCCCTTTCATCTGACCAGCAACATTTGTTTCCTACAGCTGCCTTGAACCCGTACTTGAGAGTTCCTCCCTAAATTCCTCAGCCTCTCCACTTCCCCCTCCGCCTTAAAAACTGTCTCTTTGACCAAGATTGTAGTCAACCCCCCTACTCTCTGCTTTTGCGGCTCAATATCTATTTTTCTTTACACCTCTGTTAAGTGTTATGGGGCATTTTAAAAGTGTTATATAAATGTTTGTTTTATTTAATTTCTTATCTGTTTGCTTTACAAAAAAACGACATTTTTAATTGGGAATATGTGATTCACCCGCTTTAAACTAAAGAGAATCTGATAATCTCCTCCCTTCCTTCACAAAAGCACACAGAGTAACAAAATGGCACTTTCTAATTTGAAATGTAAAGCTTTCCAGATTCACAGAAATCTTTATGCATGATGATACTATGTAATAAGGGTCCTTAACATCATTCCTGTTCAAACGGCCGCTAGGTACAGCTGTCTCATAGGGAATGAATGGAACATTATGCATCGTGCAAAAGCAAAATGCTGCAGATGCTGGGAATAAAAACAGAAAATGCTGGAAATACTCAGCAGATCAGGCATCATCTGTGGAAAGAGAAACAGTTAACGTTTCAGGTCGATGACCTTTCATCAGATGCATGGTAGGTGCCCTCATCTCCTGATGTTCCTTTAAAACACAGGCTTGTAAGCAGCCACTGCACTGATCAGCAGTATCTACCGACTTAGCAGGATTGCTAGCGTTCACAAGCTGTTAAGAATTTGTTTGAGACGAAATCAGCAAGTATCTGGAAAAAGCTGAGTGCTCAGCTTCTGCTTCACGCTGCAGTGAATGGAATGCAGGCACCCCAGTTACAGTACTGGAATTAGGTATATTAGAGTAGAGCAGGGTAGAGAGAAACTGAGTTAGGCTTTAAAGAAGCCTCTTTGAATGCAGACGATGGCATCAGAAAACTAAGATTTAGAAAGAAAACTAATTATCGTATAATCAGTTTGATGAAATTGCTCCAATCATCCTTAATATATGATTTACATCCTTGTATCACAACCTCTCACTAAAATGGAATAAAGTCCCAACCACAATTCAGATGAGCAGATACTGTTAAAGGAGAGACAGAAAGTTTATACCACATTGGCCCCTGGCCTTCACACAGCTTCTCAATTCACTGCATTCTCATTTTACATTAATTAATTAGTTTTCAAAACTTGAATTATATGACGTGGTTATGAAATTATACCTTTGATCTGGGATTTACAATCATGGGTGCTCACCCTTAAGGTGCACAAACTGTTAATCCAGGTTTAAGTAGCTTGAACTAATCTTTTATTAAAGCAAAGACTGGAGGTGACATTTATATTTAACCATAGTTGTGCACATAGATCCAGAGGACTTGATGGGAAAGGGAGTTTCTGTAATCCCACCACAACACAGCAAGAAATCTACATGCCGGGGGGAGAATATTCTGTCACAGACCTACTCAAGTGTATGGTTAGGATTGCCAAACTTAATACTGAACATTTGTTCCTGCTGAGGGACTTTAATGCCAGGGTTGGGGCTGACCATGGCTCATGGCCCTCCTGCCTTGGGCACTATGGCATTGGAAGTATGAATGAGAATGGACAGAGACTGCTAGAGTTGTGTACCTATCACAACCTCTGCATCACCAACTTGTTCTTTCATATTATACCCTGTCACCAGGTTTCATGGAGACATCCAAGATCACATCGTTGGCACCAGTTAGACCTCATCGTCACAAGGTGAGCTTCTATAAACAGTGCCCAAATCACACGCAACTTCCACAGTGCAGACTGTGACACCAACCACTCCCTGGTGTGCAGCAAAATTAGACTCAAACCAAAGAAGCTGCATCATTCCAAGCAGAAGGGCCGCCCGCGCATCAACACTAACAGAATTTCTTATCCACAGCTGTTACATATGTTTCTAAATTCACTTGAAAAAGCCCTTCAAAACACTCCTGCAGGGGATGCAGAGACCAAGTGGGCCCACATCAGAGACACCATCCATGACTCAGCAATGACCACCTTTGGCAAACGTGAGAAGCAGAATGCAGACTGGTTTCAATCTCACTTTGAAGAGCTGGAACCTGTCATAGCTGCTAAGCGCACTGCACTGTTGAAATACAAGGAAGCCCCCAGCAAGCTAACATCCGTAGCACTTAAAGTAGCCAGAAGCACTGCACAAAGAACAGCCAGGCACTGTGCAAATGACTACTGGCAACACCTATGCAGTTGTATTCAGCTGGCCTCCGACACCAGAAACATCAGAGGAATGTATGATGGCATTAAGAGAGCTTTTGGGCCAACCATCAAGAAGATCGCCCCCCTCAAGTCTAAATCAGGGGAAACGATCACCGATCAACGCAAGCAAATGGAGAGCTGGGTGGAGCACTACCTAGAACTGTGCTCCAGGGAAAATGTTGTCACTGATCCCGCCCTCAAGCAGCCCAGTCTCTCCAGTTATGGATGAGCTGGACGAACAGCCAACAAAATCAGAACTCAGTGATGCCATTGATTCTGAAGCCAGTGGAAAAGCCCCTGGAAAGGATGGCATTGCCCCTGAAATAATCAAGAGTGCCAAGCCTGCGACACTCTCAGCACCGCAGCCTCACAGCTCCAGTGACCCGGGTTCAATTCTGGGTACTGCCTGTGTGGAGTTTGCAAGTTCTCCCTGTGTTTGCGTGGGTTTCCTCCGAGTGCTCCGGTTTCCTCCCGCATGCCAAAGACTTGCAGGTTGATAGGTAAATTGGCCATTAGCAATTGCCCCTAGTGTAGGTAGGTGGTAGGGAAATATAGGGACAGGTGGGGATGTGGTAGGAATATGGGATTAGTGTAGCATTAGTATAAATGGGTGGTTGATGGTCGGCACAGACTCGGTGGGCCTAAGGGCCTGTTTCAGTGCTGTATCTCTAAAACTAAAACTAAAACTCCATGAACTGCTTTGCCTGTATTGGGATGAGGGAGCAGTGCCACAGGACATGCGTAATGCTGATATCATCACCCCTATAAGAACAAGGATGACTGCGGTGACTGCAACAACTACCGTGGAATCTCCCTGCTCAGCATAGTGGAGAAAGTCTTCGCTCGAGTCGTTTTAAACAGACTCCAGAAGCTGGCTGAGCGTGTCTACCCTGAGGCACAGTGCGGCTTTCGAGCAGAGAGATCCACCATTGACATGCTGTTCTCCCTTCGCCAGCTACAGGAGAAATGCCGTGAACAACAGATGTCCCTCTACGTTGCTTTCATAGATCTCACCAAAGCCTTTGACCTCGTCAGCAGACATGATCTGTTTAGACTACCAGCAAAGATTGGATGTCCACCAAAGCTACTAAGTATCATCACCTCATTCCATGACAATATGAAAGGCACAATTCAGCATAGCGGTGCCTCATCAGACCCCTTTCCTATCCTGAGTGGCGTGAAACAGGGCTGTGTTCTCGCACCTACACTGTTTGGGATCTTCTTCTCACTGCTGCTCTCACAGGCGTACAAGTCTTGAGAAGAAGGAATTTTCCTCCACACAAGATCAGATGGCAGGTGGTTCAACCTTGCCCGTCTTAGAGCGAAGACCAAAGTACAGAAAGTCCTCATCTGGGAACTCCTCTTTGCTGACGATGCTGCATTAACATCCCACACAGAAAAGTGTCTGCAGAGACTCATCAACAGGATTGCGGCTGCCTGCAACGAATTTGGCCTAACCATCAGCCTCAAGAAAACGAACATCATGGGACAGGACGTCAGAAATGCTCCATCCATCAATATCAACGACCACACTCTGGAAGTGGTTCAAGAGTTCACCTACCTAGGCTCAACTATCACCAGTAACCTGTCGATGCAGAAATCAACAAGCACATGGGAAAGGCGTCCGCTGCTATGTCCAGACTGGCCAAGCGGGTGTCGGGAAATGGCGCACTGACACGGAACACAAAAGTCCGAGTGTTTCAAGCCTGTGTCCTCAGTACCTTGCTCTACGGCAGCAAGGCCTGAACAACTTATGTCAGCCAAGAGCGACGTGTCAACTCATTCCATCTTCGCTGCCTCCGGAGAATCCTTGGCATCAGGTGGCAGGACCGTATCTCCAACGCAGAAGTCCTCAAGGCGGCCAACATCCCCAGCATATACCCCCTACTGAGCCAGCGGCGCTTGAGATGGCTTGGCCATGTGAGCAGCATGGAAGATGGCAGGATCCCCAAGGACGCATTGTACAGCGAGCTCATCACTGGTATCAGACCCACCGGCCGTCCATGTCTCCACTTTAAAGATGTCTGCAAACTTGACATGAAGTCCTGTGACATTGACCACAAGTCGTGGGAGTCAGTTGCCAGTGATCGCCAGAGCTGGCGGGCAGCCATAAAGGCAGGGCTAAGTAGTGGCGAGTTGAAGAGACTTAGCAGTTGGCAGGAATAAAGACAGAAGTGCATGGAGAGAGCCAACTGTGTAACAGCCCCGACAACAATTTTATCTGCAGCGCCTGTGGTAGAGTCTGTCACTCTAGAATTGGCCTTTACTGCCACTCCAGGTGCTGCTCCACAAACCACTGACCACCTCTAGGTGCTTACCCATTGTCTCTCGAGACAAGGAGGCCAAAGAAAGAAGACTTGTCAATAATTATCATCAATCATCATCACTGAACCAGGTTATCTGGTCATTATCAGATTGTTGTTTGGGATTTTACTGTGCACAAATTGGGTGCTGCTTTTTCTACATTATGACAGTGACTACACTTCAAAAAGTGAAGAAGGGTCACTGACCTGAAATGTTAACTCTGCTTCTCTCTCCACAGATGCTGCCAGACCTGTTGAGTATTTCCAGCATTTCTTGTTTTTATTTCAAAAAGTACTTCATTGGCTGTAAGATGCTTTGGGACATCCTGAGGTTTTGAAAGTCACTATATAAATGCAAGTCTTTTTTTCTTTCAAGAGCTTACACTTGAGATTACAATCTTCTGTGCATACTGCTCTGGTAAATCCCAGCACTTTTGTCTTCTTTGGCTGGATCATGACAGACAGTGGAAAAATGCTTTGGACACACACGACTACCCCAGAATATCCAAACACTAGTAAAAGTTCACAACTGAAACTCTACGTTCTCCTTGGCTAGACAGCAATCGAAAACCATGATGGTAGCACTCACGCCCACCAGCAGGTGTGGGGGTATAAAGAGGTATGGAGGCAGGAGCAGGAAACAGAAGAGAAAGAAAAAGCAGAAAAGGAGAAATCACAGGGAAAAAGAGAAGAGGGTAAGAGAGGGAAAGGATTCATGCCACAATTATATTGCACTGAGAGCAGAGCTCCATTTATTATACTCAACTGCATGTACAGAGCACTCAGCAACATGATCAAAAACACATGACAAGATAGTCAGTTATTTTCAATCATTAACATCTGAATGGTGGAATAGCCGGTGGCCAGAATTCATGTTAGCTTTATAGAGCCTGACTTTGTTTGGTGAGGCTTATCACCAGCTGTCTTTATACAATAGTCAATGATGTCCCTTCCTAGTGTAAGACCCTTCCATGGGTGATGGGTGATTGGCTGAACACACTTCATCCTTCATCCAGAAACTGTGGCCCTGATATTTACTCAGTGTAGTGAAGAGAGGGGTTGGGGGGAGGGGTGTGGGGGGCTGGTGGGGGCTGGATTTTCAGAAGGGTAACCTGGAAGTATGGGTTTCCCCTGGATGACCTGCAGAAATTGACTGCAGGATGTCTTTTAAAATTTGCAACTGCTTTCCTGCCCGACAGCCACCAAGATCAACAGGTTTGGTTGCCTGTGGGGTGGGAAAGCAGCTGCGGAGCAGATGCCAGGTGAATCTAACATCACGGGGGAACGGTTAGATGAATTGAACTTTTTGGGGGGAGGAGGGTGGTAGAGGGGGGGAAGGACGTTACAGGGGTATGGTAGGATATTTTGGAGGGGGTGGGTGGGTGCGAATCAGACATTGCCGGGAGGGGGAGAGTCAGCCGATCGAGGGAGTCCAATTGCATGCAGATAAGCTTGTTGGGCCTGGGAGAAACACTCCTACTTCTCCAGGCCCACATGCCGTGTAATAAAAGGCACGTATGTCATAGATCCGACCCTGTTCGCCTCCTTTTACCAGCCTCTGTGTGTTAAAAATTAAAATCCAGATAAAATGGAGGCACGCAGCTCCTTGAAAGATTTCGGTGACTGACCCACCTCCTGAGAACAGATTGGTTGCCCTCCCTATCTCCATTAAACGGGTTGGAGGCAGGATGGAGAATTTTTTAATTTTTACCTTCCCACCAGCCCCAATCCATCTATTCTTGGGCATTAAAATTCCCCCCATGATTCAGTCGCTCCAATGATAACTGAAGATAATCACTGATTCGGAGCAACTGCATCAAGAGTAAAAGGGCACTGAACCCGATCAAAGCTATTGACAAGCTATCCCATAAATCCAGCTTTATGTATACCAAGAATCAACTTTTGTGGCTGCTTTTGGCATGCCAAGAGGATGATAGCCTCTTATTGATCTAAAAAAAAATTAATAGTAAAATTACAGAGCAGGTGCTAAAGATAATTTCTTTAGCCAGACTTGGGTCTCCTTTATCAAGAGGTCTGAAAGCCAATATCCCCTCCCCCATCACAAAAGTGTAATGATGTCCAGGCAGAACATCTTCTTCCAGCTTTGGTTCACAACCTTTGAAGGGGAGGTCGTGTCTTACTAATTTGATTGAGTTTTTTGAGGAAGTGACGAAGATGATTGATGAGGGAAGGGCGGTGGATGTTGTCTATATGGACTTTAGTAAAGCCTTTGACAAGGTCCCGCATGGCAGACTGGTGCAAAAGGTGAAGTCACACGGGATCAGAGGTGAGCTGGCAAGATGGATACAGAACTGGCTAAGTCACAGAAGACAGAGGGTAGCAGTGGATGGGTGTTTTTCTGAATGGAGGGATGTGACTAGTGGTGTTCCGCAGGGATCAGTGCTGGGACCTTTGCTGTTTGTAGTATATATAAATGATTTGGAGGAAAATGTAGCTGGTCTGATTAGTAAGTTTGCGGACGACACAAAGGTTGGTGGAGTTGCAGATAATGATGAGGATTGTCAGAGGATACAGCAGGATATAGATCGGTTGGAGACTTGGGCGGAGAAATGGCAGATGGAGTTTAATCCGGACAAATGTGAGGTAATGCATTTTGGAAGGTCTAATGCAGGTGGTAGGTATACAGTAAATGGCAGAACCCTTAGGAGTATTGACAGGCAGAGAGATCTGCGCATACAGGTCCACAGGTCACTGAAAGTGGCAACACAGGTGGATAAGGTAGTCAAGAAGGCATACGGCATGCTTGCCTTCATCGGTCGGGGCATAGAGTATAAAAATTGGCAAGTCATGTTGCAGCTATACAGAACCTTAGTTAGGCCACACTTAGAATATTGCGTACAATTCTGGTCGCCACACTATCAGAAGGACGTGGAGGCTTTGGAGAGGGTACAGAGGAGGTTTACCAGGATGTTGCCTGGTCTGGAGGGCATTAGCTATGAGGAGAGGTTGGATAAACTCGGATTGTTTTCACTGGAACGATGGAGGTGGCGGGGCGACATGATAGAGGTTTACAAAGTTATGAGCGGCATGGACAGAGTGGATAGTCAGAAGCTTTTTCCCAAGGTGGAAGAGTCAGTTACTAGGGGACATAGGTTTAAGGTGCGAGGGGCAAAGTTTAGAGGGGATGTGCGAGGCAAGTTCTTTACACAGAGGGTGGTGAGTGCCTGGAACTTGCTGCCAGGGGAGGTGGTGGAAGCAGATACGATAGCGATGTTTAAGAGACATCTTGACAAATATATGAATAGGAAGGGAATAGAGGGATATGGGCCCCGGAAGTGCAGAAGGTGTTAGTTTAGGCAGGCATCAAGATCAGCGCAGGCTTGGAGGGCCGAATGGCCTGTTCCTGTGCTGTACTGTTCTTTGTTCTTTGTTCTTTGACACCTCACCACTCAGCACAGCTCAGAGAACTGAGCAGAGCAAGGGATAGAACCCCTGACCTGCATGGCATTGTGGCAAATTGCGCAATTGGATGGTGCACAAATGGCAGCGCAAATACACGGGCCCATCATTTTCCTTTGTTTCAAAGAGAAAAAGATGTATTTTTAAGTGCCTAGTTCCAGTTTGCTGTTCATAATTGGTGATTATGTATTATGTGTATTTATATTGGGTCAGATTTTACTGTAGTTTGCCCTTGCCCATTTAATATACATGGGCTTGTGCACTGAAAGATGCTGCAAGTTAAAGATCCAAAAAGTGTGGCACCCTCTACAAGGCATCTGGGACTTGTGTGAACAGGGTAAGCAACTGTGTGTCTCTTTAACCAATCAGATTGAAGTATGGCTAATGAAGAATGCAGAGTCTGATCCAAGAAAGTGTCAATTAGAATATTTCATTCAATGGCAAGTCAGGTAAGGAAGTGAAATAAAGAGGAAAAAATGATTGGATTGAGAGAGAGAGAGAGATAAAAGAGACAGAAGTACTTTGTTAAAATCTCTAACAGCTAACATCTGAAGGAATGAGACCCCACACTTGTAAAATTATTTTTTCGCACAAGAGCGGTTGTTTGGCAGGAATAAAGACTTAACACAGTTAAAAAGGGTACGCAGGCTGAAATGGACTTTCTGTGGTGAGTTTAGTCTGTATCTATGACACATGTGCAGGAACTACACACTGCTCAATATATTTGAATGGGGAGCCAGATGGAGAGATGCCATTTTCAAGCAGCTTACGGAGAAGTGGTACATCTTGGACAGGAACATCAGGATTTTCACGTTTAACTGAGCATCTGCTCTTGTATAAATTTGCTGCCTAGTTTGCACATAAATAACTGTAAGCCTTACCATTTTTTTTACAGTAAATTCTGGCCCATCATGGCCGGAATTTTACGGTGGATGGATGGGAGCCGGACTCCGACATGAAAGTCGGTGGCGAACCTGCTTCCGCCTAGCCTGGGGACCCGTCCCGTATTTTACGGATCCCCAGGCTTTAATTGTCCCGAGGCAGGACTTCCACCCACTTGAGGGAGGAGGTCCCACCTCAGTGAGCTGCCGGCCAATCAGCGGGCAGGCAGCACTTAGTCCCAGCAGTGGCCACAGGAAGCGGTGGACACTGCTGGGACTGCAGCCAAGCCGACGCCATGGATCGAGGAGGGAAGGTAAGTAGGTGCGTGCCTCACCAGGGGGATCAGTCCTTCCCTGGTGAGGCTGGAGTGGTCCTTTGGGGGGAGGGGGGTGTCCTGGGTCCCAGGGGTGGGTTGGGAGGTGGGGGCGGCCCTCAATCGGGCACCCTGTGCCTGACTGCCATGCACCCCCCCCACCACCCCCCCCCACCCCACGGGGCGTGGAAAGGCCGGCAGCTATCACTGGGTGGCCTTTCACGTCCCCAGCACACCCGCTTGCCATGGGTAAAATACCCGTGGAGGTGGGCGAGGACCCTTAAGTGGCTACTTAAGGGTCTTGATTGGCCTCGGGCAGTTGGGCTGTTTCCCGCCTGACCGCCGTAAACTTGTCCAGAGGTGGAATCGGGGTGGGTAGGCCTCCCGGACCCTGCTGCTCAATTTTACGCTGCCCCCACGCCACCCGCTGGGGCAGCATAACATTCCAGCCCAAATTCCGGACAGCAAAATCTCTTTAAACATTTGAAAAAATGAAGCGCATTGACTACCATTATTTAACAGATGCAGCAGCCATTTCTGTACTGATAACATTCTCCAACCAATAATAAGATAAATGATCAGTTAATCAGTTTTTTGAAGGCACTGGTTGAGTGAAAAACGGTGGCCAAGACATCAGAGTTGCCAGGTCCAATCACCAGTCCTGTTGATTGCACTTTTAGGGCTGAATTTTATCAGCCCTCTAGGGACAGGCAGAGAGGCAGGGGGGAGGGGGGTGTGGAGTGCCCATTGCCTTCCCAATGACATTCAGTTTAGTCAGGAGCAGGATGGCCTTCTCACCCTGAGGCCACCTAAGCGCATCTTCCTGCAGCTGGTTGGAGCCCCACCATGTGGTAACTGGTTGGCCTCCCCACGGGCACCCAAGCCCCACGGAGGGCTCTTGGCAGCAAAGGCTGCCCCTATGCCAACACCACCCCCTCCTACCCTCATCAACTATCCACCACCACCCCACGCCGGGACCTGCCTGACTGGCACAATTACTTGCACTCCAGGCCTCCAGTGCTGCTCCTGGTCCTGTCTAATGCAGTAGCCACTATTCTCAGTGGCACTGCTGAGCTGCCTGCCCTTGGATTGGCTGGCAGCTCTTGGAGGCGGGACCCCCATCCTTAAAGGGACGGGGAACCCAGTGCTGGGCATTTAACTTGCTGAGCACCATAAACTGCAGCAGGGGATCCCCAAAACAGCTGAGGCAGGGTCCCCCGTGTCTGTCTGGCCCGTCGTTGGGGTCCCACCACCTACATAAAATTCAGCCCTTAATTGCGCACACTGAATTAAACACAGCAAGTGAATCTGAAAACTATTCACTTGTTGGACTGAATACAAAGAGCTCAGAAAATTGGAACAAAAATGAAATGGAAATGTTTTCTTAGGAGAGTGAGTTATGAGAATATTCAATCAAAATGCTTAAAGAGAGAGCATTACTTACCCCTTGTATAAAATCAAACACTTCCATGCAAGTCTATCGACTCTAATTACAAACTCAACATTTTCAAAAATTTACGTTTTCCCAGTTTTTTTTGTTCATTCCTGGGATGTGGGCATCGTGGCTAAGCCAGCATTTATTGCCCATCAATAATTGCCCTTGAGAAGGTGGTGCTGAGCTGCCTTCTTGAACCGCTGCTGTCCATGTGGGGTAGGTACACCCACAGTGCTGTTAGGAAGGGAGTTCCAGGATTTTGACCCAGTGACAGTGAAGCAACATCGATATAGTTCCAAGTCAGGATGGTTTGTGGTTTAGAGGGAAATTTGCAGGTGGTGTTGTTCCCATCCTTCTGTTACCCCTGTCTTTCTAGTTGGTAGAGGTCGCGGGTTTGGAAGGTGGTGTCTAAGGAGCCTTGGTGCATTGCTGCAGTGCATCTTGTAGATGGTACACACTGCTGCCACTGTGCGTTGGTGGTGGAGGGAGTGAATGTTTGTGCATGGGGTGCCAATCAAGCGGGCTGCTTTGTCCTGGATGGTGTCGAGCTTCTTGACTTTTGTTGGAGCTGCACCCACAAAATCACAGAATCGTTACAGTGCAGATGGCGGCCATTCGGCCCATCGCGTCTGTACCAACTCTCTGAAAGAGCAACTCACTCAGTTCCATTCACCTGCCTTCTCCCCATAACCCTGCACTCCTTTGTTTTCATATAACTGTCTAATTCCCTTTTGAACGCCTCCAACACGTTCTCAGGCAGTGCATTCCAGACCTTAACCACTCGCTGCATGAAAAAGTTTTTCCTCATATCACTTTTGCTTCTCTTACCAAATACTTTAAATCTGTGCCCTCTCGTTCTCAATCCTTTCACGAGTGGGAACAGTTTCTCTCTTTCTACTCTGTCCAGACCCCTCATAATTTTGAATACCTCTATTAAATCACCTCTCAGCCTTCTCTTCTCCAACGAAAATAGTCCTAACTTCTCCAATCTATCTTAATAACTGACATTCCTCATCCCTGGAACCATTCTCATGAATATTTTCTGTACTCTCTCCAATGCTCTCACGTCTTTCCTCAAGTGCGGCACCCAGAATTGGACGCAATACTCCAGCTGAGACCGAACTAGTATCTTATATAAGTTCAACATAACCTCGTTGCTCACGTGCTCTATGTACCTATTAATAAAGCCCAGGATACTGTATGCTTTATTAACTGCACTCTCAACCTGTCCTGCCATCTTCAATGACTTACGCACATATACACCTAGGTCACTCTGCTCCTGCATCCCCTTTAGAAATTGCACCCTTTATTCTATATTGTCTCTCCATGTTCTTCCTACTAAAATGAGTCACTTTACATTTCTCTGCATTGAACTTCATCTGCCATCTGTCTGCCCATTCCACCAACTTGTCTATGTCCTTTTGAAGTTCTACACTATCCTCCTCACAGTTCACAATGCTTCCTGCTTTCGTATCATCTGCAAACTTTGAAATTTTGCCCTGTACACCAAGGTCTAGGTAATTAATATATATCAGGAAAAACAAGGGTCCCAACGCTGATACCTCGGGAACTCCACTACAAACCTTCCTCCAGCCCGAAAAACATCCATTAACCACTACTGTTTGTCTCCTGTCACTCAACCAATTTCATATCCATGTTGCTACCGTCCCTTTTATTCCATGAGCTACAAGTTTGCAGACAAGTCTGTTGTCTGGCACTGTATCAAACACCTTTTGAAAGTCTATGTACACCACATCAACAGCATTGTCCTCATCAACCCTCTCTGTTACCTCCTCAAAAAACTCCAGCAAGTTAGTTAAACATGATTTTCCCTGCTGGCTTTCCTTAAGTAACTCACATTTGTCCATGTGACTATTGATTTTGTCCCGAGTTATTTTTTGTAGAAGTTTTCCCACCACCGAAGTTAAACTAACTGGCCTGTAGTTGCTAGGTTCATCTTTACACCCTTTTTTGAACAAGGTATAATGTCTGCAATTCTCCAGTCCTCTGCCACCACCCCAGTGTCTAAGGAAGACTGAAAAATTATGGGCAGTGCCTCTGCGATTTTCACCCTCACTTCCCTCAGTATCCTTGGATGCATCTCATGGTGCTTTATCCACTTTAAATACAGACAGCCTATCTAATACTTCCTCTTTATCAATTTTAAACCCCTCTAGTGTCTGTCTTACCTCCTCTTTCAACATTGCTTGGGTTGCATCTTCTTCCTTGGTAAAGACAGATGCAAAGTATTCATTTGATACGTCAGCTATGCCCTTAGCCTCCATGTGTAAATCTCCTTTCTGGTCCCTAATCAGCCTCATTCCTCCTTTTACCACCCTTTTACTATTTATATGTTTTGGGATTTCCTTTAATGCTAGCTGCCAGTCTCTTTTCATGCTCTCTCTTTGCTTCTCTTATTTGCTTTTTCACTTCCCCTCTGGACCTTCTATATTCAATCTGGTTCTCAATAGTATTTTCTACCTGGCATCTGGCATAAGCACAATTTTTGTTCTTTACCTTAATCTCTACCTCTTTTGTCATCCAGGGTACTCTGAATTTGTTTGCCCTACTTTTCCCCTTCGAGGGAACATACCTTGACTGTGCCCGAACTATCTCTTCTTTGAAGGTAGCCCATTGTTCATCTACTGGTTTTTCTGCCAGCTTTTGACTCCAATTTATTCGCCCCAGCTCCATTCTTACCCCATTGAAGTTAGCCTTCCCCCAGTTAGTTATTCTTACCCTGGATTGCTTATGCTGTTTGGCACGTAAGTAGTCCTGGGTTGTAACTTTACCAGGTTGACACCTCATTTTGAGGTATGCCTGGTGCTGATCCTGGCATGCCCTCCTGCACTCTACATTGAACTAAAATTACTAAAGTTACTAAAATACATTTTTGCTGATTGTTCCCCCAGCATGATATGAGATTAAAGGAGTAGGTGCAGACCTTGAAATAAAAATGGAATAGGTCTGCACTAACGGGTCACTTTGATGTTTGTACAAGGATTAAAGGCCCTTTAATCTTCTTTGAATAGTATCCATGCATCCTATTTTACTATTTTTCCATGCATTCCTATTTAATGCTGCATCTCACAGATGACAAATGCAGATTTTATTAAAAGTTTGCTTTAGACATTGGATGTTGCAATTATTTTTTTTTAAAGTCTATGTGATGCTGATTTGAAACTGCATTTACGCAAACTATTTGTTTCATCTAAAATTTAGTTTTGGCCAGGATTAGCTACACTCAGAGGACTTTTAATAGAGTCATGGCCTCATAGAAGAAGGTAATTCGACCCATCGAGTCCATGCCAGCTCTCTGCAGAGTGGTAAATCAATTTATTTCAAACAGCAAACAGGAACTGGCAGCCTTAAACTGCTACGTTTTGTGCTTTACATTACACTTCTAAAAGATTTTTTCCCTGCTAATACACATGATGTAGCTATTTAAAAAAAAAACAACAGCTCCACATCCTGTAAATTGCAATTTTCAGAAAATAAACTGTTATTTTGAAAAAGTCATTCAGTTTTTTTCTGAGTGAAAGTTGATTGCAGGAAAATTGCATGAAAATTCTGCCTGCATTACAGTGTTTCCTATACCTGTGGGATGAGGTAAAAGATGTGCAACCTCACTTAAGAAAAGTTCAACAGAGAAACTGGTTAACTAAAAACAAGCAGCACCTATTGAAGACATTTATTAGTGTGGCACTTTTTTTAAACAATTGACTAGAGAAAAAGGAATAGTAAATTGGGTTAAATGGCCTTGAAATTGACAGGGCCTGTAAATGGACTTGTGGATCTCAATATGGGGTTACCCCGCCCCCGTTGGTTCCAATGCAAGCTTTATGCTGCCTGCTAATTTAAATTATTGTAGCATGCAACCAGTGCTGTGCGCATCACTGAGTGGCTACAGTGGACTCAAAATTGTGAGAGGCTAGTACGAGATAAAGTTAGCCTGCGCTACTTAAAGGGGAGGTGCATTGTGCCAGAAGCAGGTGCTGGAAGTCATTCTAAAAGTTATTTTGACCTGGGGAATATTCACTAATGGCAGAAAATGGCACACAGCATGCTCCAAGATTTTCCAATGCAGCACTGGAAACCTTGGTGCAGGAGGTGGAGAGGACAAGAGATGTCATCTATCCACAGGGGGCCAGGAGGCCCTCCAGACAAACTTTGCAAAGGCAGTGGAACCAGATAGCCATGGCAGTCACCAGTGGACTGTAAAAAGTTCTGTGACTCATTGAGTGGTCAAGGTCATTGAATGTGTCTTTAATTGCCATATCCCATCAACTGCACTGCTAGCCTCACACACTGCTCAATGCACCACACCCCCCATCACTCACCTACCAACAACCTCTATCAATCACGACTTATACTTAACATGCATAACTTCACCCTCATACATTAACGCTGCTGCAAGTTTCACACCCACATCTCACAGCTTGCACATGCTGCCAGACTTCAACCATGACAGCCACATCACCCAAACACATTCCATTGCAATCACTGACTCACTTACCTTTCTCTTGCAAGAAGAGGTGACACCTAACCAGAGGCAGTAGGTCCTAACTGGTGGGGTCCTTAGCACGATGGAGGAGAAAGTGGTTCCATCATTGGAATGGCCATGACTGAAGTCATGGCCAGCAGCGGGGCTGAAACCATTAAAGGTGATGGTATCCTCATACCTAATCTTCTTCTCACATCCCACTTCCCCCTCATCCCACTCTCTTCTGATTTACAAGCTGCAGATGGTGTAAGCATGCACCTCTTGCTTTTCACCCCTCCTCTTAAAACAACCCTTGCCTTGTGCATTTCTCCTTTCAGATACCCAAGTACTGCAACCTTGCCAGGCAGTGGTGGAAGAGCAGGAAGACAGTGATGAAGGAGAACACTGTCATCACTCTCACCCACAGCTACCAGCTCAGATACTGATGCTGCACATACTTTATGGGATAGATTATAGGCAGGATCTATACTTGGTGAGTCACCAGGCATGAGTGACCTGCAGCCATGGCAGGGGACAAGGGCAGCGCATGTACCAGCTCATTGAAGGGTGAGGTCAGACACAAGGTCTGCTGCAGAGAACTCAAAGAGGACTTTGATGGGGCGGCTACAGTAAAAGGCTGATGGGTATACATAATTAAATACTTGGTGCATTGGCAGAAAGCCTTCATGCAATGTCAAGGAGCATGGATCGTGACAAGCCCCAACTTGGCAAAGGGCTTAGTGCAGAGCTTAGAGCCCATCCTTTCCAGTGTGGAAGTGGTGGCCAACTCCATTAGCACACTTGTCGGCCCAACCATGGTGCAGTGTCTGATGGCCGATGTCTCAGCTTCCATTGCAGCACAAGCAGGCGCAGCCCAACATCTGAGTGCTGCAGTTGAAGCTCAGACTAGGTCATCCAAGGACAGCTTGCTGCCATGCAAACTCAGACTCCTGATACATTGGCTATGAATAGGGGCTTGCAGGGTGTCACAGTTGTCCAGCAACCCGGCCTCCAACAGATCACTGGGATTGCTTTGGCGTAGCCCCGGTGGAGTGGCAGCAGCTCCACAGAGCACAAGCCTGCTGCCCTCTCCCACCACTGCCGCTAGTGCCAGTCAACCCAGACTGTTGCTACCCATGCAGAGATTGTGCCTGACCTACTAGGCCTAGAGCTGCTCGAGATCGTCCTGCAAGGCCATCAGCAGTCTCCCCAACTGAAAGTCAACAGTCTTCCACCAGCCATGCTGCAGCCATTGGGGTAACACTGCGTAGGAGCACTAGGACAGACAAAGACACATGGAAGACAGGCACTAAGACATTGCACAAGGGTGATTAATTGATGTTTGTATGCAAATGGCATGACTTCATCTATAAACTTGCTTTAGAATGCTTATTTTGTGCTGGCTTTTGTTTTAGCATTGTGGCCAAGTGGACACTGTGATGATCAGTGACAGAGGGAAGGTAAGATGTGGGACTGTTGATGAATGCAGAATATAGCAGTTGGATGAGTGACTCACAAACAGTCTGGCCAGAAAGGGGGCTGTGCTGGTTTCCTCCATCCTTCCTCTCCCTCCTCCTCTTCCTCCTGCTTCTCAGCTACTGGCCGTATAGCAGACCACCATGAATCTAGACACCCGCTCTGCAGTGCACTGTAGGGTTCCTCCAGAGCGGTCCAGGCAGTGGAAGCCAGTGGACTGCTCGATCACATTTCATGTGGCAGCATGGCTTTCATTGTAAGCATGCTGCCTGTGTGTGCATAGGTTGTGCAGCAGAGTCATCAAACATGTAGTCAGCGGATAGACCTTGTCGCCCAGTAACCACCTCTTGTTTATCATGGTGGTTCTAATAAGGATGACACAGCAGACTACCACAGAATGAAGGCATCATGACTACTGCCAGAATACTGGACATCGACCTGCATGATACGCTGCATATGGTCACAACAGCAGCTGGATGTTGAAGGAGTGGAATATCTCTTGGTTGCGGTACATCTGAGAGTTGACATGTGGCACCTGCAAAGCAACGTGCTTGCAGTCAATGACACTCGATACCATGTGGAGTCTTCAGGAAGCCGTATGCTCACTCTGCCTGCTTCTCTCTGGCAAGAAAGGATGAACTGTATTCAGCTCCTTTGGAATACAGAGCCTCAGTGACCTCCCTGAAGCAATAGTGGACGGCAAACTGGACGATGTTGCAAATATCTCCAGCTCCCACCTGGAAAGATCCAGATGCATAAAAGCTCATCGCCTCTGTCAGCTTCATAGCCATTGGCAATGCTGTCCTCGCCCTTCCCTGAGGTTGCAGTTGCAGCAGGTGGCAGATTCCAGTGAGGACGTCCTTCGCCAAGCAGAGACGTCTTTCACAGTGTTCCTCGCCGAGGTTCAGGTCGGAGAATTGCTCCCTGAACACTCTGGGTGGATATGATCTGCTGCTGAGAGCCCTTCTCCCCCTCCTCCTCTTCCCTCTTCCAGCAGCTTGTCCTGCTCTGTGTCACCTCTGCTCATTCTCTCAGTCATGTTGCAGTCCAGACGGAATGCCTACTAATGCACCCATATTTGGGAGCAACTGGTTTGTGCAGAATCCTTAAAGTCAGTAGAAACTCCTTCAGCACCAGTCACACCACTCCCTATCGACATCAGCAATTTTAAATCTGGACTATCAATCCAGAGGCCCAGGCTAATGCTCTGGAGACACAGTCTGAAATCCCAACATGGAAGCTGGTGGAAATTAAATTCAATTAATAAATTTGGAACTAAAAAGCTAGTCTCAGTAACGGTGATTGTGACAGAAACCAAACCTGCCAAATGGACTCATATTAATTTCATCAGATGGAATACTATTTGAACCCTTTTACTGGACATTGCACAGAACCTGTTTAAAAAAGACCACAGAGTTGGACATCTGAAACATGGCTGTACATTTGCATTCTGAGAGACAGTTGAATAGAGAGACAATGGGAGTGCTCGCTGATTCAATTAACAAGATTGGTCTGGGCAATCATAATAATCAAACTTCTTTGTCTGTGTAAGAGCCAGAACTCCACACCCCACCAAGTGTGACTGGAGAACTTTGAGAATCAACAATCCTCACAGACGATGCGGTTTCAAACAAAGAGCTGGTCGCATGACTTACCTGCTAACCAGACTGGGAACTGTTTGAATTGTGCCTCACAGAAAAGTTTGGTCAGACTGCAATTTGAAGACCAAAGAGAAGGAAGGTCTCTCTCTGTCTCTCTCTCTCAAGCAAAGTCCCAGGGACCCAAGGAAGCAGCTTAAGCCTCAAGACAGAGGACCTCTTCAGCCTTCTGTGTACCAGAGAAGCAAGTTTGAAAGTGTGCGCTGGGCCCCAGTGAGTACTACAAGACCGCAATTTCAACCAAGGACTTTACAGCAAAACTAAAGACAGTAACTGAATTCCATCTACTACTCCAACCCTCCCCCCCACCACTCCTTAATTCTTTCTCCCCCTCTATATCTATTTGTGCGTGTGTTCATCTCATATGCATGCTAGTGTGGTGGCATCGCGTATTTTAGTAATTTTAACTGAGTTAGCATGATAAGGTTAATAAACTTACATCTTTCTCGTTTAAACCTAAGAAACCCTGTCTGAGTGGCTCCTTTGCAATTACAGTTAGAGAGCAGTGAGCAAGGACTCACTGAGGTGTTAAGCTAAAAACACTGTTTTAAAAGTTAAACCTTGTTACGTCCAAACCAGGAAAGGGGCCCGAGGGGAGCCTGAGATCCCTTCCTCACCCGGTCGTAACAGTGACCATGCAACCATTGTAAATTGTCGTAAAAACTTATCTAGTTCACTAATGTCCTTTAGGGAAGGGAATCTGCCGTCCTTACCTGGTCTGGCCTACATGTGACTCCAGACCCACAGCAATGTGGTTGACTCTTAAATGCCCTCTGAAATGGCCTAGCAAGCCACAAAGTTGTACCAAACTACTAGAGAAAAGTCTAAAAGGAATGAAACTGGATGGACCACCTGGCATTGACCTAGGCACCCGAAACAACAATGGCAAACCCAGCCCTGTCGACCTTGCAAAGTCCTCCTTCCTAACATCTGGGGGCTTTCACCAAAATTGGGAGAGCTGTCCCACAGACTAGTCAAGCAACAGCCTGACGTAGTCATACTCATGGAATCGTACTTTACACACAATGTCCCAGACCCACCAGAAGTGGCTGCACAGTGGTATACAGTCGGGAGGGCATTGCTCTGTGACTCCTCAACATTGACTTTGGAACCCATGAAGTGTCAAGGCATCAGGTCAAACATGGGCAAGGAAACTCCTACTGATTACCACCTACCACCATCCCTCGGCTGATGAATCAGTGCTTCTCCATGTTGAACACCATTTGGAAGAAGCACTGAAGGTGGCAAGGGCACAGAATATACTCTGGGTGGGAGACCTCAATGTCCATCACCAAGAGTGGCTTGGGAGCACCACTACTGACCAAACTGGCCGACAGCTGCTAGACTGGGTCTGCAGCAGGTGGTGAGGGAAACAACAAGAGGGAAAAACCTCAAAAACTTGACCTCATCCTCACCAATCTACCTGTCACAGATGTATCTGTCCATGACAGCATTGGTAGGAGTGACCACCACACAGTCCTTGTGGAGATGAAGTCCCGGCTTCACAATAAGGATACCCTCCTTCGTGTTGTGCGGCACTACCAACTTAAAATTGGACATCCATGAAGCAGTGTGGGCCATCAGCAGCAGCAGAATTGTATCCAACTACAATTTGTAACCTCATGGCCCGGCACATCCCCCACTCTACCATTACCATCAAGCTGGTGGACCAACCCTGGATCAATGAAGAGTGCAGGGGGGCATGCCAGAAGCAGCACCAGGCATACCTCAAAATGAGGTGTCAAGCTGGTGAAGCTACAACCCAGGACTACTTGCATGTCAAACAGCGGAAGCAGCATGCAATAGACAGTATTACTACCGACCGCTCAAGTCAAAGCCCCCAATCAAAATATACAATTCTGATTGTGGTGGGAAGAACACACCGTTGATTCAGTCCAGTCCCACTACAGATCGCCTAACATATCACTTTAAACTTTCCAAATTAAAGGAAGACCCAACCAAATTGTACCATCCATTGACCCGTGGATGAGGCTAACCAAACCAGGTGTCTTTAGATCAACAAATTAACTGTTTAATTAGAAAAACTAAATTCTTAAACATTACTAAGATATAAACGACATTTAAAATAGAAAATATTAGAGTCCTTGCATATTTATGCTCCTGCCAAAGAGAAATCTTCCAATGTGGAATAGTCCAGGGTTGCTTGAAATCCTCACAGCTGTCTGATGGGGGGAGAAAAGGTTCTTCAACAGTAAAACAGTCCGTAGTCTAATTCAGCAGTTGAAAGTCATGCTCTTCTTCTCCAGCGATGAATTTCAACAATTACAATTCAGCAGTTAAAGGAATTTGGTTATTTTCTTTTAAGAAATTAATCTGGCATCACATCAGAATTCTGAGAGTATAATAAATAAGGTTTAAATAAACCAAGGGAGAGTGCTCTCATTTCCTTCAGTTTATGCTGGTCCAGCTATCTGTCTGTGCCTCTGCCAAAACCAGTTTTTCAGCCAGTTTCAAATGTCAGTCGGCAACAATGTATCTTGTGTCTTTGGTCCTGAGTGGCTTTATCCAATGGCAACTAGAACACATTCTTTGAATCACAGTCTCTGAGTGGCCATATCCCGGGGCAATGAGAATGCATTCTTTGACTCAGTCTCTGGAGCTTGTTGTCTTAAATCAGTACTGCTCCTTTTCAGCCTTAAAGGCACACTGCATTCTTCCTGGACAAAAAAATTACAGGATCATAACACCTTCGCCCCTGGTGGAATAAAACGCCATTTCTGAAATGCATTTCATTACAAAGTGCAAAAATACAAGTTTTAAAAAACGCGAACACATTTTTTTTCGCACTTACAGGCATACACTTTTCTAAAATGTTAAGACTACAGCAACAAGTTGCACCAGAACATTTCGGCTTTAAATTTTCAACTGGTTATCCCAATTAACCCATTTCAAATTTCCAAGCATAGTCTTCCAATTGTTTTGTGTTTTTCTTCCACGTGTCCCTATTGTCCATCACCTCAGCCAGGTGAACTGCACAGCTAGGAGCACTGACTACTACTGGGTTCACTATTCTCTGAGAAGTTTTTCGAGTACCCCTTAACCTATGTGGCATCACTTGACACTGGAAAACCCTATCCTGTGTAACAGAAGCTGATTTTTTCTCACCCTGGGGTGTAAAAGGAACTTGACAGGTTTCCTCCAACACATTTGTCTCCTTAAGACACTTGGTGTTGCCCACTCTGTCCTTACAGTCCTTTAAATAGGAATTTGGGTAGGAGTCTGCCTTCTTTACCACAGTGATTTTTCTAGAGTCTGTGCAAGTTTGAGCTGACCCACCAGACTTAAGCATCAAGACCACCTACAAATTCCAGCTGACCTGACTAGGTTCAACTAAGCTGCCCTTCAGCATGCATTGTACCTCTGCTTTCACTTGGGCCTGTCTGCCTGGACCTAAGCGACAAGGATGTTGTTTTAAAGGAATGGTTCCCCCTATACCCATATCATGTGTGGCTAAGGTTGTACATCCTGGCTTATCACTACAAACTTTTAGAAATGTTGTGAAAACCCTGGTTAGGACTTCATGCTGTTTTGCCTCTAAGTGTAAAAGCCTATAGTTTAATTTTCCTAGCCATTCTGTATTCGCTAATTGGATAGTTGGAGGTTCAATCTGAGAATTTTCTAGGTCTGCTTCTGCCTCATCCTCACTATTCTTTTCCTCCTCAACAGTCCCGATTACCTGACATACGTGGCTTATCTTCCTCCCTGTGGTAATATTGTTTGAGCATATTAATGTGACACAACCGGTTCTTCATCCGGCAATGAGGGGTGTCAATCAAGTAATCTACCTTACCCATTCTTTTGATCACTATATGGGCCACTGAACTGTGCTATTAATGGTTCTCCCTGTGATGGTAACAACACTAATACTTCATCCCCTGGTTTTATGGTAGGTTGTGGTTTTCCCAGCATTTGACAGGTATGGCATGTCCTACAAAATTGTCTCACGTCCTTTGTAAGACCTGGCCTGTAATAATGTTTGCTTATGTGTGATTTGGTCTTCTGAATTCCCCTATGTCCTGCAAAAGGAATGTTGTATGCTAACCTTAATAATCCTTGTTGATATTTAGGTGGTACAACAACTGTCTAATCTTCATCAGCGGGTCTATGAGGCAGTCTCCATTTCCTCGTCAAAACCCCGTTGGCCATATAATAGCCTTCTGGAACTCCTTTCACCTGAGCTTCTGTCGGAGCCGTCTGTGTCCATATCTCTGGATCAGCTTGCTGTGCTGCAATGAGAGATGATCTATTAAACAACTCTTTTGGATTATCTAAATCCCCAAATAAGCCTTCAGATGTTTGGCTATCTATTTGTGGTGCCCGTTTTACCTCCAAAAATGGATCCTGCTTAGCCATTGCTCGGGTGACTACACAAGCAGGAAATATTCCCGGAACTGGTTCCTGTAATTGCTCAATTTCCTTAATTTCACTTGGTTCCTCAGTAAGTATAGAAGAAACTGATACTTTTGATCCAGCCAAATCATTTCCTAGGAGTAGATCAATTCCCTTTACTGGTAAACTGTGGACAACACCTACAGTAACTATCCAAGATATTAAGTCACTCTCTCGGCATATTTTATACAAAGGTACGGGTATACACTACCCGCCAATTCCATTAACTAAAACTTTAGCATTCAAGGCGCTCTCTGGTGAAAACCTTATATCTTTCCCCAGCAAGAGTGTTTGGGTTGCCCCTGTGTCCCTGAGTATAATGATAGGTTTTCCTGCCTCACTTACAGGATATGGAGTTACTTTCCCCTTTGACAAAAATTCATTATAACTCTCAGGTATTTTATTCTTAACCTCTACACACCTTTTAGAATGGTTTCACATTCACAGCTGTCATTAAAGCTACAGCCTGGTCTGCTGTACTCTCAGTCAGAGTCTTTTTCTCTGCACTAACTTTGCATACTCCAACAAGTCCTATGGGTTTACCTCAGAATTTCCAGCACTCTGCACGAAGATGACTCGTTTTGTTGCAATAATAACACTAGCTTGCGAACCTCACTTCTACCCTCAGCACCTTCCTTTCTGACCTGAGGAGGTGATCCTGGGGCATTCCCAGCTGTTCCTCGTGTCCCCGGTTACTTGCCTTCCTTTCACTCTCCCACTTTCTATCCTTCTCGGGTTTATGGGGATGACAGACAAAATAGGTTGGCTTATTCACAAGCTCAAAATCATCAGCAATTTCTGCTGCTTGCAGAGCTTTCAAAACTTTCAGGTTATCTATATGAGTTCTCACTACTGAAGGAATATAGTTTTTAAGCTTTTCTAAGAGAATCAATTCTCGAAGGTTCTCATATGTGGGTTCTATCTTTAATGCCCGTATCCAACAGTCAAAAGTAATTTCCTTCATCTTCTCAAATTCTAAATATGTCTGCCCAGCCAATCTCTGTAAGTTCCTAAAATTCTGACAGTAGGCTTCCAGGGACTAACTCATATGCAGCGAAAATAGCCTTTTTTGCCATCTCATAATCTGCAGAAGCCTCTTCAGGAAGCATGGCTTAAGCTTCATGAGCTCTGCCTACCAGCCTGCCTTGAATAAGCAGGTCCAGCTTTCTTTTGGCCATTTCATCTGCTTGGCTATTTTTGCAAAAGATATGAAAAATGCCTCTACATCCCTTTCCTCGAACTTAGGAAGAGCCTGTATAAATATAAACAACTTCTCGCTGGGTCCTGATCTAAATTCAGATTCTTCCTGACCCTTTTGTCTTAGTTCCATCTCTTTTAGCCTAAATTCCCTCTCTTTCTCTCTGTCTTCCAATTCAAGTTTTCTTAATTATTTTTCAACCTCAAGTTTTTTTGTTTCTAACTAAATCCTAGCCAATACCACTGCATCACTCTCAGACCTACAACCTTCATGTCTCTCGTATTCCCTTTCTTGTTCCCCTTCATCAGTATCATCATCATCATCTTCCACTAATTGCAGATGTTCGGCTGTTATGTCAATTATCTCTGCTTTTTTGGCACCTGATTTCAATGCCAACCCCAATTTCGCTGTCAATTCTTTTAATTTGTTCTTAGTTAAAGTTATCAAGTCACTCAGGGAAACATTCTGCTTTCCCCAAAACTCTGCTACAACCACTAATGCCATTACAATGGTATAGACTGTACCTTATTATACAAGAGACCTGGTTCTTTTAATTTCTTTGTAATTGGTGTTAGATTTAGATCCCAACAATAGAGTTTCCAATTGCTATGATCCCAGACATGAAAGCAATTAAATAGGATGCCAAACGCAAGACCCCAATTTAAATATGTTATCTCAGAAACGAGTAATTAATATGATTCCAAATGCAAGCCCTCCAAATTAGTCTGATTCTGATCCTAGATGCAAGCCACTGAATTAAATATGATTCAATCTCGAGCAAGCCCCCAAATAAAATATGACTCAAATCCTGGACGAGAAACCCAATTAATATGTTACGACCAACCACTCAAGTCAAAGCCCCCAGTCAAAATATATAATTCTGATTGTGGTGGGAGAAACACATCATTGATTCAGTCCCATCCCTCCACGGATCGCCTAACATATTACTTTAAACTTTCCAAATTAAAGAAAGACCCAACCAAATTGTACCATCTATTGACCCCCGAATGAGGCTAACCAAACTAGGTGTCTTTAGATCAACAAATGAACTGCTTAATTAGAAAATCTAAATTCTTAAACACTACTAAGATATAAACAACATTTAAAATAGAAAAAATTAGAGTCCTTGCATATTTATGCTCCTGCCAAAGAGAAATCTTCCAATGTGCAATAGTCCAAGGTTGCCTGAAGTCCTCTCAGCCGTCCGATGGCTGAAAAAAAGGTTCTTCAACAGTAGAACAGTCTGTAGTCTAATTCAGCAGTTGAAAGTGATGCTCTTCTTCTCCAGTGATGAATTTCAACAATTACAGTTCAGTAGTTAAAGGAATTTGGTTATTTTCTTTTAAGAAATGAATCTGGCATGACATCAGAATTCTGAGAGTATAATAAATAAGGTTTAAATAAACCAAGAGAGAGAGAGCTCTCATTTCCTTCAGTATATGCTGGTCCAGCTGTCTGTCTGTGTCTCTGTCAAAAACCAGTTTTTAGCTAGTTTCAAACATCAGTCAGCAACAATGTATCTTGTGTCTTTGGTCCTGAGTAGCTGTATCCTAGGGCAACAAGAATGCACTCTTTGAATCACAGTCTCTGAGTGGCTGTATCCCGGGGCAACGAGAATGCATTCTTTGACTCAGTCTCTGAAGCTTGTTGCCTTAAATCAGTACTGCTCCTTTTCAGCTTTAAAGGCACATTGCATTCATCCCAGAAAAAAAGCCTACAGGTTTAAAGTGTGTCTATTTCAACGCCAGGAGCATCCGGAATAAGGTGGGTGAGCTTGCAGCATGGGTTGGTACCTGGGATCTCGATGTAGTGGCCATTTCGGAGACATGGGTAGAGCAGGGGCAGGAATGGATGTTGCAGATTCCGGGATTTAGATGTTTCAGTAAGAACAGAGAAGATGGTAAAAGAGGGGGGGGGTGTGGCATTGTTAATCAAGGAGAGTATTACAGCGACAGAAAGGACGTTTGAGGACTCGGCTACTGAGGTAGTATGGGCTGAGGTTAGAAACAGGAGAGGTGAGGTTACCCTGTTGGGAGTCTTTTATAGACCTCCGAATAGTTCCAGAGATGTAGAGGAAAGGATAGCGAAGATGATTCTCGACAGGGGCGAGAGTAACAGGGTAGTTGTTATGGGGGACTTTAACTTTCCAAATATCGACTGGAAATACTATAGTTCGAGTACTTTAGATGGGTCAGTTTTTGTCCAGTGTGTGCAGGAGGGTTTTCTGACACAGTATGTAGACAGGCCAACCAGGGGCGATGCCACATTGGATTTGGTACTGGGAAATGAACCCGGCCAGGTGTTAGATTTAGATGTAGGTGAGCACTTTGGTGATAGTGATCACAATTCGGTTAGGTTTACCTTAGCGATGGGCAGGGACAGGTATATACCGCAGGGCAAGAATTATAACTGGGGGAAAGGAAATTATGATGCGATTAGGCAAGATTTAGGATGTGTAGGATGGGGAAGGAAACTGCAGGGGATGGGAACAATCGAAATGTGGAGCTTATTCAAGGAGCAGCTACTGCGTGTCCTTGATAAGTATGTACCTGTGAGGCAGGAAGGAAGTTGTCGTGCGAGGGAGCCGTGGTTTACTAAAGAAGTTGAAGCGCTTGTCAAGAGGAAGAAGAAGGCTTATGTTAGGATGAGACGTGAAGGCTCAGTTAGGGCGCTTGAGAGCTACAAGCTAGCCAGGAAGGATCTAAAGGGAGAGCTAAGAAGAGCAAGGAGAGGACACGAGAAGTCATTGGTGGATCGGATCAGGGAAAACCCTAAGGCTTTCTATAGGTATATCAGGAATAAAAGAATGACTAGAGTTAGATTAGGGCCAATCAAGGATAGTAGTGGGAAGTTGTGTGTGGAATCAGAGGAGATAGGGGAAGTGTTAAATGAATATTTTGCGTCAGTATTTACAGTAGAGAAAGAAAATGTTGTTGAGAATACTGAGATTCAGGCTACGAGGCTAGATGGGATTGAGGTTCACAAGGAGGAGGTGTTAGCCATTTTGGAAAGTGTGAAAATAGGTAAGTCCCCTGGGCCAGATGGGATTTATCCTAGGATTCTCTGGGAAGCTAGGGAGGAGATTGCAGAGCCTTTGTCCTTGATCTTTATGTTGTCATTGTCGACAGGAATAGTGCCGGAAGACTGGAGGATTGCAAATGTTGTCCCCTTGTTCAAGAAGGGGAGTAGAGACAGCCCTGGTAATTATAGACCTGTGAGCCTTACTTCGGTTGTGGGTAAAATGTTGGAAAAGGTTATAAGAGACAGGATTTATAATCATCTTGAAAAGAATAAGTACATTAGAGATAGTCAGCACGGTTTTGTGACGGGTAGGTCGTGCCTCACAAACCTTATTGAGTTTTTCGAGAAGGTGACCAAACAAGTGGATGAGGGTAAAGCAGTGGATGTGGTGTATATGGATTTCAGTAAGGCGTTTGATAAGGTTTCCCACGGTAGGCTATTGCAGAAAATATGCAAGTATGGGGTTGAAGGTGATTTAGAGCTTTGGATCAGAAATTGGCTAGCTGAAAGAAGACAGAGGGTGGTGGTTGATGGCAAATGTTCATCCTGGAGTTTAGTTACTAGTGGTGTACCGCAAGGATCTGTTTTGGGGCCACTGCTGTTTGTCATTTTTATAAATGACCTGGAAGAGGGTGTAGAAGGGTGGGTTAGTAAATTTGCAGATGACACTAAGGTCGGTGGAGTTGTGGATAGTGCCGAAGGATGTTGTCGGGTACAGAGAGACATAGATAGGCTGCAGAGCTGGGCTGAGAGATGGCAAATGGAGTTTAATGCGGAAAAGTGTGAGGTGATTCACTTTGGAAGGAGTAACAGGAATGCAGAGTACTGGGCTAATGGGAGGATTCTTGGTACTGTAGATGAACAGAGAGATCTTGGTGTCCAGGTGCATAAATCCCTGAAGGTTGCTAACCAGGTTAATAGGGCTGTTAAGAAGGCATATGGTGTGTTAGCTTTTATTAGTAGGGGGGTCGAGTTTCGGAGCCACGAGGTCATGCTGCAGCTGTACAAAACTCTGGTGAGACCGCACCTGGAGTATTGCTTGCAGTTCTGGTCACCGCATTATAGGAAGGATGTGGAAGCTATGGAAAGGGTGCAGAGGAGATTTACTAGGATGTTGCCTGGTATGGAGGGAAGGTCTTACGAGGAAAGGCTGAGGGACTTGAGGTTGTTTTCGTTGGAGAGAAGGAGGAGGAGAGGTGACTTAATAGAGACATATAAGATAATCAGAGGGTTAGATAGGGTGGATAGTGAGCGTCTTTTTCCTCGGATGGTGATGGCAAACACGAGGGGACATAGCTTCAAGTTGAGGGGTGATAGATATCGGACAGATGTGAGAGGTAGTTTCTTTACTCAGAGAGTAGTAAGGGCGTGTAACGCCCTGCCTGCAGCAGTAGTAGATTCGCCAACTTTAAGGGCATTTAAGTGGACATTGGATAGACACATGGATGAAAATGGAATAGTGTAGGTCAGATGGTTTCACAGGGCGGCGCAACATCGAGGGCCGAAGGGCCTGTACTGCGCTGTAATGGTCTAAAATTCTAAAATTCTAAAATTCTAAAATCATAACAACAGAGCTAAGTGATCCCACAATCAACAGATCAGATCTAATCTATGCAGTCCTGCCACATCCAGTTGTGAATGGTGGTGGACAATTAAACAATTAACATGAGGAGGAGGCGCCACAAATATCCCCATCCTCAGTGATGGGGGAGCCCAGTACATCAGTGTAAAAGACAAGGCTGAAGTATTTGCATCCATCTTCAGCCAAAAGTGCCAAGTGGTTGATCCAAATCAGCTCCTCCTGAAGTCCCCAGCATCACAGATGCTAGTCTTCAGCCAATCCGATTCATTCCACGTGATATAAAGAAGCGGCGGAAGGCACGAGGCACCGTAAAGGCTATGGGCCCTGATAACATTCCGGCAATAGTACTCGAGACATGTGCTCCAGAACTAGCTGCGCTCCTAGCCAAGCTGTTCCAGTATAGCTACAACACTGGCATCTACCCGGCAATGTGGAAAATTGCCCAGATATGTCCCGTATACAAAAAGCAGGACAAATCGAACCCAACAGTTATCAAACTACTGTTGATCATCAGTAAAGTGATGAAGGTGTCATTGACAGTGCTATCAAGTGGCACTTACTCAGCAATAAGCTGCTCATTGCGTTCAGTTTGGGTTTCGCCAGGGCCACTCAGCTCCTCATTACAGCCTTGGACCAAACATGGACAAAAGAGCTGAACTCAAGAGGTGAGGTGAGAGTGACTGCCCTTGACATCAAGGCAGCATTTGACCGAGTATGGCATCAAGGAGCCCTAGAAAAACTGGAGTCAATGGGGTTCGGGTGAAAACTCTCCACTGGTTGGAGTCATACCTAGCACAAAGGAAGATGGTTGTTGGAGGTCAATCATCTCAGTCCCAGTACACCTCTGCAGGAGTTCCTCAGGGTAGTGTCCTAGGCCCAACCATCTTCAGCTGCTTCATCAATGACCTTCCTTCCATCATAAGGTCAGAAATGGGGATGTTCGTTGATGATTGCGCAATGTTCAGCATCATTCGCAACTCCTGAGATACTGAAGCCTGTGTCGCTATGCAACAAGACCTGGACAATATTAAGGCTTGGACTGATAAGTGGTGAGTTACATTCATGCCACACAAGCGCCAGGCAATGACCATCTCCAACAAAAGAGAATCCAACTATCTCTCTTTGATGTTCAATGGCATTACCATCACTGAATCCATCACTACCAACATCCTGGGGGTTACCATTGACCAGAAACTGAACTGGACCAGCATATAAGTGCTGTGGCTACAAGTGCAGGTCAGAGTTTGGGAATTCACCTCCTGACTCCTCAAGGTCTGTCCACCATCTACAAGGCACAAGTCAGGAGTGTGATGGAATACTCTCCACTTGCCTGGATTAGTGCAGCTCCAACAACACTCAAGAAGCTCGACACCATCCAGAACAAAGCAGCCTGCTTGATTGGAACACCATCCACCACCTCAAACATTCACTCCCTCCACCACCGGTGCACAGTGGCAGCAGTATGTACCATCTACAAAATGCACTGCAGCAAGTCACAAAGCCTTCTTCAACAGCACCTTCCAAACCCACGACCTCTACCACCTAAAAGGGCAAGGGCAGCAGATGCATGTGAAAACCACCACCTGCAAGCTCCCCTCCAAGTCACACACCATCCTGACTTGGAACTATATTGCTGTTTCTTCACTGTCGCTGTGTCAAAATCCTGGAACTCCCAAACAGCACTGTGGGTGTACCTACCCCAACATGGACTGCAACAGTTAAAGAAGGTGGCTCACCACCACCTTCTCAAAGATAATTAGGGATGGACAATAACTGCTGGCCTAGCCAGCGATGCCCACATCCCATTAAAGAATAAATTTTAAAAATCTGGAAACCACAAAAACTTCTACAATCGCAACACAAGCCTGTAGAAATCAATCAGCAACTAATCTGAAAGTAGTTGATGATCCCTTTAAAAAGTGCTGCTGCTGCTGGGTCCTTCCTGCTGCTGAATGCATGTTCAGCTGAGTGAGGTTAAGAGAGGGCATCAGCTGGAGCGGTGAGCTCCCAAATGGCATCACTGGCATCAATCAACATTACACATTGATGGGCATCACGATCTGCATTCTCTGCGTACTTCCGGTGGATACCCCTGCATGTGCCCTTGCCAAAAATAGTCTGGTCTGACTCGCATCAGAAATGTGTGCACTGCAGGCGCCATTTTGGAGGCAAAACATCACTCGTAGCACCAAAACAAATGGGTGCTAAGGAGCCAAATTTCATGGCCAGCATATTTTTCTTTATATAGGAATACTTCTCAGTTTTTGTTTCTCCTTTAATCCCCCAACAATTTTTTCCAGTATCAGCTATCTTATCCCACCGTTACAGATACTGAGTGCAAGAAACTTTTTTTTCATAAATTTGTATTGTCATTTATCCCAGTTTTTGGATCACTGGTATTGCCTCTTCAGATTCTCCCCCAATCACCTCACTAAAACCATCAGAAATGAGGGGGCAACAAAATCCTACAGCTAATGAGGGATAAAGATCAGGAGAGTGCAGCTTTATGCTGCTGTAAAGTAATCATTTTCAGGAGCCCAAGTAGGTGTATCAAAATTAATCTCTTGAGGGAATACAGCTTAGTGAAATCTAACTGGGACACTCTACCATTAGAGTTACTGCGTTACCATGTTAAAAAAAAAATGTTGACAGGTATAATATTTATTTTATAGCTGGCAGTACTGAAAACAGCCTAAAAGATAGCCCAAGAAACTGTGGCTTAAAGGCTTTTAACTGACAGGAATGCTTGAATCAATAAAAACTTCTTCCAATTAGAGCATAGCCATTATAAATCCAGTTATTAGTGTACATTAAAACAAGGAATGCACCGGAATGAATGTCTCATAACTATAACTGTTTCTTTGGGACAAAACTTCATCCATTTGCATCACCAGATTGTGCTTACTGACGCAGAGATTTAGTGCATAATGACATATATCAGTTACCTTGGTAGAGTATAACAGCATCCACAGGGATATAAATTTAACCCTTACCCAATCAGATACTTCAGGATGTTTTTTATTTATTATTTTCAATAAGAAGCATTAGTTCAAGAAATTAGTTCAGAGAAATGGGAACCTGATTTGAGAGCGATGGGATGGTTAAGAGCTGATCAGTATAATGGAATGATCCCACGTCTATTTGAACTTTAAAGCATTGGTTCTTCAGTGGTCTCTCCTTGTCGAGGTTCTCAAAATACAATGGAAAAGGATTGAACCTCAATGTGCTCACATTCTACAGGCCAGGCATTAGCACAGCACATCAATAGCAGACTTATAGTGCATTGATGATGTATCCTTTTTGCAATGAGAGAAGCCCCTTCACCAGTACTTTTTATAAAGTGATTATATTCTCCTCCAACTCTGTAACCATCTCAGAGCTCATGCCCATCACTCCCCGATAACTTTGCCACCAAGTCCCTTCGTGCCATCCTCACAATACTGAAGTGCTGTCTGTCCCGGCAGTGGTGGATGCAGTCAGTACACTGAAAGTGGTATAATCTGTTGAAAAAATTTTTTAATGTGATTTAGATGGAGGTCTCAACCTAGCAGACAGCTACCATCCTCAGAGTATGAGAATATACATAGCTTGTAAAAGTAATTGGAAATATCTCTATGTTTCTCTAATAAACTGTAGAGTTAACAGGATTGGAATCAACAGAAGAAAACAGTAGGAGTATCTTAGCTAATATGTAAAGATAATTAGGACAATTTTTTAATTCATTCATGGGATGTGGGCGTTGCTGGCTAGGCCAGCATTTATTGCCCATCCCTAATTGCCCTTGAGAAGGTGGTGCTGAGCTGCCTTCTTGAACCAATGCAATCCTTGTGGGGTAGGTACAGTCACAGTGCTGTTAGGAAGGGAGTTCCAGGATTTTGACCCAGTGGCAGTGAAGGAACGGCAATACAGTTCCAAGTCAGGACAACTGGTGCCCTTGTCCTTCTAGGTGGTAGAGGTCGCAGGTTTGAAAGGTGCTGTATAAGGAGCCTTGGTACATTGCTGAAGTCCATTTTGTAGACGGTACACACTGCTGCCATTGTGCGTCGGTGACGGAGGGAGCGAATGTTTGTAAATAGGACGCCAATCAAGCAGGTTGTTTTGTCCTGGATGGTGTCGAGCTTCTTGAGTGTAGTTGGAGCTGCACCCATCCAGGCAAGTGGAGAGAATTCCATCACACTCCTGACTTGTGCCTTGCAGATGGTAGACAGGCTTTGGGGAATCAGGAGATCAGTTACTCACCGCAGAATTCCCAGCCTCTGACCTGCTCTTGTAGCCACGGTATTTAAATGGCTACTCCAGTTCAGTTTCTGGTCAATGGTAATCCATAGGATGTTGATAATGGGGATTCAGTAATCGTAATGCCATTGAATGTCAGGGAGAAATGGTTAGATTCTCTTTTGTTGGAGATGGTCATTGCCTGGCACTTGTGTGGTGTGAATGTTACTTGCCACTTATCAGCCCAAGCCTGGATATTGTCCAGGTCTTGCTGCATTCGGTTTCTGAGGAGTCGCAAATGGTGCTGAACATTGTGCAATCATCAGTGAACATCCCCACTTCTGACCTTATGATTGAAGGAAGGTCATTGATAAAGCAGCTGAAGATGGTTGGGCCTAGGACACTACCCTGAGGAACTCCTGCACTGATGTCCTGGAGCTCAGATGATTGACCTCCAACAACCACAGCTATCTTCCTTTGTGCTAACAAGCAGAGAGTTTTCTTCTTGATTCCCTTTGACTCCAGTTTTGCTAGGGCTCCTTTTTTTTGTCAGGGAGTTTACTCTGTAACTAACCCTGTTTTGTTTTCCTGAGGTGGCCTTTGCACTCCAGGCCCCTTTTATATATTTTTTGTTGAGAGGGCCTTTATTCCTCAAGCCCCCTTTTTATACATTTTATAAAATAACTTTATTGAAATCGAATAAATAAAACAAAAACTCAAATTAAAGTAGTAGCTAAGGCTCCTTGATGCCATACTCGGTCAAATGCTGCCTTGATGTCAAGGGCAGTCACTCTCACCTCACCTCTTGAGTTCAGCTCTTTTGTCCGTGTTTGAACCAAAGCTGTAATGAGGTCAGGAGCTGAGTGGCCCTGGCGGAACCCAAACTGAGCGTCAGTAAGCTGGTCATTGCTAAGCAAGTGTCATTTGATAGAACATAAGAACATAAGAACTAGGAGCAGGAGTAGGCAATTCAGCCCCTCAAGCCTGCTCCGCCATTCAATACGATCATGACTGATCTCATCGCCCTCAACTCCATTTTCCTGCTTGTTCTCCATAACCCTTCAACCCATTACCAATTAAAAATCTATCTCCTCCTTAAATTCACTCAATATCCCGGCATCCACCACACTCTGGGGTAGTAAATTCCACAGACTCATGACCTTTTGAGAGAAGTAGTTTCTCCTCATCTCTGTTTTAAATCTGCTACCCCTTATCCTAAAACTATGACCTCTCATTCTAGATTGCCCCACCAGAGGAAACATCCTTCCTATGTCTACTTTGTCAATCCCCTTAATCATCTTATATACCTCAATTAGATCTTCTCTCATTCTTCTAAACTCCAGAGAGTAAAGGCCTAAACTGCTCAATCTTTCTTCATAAAACAAACCCCTCATCTCTGGAGCATTATCGAAGACACTTTCCATCACTTTACTGATGATTGACTGATGGGGCAGGTTGGACTTGTCCTGCTTTTTGTGTACGGGACATACACAAAATTTTCCACATTTCCGGGTAGATGCCAGTGTTGTAGCTGTACTGAAACAGCTTGGCTAGGGGCGTGGCAGGTTTTGGAGCACAGGTTTTCAGTACTATTGCCGGAATGTCGTCAGGGCCCATAGCCTTCGCAGTATCCAATGCCTTCAGTCATTTATTGATATCACGTGGAGTGAATCAAATTGGCTGAAGACTGGCATCTGTGATGCTGGGGACTTCAGGAGGATGCCGAGATGGATCATCAACTCGGCACATCTGACTGAAGATTGTTGCAAATGCTTCAGCCTTATCTTTTGCACTGATGTGCTGGGTTCCCCCATCATTGAGGATGGGGATATTAGTTCAGCCACCTCCTCCAGTTAGTTGTTTAATTGTCCACCACCATTCACGGCTGGATGTGGCAGGACTGCAGAGTTTAGATCTGATCCGTTGGTTATGAGATCGCTTAGCTCTGTCTATTGCATGCTGCTTACACAGTTTGACACGTAGGTAGTCCTGGGTTCTAGCTTCACCAGGTTGACACCTCATTTAGAGGTATGCCTGGTGCTGCTCCAGGCATGCCCTGCTGCACTCTTCATTGAACCAGGGTTGGTCTCCCAGCTTGATGGTAATGGTAGAGTGGGGGGATATGCTGGGCCATGAGGTTACAGATTATGGTTGAGTACAATTCTGCTGCTGCTAATGGCCCACAGCACCTCATGGATGCCCAGTTTTATATTGCTAGATCTGTCCGAAATCTATCCCATTTAGCACGGTGATAGTGCCACACAACACGATGGAGGGTATCCTCAACGCAAAGGTGGGACTTCGTCTCCACAAGGACTGTGTCGTGGTCAGTCCAACCAATATGGTCTGGGACAGGTGCATCTGCAGCAGGCAGATTGGTGAGGATGAGGTCAAGTATATTTTTCCCTCTTGTTGGTTCTCTCACCATCTACCGCAGACCCAGTCTAGCAGCTATGTCCTTTTGGACTTGGCCAGTTCAGTCAGTAGTGGTGCTACTGAGCCAGTCTTGGTGATGAACATTGAAGTCCCCCACCCAGAGTACATTCTGCGCCCTTGCCACCCTCAGTGCTTCCTCCAAGTGCTGTTCAACATGGAGGAGTACTGATACATCAGCTGAGGGAAGGCAGTAGCTGGTAATCAACAGGAGGTTTCCTTGCCCATGTATGACCTGATGCCGTGAGACTTCATGGGGTCTGGAGCTGATGTTAAGGACTCCCAGGGAAACTCCCTCCCTACCGTATACCACTGTGCCGCCACCTTTGCTGGGTCTGTCCTGCCGGTGGGACAGAACATACCCGGGGATGGTGATGGCGGTATCTGGGACATTGTCTGTTAAGGTACGATTCCGTGAGTATGACTATGTCAGGCTGTTGCTTGACTTGTCTGTGGGACAACTCTCCCAACTTTGGCACAAGCCCCCAGATGCTAGTAAGGGGGACTTTACAGAGTCGACAGGGCTGGATTTGCCATTCTCATATCCAGTGCTTAGGTCAATGCCGGGTGGCCTGTCCGGTTTAATTAAATATTGACTTTGTAGTGGTTAGATACAACTGATTGGCTTGCTAGGCCATTTCAGAGGGCATTTAAGAGTCAACCACATTGCTGTGGATCTGGAGGTCAGACCAGGTAAGGACGGCATATTTCCTTCCCTAAAGGACATTTGTGATCCAGATGGGTTTTTACAAAATAGGCAATGGTTTTATGGTCATCATTCACAAAAGAGGGGGACGATGCAAATAGTAGTTAAGGAGGAAGAGTGTGAAGTATTGGATGTGATAAACATAGAGAGGAAGTATTAATGGGATTAGCATCCTGGAAAGTTGATAAATCAGCAGGGCCAGATGAAATGTACCTTAGGCTGTTAAAAGAAGCAAGAGAGGAAATAGCAGAGGGTCTGACGATCATTTTCCATTCCTCACTAGACACAGGTGTGGGACCGGAGGATTGGAGAATTGCTAACATTGTACCTCTGTTTAAAAAGGGAGCGAAGGATAGACCGAATAATTACAGCCCGGTCAGTCTAATCTCAGTAGTGGGCAAATTATTGGAACCTGTTCTGAGAGACAGGATAAACTGTCACTTAGAAAGGCAGAGGTACTAATGCTTTGTCTTTCAGCACACCATTGACATATTGTTTGCTTTTGCTCCAAGACCTTCTGGTCAGCTATTCTGTGACCTTGTCCTATCAATACCTCTTTTGCTATCTCTTGTCCCATCCCCTCTTTACTTTCTTAAAATCTTTTATATTTCTTATATCTGCCAGTTCTGAAGAAGGGTCACTGACCTGAAACGTTAACTCTGCTTCTCTCTCCACAGATGCTGCCAGACCTGCTGTGTATTTCCAGCTTTTCTTGTTTTTATTTCAGATTTCCAGCATCCGCAATATTTTGCTTTTATTTTAGTGTTTAATTCACTGCCACTTCTCTTCCAGGAATGCCTACCTTGAAGAAGTGCTGCTCTTCTCTCAGACAGGATTTTCGTTTATCTCTTTTATCTTGTTCACCTTCATTGCCTTATATTTCCCTCCTGATGTATGATAAAGTGTCTACCAAAACTCGTTTTCACAGCCACATCTCCTTCCTCAGTGACTGTCTCCGGTTCCGACTTATTCCACGTGGATTCCAACTGCAGTTTCACCCATCATGTTTTGAATCCACCCAAGATTACAGGTATCTCTGAGAAATACAACGTTCCTCGGACTGCTGTTCTTGCCACATCCTGAGATCCACACTCAGTGTTATGCGCCGCCACATGTACACACTGAACCTCTCTCTCCAGCAGCACCACCTCACCTTATCTCAAAGCTGTTCTACTCCGCAGTTTCATTGCATCCTTCGTCTCATCCGACACATTAACAAAAAACTTTTTTCTTCCTTTCAGGTGTCAAGGAACGCAAGCTCCAGCAGCTGATGGGGACTAATGCTCCTCCAGATCCTTCTTCCCCTTCACCTCCCTCTGACCCCACCCCTTCTGATCTGACCCCTTCTCGTGTATTCACGATACCCTCTGACCTCCCCCTCTCTGACGCTGAAGGTTCTGTACTCAGCAAAGGACTCAGTTTTATCCCCTTACGCCCCCACCTCAATGAATTTCGCACTCGGCATGAAGTTGAGCTCTTCTTCCGTCACCTCCGCCTCCGGGCTCACTTCTTTGACCAGGAGTCCTCCCCCCAATCAGCAGATCCATTCACCCGCCTCCAGCATTCTCCCTCTACCTGGATCCCTCCCTCTGGCCTCTTACCCGCTCTTCATCTTTTCATTGAAAACTGTCGGCGAGACATTGGTCATCTCAATTTCTCTGCCCCCCTCACTCACGCTAACCTGTCCCCCTCTGAACTTGCCGCACTCGTTCTCTCAGGTCTAACCCCCACATTGTCATCAAACCTGCAGACAAGGGTGGTGCTGTTATTGTCTGGCGTACCGACCTCTACCTTGTAGAGGCTTAGCGCCAACTCTCAGACACTTCTTCCTACTTCCCCCGGACCATGACCCCACCACCGAACATCACACGACTGTCCACAGGACTGTCATTGACCTCATCTCCTCTGGAGATCTTCCCTCTACAGCTTCCAACCTCATAGTGCCGCAATCCCGGACAGCCTGCTTCTACCTCCTTCCCAATATCCACAAACAGGACTGTCCCGGCAGACCCATTGTTTCAGCCTGTTCTTGCCCCACTGAACTTATTTCTTCCTATCTTGACTCTATCTTTTCTCCGCTGGTCCAGTCTCTTCCCACTTACATCCGTGACTCTTCTGACGCCCTACGTCATTTTGACAATTTCCAGTTTCCTGACCCCAACCGCCATGTCTTCACTATGGACATCCATTCTCTCTACACCTCCACCCCCAACCAGGACAGTTTGAGGGCTCTCTGCTTCTTCCTTAAGCAGAGGCCCAACCAGTCCCCATCCACCGCCACCCTCCTCCACCTGGCTGAACTTGTTTTCACATTGAACAACTTCTCCTTCAACTCCACTCATTTCCTTCAAGTAAAAGGTATTGCTATGGGTACCCGCATGGGTCCTGGTTATGCCTGTCTTTTTGTGGGATATGTCGAACATTCCTTGTTCCAGTCTTACTCAGGCCCCCTCCCCCAACTCTTTTTCCGGTACATTGATGACTGTAACGGTGCCGTTTCCTGCTCCCGCCCCGAACTGGAAAACTTTATCAACTTTGCTTCTAATTTCCACCATTCTCTCACCTTTACATGGTCCATCTCCAACACTTCCCTTCCCTTCCTCGTCTTCTCTGTCTCCATCTCTGGGTTTAGGCTGTCTACTAACATTCATTATAAGCCCACTGACTCCCACAGCTACCTCGACTACACTTCTTCACACCCTGCCTCCTGTAAGGTCTCCATTCCATTCTGCCAGTTTCTCCGACGCATCTGCTCTGATAATGCTACCGTCCATGACAGCACTTCTGATATGTCTTCCTTTTTCCTCAACGGAGGATTCCCCCCCACTGTGGTTGACAGGGCCCTCAACCGTGTCCGGCCCATTTCCTGCACCTCTACCCCCACCCCTTCCCCTCCCTCCCAGAACCGCGACAGGGTTCCCCTTGTCCTCACTTTCCACCCCATCAGCCTCCATATCCAAAGGATCATCCTCCGCCATTTCTGCCACCTCCAGGGTGATGCCACTACCAAAGGCATCTTCCCCTCCCTTCTCCTGTCAGCATTCTGAAGGGATTGATCCCTCCACGACAGCCTGGTCCAATCCTCCATTACCCCCACCACCTCATCTCTTCCCACCGCACCTTCCCCTGTAATCGCAGGAGGTGTAATACCTTCCCATTTACCTCCTCTCTCCTCACTATCCTAGGCCCCAAACACTTTTTTCAGGTGAAGCAGCGATTTACTTGCACTTCTTTCAATGTAGTATACTGTATTCGCTGTTCACAATGTGGTCTCCTCTACACTGGGGGGACCAAATGCAGATTGCATGACTGCTTTGCGGAACACTTCCGCTCAGTCCGAATGCATGACCCCGAGCTTTGCATAACACCTCCGCTCAGTCCGAAAACATAACCCCGAGCTTCCGGTTGCTGGCCATTTCAACACAGCCCCCTGCTCTCATGCTCACATCTCTGTCCTGGGATTGCTGCAGTGTTCCAGTGAACATCAACGCCAGTTCGAGGAATAGCATCTCATTTACCGATTAGGCACACTACAGCCTGCCGGACTGAACATTGAGTTCAATAATTTCAGAGCATGACAGGCCCCCATTTTTCTTTTATTTTTAGTCATTTTTTCTTTTTCCTTTTTTGTGTTTATTTTATTTTAGTTTGTTCAGTTTGTTTCTATTGTACCTACGCACTGTGTTTTTTTTTTTATGTTTGTGTTTGTGGCTGTTCAGTTTTCAGTCCATTAACACCCTATCTGTACTAACGCTTTGTCTTTCAGCACACCATTAACATATTGTTTGCCTTTGCTCCATGACCTTCTGGTCAGCTATTCTGTGACCTTGTCCTATCAACACCATCTCTTTTGTTATCTCTTGCCCCATCCCCACTTTACTTTCTTAAAATCTTTTACATTTCTAATAGCTGCCAGTTCGGAAGAAAGGTCACTGACCTGAAATGTTAACTCTGTTTCTCTCTCCACAGATGCTGCCAGACCTGTTGAGTATTTCCAACATTTCTTGTTTATATTACAGGTTAATCAAGGATGGTCAGCATGCTTTTGTTAAGGGAAGATCTTGTTTGAGCAACTTGATCGAGTTTTTTGAAGAAGTAACAAGGAAGATAGATGAGGGTAGTGCAGTTGATGTGGTCTACATGGATTTCAGCAAGGCTTTTGTCAAGCTCCCCCATGGCAGACTGGTTAAAAAAATAAAATCACACGGCTTAGTGGCAGAAAACAAAGGGTAATTGTTGATGGGTGTTTCCAGTGGCATTCCGCAGGACTCAGTACTGGGTCCCCTGCTTTTTGTGGTATATATTAACAATTTGGATGTCAATGTTGGGGGCATGACCAAGAAGCTTACAGATGACACCAAGATTGGCTGTGTGGTATATAGCGAGGAGGATAACTGTAGGCTGCAGGAAGATATTGATGGTCTGGTCAGATGGGCAGAAAAGTGGCAAATGGAATTTAACTTGGAGAAGTGTGAGGTGATGCATTTGGGGAGGTCAAACAAGGCAAAGGAATACAAAATTAATAAGAAAATACTGAGAAGTGTAGAGGAAGTGAGGGACCTTGGAGTGAATGTCCACAGATCCCTGAAGGTAGCAGGACAGGTCGATAAAATGGTTAAGAAGGCATATGGAATCCTTTCCTTTATTAGCCGAGGTATAGAATATAAGAGCAGGGAGGTTATGCTGGAACTGTATAACTCATTGCTTAGGCCACAACTTGAGTACTGTGTGCAGTTCTGGTCACCTCATTACAGAAAGGATGTAATTGCACTAGAGAGGGTACAGAGGAGATTCATGAGGCTGTTGCCAGGACTGGAAAAATGCAGCTATGAGGAAAGATTGGATAGGCTGGGGTTGTTCTCCTTGGAACAGAGAAGGCTGAGGGGAGATCTGATTGAAATGTACAAAATTTTGAGGGGCCTGGGTAGAGTGAAAGTGAAGGGTCTATTCGCCTTAGCAGAGGGGTCAGTGACAAGGGGGCATAGATTTAAAGTGATTGGTTGAAAAATTAGAAGGGAGGTGAGGGAAAACTTTTTCACCCAGAGGGTGGTGATGGTTTGGAACTCACTGCCTGAAAGGGTAGTTGGGGCAAAAACCTTCAACTTATTTAAAAGGAGTCTGGATATGCACCTCAAGTGCCGGAATCTGCAGGGCTACAGATGCTGGAAGGTGGGATTAGATTAGGTGGATCATTTTTTGGCCGGCACAGTCATAATGGGCCAATTGGCCTCTTTCTGTGCCTTAAACTTTCTATGATTAGCCTAGCTTTTAATTCCAGATTTATGATTAATTGAATTCAAATTCCATCTTCTGCTGTGGTGGGATTTGATCTCATGTCCTCAGAGCTATACCCCAGATTTTTGGGTTACTAGTCCAGTGACAATACCACTACGCTGCCACCTTCCCTTGGAATATGGTACAATTGGCAGGAGAACGTGGATGACTGCAATAAAAAATTCATTTTTGCAAGCAACATAGATGTAAGACAGTGCAGTGCAGGTTCGTAAACTGCCACTGTTGCTTCATGTTTGCTTTCTACTGATTATCTCCTAACGGACATAAGAAATATACTGTCATGTTGTGTTGACACAAAGGACCTACAGTGGATTCAATTATGAAGTTCCACAGAGCGCATTGCCCCAGCTTCTACCATAAACACACACTCGTATACTCAATTTAACCATAATAATATGTAAGCTAAATGAAATTTAAGCTTCTGATTAACTAAACTAAAGTATAAAGCTTTATACGTTACATTTTGTCATTTTATCCAGCAACCAACATATTTATATTTCATTGAAAGCCAGTGCTGAACTTTCATGCAGTGTTCTCGTACAAAACCTTGGTAAGACCCCATCTAGAATACTGAGCTGGATTTTATCAGCTCTTTGGGGACAGGCAGAGAGGTGGGAAAGCTGGCAAGATGGCAGGGAAGACGATGGGTGGCGTGACCATTATCTTCCTGCTGGCATGCCATCTTGCCAGTGGCGGGAATGGTGGCAGATGCCCTCCCGCCCACAGCCCAATTGAAGCACTTAAGTGACCCATTAAGAGCCTCTTACCGCCTCCGCTGGCATTTAACCAGTAGCGGGGGGTGGGGGGGAACCCCTCCACTATGTGGTAAACATTGGTGGCCTCCTGGCAGGCACTGGGAAAGGGCCTTCCTTTATGAACACTCTTTGGCCCATGGAGGGCCCACCAGAGGCAATGGCACTGCCTGCCCACACCAACCCACCTACCGCCCACCTCACCAGGGCCTGCCTGACTGGCCCCTGGCGCCCCAGATCCAACTTAGCTGGTTGTGGGGGCGCATGTCCACCGATGCACCCATGTTCTCCAGGTGCAGCCCCAGCAGTGGCCTCCGCTCCCGATGGCACTGCTGAACTGCCAGCCCTCTGATTGGTCGGCAGCCATCCTTAATTAGGATAGCCGCCCCAGTGACAGCCAGTTAATTGGCTGCCACTGACAAGATACAGCCCAAGGTCTTGCTGACCGCCGAAGTGGGTTTGCCCCGTGCTTTCGGGCCAAGTGGCGGGACTCCTGCCACCAGCACTGATCCCAGCCCACTGTTTCCGGTCTGGTCACCTCTCATTCTGGGACAGAGAGAGGCCCTGGAAAAGGTTCACATGTGTGCCATTAGATTAATATGTAGTTTAAACCCGTTAGCTACCACAGTTGGCTCAGAGAGCTGGGTCTTTTACTCTGGAAAAGTGTTGACTTCAGGGAGAATTAATTGAAGTTATTTAAAATAATGAAGCAACTAGACTGTGTATATGTGGACATATTGGGCCTAATTTTAACTCACTCACAACCCATTTACTCACATGGAGTTAAAATCAGGCCATTATTTTAATTAGCTAATTTAGAGAGAACAATGTGTACATGTTACATAAGCATAGGTTAGATGTCAGGCATTTTTTTTCCACAGTGGGTCATTGGCCTATGAAATAGATTGAATATTGGTTGTGAATCTGCATGAGTCAGTAAACGAAAGTTGAACAACCTCCTGGAGGAGGTTGAAATCATTGCACACAAAAGATTGGTGCTATGTTGGTGATGAATCTCATGGCCACGGTTATCATTTTTGATAGCTTTCAGAGGTTGGAAAGCAATTCCCCATAATCCGCTCCCCACCCCCCCACACCCCACCCCTCTGAATTAGCCGAGAGCTTTTAAAAAAAAAAAAATTCTGAATAGGACAGACTTGATAGACGAACTGGTGTTTATTTGTTTGTCTTTGTTGCATGTTCCTAACTCACACTCAGAATTTGTTTTTGTATTGCAGATGCATTGGTTGGTGCCTTGATTGGCATTATTTTTGCTTACCTTGCCTACAGACAACACTATCCATCACTGAGTCACACAGAATGCCACAAACCACACGTCCGCCTCATGGTTCAGGTATCAGCTGAACAGGAAGAAATGTCCACTCCAGCCAAAGTTACCAACTTGGCTTTAGAGGGATTAAATGAAGGCCCTGTATGACTACTACAATTCTTACATGGACAATTATCCCTTCTAACATTCCACATCAATCAAAACAAAATCTATTTAAAGGAACAAAAAAATCCATTTCATATCTCTATCGTGTACTTTTGTCCTTCATATGTCCATTTGAAAGCAAACTTTGAAAGTAAAATACATTGTTACAAAAATGGCATGCATGTATGTCATCTGAGATAAGAAATTCATTTCTAAAAGGTTATCAGATATTAAACATGGTATAAATGGCAAAGCGCTTTAAATGCATAGCAAATCAGAAAAATGATTTTGTATGAAAAGTAATTACAGTGCAAGATTGAAGTAGCAGAAAGGTTTTGCACAATATTGGAAAGAAAATGCTTTAATTAAATATAATTACAATGTGGACAGTATGAAGAAATCATGTATAAAGTCTTGATTAAAATGTAATTAAAATTTTTGATGGATGCAGTAAAACTAATATTGTGAAACGATTATAGAAGGTTGCATTGAAGATGTAATTAGAAATGACAGGAAGTGAGATGCAAGTATTAATCTGAATAAATGTATTGGAATTTCATTTTTCTAGGCTGGAGTTACGTGGTATTATTCATTAAAATTGAAATTGTACAAAAATGTGTTTTTTGCAAAGATTTTCCATTGTTTTGTAAGCTAAAATAACATTCTGTCTTTAATTTGAAGATACCGCCTAATATTTTATTACTTTATAATTCACCTAATTGTCCTGCACTACCTGGTCTATATTTTGCTTGGTCTCTTATTTTTGTCAACACAACATGCAAATATTGTAGGCTACATTTTAATTTCATTTTAATCATTTAACAGAGAGTTCAGGGCCAACATGTTCCCGTAAAGGTGAAGGGTAGGACCAACAAGTCCAGGGAACCCTGGATGTCAAGGGATATAGAGGATTGAATAAGGAAATTAAAGGAGGCTTATGGCAGATTCAGAGGGCTGAAAACAGCGGAGGCACTAGAGGAGTATAGAAAGTGAAGGGAGAGGGGTACTTAAGAAAGTAATTAGGAGAGCAAAGAGGGGGCATGAAAAAACACTGGCGGGCAAGATAAAGGAAAATCCCAAGGCATTTTATAAGTATATTAAGGGCAAGAGGATAACCAGTGAAAGAGTAGGACCCATTAGGGATCAAGGTGACAATCTGTGTGTGGAGCCGGAAGACATAGGTGAGGTTTTAAATGATTACTTCTCATCTGTGTTCACTATGGAGAAGGACGATGTAGGTTTAGAGATCAGGTAGGGGGATTGTGATATACTGGAACAAATTAGCACTGTAAGGGAGGAGGTATAAGCAGTTTTAGTGGGCTTAAAAGTGGATAAATCCCCAGGCCCAGATGAGATGTATCCCAGGCTGTTACGTGAGGCAAGGGAGGAGATAGCAGGGGCTCTGACACAAATTTTCAAATACTCTCTGGCCACAAGAGAGGTGCCAGAGGATTGGAGGACAGTGAATGTGGTACCATTATTCAAGAAGGGTAGCAGGGATAAACCAGGTAATTACAGGCGAGGTAATTATTGGTGAGTCTAACATCAGTGGTAGGGAAACTATTGGAAAAAATTCTGAGGGATAGGATTAATTTCCACTTGGAGAGGCAGGGATTAATCAAGGATAGTCAGCATAGCTTTGTCAGGGGGAGATCATGTCTAACAAACTTGATTGAATTTTTCGAGGTGACTAGATGTGTAGATGAGGGTAAAGCAGTTGATGCAGCCTACATGGACTTCAGTAAAGCTTTTGATAAGGTCCCTCATGGGAGATTGGTTAAGAAGGTAAGAGCCCATGGATCCAGGGTAATTTGGCAAATTGGATCCAAAATTGGCTTATGGCAGGAGGCAGAGGGTGATGGTCGAGGGTTGTTTTTGTGAGTGGAAGCCTGTGACCAGTGGTGTACCGCAGGGATCAGTGCTGGGACCCTTGCTGTTTGTAGTGTACATTAATGATTTAGACGTGAATATAGGAGGTATGATCTGTAAATTCGCAGATGACGTGAAAATTGGTGGTGTCGTAAATAATGAGGAGAAAAGCCTTAGATTACAGGGCGATATAGAATAGCTGATAAGATGGGCAGAGCAGTTGCAAATGGAATTTAATCCTGAGAAGTGGGAGGTGATGCATTTTGGGAGGACTAACAAGGCAAGGGAATATACAATGGGTGGTAGGACCCTAGGAAGTAGAGAGGCTCAGAGGGACCTTGGTGTACTTGTCCACAGGTCACTGAAGGCAGCAGCACAGGTAGATATGGTGGTTAGAAAGGCATATGTGATACTTGCCTTTATTGGCTGAGGCATAGAATATAAGAGCAGGGAGGTTATGATGGAGCTGTATAGAGCGCTAGTTAGGCCACAGCTGGTGTATTGTGTACAGTTCTGGTCGCCACACTATAGGAAGGATGTGATTGCACTGGAGATGATGCAGAGGAGATTCACCAGGATGTTGCCTGGGCTGGAGCATTTCAGCTATGAAGAGAGACTGCATAGGCTAAGGTTGTTTACCTTAGAGCAGAGAAGGCTGAGGGGGGACCTGATTGAGATATACAAAATTATGAGGGGCATTGTTGGGTAGATAAGAAGAAACTTATTCCCTTAGCGGAGGTGTCAATAACCAGGGGGAATAGATTTAAGGTAAGGGGCAGGAGGTTCAGAGCAGATTTGAGGAAACATTTCATCACCCAGTGGGTGGTTGGAATCTGGAACACACTGCCTTAAGGGGTGGTAGAGGCAGGAACCCTCACAACCTTTAAGAAGTATCTAGATGAGCACTTGAAACGCCATAGCATACAAGGCTATGGGTCAAGTGCTGGAAAATGGGATTAGAATAGGTGCTTGATGGCTGCCATGGACACGATGGGCCGAAAGGCCTGTTTCTGTGCTGTATAACTCTATGACTAATACTCGGTTCCATGATTAACATTCAACTTCCACACAAAATAATGGGGGCTAAATTCAATAGTTCCCAAAAACAGGCGCAGGGATCACGATGGACAATTAACCCACTGATTGCAATGTAGGCAGCACACCAACTTCATGTTGCCCTCTCATTTGAATGATCTCTGTGTCCAACCAACACTAACCCCACTGTTCCTTGTGTAAGATAATTAGGTTACTAAAAGTTACTAACCAGCCTAGTAATTGTTAAAATCCAGCTATTGTAAACTAATAACTAACTTATTATCATAAATTAACATTTAGCTTTATTAGAATCCTTCTTTGCGGTATGGTAAAGTGGAAAAACTTAGGAAATAGGGCACAGTATGGACAAGATGTCAAGGCAGAGGGATTCTAGGAGATTATGTCAAGTTTTAAAATGCTTACTTGCAGCAAAAGGGTGAGACCTTGAGAGCAGACAGTGAAAACAGCTTCTGTGTAGATTTGCCTTGTAATGAGATAAGGAACCTTGAAATGTAAAAGCATTGAGATAAAGTAGTCAACACAAAGGGGTACTATTTGCGCAAATCCGAAAGATTAGCAACCATCACAAAATGATCCTTGGTTGGTTAAGAAAGGCATCCTTTAATACAAGACTAATCACTGATTGGGAGAGGGGAGACTTAACTGGAAAGTTGCCAGGATAAAAGAAGTCTTGTCTTTGCTACTGTACAGCAGAGAATTTTGAACAACAAGAGACAAGAAAGAGAGAGAAAGACAGAGACTGACCGAAAACTTGAAGACCAAAAGCTGCAAGAGAAAGAGTCATGCGTTCTGCTGTCCAGTCTCTAATACGGGTGGTATCTGCGTTAGACTGTTAATTACTGCCTGAGATTGTGACTATGGTTTATCTGAAAACTTAACAAACTTGTCCTTACCTTTATCTCAATAAAGTAGTTTCACAACAAGCTGTTGTACTGCCAAGTCTGTTCCCACCTTAGAAGGGGGTATAAAACACCCCTATCTTATCAAACCTTATAATTGGCTGGACACAATAGCAGGAAGTGAATATTAAAGCTAGCCTGCACTGCTTAAAGTTAGCCTGCACCGATTAAAGGGGAAGGTGTATTGTGCCTGGAGCAGGTGCTTGTAATTGTGGTTGAAGAGAATCTGTCCTGGGAAAGAGTGAGGAATGGCACAACAGGGGAGAGAGCACGGGCTCCAAAATTTACAGACATTGCATTGACGATCTTGGTGAAGGAAGTAGAAAGGAGGAGAGATGTCCTGTATCTGCAGAGGGTAAGAAGGCCGACCAGACACGCATTCAAAAGGTCATGGGAGCAAGTAACCACAGAGGTCAACGCCAGGAGTCAAGCCCCAATAACCTGGATGCAGTGCTGCAAGACGTTCAATGACCACGAGCGAGTAGTCAAGATCAGTGATTGAATCTTCAAATGTCATATTCTACCAACTGCACCAGTCGCCTCAGATGCTCCTCAAATTATCACTCACCTACCAACAACCTCTACCAATCAGGACTCATACTTAATATTCATACGCTCCACCTACCCTCACGCAAAACATTGCAGCAAGCCTCACTGCCACATCTCACAGCTTGCACGCACTGTCAGCTATTCAATCATAACAGCCACATCAACCAAACAGATTGCACAACACTCACTGACACACCTCCCTCTCTCTTGCATGACAAGAGAACTAAAGGCAGCAGGAGCTAACTGGAGGGCGACCAGTGAACATGCATGTCCTGACCCTCGCGGAGGGGACGGTGCTGGCCATTATTGGGATGGCAATTTCTGAGTCTGTGGCCAGCAGGAGGGAGCTGAAAACATTAAAAATGATGATATTCTCTTACCTAATCCTTCTTCTCACATCCCACTTCCTCCTCATCCCACAATCTCTTCGATTTACAAGCTGCAGATGGTGGAAGCATTCTCCTCCTTACTTTCCCTGCCACCCACACCATAACCTTACCTTTGTGACTTTCTCCTCTCAGATACCCAAGAGGCAGTGGAGGAACACCAAAAAAAGAATGATAAAGAAGACACAGCATCATCACTGGATCTCACACTTGCAGCCACCAGCTCACTAACACTGCATGAACCTTAGAGGATAGGTTAGAGGTGGGATCTGCATGTAGTCAGACCCCAGGAATGAGTGGCCTGCAATCAGGGCAAGAAGCGAGAATAGCAGAGGTGCCAGTTCACCAGACGGCGAGGTCACACACGAGTTCTGCTGCAGAGAATTCAGATGAGGACTTTGACAGGGCGGCCTATGGAAAAAAGCTGATGGGTATGCACAATAAGATGCTTGGTGAATTGGCAGACCTACTAGAAAGTCTGTGGTCAGTGACAAGGAGGGGTCTGGCACCAACTTGGCACAGGGCTTTGCACAGAGCTTGGAGCCCATCCTTTCCAACGTGGAAGTGTTGGCCAACCCCATTTACACACTTGTGAAGCCAACCACGACGCAGCATCTGGTGGCCAATGTTGCACATGGCAGCAGAAACAGCCGCCACCCAATGTTTGACTGCTCCAGTGGAAACTCAGACTGCTGTCATGCAAGGTCAACTTGCCACCTTACAAGCTCAGAGTGCTGCCATGATGGTTGTGGATTACAGTGCTCAAAGGAGCTTACAGGATGTCACAGCAGTCCAGCAATCTGTCCTCCAACAGATTACCAGGATTGCTGAGGTGCCAATCCAGGGGAGTGGCAGTGGTTCCATGGAGCAAAAACATGCTGTCCTCTCTCAGGAAAACAGTATCTGTCCTCTCACCCCTGTCACTCTGCCAGTGCCTTTGCTCTTGTCTGTCAGCCAGCCAGCTCAGACTGCTGCTGCCCAAGGTGAAGTGGTGCAGTCCAAAGTCAGGTTTTCTATGGCCAAAGCTGTGCAAGGTCATCCTGCAAGTTCATCTGCAGTCTCCCCTACTGTAAGTCAACTTGCTGCAGCCACTAGGATAGCACTGTGCAGGAGCACCAGGATAGGCAACAGCACATGAAAGACAGGCACTAAGAGAATGCACAGAGATGATTAGCCGACTTTTGAAGGAAGTATTATGTTGCGCACTGGAGCAATCAGCTATGTTGTCAGTACCCAGTTGGCACCCTTTGGTTTGCCATAATGACTCAAATGCAGCTGGCACAGCAGATTGCTGTAGAATGAAGGTATTATGACTGCCAGGAAACCAGGCATTGAGCTCTCTACGCTCACACACCAGTGGAACATTGAGGTAAAAACAAGAAATGCTGGAAATACTCAGCAGGTCTGGCAGCATCTGTGGAGAGAGAAGCAGAGTTAACGTTTCAGGTCAGTGACCTTTCATCAGAACTGGCAAAGGTTAGAAATGTAATATGTTTTAAGCAAATAAAGCAGAGATGGGGCAAGAGATAACAAAATGGAAGGTGTTGATAGGACAGGGTCACAGAGAATAACTGACCAGAAGGTCATGGAGCAAAGGCAAACGGTATGTTAATGGTGTGCTGAAAGATACAGTGTTAGTGCAGAGAGGGTGTTAATTGACAGAAAAATGAACAGCCCTGGCCCAAAGCACAAACATGAAAAAAGGTGGTAAAAAAAATGAATGATGAAACAAACTAAAATAAAATAAACAAATAAAAAAGAAAAAAGAAAAATAACTAAAAATAAAAGGGGGGGGGGGGGGGCCGTCATGTTCTGAAATTATTGAACTCCATGTTCAGTCCAGCAGGCTGTAGTGTGCCTAATCAGTAAATGAGATGCTGTTCCTCGAGCTTGCGCTGATATTCACTGGAACTCTGCAGCAACCCAAGGACAGATATGTGGGCATGAGAGCAGGGGAGTGTGTTGAAATGGCAAGCAACCGGAAGCTCGGGGTTATGTTTTCGGACTGAGCGGAGGTGTTATGCAAAGCGGTCACCCAATCTGCGTTTGGTCTCCCCAATGTGAGCAGCGAATACAGTATACCAAATTGAAAGAAGTTCAAGTAAATCGCTGCTTCACATTGGGACATTGAGGGTTTGGAATCCCTTTTGGTTCTGTTATAGGGCAGAGTTGACATGTGACAAGTAACGTGCAAGCAGTCAATGGCACCCTGCTGCAAGTGGAAGTTTACAATCCTAGTAAAGCCGCATGCTCGCTCTGTCTGCTTGTCTCTAAGAAGAGAAAGAATGAAATGTATTTAGCTCTCATTGAATCGAGAGCCTCTGTGACCTCCCTTTTACAACAGTGGATGGAAAACTGAGATCTTGCAAATATCTCCAACTCCAGCTTGGAAGGAGCCAGATGCATTCAAGCTCATCACCATGGTCACCTTCACAGCTCTAGTCAATGCAGTCCTTGCCCGGCTCTGATGTTAAAGTTATGGCTGCAGCTGCTGGAGGATGTCAGTGAGGACAGCAGACATCTCACACATTGTTCCTCACTGAGGTTGAGGTAGGAGAATTGTTCCTTGAACATCCTGGGCAGATATGCTCTCCTGCTGAGATCCCTGCTCCTCCTCCTTCTCCCAGCAGCTTGTCCTGTGCGTGGCCTCTGTTCATTCTCCAAGTCATGCTCTATTCCAAGGGGAAAGATTACAACCACCCACATCTGGGAGCAACTGGTTTGTGCAGAAGACTTGAAGTTAGCAAAAACTCCTTCAGCACCTGCCACACTCTCCCTGTACAGTTTTGAAACTTGAAATAATTATGGAGAGCACCAAACACTTGTAGGTGTAGCAACAGCCAGAAGAAATAAACCAGCAACTAATCTGTAAGTAGTTGATGATTCCTTTAAAGAGCGCTAGTGGGGTGGTGGTGGTGGGGGCACAGGGCGGGGGGAGTCCTTCCTGCTGCTCAGTTGTGCGAGGTTAAGGGAGGAGATTGGCTGGAACATTGGCTCAAAAATTGCACCAGTGGCATCAAATCAGTGTTGCACGCTGATTGTTGTCATGATTTGCCTGCTCTATATACTTTTGGCGGATGTTCACTGTGCCTACACTAACATCTGCACCAACATGGTGTCCAATGCAATTTGCCCCACCATTGTGTGCGTAGCCTTGGATACCACTTTGGACCTCTCGGGCACTTTTAGTGCCCAAAAAAACAGGTATTAATGAGCTTATTTTCTCAGCCTATATATTTAATTTGCACCATTTCCAATATATCCTGAAAATTTTTCATTTTGCTTGGCAACCTCCAATTTATCTTCCTTATTTCATTGGTCATTAATTTACAATCAGCTTTCCTACATCTGGAATATCCATTATCTCTTGCACCTGTCAAAAATCAATTTTAATTACCTTTTAATCACTGTTCTCAGTTGTTCCACTACATCTAATTCTTCCCACCATCTCAGGGTCACAGCAAAATACTAGGAGAGATACAAGTCCTTTTTTTCACACATTGCAATAATTGTGTTCTTTTCTATGCACATATATAAGTTGCTTTAAAAAATTTTTTTTAGAAGGAGTCAATACTTTCCCATAGATTTTTCATAATTTTCTCCACTGCAGCTTTCTTGCCTTCTGTGAAGGTGCTGACTCAACAACAACTTGCAAGTAGATAGTACCTTTAGAAAATCTAAGAGAGTTCTGAGGCTTGTGGAAATGTGAAATATGAAAAGAATATAAATAGGAGGTTGGATGTTGGAGTGAGCTTTCAGGGGTTGAGTTTTGCCTTAGGCAGTAACACAAGTCAGGCGTTGGAGATTCGGCTGGTCTTGACTTCAATGAGAAAGAAAACTGGAAGGATTGTAAACCAGGATGCGATTAAAACAGGTGGTCGATTTGTATTCGCCCATCTTGCGCTACTGTCCAGGTGAAGGCCAATTGTAAATCCACCACTTTCATCCCAGCTGACATCTCCCAACTGAGCAGAGAGTTCAAACCTGGGACCTTATTAGACTGTGTAACCTAGTGCCACCTCATGTCCTAATTTACTTATCAAACTATCAGTACTGGCTACCCAACTCATTTTTAATTACAAACCAATTCCCCTCAATAGAACAGTCATACATCTGCACAATCAGTTTCTTGTCATACAAATCAGAAAGTGTTGGCACTTTCTCTAAAGGAATGGAGCAATCAAAATTTTAAAGTGACAACAGTAGCCATTATACAGATTGGCAGAATTATTGCTGTAACAAGATCATGTAACAAGATCTCGAACATGTCTACTGTAAACTACCCAGTACCAGTTTAACCGAGCTGCTTTGTTGGGTAGATCTGACTAATGATTTCAACGTTAAACTATCCAATCAAGTAAACAGAGATACATAACTGTATTTTTTATTTAAATTCTCCAGTGATTTAAAAGGCTAATGGATTTTTAAACTAATGAAAAGAGGTATAGAACACAAAAAATGGAAATGTTACTGCAATTATACGGAGCATTGGTAACACTTCATTTTGAATATTATGTTCAGCTTTGGTTGCCCCACCTAAAATATACTAGCTTTGGAGAAAGACCAATGATAATGCAGCAGGATGATATGTGGGTTGAAGAAACTGAGCACTGATGAGGCATTGGGTACACCTGGGTTACATTCCCCACAGAAGATGTGGCTAATTGAAGTATGAAGGGAATTGATGGGCCGCCGAAGTAGGTGGCGGATGTAAAAAAATGCACCTGGCCCGCACAGGCACCGCGTCACGGAGCCGCCGCGGTTGCAAATGTGGCGGCTCATTTGCATGGCTGCGGCGCCTGGCCAGCAATCAAGCGAGGGGGCGGGTGAGCCTTTGCAGGCAACAGCGTCTGCCACCAATGAGATGCCGGCGCCATTTTTAAAGGGCTTACAGCCCTTAATGATGATTTTAAAATTTAAGGGCCAGGTCAATTCAATGACCAAAAAATAAAGAAATACATTACCATTAAAATCACTTTCCTATCACCACCTCCCCCGCCCCCCCCCCCACCACCCCAAAATGGCATTTCAAAATATTCCTGCCCTTTTACCCTCCCCCGAAATTTGTTTATTAACAATTTGACCTTTCCTCCCCCAAAGCCCTTTACCCCTTTCCATTACCTTCCGACCAATCCAGAGTGATGTCACCCCGCTCCCCTTTCCCCCACCCACCCCACCGCACAGAGAAACAATCCTCCTCCCCCCTCCCCACAGGTGTCGTGCCACATTTCTCTGAACAGGGATTCGAAGACATGGCATTGTCGGCCGCCCGAATGAAGATCGGTGTGGCGATTAAGGAGGCGATGGGACCCTCATTAAATCATATATGTAAATTAGTTTACATATTTAAATAGGGGTCCTGTCGCTGAGTGGTGGGGTGGCCGCCACAAGGCCTCGCTATAGTCGCCAAGATCGGCACGGGGCCTTTAGCCGTTGGGGTTGGTGGTGGGCCTCCACTGCTCCGATCTTCAGTGCCACGCCCTCTAATGTTCCCAACGGCAAAGGGGCTTTAAAATTCAGCTCGATAGGTCAGACAGAGGTCTAGTGTTCTCGCTAGGAAGGGAATCCAGAATAAGGAGATGATCGTAGCATTTCAATCGAGTTTGGTAAAAACTAATCCAAGAAAAACCTCTTCACACAAAGAGCTTTGAGAATGTGAAAGCCGTTGCCCCAGATGGCCATTGAGGTAAAATCATTTGAGATATCTGAAAAGGGAAATAGGAAAGTAAGGGTATTAAGGATTATGGAGAAAGGACAGCAAATTGGGATTAAAAAGATAATGCTATAGACGATGCAATAGATACAATGGGCTCAATGACCCACTCTTGCTTCTGTGATATACCAATAGGATGGCTGGATCACATTTAATCTAAAAAAATCTTATAGTATATATTATTGTTGCCACAAATCAAAAATCCTTTTAAGTTTCAACTTTCTTCCCTGTTCCAGTTCTATACAACCCTGTTCCCTCATGTAAGGATATATTCCAATCAATTGTACCTTTTTCTTCTTTTTAATTCATTCATGGGATATGGGCAACACTGACAAGACCAGCATTATCACCCATCCCTAATTCCTCTTGAGAAGGTGGTCATGAGCCACCTTCTTGAACTGCTACAGTTCACCAGAGCAGTTTTGATACAGTTGAGTGGTTTGCGAGGCCATTTCAGAGGGCAGATGTGAGTCAACCACATTGCTAGAGTCACATATAGGCCAGACCAGGTAAGGATGGTATGTTTCCTTCCCTAATGGACATTCATGAGCCCGATGGGTTTTGACACAAATCCGGTTGTTTCATGGTAACCATTACTGATACTAGCTTTTGATTCCATATTTATTTAAATGAACTGAATCCAAATTCCCAACTGCCAATGTGGGATATATCCTGGCCTCTGGATTAATAGTCCAGTAACATAAGCACTATACTATACATGCCCGATACCTGCTTGATTATCACTGCTTCTTCTGAATATGATTTGTGTTAGGAATAGAGTTTGTAATGTACCAGTTTATCATAGATCCTTCAGATAAAAAGCAATTAAAATATTCAACCTCTCAGTTTGCAAACAAATTTACCGAAATAATTTGGAACAATTGTGTTACCTTAGAAAAGAGAAACAGAGCCATACAAGAAATTGAACAGGCTTTCCAGTATTTTCTCTTTGAAAATATATGTTACTCTATGTATAGTGCATGAAATTGTATTACGGTGGGTTAATGAGGTTAGCTCTTGGATAAATTGCTTAGGATTCTAAGCATCCCTACTTTAAAATGTGACAAATGTAGAGATTATCTTATCTTTTGGGCCTCCTTATCTCGAGAGACAATGGATACGCGCCTGGAGGTGGTCAGTGGTTTGTGAAGCAGCGCCTGGAGTGGCTATAAAGGCCAATTCTGGAGTGACAGGCTCTTCCACAGGTGCTGCAGAGAAATTTGTTTGTTGGGGCTGTTGCACAGTTGGCTCTCCCCTTGCGCCTTTGTACACTTTAAATACACTTTACACTTATTATACACATTTACACACATTATACACTTTAAATAACTGGAGAGAAGAAAGCCGTGAGGGAACCAGGTCCTTCTTCCTGCTAAATCATCAGTTTCTGACCAGGGAGAAGATTTATTTAATATTTTCATGAAACATTGATAAAATTTAAATTCATACAAGCTCATAACTCATTTTCATTACACTGACATATTGTACATTTACTGTGAGAGCAAGCTTAGAAGACATTCAATCCATTAGTAGAACATACACCACTGTATGGGCAGATTGCTTGCTTTTTTTAAAGAAACACTGGTTAAAAAGACCTCCACAGTCAAGTCTCAGCTTTTGACATTAGTGGCCTGAGGAGCAGCAGCAGGGTGGAATGGGTTTAGCAGCATGACTGGGACAGGTTTGATGGCGCAATTAAAATGGGGTTGGCAACAGGAAAATGTGGGACTGGACCAAGGATGGCAACAGTCTCTTATAAAGACTACAGTTGACCCACATTCAGTATAATGAGTATTCCTATGGTTAAGCAAATCCTTGACCTCACAAATCTGCATTAACTTATAGCATCAAATTTACACACATCTCTGGTATTCAATGCCATACAACATAATCCTGTGCTGCTCTGAATGACTTTGAACAACTTGCTGACCTGTCTACATGGGGCGACCAGTCAGGTAATTCAGCTGATCTCCTGGACTCGACTAGAGTGTGGAAGAAATTGTACTTGGAGCCTTGGACACCATATACAAGGTTTAAATCCATTAATTTGCATATAGTGTAAGCTGCTGACAGATCTGGCTGTTCCAATTTAAGAGCCATCCAACAATAAGTCAATGATGCCAAGAACAACCCTTTCCAAATTTTTATGCCCACAAAACTCAAAGAGGACAAACCAATGAGAATGAAAATTAAGTTCAAATATGACTCAATTGCCTAGACTTCAAAGGCACGATTGCTAGAGCTAATGGCCCTTATGTGGCCCTCGGGTCACAGGTTGAACACTCCTGTTTTAGACCTCTGCCTCACCTCCAATCTTACATTTTGCCCTGTTACCTATCATCAGACATTTCTGGCCATTCATATCTGCCTTCTGCAGAATTTCCTGTATAAAGTCACACACAACAAATTAGTTATGTTACCACTCCATTTTGCCTTGCACACCTTCCCATTTGTTATTTAATTACTCCTGTCTTCCACCCTATCATAGACCTTTTTTTTTGTTCTTCCCCACTCCTCCCCACACCCAACTTTTCCCTGCCTCTGTACTTGTTTAAATCTTGCTACATCTCTACCTTTTTCCAGTTTTCTGATGCTGCCTGACCTGCTGAGTATTTCAAGCCTTTTTCTGTCTAATTACAAGCTAATTTTGTCTTGTTTCATGTAAATAGATCAGCCAAATGGTATCGGCTTTGAGAATTCTTTTGCTTTACTTTTTTAATCCTTTTATCTGTGCCAGAGAGGATGATATTCTTGGAACTACCATGCAAGGATTTACCTCATTCTTTCCCTTCCATCAGAACTGGAACTCAATCTCAGTTCAATCATGTATACTGTCTGTTTATAACAATGTAGTTTTTGCTACTAGCATCTTGAGCAGTTTGAAACATCCCAATCCAACTTTCTTTCAGTTTGTAACCAACCTACATTCTACAATCAAACTACTGAACATCATTTAGGTTTTTGGTTCAAGCTTTGTTCTAGAACTTCTTCATATAATCTGGGATGCGACTTCTCAGCCTCGGTTATTTCAACCTCCACCTCAACTCATCATGCTCTCTCTCCTCTTAACTTTACTGCCCTCCCATCCTCCCTTATGCTCTCCCTCCATAGAAACTCCCCACGACTTTGACATCTCACATGGCATCTCTACACCCATCGTGTCAATCACAGATAAGGCCATCTCTGAAAGCTTCCCTGTATCACTCTCCACCCCATCCTGCTTCCTCCACCAACAGCACTTCCTTCAGGGTTTGCCCCTTGAAAAAAACTCTCCAAGTAATTTACAACTGTAGTTTCAAATTCCCAACGGTGTAACCTTTGGCCCTCCATTGACAACAAAATTTCTGCCGCCATTGATTTGCTCAATTATACCCTCACCTCCAACTTTGATGCACTTGGCCCCATTGAAACCATTACTCCCTCATCCTGGTACAGCTCTCATCTTCACATCCTTAAATCCAAGAGACGAGATGATTGTTTCTGGCGGGCAACTAGATTAGCCATTCATGGTCAGATCTGGCTGGACCTCATAAAGCACTATCATGTCCTGCTCTCCTCTGCCAAAACTGCTCACGATTCCAGAATCATCCTGGCCTGCAAAAATAGCCTCTTGCTTTTTACTACAATCTTCTTAAACCCCTTCTCCTCTGCCTCCTCCACCCTTACTTCCAGAAAATGCGAGGAGCTCATGGATTTCTTTGTCACAAAGATTGAGACTATCTGTTCATCCGCCTCTGCTGCCTCTGCTGCTTCCCTCCTCCGCACCCAAGAGGCCAAACTTTCCCCTGCTCGAGCCCTGAACACGCATCTTTCTCTAGTTTCTCTCCCACCTCCCCTCATGTTCCTTCTGAGCTCATCTTGTCCATGAGACCCATCTACTACTCCCTCAACCCTATTCCCACCTAACTGCTGACCACTCAACTTTCCTTCCTGGCACCCATGTCCAGCTGATGTCCATCTTTCCCATAACTCCATGTTTGATTTTCTCCAATCAGGTTTCCACCCCTGCCACAGTACTGAAACAGCCCTTATCAGAGTCACAAATGACATACTATGTGACTTTGATCGTAGGAATCTATCCCTCCTCATCCTTCTCTACCTGTCTGCAGCCTTTGACAGTTGTCCACGCCATCATTCTCCAACTATTATCCTACTTTATTCAGCTGAGTGAGGCTGCATTCACCTGGTTCCTTTAATATCTATCCAGTTGTAGCCAGAGAATTACTTGCAATTGCTTATCTTGCCGCTCCCACACGGTTACGTCTGGAGTCCTCCAAGGATCTATCCTTGGCCCCCTTCTATTTCTCATTGACATGCTGCTCCTTGGTGACATAATTTAAAAACAGATTCCATGTCTGCTGGCAGTACCCAGTTCTACCTTCCCATCACCTCTCTTGATCCCTCCACTGTCTAATTTGGCAGACTACTTGTTCTACATCTAATATTGGATGAGCAGAAATTTCTACCAACTAAGTATTTAGATGATCAAAGCCATTGTCTTTGATCCCCATCACAATCTCTGTTCCATTGCCATCAGCCCCATCCTTCTCTCTGGCAACTGAGACTTAACCAGATTGTTCACAACCTTGGTTTTGTATTTGACCTTGAGCTTCCGACCACAGATCCACTCCATTACCAAGCCCACCAACGCTTACCTTCGTAACATTGCCCAACACCACACCGCCTCAGCTCATCTGTCGCTGTAATCCTCATGCATACCTTTGTTACCTCTACACTTGGCAAAGCCAATGCAATCCTAGTCGGCCTCCCATCTTCCACCCTCCATAAACTTGAGCTCCTCAAAAACTCTGCTGCCTGCATCCAAACTCATACCATGTCTCATCCATGCGCTGCCCCTGTGCTTGATGAATACATTGTCTCAATTTTGAAATTCACACCCTTGTTTTCAAATCCCTCCATAGCCTCACCTCCCCCCTATCTCCATAACCTCTTCCAACCCGAAGAACCCTCCATTTGGGAATGCAGCCACATGCATTCCACTGTAACTCTCAGCGACTGAAGAGATCCTGAGATCTCTTGTGCACCTTTAGCTGACTTGACCCCAAGCTCTGGAATTCCCAACCTAAACCTCTCTGCCTCGCTACCTGTCTTTTCTCCTGTAAGATGCTCCTTAAAGCTTTTGGCAGCTGTTCGAATATCTTATGTGGCTCGGTGTCGATTCTGTTTGACAACACTTCTGTGAAGCACCTTGGACATTTCCTACATGAAAGGCACTATATAAATGCAAGTTGTCATTGTGCCTGTTAATTGCAGAAATGATTAATGATCTTTTAAGTTGATTATGAACATACGAATTAGGAGAAGTAGGCCATTCGGCCCCTCGACCCTGCTTCGCCATTGAATAAGATCATGGCTGATCCATTTGTGTTTCGAATTCCACACTCCCATCTACCCCCAATAATCCTGGATTCCCTTGCCTAACAAGAATCTATTTACCTCCGCCATAAAAATATTCAACGACCCCACCTCCATCACCTTCTGAGGCAGAGAGTTCCAGTCAGAGAAAAAAATTCTCATCTCTGTCCTACAAGGTGACCCCTAATTTTAAAACAGTGCCCCCTAGCTCTGGTCTCACCCACAAGAGGAAACATCCTTTCCACATCCACCTTGTCAAGACCGTCAGAATCTTATAAACTTCAGTCAAGTCTCCCCTCACTCTTCTAAACTCCAGTGAAAACAAGCCCAGTCTGTCCAACCTTTCCTCATAAGACAACCTGCTTATTCCAGGTATCAATCTAGTAAAGCTCCTCAGAACTGCCTCCAACGTATTTACATCATTCTTTAAATAAGGAAACCAAAACTGCACCCAGTATTCGAGATGTGGTCTCACCAATGCCCTGTATAAATGAAGCATAACATCCTTAGTTTTATTTTCAATTCCTCTCATAATAAAGTATAGCATTCCATTAGCCTTCTTTATTACCTGCTGTACCTGCATACTGACTTTTTGTGACACCTGCAGTAGAACACCTAGATCCCGCTGCACCTCTGAATTCTGCAGTCGTTCTCCATTTAAGTAATACTCTGCTTTTTTATTCGTCCTGCCAAAGTGAACAACTTCACATTTTCCCACATTATAGTCCATCTGCCAGATTTTTGCCCACTCACTCAACCTATCTATATCGGTCTGCAACCTCCTGATGTCCTCTTCACAACATACTTTCCTACCTACCTTTGTGTCATCTGCAAATTTAGCTACCATGTCATCACTCCCCTCATCTAAAGTCATTGATATAAATTGCAAAAAGTTGAGGACCCAGAACAGACCCCTGCGGGACTCCACTCATCACATCCTGCCAATCAGAAAAGGATCCATTTCTGCATACTCTGTTTTTTGCCAGCCAATCTTTTATCCATGCTAATATGTTACCCCGTACACCATGAGCTTCTACTTTGCACAATAACCTTTTATGTGGCACCTTGTTAAATGCATTCTGGAAATACAAGTACTGGACATCACAGCACGTCACTCCTTCAAAGAACTCCAACAAATTGGTTAAACATGATTTCCCTTTCACAAAACCATGCTGACTATTCCCAATTACCTTGAGTTTTTCCAAGTGCCCAGCTACAACATCCTTAATGATCGATTCTAACACCTGCCTCACGACAGACATCAAGCTAACTGGCCTATATTTATCTATTTTCTGCCTCCCCCGCTTCTTGAATAGAGGGGTTATTTTATTTTGTTCATTTCCAACACCATGTCACTAACTGAATAATCAAGAGGCCCAGACTAACAATCCAGAGAACGAGTTAAAATTCCAGTGCTAGTGTGAAAAATTGAATTCATTTTTTAAAAAATCAAGAAATTAAAAAAAAAATATCACTTGGATAGGAGCCTGGTTAGGCCATAATTGGAATATTATACACAGCTCTGATCCCCATACTATAAAAAGGATGTAAATTGGTTGTGCTAAGAATTAGGCTATCAGTTGGGCTCACAATGTGGCTCACTTACACCTGCTGGAAGCTACATATATTCATAGACAGGGACTTGTCCGCTGCAGACAAAAGGAACATGTACAGGCATTGTGCCTTATTTTAATTAGACAAAAGCTTGGGGGACAATAGTGCCCTAGCGCATTCTCCATGGCAACGCTTCGACCAGAGTCCACTTCTCAACCAATCAGCACCGTTCTCATGCAGTATAAACTCTTGCTCCCTTTGAAATTTGGCATTCTTACATCTGTTCTGATGAGTGCAAGAGAAAAAGCTTCGACAGCATGTCTCTTTTGTCAGCAATAGTTGTATCTTTCCTTCTTATCCACGTAGCCTGGCAAACAAAGTTGAGGCCTACCATTTAATTTAAAAGTGCAATGTACCCCAATGAACTACAACTGCAATAATCTTTACAGGTTCAAAATGATTTCATGTTTTTAACACTTTTGAAAGTCATCTGGAAGCAAGTTTCAAAGTACAAAAGGAGGCAGAGAATCTATATTTATTTTACAATTACACAGAGGCTGGTTAACAGAAATTACCGCAGTTTCAATATTGTTTAGGTAGTATTTGCACTTTTAATGTTTAATATATGTCAAGATGGGCATGTTCATTTATTCTTCAATCCCTATGCACAGGACTTCTCCAAAGATGATCATCTTTTCTTTATTTTGGGAAAGGGAGAGGGTAGTGTTAAAAGGTGCATACAAGATTTCCTCATCTGCACTGGTCAAAGCATCAATCCATTTCTACTTCATTATGTAAAGCACAAAATAACTAATGCTGCCAAGAACATTACCTTTAGCAGCTTCACAGATGAAATCAGGTAACTTTCATTTCAAGAAAACAAATTAAAACGTTCCTGGACGTGATAGGCATGAAATGTATGTTTTTTTTATTTGAATAAAGCTGATCAGTTGGTATTGAATAGTAAAGCCTTTGTGAGAGAAAAGATGGCAGAGATGAATGAGAGGGGAATGGGCTCGAAGGTAGTTTTTAAAAAGAATAAATACAGGAATCTATGTAACAAGAAGTTGTCCAGTTGTGTTAAGCAATTAAGTTACAGTAGGCTGAAGAGTACATCCATTTTTTTTGGGGGGGTGGGGGGGGGGGGGGGGGGGGGTGGAAAGAGAGGTTGGGGAAGAGAGGGGCTGGGTAGGAAGAACTTGTGTGGTGAAGGGTTATTTCTGTAAAACTATGGTTATTGATTTGATTCTTCAGTAATGGCTTACCAGAATGAAGACTATAAACTCAAAGAGATAATCAGAGATGATGGAATTTTACATTCTGATAGCTACTTTACAAATCAGGAGAATAGCTCATCTGTAGTAGATATCCACACGCAAGCTGAAAATATAGCAGCACAATGAAAAAATACAACTGGTGTCAGCATTAGAAAATGCCTAATTTTTTGGCCCAATTTCTTTTCCAAAGCTTCCAGCAAAGAACTGTTTGCAGCCTCAGTGTGGAATTTGCCTGCAGAAACAGTAAAATGCTTCAACTCCCTCTAACTCCAGAACTGACAATCCTAATAGCTCGATAAGCAAAACACATGACCTGAATACCAAACAGGCAAAAGAAATTCACACTGGAGTATGCCTAAGCCTTGATATGTCAAACTCCAAATCAAGGTCTGTTCTATCATTACAACGCCAGTCAAAAGATGATCCGAGCTCCACAAATAGCGACAGCTGTCACTTATGTTTCCAGCTGTCATTTATTCCTGCAAGTTGAAGAGCGCAACTGGATTCTTGGCTTTGAATTAGGAATTATAAAATCAGTTCAATGGTAAATACAAAGAAAATAATTAATTTCTACAATGACTACAGATGGTACACATTTACATAGAACATTACAGCGCAGTACAGGCCCTTCGGCCCTCGATGTTGCGCCGACCTGTGAAACCATCTGACCTACACTATTCCATTTTCATCCATATGTCTATCCAATGACCACTTAAATGCCTTAAAGTTGGCGATCTTACCTTTCTAGTTTTTCTACCCTTGAAACTGTTCCCACTAAACAGCTGACCACCCCTCCCAGTCTCCATTAGCTGATATTCTCCCACATGTTTTGTCCCAGTCTTCTTTAAATCTGCCGTCATCACTCATCTCAAAAAAAAACTTTTGATCCCACCGTCCTAACAAAGGACTGCCCCATCTCCAACCTCCCTTTCCTCCCAAATCCACTCCCATCGTTCCCAGAACTCCGTGTTTGGAGGGATTCAATCAGCTTTCCACCCTGCCACAGTATTAAAACAACTCATTGATGTCACACATGACAACATCCTAGATGACGGTGACCATGGCAAACTATTCCTGCTCAAGCTGTTTGCAGCCACCAACACGTATGACCACACCATCCTCTTCCAACGCCTCTCCACTGTCATTCAGCTGGGTGGAACTACTCACCTGGTTCCATGTTAATCTAGCTAAAACTAGCCAGAGTCTCGCTTTCAATGGCTTCGCTTTAGCTGCCGCACTGATGTCTCCTAATGATCTATCCTTGTTTCCACCCCCGCCCCCCCATCATTTTCTCATCTACGTTAAAGGTGCCATATAAAAATAAGTTGTTGTTGTAGGCCAGAGAGTGGGATCTTGTACAAAATATGACCCAGTAAGGATGCACTGTTGTAAATGTGGGCAGGGAATGAAAAGAAAACTCTAAAGGTTCAGAAGATTCGAACACATGGGATCCAGCGTAAGCTAGCAAATTGGATACAAAATTGGCTCGGTGATAGGAAGCAGAGGCGAGTAGTGGAGGGTTGTTTTTCAGATTGGAGGCCGGTGACCAGTGGTGTGCCGCAGGGATCAGTGCTGGACCCTCTCTTTGTTTGTCATACATTCACATCCAAGTCATTAATATATAAGGGGCATGATTAGTAAGTTTGCAGATGAGACAAAAATTGGTGGTATGGCGGACAGTGAAGAAGGTTATCTAAGGTTACAATAGGATCTGTATCAACTGGGAAAGTGGGCAAGAGAGTGGCAAATGGTATTTAATGCAGACAAGTGTGAAGTGATGCATTTTGGGAAGTTAAACCAGGGCAGGACATATACAGTGAATGGCAGGGCCCTGGGGAGTGGTGTTGAGCAGAGACACCTTGGGGTGCAAGTACATAGTTTCCTGAAAGTAGCAACACAGGTAGACGGTGGTAAAGAAGGAGTATAGCATACTGGCCTTCATCGGCTGAGGCACTGAGTACAAGAGTTGGGACGTCTTGTTACAGTTGTACATAACATTGGTTAGGCTGCATTTGGAGTACTCTGTGCAGTTCTGGTTGCCGCGCTACAGGAAAGATGTGATTAAGCTAGAGAGGGTGCAGAAAAGATTCACCAGGATGTTGCCTGGTTTGGAGGGCTTGAGTTACAAAGAGAGATTGGATAGGCTGGGTCTGTTTTCCCTAGATTGACTTAATGCTAAGCTCAGACAAGAAAATCTTTGATAGGATTTATTCCCAATTTGGCCAAAAGTAGAAATGCTCTTCCAGTTGTATGTGAATTTCATTATTTAAACAGATTGCTAGATTTTCAGTTAACCTTCTTCATTCTTCAACTGAGGTTTTGTTCTGTATAACAAATACACCAGAGGCATCACAACGATATGTTTAAAGAATGTTTCAGTAGAAATCATGCAATTCTTATTTTCCCATTACTTGGCAGTGACTTCTTTTAACCATAGGTGGCAAAAGCAGCATAAGTTAATTGGAGACACATCAGGGTTCAATATCCTGAAGACAAGGAATTACAGCTTTACTGACTTCCTTCTTATCTCCTTTTTTTAAAAAAAAGACACACTATTGGTTAAAAAGTTAAAAAAAACTATACTAATTGTATACCATGTTCAACTGTGAACTTTAACTTGCAGGTTGTGATAAATGTACATTCACAAAACCCAAGCACAATGTCCAAATAGCTGCCTCAGATTTAGGGTCCAGGAAAGAGAAGGAAGTGAAAGGTGCAGGAAAATACAGAAACAATGTGTAGCCAAAATAAGAGGCTGTTGTTTGCTTGTTTGTGTGGAACCATATTTTGCTTCCCAGGGCCTTTCAGAGCATGTAATAACTTGAAATGAATTAACATAAAATGAAGCTCTATCTAGCAGGACACATCAGAAGCACAAATACTTGATTGTCTGAAGAAAAGTTTACCTATATTTCTCTCGGGTTTGGTAAAAAATTACATTCAAAATTTTGGAGTCATCTGGACACAATGTTGTCAGGGTTTTGTTTCATGAACAGCAAATGACTGGCATAAACAGAGAAGAGTGAGAATTTAGGATGGTCAAATTGGGAATGGATGGGAAGAAGTGAAGTAAGGGTGACAAAGGTTCCTACATGGGCCTAGTAAATTACTTGATTCCCCAGTTGATTGGCTATATCACCCATACTGTAAGGAAAGCAACTGCTGGCTACCATAACTATATAAATAATGAGTAGCACATTCTGTCTGCTCAGGTCCAATAAATAAAATTCCATCAGTGATTTTCATAGCATCGATCACAATATAAGTTCTTTATTTCATTATAACTGTGTATTTGGTAAAATTGGCAAAACCAATTTTGTCACTAGTCTGATAGAACATCACCAAAACTTATAAAACCCAAAAAACACATATATGGCAGCATCAGCAGCATGGTTTGAAGGAGCTATATATTTGGATTTTATGGAAGATGAAAATTGAGCTGAAGTCTACTGCAACCTGAAGTTTCTATGGTGGGAATGAATTGGAACACTTCAGTCTGACATATTGCTGCAATTTTGTCAAGATGAACAGCATACTGTTTTCCAAAAAAAAACCTTACTATCACCCTACTGGGGTACATCAGAAAAGGGGGAATTGATTTTTTTCTTGGAAGGATGTGGAGATCCAATGTACATTATAGTTTGACAAGTAAATTAATTCCATAGTGAGATTTCATTCTTGCAGTTAAGGAGTGCAGTACATACAAGTCATGCCTCTTGAATTCACAGTGTGCAATCAATTTGGACATTATATTTACTATTTATATAAGCCAGAAAATAAAAACTAAAATATTATCCAAGTTAATGAATGAAATATATTTTTTAAAATGCACTACATTTGGCAGGAGCACGGGAGGCCTATTTCAAGATGCACCCTTGTAAATCCTAATCGTTCACTTATCAGAAGAAAACCACTGCAGTTTATGTGAATAAACTTCTACAACGGATGGAATGAGTTAACAGGGACATGAGGAGAGAATAATGCACATTTCATCAGCTCCACCAGGCAAGCAAGTATCCTGAAAACAATGCATAAGTGATCTTAGGAGGCTAATGAATAGTTTAGTTAGCAAATAAATCAGAACAGAAGCTTTCTCAAAGGATCAGTTGCACTGCCTCATTAACAACACAAGACACTTCTGAACTGGTGACAATCAAGTAGAGTTCTATTTTTCCAAAGTAAGAAATTTTTCTTCAGCGTCAGTGGTTTGTATTGTCGAATAATTGCAGACTGCATAAATACTGTTGTCCCAGTAGGAAGATAAAGATACAACTACTGATCTCAGTCAAGGGTCTAAAATCTCATTGTGTTCAGCAGAGCTGATGGTGTATCAGATGATCTGTCAAAAAAAAACAGTAGTGAAAAAACATTCAACTTGGAACACAAAGCATTGCTCTAATTATTATATTACACTACACAGGAATGGAGGTGCAGCTGTCAACTGAACGGAATAAAAGAATTTCTACTTTAGACAGTAGTGTGGTCATGTAGTGTAAGCACTGGTAGCTAGCATAAATGGTGTAAAACTATTAGATTGTAAGTTTCTGGAAAAAAATCAGTTATAAAATATCTAGGAAACAGCAGAAACATTAGTACAATGGTTTCTGAAAAAATATTGGCTCTAGATATGAAGAATGCAAGAATCCTGACGTCGATAATTCTAATCATACCTAAATGAATTTTAAATTTTAATGTCAACATTATGTTGCTCAGATATCTGTAGCCAAAAATGTTAAAATGATCAAAGCTACACTGCAAGAATCCTTTGTACCTACACAACAGAGGATAACTTCTAATTTGCAATAATGTTCCTGAAGACATCTGGAAACAGTTGTCTGCACACACAATGAAAGTACCAATTAAATCCTTAAATTGAAGAATGCAATTAAACAGGGTCACATTGCAACTGCCGTCATTTAACAGACCTGTGCAAAGGTTGCCTCCAAGGATGAATTTAGCAGGCAGACAGCCATGTTGCCACTTGCTCCTACCAGGGCTACTGTCATGCTTTCAGATGAGAAGGTTTGGGCAAATAGGGACAGGGCTCTCAGAAGAGTATTCAAGGGATAGAGTCTACATGGCCAATGTCATATTTGGGAATACAAAGCAATGCACTCAAACACACCAGCTTCAATGTTGCAACAGAGTGGTTTGACAGACTGAGGCCAGTGATCCAAGAGCAGATTGCACTGGACCTATCCGAGTTAAAACACCCAGGATCTGGAGGCATCATGTCCAAATTACAGATGCCGTACCATAATGTAAATATGTTGTTCTGTGACTTTAGTTCAAAACTGCCAAGTAGAGTGAGGTCAGTGCTGGCATTTTGCAATTGGGCAGGTAAAAATAGAAATGTAAACAAGGAACTGTATGACTGTATAATCATTCAGGGAATCTAATCGTTCTAAAATTAATGGTCCTATGCATGCTGTGTGACACTATCACACACACCGTATGATGCAAAAGTGTCAACTATCTACAATGATTTAAACCAATACAGATTTGGTGTAACTGCTCATTGGTTCTCCAAACTCAAAGCAGAATTGCAAATAATTCTCAGTTGGCTTAATACAGTTGAATACAACAAAATAATGTTGAAGCTAACCATGGAGGTAATTAATAAACTGTGTCTAGAGGGGAACTTATAACATTGGTACTGGTTTAGTTTAGATCACAGCAGGGAGAAAGAATGGGCCTATAATTCTGTCATTGGGATAGAACGTAAGAACATAGGGAGCCTGTTCCAACAGTATAAATAGGAAGCTGACAATTCAATCTAAACAAGCTCCTCTGAAAAAGCACCTGCATGTTAACAGAGAACTGCAGGTGTGCTCCACGAGAAGAACTGCATTATCAGTTGTAATATTACTTGTTCCTTTGATATGTGGAGTGCAAGTAAGATCCAAAGAAAATGTGGGTTTTTATTATAACTAGTATATAAAATATATACAGCTACTACAGGAACACAACAATACATGTCTCACTCTGTCGGGCTACACGTGTGATGAGACATCACTTCCTCTGGTCACCTTTACTTGCAGCTTCTTAAGGTGGTCCTCCTAAGGTCATCCCACAACATCCCCCTTTTTCCAAAGATAAAAACATGTGTACAATATACAATGATGTTGCAGTTCGGACTAACTATACACGAATAAAACAAAATGTTATTTACAAGTAAGCAAATTTAACACTCTAAAACGTAGAAAGGTTTGCTTATTCGTCTCGATCTTGTTATCGTAAACCTCTTGCCAGAGTTGAGCTCATCTTGACTCCTCTGAAACTCTGGTGACTCGGAACTCTAGTTAGCACGTTCTTCCTCCGTACAGAGGCTACGAGCACATTCATCTTCAGACTTGGTCTTAGAATGTGTCCACAAAGCCACAGGGTTGTCACATTTAGTGTTGACGCACAGATCTCGGAGTCGACTTCAGTTCCATCCCGGAATCACACCATTGGCTGCCTGGACCTTGTACGATCTGGGCTGCTAGCATATCCTAGCAATCCCTGCAGGATACCAAATTCCCAACACATGATTGCAGACTCTGACCTTCTGCCCTACCCGTAATTGAGCTAATTCTGGTCCTGCTTGCCTGCCATACGATGCCTTCACCTTCCCTTGTTTAGACAGAAGCATATCCTTTACTGTGGAAAATAGAGAGATGACGATTGGGCAGGGCAGTTCTTACCTGCTTTCCAAACATCAGCTCTGCAGGCGACAGTGAGCCCATGTCTGATGGTGAAAATTGGGGGTGCAGCATTGCAACCTTGAGATCCTGTCCCGTCTGTCTACACTTTAAAATGAGCAGTGTGATGGTGCGCACCATGTGTTCAGCTAGGCTGTTAGACTTTGAATAATGTGGTGACAATATCATGTGACTGACTCCCCACCTGGCACGTCTTGGAATAGTTTTCCAGCATATTCCGGCTCATTATCGGAGATAATTTCTTTCAGCACACCAAATAGGCTGAACCATATCAGCAACCAATGCACTTGACATATCTCATAGCCGCCTGATGCTTGTAAACTTAGTAAAGTAATCCGTAACAAGGAGCAAATCATCACATTGGAAGTAAAATAAATTTGCGCTGATCTTTGCCTATGGATGTGAAGGCATTTCATGTGGATTCAAGGGTTCCTTCTATTAATTTGGCTGACAACTTTGACATGCCTCACAGGATTTCACCACCATCTCAACATCACTGTTGATTCCTGGCCAGTAGACTGTCTCTCTGACATGGAATCTGATAAGTTCCATTCCTAAACGCCCTTTGATGCAGTTGTGTTAGAATATCAGAACACACAGCTTCGGGTATCATGACTTGCTTCCCTTTGAAAATCACCCCTGTGATATGCCGAGCTCGTCTCGATACAGCCAGAAACAGCATAGACATTCGGTTACTTCCTGCATGGTGTCAGACCATCCTTCCACAACATCGATGGGGTCGGGTCACGTGCCGTTGCATCTCTTAGTTGCTCGCATTTGTGGGGACATAAATTCATGAGGTCGATCTTCAGGACATTCTCAATCACAGTACCCACACTGTGGACATGCAAATCTAGCGAGATATCTGCATCTTTATTCAGATTAGGCAACCTGCTCAGGGTGTCCAATGTGACCATTTTGTTGCCCGGTTCATATTGGAAGTCACAATTGTAGCCCTGGATCTTCAAGTCTCTGCAACCACAAAGGAGCTTGCGGGAGCTGTTGCCACCATATGGTTTCAAGTGGCCAGTCTCCACAGTAAAATATTTTCTGAACTAGGTGTGAAACCTAGTGATACCAAAAACAAGAGTCAAGGTTTCATGTTCAATGTTAGAGTATTTGGATTGGGTTCGTGACAAACTCTTCGACGTGAAGGCAATAGGCTTCCCTTCCTGCATGATGCAGATGCCTAATCACTTCTGGGACACGTCGACCTCGAGCATGGTCTCTTCGGTCAGGTCGTAATACTGTAGCACGTTATCTTGCCTTGACAGAGCTAACTTTAAGGGCTCAAACACCTGCTGGTGGTCTTCCTGTCACGAGTAAGGGATATCTTTACGCAGTAGTTCCCTGAGCTGTGTTGCTCGCTCAGCAAAATTGGGGATGTATGGGCCAAAAAGTGGAACAGCTCCAGACACCGTTGTAGGTCTTCCTGGTCCTGAGGAGTTAGCATGGCTTTGACATCTTCAATCGTATCTGGGTCTGGGCGTATTCCTGTGGTGGAATAGATCGACCCAAAGAAGCTGATGTGCCGAACATCGACCTGGAACCTCTTGCTTTTAAACACAAGGCCCTCACGAAGAGAAGCCAATGTTAGCAAATGCAAATTTTGGTCATGTTCTGCCATGGTCCGCCCCATCACCACAATAACGTTGGCCATATAGATACAACCCAGGATATTTTCAGTTATCCTGTCCATGTATTGTTGGAAAATGTCCCGGCTGACACACAGACAAAAAGGTAACTGTCTGAAACAGTATCTCCCAAATGGCGTTCGAAAAGTTATGAGTAGCTAGGACTTTTTGGTTAAGTGGACAGACCAGTAGCTATGCTTTGCGTCGAGCTTTGAAAAATACTTAGCACCAGTAAACTTAGGATTCAGCTCCTCCAGGGTCTGGATTTTATGCGGCCATCTCTTGAGGGCTAAATTCAGTCATCGCGGGTCTAAGCAAATCCTGAGATTGCCATCTTTCTTCAGTACATGGGGAATCGAGCTGCACCTATCAGAAAGCTGGTCCGCTCAGCGGATGACTCCGTTGCACTCGATCTCTTCCAGCTCCACTGTAAGCTTCTCTTGAGTGCATACATTGCACTTGCTTGGTGCATTGATAGTAGGAACTGCAATATGGTATCACCCTTGAAATCGCCGACGGCATTAAACCTGTCTGGGTAAAATAGTTTCAGGTCTCTAACCGACTTAATGCACTGTGTGTAGCACCCTTCCGTACCTTTTGGTGTGGGTGCTGACCTCAGGTATTGTGATGATATGGAAATCTAGGCATACTGGAAGCCCTGTGACAGCTGGTCCAGTTGTGGTGTCTACAACATAAAACATTTGTGGTAGCCATTCAGAGCTCCCATAGTTGCACTGCCAAGTTATCATTCCAATGCACTTGATTGAAGCAGCACTGTAGGCAGCCAGCCTAGCTGTGGTGGGCCGTAACATAGATTCCCATTTGTTTTAAAGATACTTGTCCTTCAGTATACGGATAGGCAAAATATTTGCGCTTGTTCCGGTGTCTATTTTTACTCTGAATTTATGCTTGCCACTCTGCTGTGGACATATAATCCTGAGGATGACAAATGTCTCAGATTGCATAATAGCACTGACATGCTGATCCAAATTAAATGTGAAATGCTTGTTCACTGTTCGCACGAGTGCATTCTTCACCCGTGACCTCCTTACAGTCACTTTGCCGACCTGATGTACCTGCTTGGGTTTTTGTTTTGTGTTGGCATACCTTTTGTTGCATTTGCCATCCTGTCTTACAGATGTTGTCTCTGCATGCGAGCTGCGACCATTCCTGTGTGCAGTATCTGAGCTCGGCCTTCTGCATTGCCTTACTCAATGTCCTTGCATGCCACAAGCTTTGCACTGTTCCTGGTATGCCAGAGAAATGTGAATTGGTTGAGTCAGGCCACATTTGCCAGCAGGTTTAGAAGATTTCGGAGCCTTGGCTACCATACCAGTAGTCGGAGCTGCCTTCAATGCTTGTACTGTTGGTGCCTAGCCATGATGGCTTCAAATGTCCTTCCATCATTGAATTGTGCATCTATGGTGTGCCCTTTCTTCTTTTCTAGCAGGTCTTTTTGAAAGGCCTATATTGGCGTAGATGTGATTCTTTGCTCTGTAATCTGTTCCGAAAATTTGATATCTGTGAAATTGCATTCTTGAACTTTGTCTCAGAACCTTCCAACAAACTGGTCAGTGAACTCATCTTGCCTTTTCTGGTAGGTCATAAGCTCAAGCCTATGTACTTGGAAATTGACCTTTACCTTCAGTTGCTCCTCCAGGAATGGTCATTCCTTGCTAGGTTCCTTCTGATCCTCAGCTAACAATCCTGATGTGCTGCAGGCCCTCGCTTCCCATTGTGATCTTGATTTTCACAGCTGGTTTCTCTGGTTTGCTCACTGCTTGATCTAGGAAACACAGTTCCATCAGCTGATAAAACACTTTAAATTCAGATGCTATGTCTGACGCCTTCCAGTCCATAACTGAAAGTCATGTTCCAGATAATCCTGCTGTTTCACAAATACAGACTTTTTCCACAGGTTTTCTTTTTCACAGGCATACTTCTTTGTTTCCTTTTTAGACAGTTTATTTTTGCAGGCCTGCCCCTTTTAAAAAGTGACAAACTACAGCTGCTTTGTTTACACAGCTTGTTCAATTTTTTTTTAAAACCAAGAGCAGTTTTTGTTTTAAGAGGGCTGTAGCTTGCAGTACTTTGATCTGGACCTCCAGTCACGCTGTTGGGTTCTTCCCACTCTTTTTGGCTCAGGCCCAGCCCACGAATTTAAAAAATAGGAAAACTAAAGTAGTTATGGCTGAACTACTACTTTTCAAATTTTTCAAACCACTGCAAAATTAATTGAAAGTGCCGATCTCTTGGCAAACTGCCTACTGTACTCAAGAGTTTCAACACCTCCCAGGATCCAGTCTGTGTTCTCCACCTGAATCTTCAGCCACTCCAGGTAGGCAATTGGCTGTTCCTTGTTCTCTTGGTCGGTTCTTCAGGAAAAAAACAACTGTTGCCACAATATAATATTTTGTGGTCTTCAGAAAAATTAAATCCCAAACGTTGGCACCATTTGATATTACTTGTTCCTTTGGTATGTGAACTACTGCAAGACTCACAGGACTACAAGTAATATCCGAAGAAAATCTGGGTTTTTATTGTAACTTAACTAGAACATATATATACAGCTATTACAGGAGCACACCAATACACGTCTCACTCTGTCAGGCGACACCCACAACTTCCTGGTCATGTGTGATGTGACATTGCTTCCTATGGTGACCTTCATTTGCAGCTTCTTAAAGTGGTCCTCTTAAGGTCGTCTCACACCACCAGTGGCTTTGAGGATGACAATTACCCTGAATTTCTTTGCCACTAGCTCATTTCAGTCACTCCAGATGGGGAAGGAGAGAGGGTATTTCCCCCTTGTTTGGTACTTTATAAAATCAAAATCTTAAACATTCTTTATATTCCTGTTTATAATTTTGATACTAACAGTGCACACAGGCTTTCCAAACATCCACCCCTGGAGGCAATTTGAAAAGCATTAAGCCACTGCATGATGCCCAGTAAGTTCACTAGAAACTCCCAAAAAGCTTCAATTTGAAAATGGTTCAACTTATATCAATAAAAGTAGGTTTGCCATTGCGCTGAGTGCTCCCTACTAACTGTGCTACTGTCTCTATCAATTTTGAGTGGAAAGTGTGGCTGATTATATCCCCTAAATGCTATAGGGCACTGAGGTCAGCTCTAAGCTCCAACTGCTGTTATGGTCGAGTTCAACCTACTCAGACGAGGAATCAAGGCTGGGACCTTCCTAATCTACATGGCTCACCACACACCAACTGGTGGATTTACATCATATGCTAGAGTATGCTGTATCCGCAGGATTAATGTTAAATAATTCTATAGGTAATGGAGATTCCCTGCAGCATGCCTGTGGTCTTTATTAATTTATAATGCAAGGGTGCATTATGCATGTATTAAAGTTGTTGAAAATATAAATAAATTTGTTCTTATTAAAAAGAACCTACATATAGCCATAAAGACAGGGCTAAATTGTGGCGAGTCGAAGAGACTTAGTAGTTGGCAGGAAAAAAGACAGAGGCGCAAGGGGAGAGCCAACTGTGCAACAGCCCCAACAAACAAATTTCTCTGCAGCACCTGTGGAAGAGCCTGTCACTCCAGAATTGGCCTTTATAGCCACTCCAGGCGCTGCTTCACAAACCACTGACCACCTCCAGGCGCGTATCCATTGTCTCTCGAGATAAGGAGGCCCAAAAGGAAGACATATAGAGAACCTTTCACAACCTTGAGATGTTCCAAAGTGCTTTACAAAGTACTTTTTGAAGTGTAGTCACTGTTGTAATATAGGGTTATAACCTACAGCCACTTCATATTCTATCTACAGCAACATGTCAAAATGTATCAACTTTTTAAAGATCTATGAGTAAAATAGTTTAATTAATAAATCTACACAATACAATCAGTATTTCAAACACAAAACCCAATTAATTAGAATTCTGGAACACTGGCTGATTGATTTATTTTGATTAACTGGAGTTAAATGTATTCTGTCCGCAATGGGCAGTCAGGGAAGGTAAAACCATCAATTAAAATGAATGAATTGAACTTTTCTCTTGCTAGAGGTCAATACCTATTTAGGTGTCAGCTTTGATTCAGTGATAGTATTCTTGCCTCGGAGTCAGAATGTCATGGATTTAAGCTCTGCTCCCAAAGCTTGAGCACATAATATATGCTGACACTCCAATGCAGTAGAGGGAGTGCTGTTAGAGGTGCTGTCTTTCAGACGATACGTTAAACCAGGGTCTTGTCTGCCCTCTCAAGTCGGTGTTAAAGAATGCATGGCACTACCTGAAGAGTAGCCGGGGATTTCTCCCATCGTCCTGAACAAATATTTATCCAGCAACCAACTCCACCAAATTATCTGCGCATCTATCTCATTGCTATTGGTGGAACTTTGCTGGATGTAAATTGGCTGTTGCATTTCCATACAACAGTGTCTACTTTAAAAGTAGTTCCTTAACTGTGGGGATTGGGACATCTTGAGGCCATGAAAAGCACTCTATGAACGCAAACACTTTTTTTTTTATATACAGTGGCGCAGTGGTTAGCACCGCAGCCTCACAGCTCCAGCGACCTGGGTTCAATTCTGGGTACTGCCTGTGTGGAGTTTGCAAGTTCTCCCTGTGTCTGCGTGGGTTTCCTCCGGGTGCTCCGGTTTCCTCCCACAGCCAAAAGACTTGCAGGTTGATAGGTAAATTGGCCATTATAAATTGCCCCTAGTATAGGTAGGGGAATATAGGGACAGGTGCGGATGTGGTAGGAATATGGGATTAGTGTAGGATTAGTATAAATGGGTGGTTAATGGTCGGCACAGACTCGGTGGGCTGAAGGGCCTGCTTCAGTGTTGTATCTCTAAATCAAATCAAAAATCAATTAATACAAATTTACATAAAAGAACACTGGTTCTATCAAAGCAAAATCATTTGATTAAACTTCAGTACAGCATGTGTTTTAGGATATTTCAAAACCTTCCATTGTTTCCTAATGTCATGCAGGCCCCCACCTGCCAAGAATCAGGCACATTAATTTTGTCACATGGATACTAAATTTCAAATTGTTGCTGGGAAGAGGAGAAGGCCTGTGACAAGGGGTTGCCCTGGCTGGAAAGACATTTTGTGGAACAAAGGAGCTATCCCCTGCTCCAATACAATCCATAAATAGACGTGGTCAAACCTGCTAGTCACATGACTAACCTGCTTGGCAATTTGGGTTTTTTTCTGAATTGTACAGTGTTTGAACTGGCAGAAAGCTCTTTTCTCCTGAATTGAAAAAGACCTCTCCTGGCTGGCTCACCACAGCCTCTCCTGTCTGCTCCCATATCTTTCTCACGGAACTCCAAAAACCCACTGAAGACACATGAACCCCACGAGAGAAAAGTCTCCTACAGTGAATAAGGTTCAAGAAGAATACTGGGCCCCAACAAAAAGCAAGATCTACCTACCAGCAAGGACTCTAGAGTGAGCTTGAAGACCGGTCACAAAAAATGTTCAGATATTGCCTCAAACCTTTCCATTTTATTTCTTCTGCTCTTTTCTGTCCCGAGCTGCATGTGTGCATCACGCATGGGCGTTGTGTATCCGTAGGTGTTAACCGAATTAGAGTTTAAGTTTAATAAACTTTCATTTTTCTTCTTTAAACTGAAGAAAACCTGTGTATGTGCTGGTTTCTTTGCCATATAATTGGAAAGTGGTGAACAAGGATTCACCAAGGGGGGAGCTAAAAACACAGTGTGTTTAAAATTAAACCCAGTAAAACCAGGTGAAGGCTGAAAGGGACCCCTAGACCTCTTTCTCACCTGGTCGTAACACTACTGTATATTTGTTTTACAAAATATAATAAAGAATGCTCCATTCAGCAATTTGGAGTACAGTTCGAAGCCAAGTACTCAAGATAGGGACATTCAGCCCAGCTAGCTCAACCTTGCTTAGAAATCTACAATTCCCTGACATCTCAACACAAAACTGTATCTTGAATTATACCATGGTCTTTGCTTTCACTATCCTACCTAGATGATGATTCCAGATATTTATCACTGTATGCTTTCTGACATCAGTTCTGAACTTGCCTGTATCCCTCTCTGCCCAGCAATTGTATTTAAAACTGTGCTCTGGATTAAACTTTACCATTCCAATTAGTATCTTACATATCTTTAGTAGTTTTCCTGCTGACTTTACACATTTGTGCCTTTGTCACCCGAACTGAACACAGTATTCAAGGTACAGCCAGACCAGAGCATGCACAGCTGCAATATGATAGCTTCAACTTCAAACACTGCAGATCTGGCAGGATAACTCAGCACTTCGTTTGCTTTATTAAATCACTGATCTGCAATGACTGGATTGAAAACATTCAAGAGCAGTTATTCAGGATATTAGGTTGGCCTGTCAACTGTGCAGAGTTTTGCTCTCCTTACCCAAGGAAGGATATACTTGAGTTAGAGGGAGTGCAACAAAGGTCCACTAGACTAATTGATAGGTTGAAAGGGATTGTCCTATGATGAGAGATTTAGAGACTATGCTTATTTCCCCTAGAAATTAGAAGAATGAGAGGTGATCTTATTGAAATATGTATCTTTTAAAAGGGTTTGACAGGGTAGATGCTGGGGCATCTAAAACTAGGGGTCACAGTCTCAGAAGTAACATTTGCAGCACACAAGTGCCAGGAAATGACTAGCTCCAACAAGAGAGAATCTAACCATCTCCTCTTGACACTCAATGGCACTACAATCACTGAATCCCCCACTACCAACATCCTGGGGGCTACCATTGACCAGAAACTGAACTGGAGTAGCCATATAAATACAGTGGCTACAAGAGCAGGTCAGAGGTTAGGAATCCTGCGGCGATTAACTCACCTCCTGACTCCCCAAAGCCCGTCCACCATCTACAAGGTACAAGTCAGGAGTGTGATGGAATACTCTTCACTTGCCTGGATGGGTGCAGCTCCAACACTCAAGAAGCGATCAGCACCCCATCCACAAACATTCACTCCCTCTACCACTGATGCACAGTGTGTGTACCATCTACAAAATTCTGGAACTCCCTTCCTAACAGCACTGTGGCTGTACCTACTCCACATGGACTGCAGCAGTTCAAGAAAGCAGCTCACTACCACCTGCTCATGGGCAATTAGGGATGGGCAATAAATGCTGGCCTAGCCAGCGATGCCCAAATTCCATGAATGAATTAAAAAAAAAAAGGGGTCGGCCGTTTAGGATTGAGATGAGGAGAAATTTCTTCACTCTGTTGTGAATCTTTGGAATTCTCTACCCCAAAGGGCTCTGGATGCTCAGTCATTGAGTACATTCAAGAGAGAGGTCAATAGATTGTGGACACTAAGGGGAATCAAGGAATATGGGGATGGGGTGGGAAAGTGGAGTTGAAACTGACGATCAGTCATGATCTTACGGAATGGCGGAGCAGACTCAAGGGGCTGAATGACCGACTCCTGCTTCTGCTTTTCTTGTTATGCATTATGTCAACATTGATAAAATGTTAGATAAGGAATACAACTCAAATAAATTACTTTTAATAACGAAAAGTTCAGTTATGTCAATCTGAAGAGTAGCGTAGAAAATGTCTTAAAATATTAAATTGTTCTTTGGAAAATAATTGTCTCCAGTCTGAATCACAACGAAGAAGTTTATTTCTGTATTACCTATCCGAGTTCTAAAATTCTCTGCTAAGTGTTGATACTTTCTTTTTACGTCTTCTCAAGGAATGGATTCCTACCTTCATAAATACTTAAAAGACCCTTTCCTTTTTACAAGGCACTTCATCAAGTTTCCATAACAAACTATTGCCTGCATCTTTGGTCAATGAACATCTTCTATTCATAACCAGCAGCCCTACCAATCAGTTTCCCAAGGAATTTGTTAGGACATTTTACTCTGGCATCCTTTACAAATAAATAACAACTTGAGATTTGACATATTGTTTTCAAAAATATCTTATAGTTTAAAGTTTTTTTTACAGCCAATGGTCATCTTACTGCTAGGTCATATCAGCACTGAGAAGTAATGAGTTATTAAATTGAGATTGTTTTCAAACTAGCATTAAAACTGACCAATATTCAAGAAAGTATGACTGGCCGAAGTGTTGAAAAAACAGTTCATTTATATTGTTCAAACTTCCTCAAATTTGAATAAATATTTGTCTGGTTTTCGTGAGTTCTGTCCATTGTCTTTCATCACACAAGTGGTCTGATCAGTTGAAACTTGAATTAGTTTCCATTCTCCCAGTGTGGTGATCTCATCTTTTGTCTCTACCTTGAATAACTTGTTGATGATAACATCCACTACCCACTCTAAAGCCAGAATTTTGAATAATTGCAATGAGAATTTAAGCCTCTGGCTGAGGCAGACATATATCCCTTTGTTTCTTGAATATGATACTGTCTGTGATGTCACATGGTAGATAATAAATACTTATTGTTGATACTCCTGTGCAACTTTGTATAGCACATCGTGAAACTTTGATAAAAATTTATATATAGTGTTGGGTACATGTAAATTTTGAGTTATCCTACCTTCTGCAATAGCTTAAGAGAATCCCCTTCTAAATTATGGACCCATGCTTCCTATTTCTCATTCTATCCATGGATCAATACTAGACCCCGAATAATGCTTTATTTGCACGAGTTACATTATAGTGTTCCTTTATTCAGAAACTCCTTGCTCAGCATGATAGAGCCTCCCTCAAATGGCTCGGAACGCATACTGTCCATCCGACTGCTCACCACCTCTGGTCCAGTACACCTACTCAGCATCTATGCTCCAACACTCTGCTCCGCACCTGAAGCTAAAGACCAGTTCTATGAACAACTCCATAACATCATTAGCAGCATCCCCAACACCGAACACCTATTCCTGCTGGGGGACTTTAATGCCAGGGTTGGGGCCGACCATGACTCATGGCCCTCCTGCCTTGGGCGCTATGGCGTTGGAAGGCTGAATGAGAACGGGCAGAGACTGCTTGAGTTGTGTACCTAACATAACCTCTGCATCACCAACTCGTTCTTTCACACTAAACCCTGTCACCAGGTTTCATGGAGGCACCCAAGATCACGTCGTTGGCACCAGCTAGACCTCATTGTCACAAGGCGAGCCGCCTTAAACAGTGTTCAAATCACACGCAGCTTCCACAGTGCGGACTGCGACACCGACCACTCCCTGGTGTGCAGCAAGGTTAGACTCAGACCAAAGAAGTTGCATCATTCCAAGCAGAAGGGCCACCCGCGCATCAACACGAGCAGAATTTCTCACCCACAGCTGTTACAAAAATTTCTAAATTCACTTGTAACAGCCCTTCAAAACACTCCCACAGGGGATGCTGAGACCAAGTGGGCCCACATCAGAGACGCCATCTATGAGTCAGCTTTGACCACCTACGGCAAAAGTGCGAAGAGAAATGCAGACTGGTTTCAATCTCATAATGAAGAGCTGGAACCTGTCATAGCCGCTAAGCGCATTGCACTTTTGAACTACAAGAAAGCCCCCAGCGATTTAACATCCGCAGCACTTAAAGCAGCCAGAAGTACTGCACAAAGAACAGCTAGGCGTTGCGCAAACGACTACTGGCAACACCTATGCAGTCATATTCAGCTGGCCTCAGACACCGGAAACATCAGAGGAATGTATGATGGCATGAAGAGAGCTCTTGGGCCAACCATCAAGAAGATCACCCCCCTCAAATCTAAATCGGGGGACATAATCACTGACCAACGCAAACAGATGGACCGCTGGGTTGAGCACTACCTAGAACTGTACTCCAGGGAGAATGCTGTCACTGAGATTGCCCTCAATGCAGCCCAGCCTCTACCAGTCATGGATGAGCTGGACATACAGCCAACCAAATCGGAACTCAGTGATGCCATTGATTCCCTAGCCAGCGGAAAAGCCCCTGGGAAGGACAGCATTACCCCTGAAATAATCAAGAGTGCCAAGCCTGCTATACTCTCAGCACTACATGAACTGCTATGCCTGTGCTGGGACGAGGGAGCAGTACCCCAGGACATGCGCGATGCCAACATCATCACCCTCTATAAAAACAAAGGTGACCGCGGTGACTGCAACAACTACCGTGGAATCTCCCTGCTCAGCATAGTGGGGAAAGTCTTTGCTCGAGTCGCTCTGAACAGGCTCCAGAAGCTGGCCGAGCGCGTCTACCCTGAGGCACAGTGTGGCTTTCGTGCAGAGAGATCGACTATTGACATGCTGTTCTCCCTTCGTCAGATACAGGAGAAATGCCGTGAACAACAGATGCCCCTCTACATTGCTTTCATTGATCTCACCAAAGCCTTTGACCTCGTCAGCAGACGTGGTCTCTTCAGACTACTAGAAAAGATCGGATGTCCACCAAAGCTACTAAGTATCATCACCTCATTCCATGACAATATGAAAGGCACAATTCAACATGGTGGCTCCTCATCAGAGCCCTTTCCTATCCTGAGTGGTGTGAAACAGGGCTGTGTTCTCGCACCCACACTTTTTGGGATTTTCTTCTCCCTGCTGCTTTCACATGCGTTCAAATCCTCTGAAGAAGGAATTTTCCTCCACACAAGATCAGGGGGCAGGTTGTTCAACCTTGCCCGTCTAAGAGCGAAGTCCAAAGTACGGAAAGTCCTCATCAGAGAACTCCTCTTTGCTGACGATGCTGCTTTAACATCTCACACTGAAGAATGCCTGCAGAGTCTCATCGACAGGTTTGCGTCTGCCTGCAATGAATTTGGCCTAACCATCAGCCTCAAGAAAACGAACATCATGGGGCAGGATGTCAGAAATGCTCCATCCATCAATATTGGCGACCACGCTCTGGAAGTGGTTCAAGAGTTCACCTACCTAGGCTCAACTATCACCAGTAACCTGTCTCTAGATGCAGAAATCAACAAGCGCATGGGTAAGGCTTCCACTGCTATGTCCAGACTGGCCAAGAGAGTGTGGGAAAATGGCGCACTGACACGGAACACAAAAGTCCGAGTGTATCAGGCCTGTGTCCTCAGTACCTTGCTCTACGGCAGCGAGGCCTGGACAACGTATGCCAGCCAAGAGCGACGTCTCAATTCATTCCATCTTCGCTGCCTTCGGAGAATACTTGGCATCAGGTGGCAGGACTATATCTCCAACACAGAAGTCCTTGAAGCGGCCAACACCCCCAGCTTATACACACTACTGAGTCAGCGGCGCTTGAGATGGCTTGGCCATGTGAGCCGCATGGAAGATGGCAGGATCCCCAAAGACACATTGTACAGCGAGCTCGCCACTGGTATCAGACCCACCGGCCGTCCATGTCTCCGTTATAAAGACGTCTGCAAACGCGACATGAAATCGTGTGACATTGATCACAAGTCGTGGGAGTCAGTTGCCAGCATTCGCCAGAGCTGGCGGGCAGCCATAAAGACAGGGCTAAATTGTGGCGAGTCGAAGAGACTTAGTAGTTGGCAGGAAAAAAGACAGGCGCAAGGGGAGAGCCAACTGTGCAACAGCCCCAACAAACAAATTTCTCTGCAGCACCTGTGGAAGAGCCTGTCACTCCAGAATTGGCCTTTATAGCCACTCCAGGCGCTGCTTCACAAACCACTGACCACCTCCAGGCGCGTATCCATTGTCTCTCGAGATAAGGAGGCCCAAAGAAGATTCAGGGATTAACGTACCTTATTCATAGGTGCCAAATTAAATTTGTAATCTTTTTGATATTGATTTCCAGAATGATTTTAGTGCTAAGAGATTACAATATCCTTAAGATGTTGGTCATACCTGAATGTGCACCATGCACATCAGCAAAACAAGGGGACTAACCCTGACTTTTAGTTTCAATCAATTTAATTAAAAATCCAAAACATTATTTTTCAAGTTACATGATAGAGAACAAAAAGCAATGTTAAACAGCGAAGGGGGAAAAAGGGGCTTCCTGCTTCACATCTGTCTTAATTTCATTTGGATTAATTTAAAATGTTCCCATCTCAACAACTGTTGTTGCATCAGAATATAGGTTATAGATCAGTGCTATAAAAATCATTCAAGATTCCCTTCCTTTCTAATGATTTTTTTTATCAATTGCGACCCAACGTGCTGCAAGTTTCTTCCAAATTTACAAAAATCACCAGGTAACTCAATTTCTTCCCACTGTTCCATTATGATATTCTGCAAAGTAGAAAGATTTTCATTATAACCTGGGGTTGCCACATTATATCAGTCTTGTCTCTAGTTCAGACACACTGACGGCAAGGCATCTGCATTTCCCTCTGTCTTATCAAGGATGTTTAATGCCCAGTTTTGTTATTCCAAAAAAGATCCGGATATTGTATTTGTTATTCATGATTAACAGATTACACCAGAGCTATTTTGTCCAATTAGACCAAACTAAGCAGATAATTAACTTCTGAGGGAACTCCCATCAATTGTTCCAACATTTTCCAATTTAAATATATATATTTGGATCTCCATAAATGCAGTCTTACCTCCATGCTTACACCCACCCACTTTATAGGCCCGCTTTGATCATCTTCAGCTATTCAATGTAAAATTTGTCCAGCAAATCACAATGATATGCCCAATAGATGTTCCATACGTCTCCCAGAAGACTGATTCCATCAGCTTTCCCTCGCCTCTCAAAGATTACATTCTCTGCATTCGTAACGAGTTGTGCATTTTCCGGAAGTTACTTCTGTTAATGCACCTTTACAGCCGTCTATATCAACATTGAGATCAGGCTCAAAGTGACAAACCAGCAGTCCTTTCAAATTTGATTTAGTGTTTGTCTCAGTGCCCAATTTGTTCAATGTACGCAAATTCTTTCCAGTCAACCTCCAAATCAAATTAGCCCTGAATTTCTTGGGGTCCACTTTCTCAATTCTCTTCTCATTACAAAGCCAAATCCAATTTTTGTGGAAAACTCCTCCAAACAAACATGACTGCTTCAAAGGATCCAGGTATCCATTTAGGATAGCAAGAAACTATAGATCATCTATTTCACAGGGTTTAATTTGTGAAATACTGTACATTTTACTGGTTAAACAAGTTTTACTATGGCAAAATTACATACAGAAATAAAATCCAAGTTATTGATATTCAGGAGTTGTTATTTGACTCAAATTCAAATATTGACTTAGACCATCAAAAGAAAATTCAAAAGAGAACATTAAATAATGAGCCAAAGCTTACCAATATTGCTGAGGTAAATCCAGCACAGCCTACGACTATCAATGCTGCGGCTGTTCAGGGCTGATGCCCATCGATTTGTAAATCTCTTTAAGAAACAGCAAAGCAGTGTCTTCTGATTCCCTGTAGAAATTAATGATACAATATTAGCAGCAAATAAGAATATTTGATAAAAATAATAAAGGGCGAAGAGTGCATTTCAACATAAGCCAGTGATAGAATTTCCATGGTGATAAAGTCTCATTTTCCTGATCATTGTGTATTATTCATTTCTGTAATCAAAATGACCATTTGAATATCAGGAACAATGTAGGCACCTGCTTTGAGGTGCAAAAGAGAAAATGGGAGAAAAATAATTAGTTATTCACTAACTCTAATGCACATGATTTATCCAGACCTGTATGTGCTGAAGTTTAATCAGTGAACATTAGTAAAGTTAGGGAGATTAGAAGAGACATGTTTGTCTTACTTTCAAGGTATTGTTTATTAGAAAAACTAAAGTCAGATACACGAGCAAACTGTATACTTTCCAAAATCATTTCTATTGTGGTTGTGCTTTCTGGCTATGTTTCCTGCTAATTTAACTTCCCTGGAAAAAATGCAATTGCACCAAAGAAAACTGTTGAAATTTAGCTGGTCAATCTCCTTCAAGAGTTCAATTGATAAATGTACCAGGGCAATAGTACTGATTTATTTCCTACATTGAAACAGTGACTGCACTTGAAAAAAATACTTCATGGCTTTAAAGAGATTTGGGATTTCCTGAGGTCATGAAAGGTGCTATATAAATGGAAGTCTTTCTGAGCTATATACGGACCAGGAAGGTCCCAGATATTCTTGAAAAATTCCCACCATTTGCTGTATTAGCTGATTTTGGTTGGGCCCCTAGTATTTCCAGCATAAGGATATAAGAAATAAGATTAGGAGTAGACTATACAGCCTGTCGAGGCTGCTCCACCATTCAATGTGATCATGGCTGATCTTTGGCTGCAACTCTACTTTCCCACCCTCTCCCCATATCCCTTGATTCCCTGAGACACAAAAAATCTGGATTGCCATTCCATGATCACTAACCAATAGGCCTTGTTGGAAAGTGCATACACAAGCATCAGTTAGAATAGAATCAGGACAGTTGTGACCTGCCAGTTTTAGTCAAGTAGCCTGCTGAAACTCATCACCTATACTCCAAATGAGAAATGACCGCTTGGGTCAGGTACTGTAGGGTTGGTATGCCCTTGGAAGCATACTTCAGATTGGTTCACTGCTCAAAAAACGGGGCAAGAGAGAAGAAAAAAAAACTTGTGAATGTTTGTGTGCATCAGGATGAAGGATGTCAATGGTAGAGTTGCAAAATATTTTTACTTTGGGTATCTAGAGAAAGCACCAAGCAACATAAAAAGCTCTCTGTACTCTACCGCAACAATTTGTCTTAATGCATAAAGCATTTCAGATTTGGCCAGTGAATTTTTCCTAATTTACACAATACAATCCTATGGCCTTTTTGAAATTTACAGTTCAGTACCAATTTGTACTGTAGGGCTATTCACACTATGACCTGACTTTAGACTGCAACAAACTTAACATTCATTCCAGCAGTCTTATTTAGACTAGAACAAAGCTCCTGGAGATCAAGGGACTACATATTACGTTATACAGTCCTGGAAATTGGTATTCTTTATAATCCACTGTAGTCAATCTGCAGTAGTATAAACTACGGACGTTTCAAAAAAGGTCTAAAAAAAAACACATTATAGCCACAATACCCCATTCTAAAAGATATTAACTTTAATTTACTACCCCCTCAACTGTTGCCACCTATCATTGCATTTCTTCCTTCCAGACAGGGAGAAAGAGGTAGGATCATTAATTTTAACAGGGCTACTGGAAATGTTACACTATACTAAGCTGAATTTTACCAGCCCCCGGCGTCAAGGGGGGCGGGGAGCCAGAAAATACTTCTGTGAGAGGCCCGCCACACTCCCCAACACTGGAAAGGCTCCGCTCCATTTCACTGGCGGCAGCAACCCCCCCCCCCCCCCACCACTGGGCAGCAGCACCTCAATTTATATATTCAAAGCGCTACTTACCTTGCCTCATTATGCATCCTGCTACCTCTCAGTTCTGCATTCTCCTGCGAGCAGACGTCTCTCACGTTTGCAACTAAGAAAAGCCGGCAGGCCAGCAAAAGTAACAAGGCATTGGAGTCTGTGCAGGCAAATCTTGCGATACAGGCTCAACTCTGCATGTATGTGTACGGAGGTGGGAGGGGGAACAGTAATGCCATGCGCAAAACTCTGCAGGCATGAAGGGAGGTGGGAGGGCAGATGGTATTACCGGGGGCACAACTCTGAAGGCATGAAGGGATCAACTGTGTACCCTCCCTCTGTAAAGGGGGGCACTCTGTGCCATTGAATGTTTGTGTGAGTGAAGGAACAAAGGCACTCCGGGAGCCCTGTATGTGGGGAGGGTGCCACAAATGGTAGGTGTGTAAAGGTAATCTGGCTACTGGACCAATCAATGCCACGTCACATAGTTAATGCATGAAAGCACCTGATGTACCAGCCAACATCAATCTTTACCCTGTTGGGTACCTTTGAAGAAGTGAAGGAACAGAGTTTAATTGCAATTTCGAAATGGGGATGGTACACTCTATAATCATTGATCTGCTTGTTGTGAGGAGCGATATGTACCATAGGCAAAACCAAGGGGCAGGTGCAACCCATGTAGGAGCCTACAGTCATGAGCAGCAGCAGCCCCCAAGGCAACCTCGACACTATAGCTTGCCGCGCATCTACAGGTCCCCCAAGACATACCTGCAGATGTCTGAGCGCCAGTGTCAAAAGCGACTGCGAATGTCCAGAGAGGCAGTAGCACATCTTTGTGCCCTGCTCAACGAGGACCTGCAGCCGATGGGCTTCCGTGGACATCCTGAACCTGTGGCCCTCAAAGTGACAGCAGTTCTCAGCTTCTACGCCTCTACATCATTTTAAGAACCCATCGGCGACCTATGTGGGGTCACAGTCAGCAGTGCACCGCTGCACCAGAGAGGTCACCAATGCCCTATACCGGAGGGCCGGACACTATATCCGCTTCAGGACAGACTCGGCGAGCCAGGCCGATAGGGCCATCGGATTTGGCTATATCGCAGAATTCCCACAGGTTCAAGGGGTCATAGATTGCACCCATGTGGCCATCAAGGCTCCCACCGGGTGACCAACTGCATATTGCAACCGAAAGGGCTTCCACTCCCTCAACGCGCAGCTAGTATGTGACCACCGTAAGCGCTTTATGCAAATCTGTGCCCGCTTTCCAGGCAGCTGCCATAACACCATCGTCCGGTGTTAGTCCCAAGGGAGCTTTGCTGTTCACCGAACTGACTCAGATCGAGGGGTGGCTCTTTGGAAACAAGGGCTACCCCTTGCAGATATGGCTCCTGATACCAGTGAGAAAACCCCACCAGTGATGCAGAGGAGGGATACAACGCAAGCCACAGAGCTACAAGAGCCACCACTGAGCAGGCAATCGGCATGCTGAGAAAGCACTTCCACTGCCTGGATAGATCGGGTGATGCCCTATACCACGAGCCAGAAGGGGTAGCTTGTATCGTTGATGTTTGCTGTGCTCTGTATAACTACGCACTCAATAGGGGGGAGACCTTACAGGATGAGGAAAGACGTGAGCAGGACTCCTCCTCGGACAATGGAGATGCAAAGGGCTTGCAGCAGGAAAGGCGCATGGGAGGAGAGGATCCAGGCGCTGCACGCAGGGTGAGCAACGAGCATGGGATGCACGGCAATGCCTTATTGATCAATGGTTCTCCATGCCATAAAGACCACCAGGTGCTCTGTAAGCCACACATCAACCTCGTTCATCTGTTGTGCAGCAGTCTGCATCTGCAACATCTTTGTCTCCACCATTAATGGCAGCAGCAGACTGAGCCAATGTCCATGTTAATGTATCTGTGGAAAGGTACTGGCATGGCAATGATGTTATTCCATGCGCTGGCAGTTCCGAAAGGCCAATGATGTAAAGGAAGAAGACACGATCGGTACATGCTGGCACACTTCATTCACACAGTAAAAGCAACGCACGTTACTGAAGAACATTCAGTGATTTAACTTTTAAAGAGTGTTGCGTCACCCGTGCATACTCATTTGTGGAACGGTGTTTTTCTGAAATGCCTGTGGGTGCTCCTTTGCACTGCCACTTCTTTGCTAGCAGCCTGATTGGAGGAAGGCAGCTGATCAGAATGCCCTTTGGCTGTGGATGACTTTGGCGGTCTTCCTCTGCGCACATGAGGCCTAGAGGATCCCGGCTGGCTGGGGGAATCCTGTGTCAGCGCAGAACTCTCCTCAGACGTCGTGGCTGCTGGAGCTGAACTCACCGGCGGAGGGGCCAGTGTCCACATTGGAATCACCTTGAGGGGGGACCCCAGATATGGCGTACAGGCTCATCCATCCATCTCAAGGCTCCTTTGAATCTCGCTGCTCCCCTGGGAAGGAGCAGGGGCAGGGACAGTCTCTGTGCCCCTCTCGCCTTGTCACTGATTTGTGGATCTGATGGCCTCGGCGAGGGATTGCAGGTCAGCACATATTAATTGAATCTAGTTCACCAGGAGGGCGCCATAGTCTCCATGGATGAAGCCATGTGCTTAAACGACTGGGACATGGCAGATGTCCCATCGTCCACTCAAGGCTGCATATGGCCTGTGGCATCTCCACCAGATGTCGCCATGGCTACTGCTGCAGCTCCAGCATGCCATGTGCCTGGCCACTCTCAACCCTCCAAAAGTCATGGGCATCAGCTTTCTCAGCCTCAGTCAGCTGCTCGGGGGCATGTGTGGTGCTATCAGCTTGTGATCCAGATTGTAAAGCCGACCGGATTCCCACCAAGGTGAAATTATTTGCACTGGTGGAAGGTGCAGGAGTGTCATGGGATGCTGCGTCCTCGGAGGATGTCTCTTCCTCAGAGGTGCAGGAGGTGTCCTGGGCTGCCAGGGCCAACTCAGAACGTTGGATACAAACTCAGAACTGCAAGATACAAAGAGAAGAGCACACTGAGTCTTTATGGTGAGCATCTGACTATTATAACAGCATTGTCCCAAACTGAATGATTTTCAGTGATCATTGTGCATCAAATGGCTGCATGTTCACCCAGGATCCCAAGCTCAAAGTCACCAACTGCACAGTTCACATGTGTTGCAGCCAGTTCAAGGACCTCCTCCTCTGCCTGTGTCAGCATCTTCACATCTGGCACTCCTCCACCAGTCTGACTCACCTCACGAATATTGTGGGCCCTCTTTGCTTGGAGGAGCCAGGAGGCAGAGATTAAGCACAGCAAGGCAAAACGACACATCACAAGTGGGGTGCTGGGCCCAAAAGTGGGGAAGGCTCGGTGTGCACTCCTGAGTGAGCCACTCATGTAGGTGCCATGCTCTGAGCAGCAGACAAGTGCGAGTTCTTTCATACTTTCATCATTCACATCACTTCATTCCTCCGTGCTAAACCTCCCTGTCTTTGGCATGGCAGTGGCACACATGTGCCACTCTCAGGTTCAGTGAGGCCATGATACAAAGTGCCACTTACTTTTGCGGTGCAAAGCAGATCGTTCATCCTCTTCCGGCATTGGACCCATTCACGCCGGATGGCCCCATAGCTACTGACCTCTTCTACCACCTCCAGCCAGGCTGCCTTGGTCAGGCAGGGGGCCTCTTCTTACCATCGCTGGGGAAAAGGACTTTCCGCCTTGCCCGCACAGCTTGGAGGAGAATGAGCAGGGAGGCATCGCTGAACCGTGGGGCCAATCTGGAGTGCGCCTCTGCCATCTTTGCATTTAAAGAACCAGGCAAAAATCCAAAGGTTATTCCACAGTCTAATTGCTCTAACTTCTAGCTGCAAGGTTTCTTTTCAGGCTTTGAGGAAATATGTGCTGTTGTACTAGTTTTTCATATATGACAGTTGGCACACTTATAGATGTTGGCGTTCACTTTGCTTCTGCACCAGTTTATCATAATTATTGATTTAATATTTCAGATTTGCAATGCAGCTACAAGGGAAACATATTTTTCTGGTTCTTTGGAAAATAGTTCTACTTTTAGTTACATGTATTTTTAAATACAATTTAAATGAAACACGAGTAGAGACTCAAAATGCATATTAGTCTGCACCTGTTTACATTCATGAAAAGCCCATAATATATTGATATTATTGAATAATGACTTTATTTCTGAGAGTGTTTTATCCTTTTCTGATGTAATTCAATCTCACTTTGTATGTGCAAAATTAAGATTATGCACCCAGGTGCAGTAGCCCTACAGGAAAAAAGGTTGTACTTGGGTGGAAGAAGATCTCAACTGCACAGGACACTGGGACAAAGTAGAGTAACTATTTGGCAGTTGGGAAGAAGCAGGTGCTGGGGCGCTTTAAATAGGGCCCCAGCACCCGCTCCTCAGCTGACCAGACGCCGATCACGGCACCTGAATCCTCGTCCCCCGTCACATCATTTTGGGGGGAGGGGGGCTGGGGCATTGCATCAGTGTTAATGAGCCGCCGCACTGAATATCGCAGCAGCTCCACATGGGCGGATCAACATCTTTAAAGCGCACCGCCGATCTCTGTTCAACTTAAAGCCAGTACAATTTTGCAGAGTAAAATTTGTGTCGCAACTTTTTTTTGATGCCCTTTCAACCTAACTACGGAAATGCAATATTCTGTAACAGGAGTTAACGCCTTAACTAAAAATGGGTAAACAGACTTAAGGCAAAAAACCATCTGGTTTGGAGTTCAATGGTACAATACTAAATGTTTGCGGCACATAACATTACATGGGTCTTTCTGGCAGTCGTTTATTCTTCACTAGCGCAATCCAGTGCGGGAACAATGAGACCTGATTATTAACACAATACACTGCTTATTAATTCAAATAGGTAGTTAGTTTTATATCCCTTTTCTCCTCCTAACGCAATTGCTGTCATTAAAACGGATGTGCTGTGAAACTGGGTGTAAATGGCACAAAACAGCAACATAACAACTAATTCATGCTTAACCTTGTCTCACTGGCATCAATGTCTTTTCCCCCCACAAACCACAGCTGTGTTTGGTAACCACAAATATCTGCAAATTCCTAATTCTAAATATTAACATTCAAAAAGATATACATGGAAGCGAGTAACATCCATCCATACGCAGTAGTGACTGAATAAATCGAAGTTTGTCTAGTTTTGCTTTAATAGAGGACTACCATTGCAGATTAAATCAAATATTAATGCATTAGTAAGACGACACTCTATTTCGCTAAAATATTACTCTATGCCAATAGCAATTCAGTTCCCTCAGTACATAAAGATGCTTTTCTGGCAGACAATTATTTCACCTAGAACTGCTCTACTATGATAGAAGAGAATAGTGGAAAGATCTACACACACACACACACACACAGATAATCCCCTAACACCTTGTTTAGGCTGCAACGTCTTTTGAAATGCATGTTTGCATTCAGTGTCTCCCAGCTACAACTGTATTTTGGCTGTAGCCTATTTCCCCAGAAGGAGGAAAAATAGACACGACAGCTAGACCAGAAAGAAAACCATAAACCTGAAGGAGAATGTTCAAAACTAAATAAAACTAATTAGGTAAAACAAAGAACAAAAACTAGGGAAGGAATAAAAATGCAGACAGCAGAGATTCATCTTCAGTTTAGTGACATAAAACCCCATTAAAAATGTACAATTCAAAGTAATCTCTGAATACTGTTTCATTCTTATAGTATTGTCAGCAGTTATTTTTTAAATTCTGAAGTCTTTTAAACGGAACATTTGGATAGTTATGTTAGGCTGTTCGTTTTTCTTGCAGATAGGAACAACTGCTATTTCAAACAAAGCTCAAAAAGCCAAACAGAAAATGCTGGAAATACTCAGCAGGTCAGGCAGCATCTGAGAAGAGAAAAGCAGAATTAACATTTCAGGTAAATGACCTTTCATCAGAACTGGCAAAGGTTAGAAATGTAATAGGTTTTGAACAACAGAAGGGAAGCTCTGTAATAGGGCAGGAGACATTAAATGACAAAAGATTTCATCTAGCCAAGTAAAGAAACAAAAGATGTGTCTGGATGAGGAGTAGATGGGTGTGTAGCAGCTGTCTGAACACAAACTAAAGGGATTAAGAAACAAGGTAGGTGGGGGTGCGAGAAATCAGCAAACAAAAACAAAAATGAGAAAAAGGGGGAAAAAAGGGCCAGAGGTTATGATTTAAAATTATTGAACTCAATGTTGAGTCTGGAAGGCTGTAAAGTGCCCAGTCGACCATGAGCTTCCTGTCATTTATCATTTTAATTCTCCACCTTGCTCCCACTCTGACCTTTCTGTCCTTGGACTGCTACAGTGTTCCAATGAAGCTCAACGCAAGCTCAAGAAACAGCACCTCATCTTTTGACTGGGCACTTTTCTTGTGTTTTGCTGCACCCTCTTCATTTCTTTCTTAATCCCTTGTGTGTGTGTTCAGACAGCTGCTATACAGCCATCCACACCTCATCCAGACACATCTTTAGTTTCTTTACTTGGCTTTGTACCATGACACTTTTTGTCATTTAATGTCACCAGCCCTCCACCCGATCAGAGACCTTCCTTTTGGTTCTTCTCCCATTCCCCACCCTCCACTTGCTCAAAACCTATTACATTTCTAACCTCTGCCAGTTCTGATGAAATGTCATCAACCTAAAACGTTAACTGTTTTTCTCTCCATAGATACAGCCTGACCTGAGTATTTCTAGCATTTTCTGTTTGTGTTTCAGACTTCCAGCAGCCGCAGCATTTTGCTTTAGTATTAAAGCCCAAAAAGATCTACCTTGACTATGAGAAGCATTTAGTGCCGAATATATCTAGGAAAAAATGTGAGATGTTACATTAATGGAATAGTCGATTATTTCATTCATTCATAGGAGAACAATACTTAATGGATGTTTAATTTAACTGAAGTATTCCTCGTTGGAATTCAAACCTGTCCAGATATTTTATGCATACGAAACACACTCAAGCTCTCATAGGCAGACCCATGCTTCTTATTAGCTGAATAGAGACCTTCTAACGAAACCAGAGGTCTCTTCCAACCTGATGTGGCTTCAAGTTGTTCCAGTATTTATTATGGATGTAACACTGCTGCTGTTACATGACCTTTTCAGTGCTGTCTCCTCCAGTGTAGTCTAAATGAGGTTTTATACAAAGTAGACTGGGCAAATATTGTCTGACAAGAGGTACATGTTTCCAAAGGAACAGTTTCCTTAGATTACTTTCCTTTGGTTTTGAATGGGTGGTGGGGTAGGGCCCAAACCATAGATTTCGATTCAAAAAATTAAAATGGAACAAACCTAAACCATTCCTTTATGGGATAATTATATCTCATTTGTGCGCACAGAGATTAAATGAATAAGAGCACTATTTATTCAAGTGAAGATCTTCATATATCAGGTCAAGATTGTAGAGATATTTTCGCACATAGTATAAACTGGGTATTCCTTTGTTCCCCTGGATTTATCCTCTATGTACAAACTGAAATTGCCAGTTTGTCAGAGTAATAACTCCCTGCTTTTGGAAAAATGCTGTAAAACATTTTCTTTTAAGTACAGAAGGACACTGGATACTACTTGAGCCTAGCTTTATAATCTACAGCTATGTTCCATAGCCACGAAAATAAATCAAGTTTGTTGATAAAAAAAATTGCATTTTTCAGAAATCGTGTCCATCCTCCTTGCATCACAGTAAAATGTGGCTGCCTCTAATGATCCAATTTTATATCTTGACAGAAGTAGTTATGGAACACCATAACTTCTATTCTTTCATTCTCTTTGCTACTAGCAAATGTGCCATTTAGAGCTGTGCTACAATCAGGAGGTAATGATTACCTAATCCTTTTTACACAGTCAGTCAGTTAACGCGGAAAAGTGAAATATACTGATTAACCTTCGGGAGAATAAACAAGCAACCGCCTCATCTCATAATTTATTTATATTTAATAGGACATAATTTATTGCAATGTTTGGCAAGATGGGCATACACTTCAGCCCAGGAGATTGTTAATGTAAGTGTTCTGAATTATTCATTTTTAAATTAGGCCATGAAATATAAACTGAAGAGCATAAGTACTGGTGGCTGCTCTGAATTGTAAAGGTATCATGAAATTAGTACTAAAAAGTACTGAAATAATTTCCTGCTGATTTCCATTTTAAAATGTTAGTGACAATATCTGATGAATTAATTTGAAAGAATAGGCAAATCAAACTAATTCCACAGAGGAAGGAAGCATAAATATCTCAAGTGGCTGCATCATGTTTCATTGCTACTTATTACACTTCACTCTTTGGACATCTAGTCAATCTCAGAAAAATTAAGTATTAAGATCTGTACACCTTTTGAGAAACTGCTGTGTGGGAAAGTAAACTATTTAATTAATGCTATGGTTAAAGAAGGCTGCATTGCATTAGAACAGTGTTCTAATTCTTAACAAAAACTGGCTAAGCTGCTTTTGCTTATGAACTAGAATCTTGTTCCAGAGTTAACTGATGGGCTTTAACAACTGAATCAATATCCACTGTACCGTTTTTACTAATAATTACCAGCAATGTTTTTTTGAGCAATGACGACTAAAATAAATTTGATGCTGAAATGTATTTGTCAGCTATGTATATGCATTTGAAGTTAACCAACCATCTCTGAAGTCAGCCCTTGAGCACAATTCAGGATCATCTGTAAATGCATCACTGAAATATAACGTAAATTCCATTTATAAGGAAAGCCTATGTGAATATTCTTATACAACAAGAGTAATAACTCAATGAAGGAAATGTAGCTGCACTTTTTTCCCCCAGCATATATCAGCAAGACCATTTAACTATTCCTTTGAAAATAAATTTTAATATTGATGAATTTTAATAATGCTTTTACCATCACTGTCTTACCAGCATCTTAATGGTAGGGAACAAAACAACTATCTAAGGTGATATTCTCTGCCTCAGGAAGCATACATTCCATCTCCTTTATACTACAAGAATTTATCTGACGTCAGGACTGCCTTTGAAAGCAAGACTACCACCTAAAGCCTATAAAGCTGTGAAAAGATGCAAATCCTACAACCAAAGGTTTCCACATCCTTGCTGTGCACTTACAAGGAGAGGGATGGAAAATCACACTCTGACATTGTTCAGCATTCATTCTGCTGTCCAGGTCACTTACCCATCTTTCCGTTCCACTCCATGCAAAGACTCTTCAAAGTCTAGAACTAGTTTGAAAATACTTACGAAATTCGTTCACTTCTAAAAAACAATAGATCAAATACCTTTTTAAAACGTAGCAGACAGACAATGAGTCAGATTTGAGGCCAATTTGCAAACATCAAGCAATGTAAAAACTGTTGTGCATGCCTGGAATACACGTGGATTTCCCAAAAGATCTAACAGTAGGTGCAATATGCTTTAATAGGTTTCATAAACCTGAGCCAATTGAAAGCATTCAATCATAAATGCAAACTGCTCGAACATCGATTAAAATTTCACAATCAGTATGGTCAAACATTTCAGAAATTCTTCAACCAACCATTAAAATCCCTTTGATATTATATAACTAACATTATTTCACCAATTTAAGTTACAATGGGAGGCAAGAACAGAGGCATTTCCCCGTGGTCAGTATTGTTATTGCAGGAGGTGTAATACCTGCCTATTTACCTCCTCTCTCACTATCCCAGGCCCCAAACACTCATTTCAGGTGAAGCAGCAATTTACTTGTACTTCTTTCAATGTAGTATACTGTATTCGCTGCTCACAATGTGGTCTCCTCTACATTGGGGAGACCAAACACAGACTGGGTGACCGCTTTGCGGAACACTTCCGCTCAGTCCGCAAGCAGGACCCTGAGCTTCCGGTTGCTTGCTATTTCAACACACCCCCCTGCTCTCATGCTCACATCTCTGCCCTGGTATTGCTGCAGTGTTCCAGTGAACATCAACGCAAGCTCGAGGAACAGCATCTCATCTACCGATTAGGCACACTACAGCCTGCCGGACTGAACATTGAGTTCAATCATTTCAGAGCATGACGGGCTCCCCATTTTACTTTGTTATTTTTTCTCTTTTTTACATTTTTTACAATCTTTTTTTTTGTGTTTATTTCATTTCATCTTAGTTTGTTCAATTTGCTTACCCACTGTTTTTTTTTCATGTTTGTACTTGCTGCTGTTCAATGTTCAGTCCGTTAACACCCTATCTGTACTAATGCTTTGTCTTTCAACACACTATTAACATATTGTTTGCCTTTGCTCCATGACCTTTTGGTCAGCTATGTGGCCTTGTCCAATCTACACCTTCTCCTTTGTTATCTCTTGCCCCAACCCGGTTATAACCTTTGACATTTCTAATATTTGCTAGTTCCGAAGAAGGGTCACTGACCCGAAACGTTAACTCTGCTTCTCTTTCCAGAGATGCTGCCAGACCTGCTGAGTGGTTCCAGCATTTCTTGTTTTTATTATTGTTATTTAAAATATCCCATGCTCCATTCAAACTTCAGTATCCTACCTCCGGGCTGGATTTATTAAATGAATATAAAATTATTTAATGGTAGCATTTGTAATTGTTCATATTTATTGCAGTAAATACTGCAGGATAGCTCCCCCACCTTGGAAAAAATGTTATTCTGGGGAGTCAAGCAAAAGTAGTGCTCTACTCAGTGCAGTTCTAATATGTAGGGCCTTACATTATCGAGGCAACACTAATTCTCTTTGAGATTCCCTGCCTAGAGCGATGCTCAGTTTTTCCATTTCTAAACCACTAAACTAGCATCACACACTTCAACCTTGTAGATTAACCATAACAAGGGAAAGTGAAGGCAGTTGAGGTTCAGGTGATGACATCTTAACCAATGAAAAGATCAGAAAGCCTCTGCTCTGAATATCCAGGAGAGCTGGTCATTAAAACTTCCTAAATCATAAGAACACAAGAAATAGGAGGAGTGGGCCATTTGGACCCTCAAACCTGCTCTGCAATTCAATAAGATCATGGCTGATCTAATTGCGGCCTTAACTCCATTTTCCTGCCTGCCCTCCCTTGTCAATCAAAAATCTGTCTAACTCAGCCTTGAATATACTCAAAGACCCAGCCTCCGCTGCTCGCTGGGAAAGAGAATTCCAAACACTAATGACCCTCAGAGAAGAAATTCCTCCTCGTCTCTGTCTTAAATGGGAGACTCCTTAATTTGAAACTGTGATCCCAGTTCTAGATCCCCCACGAGGGGAAACATCCTCTCAGCATCGGCCCTCAGAATCTTTTATATTTCAAGATCACCTCTCATTCTTCTAAATTCCCATGAGTATAGGCCCAACCGGCTCAATGTTTCCTCAGAAGACAAAGCCCTCTTCCCAGGAATCAGCCTAGTGAACCTTCTCTGAAGGTCTCCAATGTAAATATGCCCCTCCTTAAATAAGGTGACCAAAACTGTATACAATACTCTCACCAATGCCCTGTACAGTTGTAGCAAGACTTCCCAACTTTTATACTCCATCCCCCTTGCAATAAAGGTCAACAGTCCAGTTGTCTTCCAAATTACTTGACGTACCCACACGCTGATTTTTTTGTGACTCATGTACAAGAATACCCAGGTCCCACTGTACCACAGCATTCTGCAGTCTCTCTCCATGTAAATAATATTATTCTTTTCTTTCTGCCAAAGTGGACAGCCTTACATTTTTCCACATTGGACTCCATCTGCCAAATTTTTGCCCACTCATTCAACCGATCTATATCCCTTTGCAGACAATTTGTATCTTCCTCACAACTTGCTTTCCCACCCATCTTCGTATCGTTAGCAAATTCGGCTACAATACAGTTGGTCCCTTCATCCAAGTCATGAAAATAGATCGTTAATAGTTGAGGCCCCAGCACTGATCCCTGTGGCACTCCACTAGTTACACTTTGCCATCCTGAAAATGATCCATTTATCTCAACACTGTTTCCTGTTAGCCAGTCCTCTATCCACGTTAACATATCATCCCCAACACGATGAGCTCTTAACTTGTGTAGTAACCTTTTATATGTGGCACCTTATCAAATGCCTTCAGGAAATCCAAAACACTACACCTACTATTCCCCTTTATCCACTCTGCTTGTTACATCCTCAAAGAACTCTAATAAACTTGTCAAACACTATTTTCCTTTCACAAAACCATGTTGACTCTACCTGATTGTATTGTGATTTTCTAGCTGTCCTGCTACTACCTCTTTAATAATGTATTCTAGCATCTTCCCAATGACAGACATTAGGCTAACTGGCCTATAGTTTCCAGCTTTCTGTCTCCGTCCTTTCTTGGACAGAGGTGTTACATTTACGAGTTTCCAATTCTGTTAAGACCTTTTCAGAATCTAGGGTATTTTAGAAGATTACAACCAATGCATCCACCATCTCTGCAGCCACTTCCTTTAAAGACACTTGGATGCAGGTCATCAGCTCCAGGGGACTTGTCAGCCTTTAGTCCCATTAGTATTCTCATTACTTCTTCCTCCAGTAATAATGATTGTTTTAAGCTCCTCCCTCTCTTTTGCCTCCTGATTTTCTGCTATTCTTGGGATGCTTTTTGTGTATTCTACTGTGAAGGCAGATATATACTTGTTCAAAGCTCTGCCATTTTCTTGTTCCCCATTATTAATTCCCCAGTCTCACCCTTTAAAGGGACCAATGATCACATTAGCTACTCTTTTCCTTTCTATATATTTGTAGAAACGTTTACTATCTGTTTTTAGACTTCTGGCTAGTTTTCGCTCATACGCCAATTTGTCTTTTTTTAAGTCATCCTTTGCTGGTTTCTAAAATTTTTCCAATCTTCTGGCCTACCACTAATATTTGCACCATTGGCTGCCTTTTCTCTCAATCTGATACCACACTTAACTTCCTTAGTTAGCCACAGATGGTGCATCCTTCTGATAGAGTCTTTCTTCCTCCCTCAATGAAATATCTCTTCGTTGAGAGTTATGAAATATCTCCTTAAATGTCTGCCATGGTTCTCTACCATCTTACCTTTTAACCCATTTTCCTAGTCCACTTTAGCCAACTATAGCCAGAATTTTACAGTGGGCGGACGGGAGCCGGACTCTGGCATAAATGTCGGTGCCGAACCCACTTCCGCCCAGCCTGGGGATGCGTCCCGTATTTTACTGCCTGTTAAATGGCCACTTAAGGGTCTTGATTGGCCTCGGGCGGGTGGGCCGCTTCTCACCTCCCGCCGGACCTCCGTAAACTTGGTCGGAGGCGGAATTGGGGCGGTTAGGCCTCCCGGAGCCTGCCGCTTAATTTTAGGCCACCCCCATGCCACCATCCGACCCGCTGGGGTGGCATAAAATTCTGGCCCATGTCTTCATACCCTTGCATTTGCCTTTATTTACATTTATAGACTCACATTTCTCACCCTCAAACTGAATGTGAAATTCTATCATGTTATGATGACTCTTGCCTCGAGGATACTTTACTAAGTGGTCTTTAATTAATCCTGTCTCATTACACACTACCAGGTCCAAAATAACCAGGTCCAAAATAGGTAGGTTCTAGAATGTATTGTTCTAAGAAACTGTCCCAAATACACGATGAACTCACCCTCCAAGCTACCTTTGCTAATTTGATTTGTCAAATCTGTGAAAATTTAAATTACCCAAGATTACCACCATATCTCACTTGCAAGCCATTTTTTCTTAATGTATACTCTGCCCTACTGTGTAGCTACTGTTACTATAAACTACTCCCACCACCGACTTCTTTCCTTTGCTATTTATCTCTACCCAAACTGATTCTACATCTTGATCTTCTGAACCAAGATCATTTCTCACTTTTGTACTGATCTCATCCTTTATTAACAGCGCTACCCAACCTCTTTTTCCATTTCTCCTGTCCTTTTGAAATGTCAAATACCCTTGAATATTCAGGTCCCAGCCTTGATCACCTTGCAACCATAGCTCTGTATTGGCTATCATATCATACTCATTTATTTCTATTTGTGCTATCAATTCATCTTGTTACGAATGTTGAGAGCATTCAGATAAAGAACCTTTAATTCTGCCTTATCATTTTTCCCTACTCTGACTTTATTTGCTGGAGCACTCTTATTTTTGTACGCTCTGTCCCTTCCTGTCACACACTGGTTCTCATAACCCCCATCATTGCCATGCACTATTTCCTTGTCCTTTCTCTAACTTTCTAAATCTTCCCTCACATGAACCCTCCTCCCTGCCTCCCCCCCACCCCCCCAACTATTTAGTTTAAAGCCCTCTCTCCAGCCCTAGTTACACAATTCGCCAGGAGACTGGTCCCAATGTGGAGGTGAAGGCCGTCCGAATGGTACAGCTTCCTCTTTCCCACAGGATAAGTGCCAGTGTCCCATGAATTGAAACCCACTTCTCCCACACCAATCTTTGAGCCATGCATTCAACCCTCTGATCCTATTTACCCTATGCCAATTTGCTCGTGGCTCAGGGAGTAATCCAGAGATTATTGCTTTTGTAGCTCTGCTTAATTTTGCCCCTAGCTACTCTCACTCCCTCAGCAGAACCTCCCTCTTAGTCCTACCTATGTTGTTGGTACCCACATGGATCACGACAACTGGATCCTTCCCCTCCCACTCCAAGTTCCTCTTCAGCTCCAAAGAGATATGTCCTTAACCCAGGCACCAGGCAGGCAACGCAGCCTTCGGGACTCACGCTCTCGGCTGCAGAGAACCATATTTATCCCCCTAACTATAGTGTCCCCTATGGCAACTACATTCCTTTTAACTCTCCCCACTTGAATGGCCCCCTGCACCATGGTGCCGTGGTCAATTTGCTCAACCTCCCTGCAGTCCCTGCTATCATCCAGACTTGTTCCCAGGATGGCGGGACTGTCCTTTGAAGAGAGATTGGAGAAACTGGGCCTGTATTCGCTAGAATTTCTAAGAATGAGAGGTGATCTTATTGAAACCTACAAAATACTTAAAGGGATAGACAGGGTAGATGCAGCCAAAATGTTTCCCCTGGTTGGGATCTAGAACCAGGGGACACAATTTCAAAATAAGGGGAAGCCACTTAGGATGGAGATGAGGAGAAATTTCTTTACTCAGAGGGTTGTGAATCTTTGGAATTCTCTGTGGGCTGTGGAAGCTCAGTCATGGAGTATGTTTAAAGCAGAGATTGACAGATTTCTAAATACCAAATGACATAAGGGGATATGAGGATAGTGTGGGGGAAAAGGCATTGAAGTGGATGATCAGCCATGGCGGGGCAGGCTCGATGGGCTGAATGGCCGACTCTTGTTCCTATGTTCCACACAAGCTGCAAGAACATTGAACGTGTTGAACAATTGCAAGGGCTGAGGCTCCTCTAGTGCTACCTTCTGTATCCCGATACCTGCCTCTCTTGCAGTTACACCCTCCTGTCCTTAAATACAGACCAAATCAGAATTACCTAATCTAAGGGGCGTGACTGCCTCTTGGAGCAAAGTGTCCAGGGAACTTTCCCCCTCCCTGATGCATCGCAGTGCCTGATGCTCAGACTCCAGATCATCAACTCTGAGCTGAAATTCCTCAAACTGCAGACACTTACCGCAGATGTGGTTGCTGTGGTTCACACTGGTGTCCAGCAGTTCCCACATATTAACAGTTGCAACACATCACCTCCTTCTGAGGTAGCAAGTCTGGGGAGATAAGGAATTTGGCATACATGATGAACATCACTTTGAAGAAGCATTGAGGGTAGCAAGGGCACAGTATATACTCTGGATGGGGGAGCTTTAACGTTCATCACCAAAAATGGCTTGGTAGCACCTCTACTGACTGAACTGTCCAAATTTTGAAGGATATATCTGCCAGACTGGGCCTTCAGCAGGTGGTGTGTGAACCAACATGAAGGATAAATCTACTTGCCCTCACCCTCATCAATCTATCCATCACAGATGCAGCTGTTCATGACAGTATTGGTAGGTGTGACCACCGCACAGTTCTTGTGGAGACGATGTCCCGTTTTCAAACTGAGAGCACCCTCCTTCATGTTGTAAGGCACTACCATCATACTAAATGGGATAGACTCAGAACAGATCTAGCAGCTCAAACTGGGCATTCATGAGGCGCTGTGGGCCATCAGCAGCAGAACTGTATTCAAACATAATCTGGAACCTCATGTCACAGCATATCCCTTACTCTATCATTACCATCAAGCCAGGAGTGTAGCAGAGCATGCCAGGAGCATCACCAGGCATAGCAAAAAAATAGTGAAGCTACAATACAGGACTACATACACCCGATAGACAGAGCTGAGTGAACCCATAACGAACAGATCAGATCAAAGTTCTATAGTCCTGCACATCCAGTCATGAATTGTGGTGGACAACTAAACACCTAATTGGAGGAGGAAGCTCCACAAACATCCCCATCCTCAATGATGGGGGAGCTCAGCACATCAGTGCAAAAGACAAGGCTGAACCATTTGCAACCATCTTCAGCCAGAAATGCCAAGTGGATGTTTCATCTCTGACTCCTCCCAAGGTCTCCCACCATCATAGATGCCAGTCTTCAGACAATTCTATTCACGCGACATAATATCACGAAACAGCCGAAGCCACTGGATACAGCAAAGGCTATGGACCTTGACAACATTCTGGCTGTAATACTGAAGACTTGTGCTCCAGAACTAGCCGTGCCCTTAGCCAAGCCGTTCCAGTACAGCTACAACACTGGCATCTACCACACAATGTAAAAAATTGCCCAGGTATGCCCTGTCCACAAAAAGCAGGACAAATCTAAACTGGCCATTTACCACCCCATCAGTCTACTCTCAAGCAGCATCAAAGTGATGGAAGGTGTCAACGACAGTGAAATCAAATGGTTGTTAATACCGCAATAACTTGCTCACAGATGCTCAGTTTGGGTTCTTTAAAGGCCACTTGGCTCCAAACCTCATTACAGCCTTGGTCCAAATGTGGACAAAAGAGGTGAGGTGACAGTGACTACTCTTGACATCAGGGCAGCATTTGACCAAGTGTGGCATCAGGAGCCCTAGCAAAATGGGAATCAGGGGAAAACTCTCAACTGGTTGGAGTCAAACCTAGCACAAAGGAAGATGGTTAAAGTTGTTGGAGGCCAATCATCTCAGCCCCAGGACATTGCTGTAGGAGTTTCTCAGGGTAGTGTCCTAACCCCAATCATCTGCAGCTGCTTCATTAGTGACCTTCCCTCCAACATAATGTCAAAACTGGGGATGTTCCCTAATGATTGCAAAGAGTTCAGTTCCATTCGCAACTCCTCAGATACTAAAGCAGTCTGTGCCCACATACAGCAAGATCTGGACAACATTCAGGCTTGGGCTGATAAGTGGCAGTAAACATTCATGTCACACAATGACCATCTTCAATAAGCAAGAATCTAACCATCTCCCCTTGACATTCAATGGCATTACCATCACTTAATTCCACACCTCCGCCATCCCCAACATCATCCTGGGGGTTACCATTGATCAGAAACTTAACTGGACCAACCATATAAATACTGTGGTTACAAGGGTAGGTCAGAGGCTTGGAATGCTGCAGCAAGTAAATCATCTCCCGACTCCCCAAAGCCTGTCGACCATCTATAAAGCACAAGTCAGGAGTGTGATGGAATACTCTCCACTTGACTGGATGAGTGCAGCTCTGTTGGAGCTCAAGAAGAGCAACACCATCCAAGACAAAGCATCCTGCTTGATTAGCACCTCATACACCACCTTAAACATTCGTTTCTTCCACTGCCAGTGAATAATGGCAGTGGTGTGTACTATCTACAAGATGCACTATAGTGACTCACCAAGACTCCTTCAACAACACCTTCCAAACCTGCAACCTCTACCACCTAGGGCAGCAGATGCATGGGAACACCATGGCCTGCAAGTTTCCCTTTAAATCAAACGCTATCCTGACTTGGAACTATATCACCGCTCCTTCACTGTCGCTGGGTCAAAATTCTGGAGCTCCCTTCCTAACAGCACTGTGGGTGTACCTATACCATATGGACTGCAGTGGTTTAAGAAGCCAGCTCACCACTACCTTCTCAAGGGCAATTAGTGATGGGCAATAAATGCTGGCCTTGCCAACGACGCTCACATCCCAAGAACGATAAAAGAAAATCATCTGGGTCAGGTGGGGGGGGGGTGCGGTGGGCGATTGAGAATGAGGATGAATGAGATGCCAAATCTGCTCCCCAACATTTTGTAAATTTACTGTAATGTGCTTAAAGCGGGGATTTGTTTGCACAATTCCAGTAATGGCATTGATTGGCGCACTGCGTGCAGGCAGGCTATACCAAGCCCATCACCTAGAAATTTGAAAATGCTTTACTTCAAAGTTGTGGGTTACATGTAAAGGGTCAAATGAAAGATTTCTTAATCCCAGAGGAGGCATTGAATTGATTCAGTAATTCCAATTTTGTTCAGCTGGATTATGATTGGTATCTGTCCCTTTATCTTCAAATCCATGGCTCATAAATCAAGGTTAAAGGTACTGAGAATCAGAAAAGTCTACTTTTCCTTAAATTGTATTAATTTGTTAACACCTTTGTAGTGTAATCTACATTTTGCAGTAAACTAAATCCTACTTCTATTGAATGTGATAGTATGCAACTAAATTTAAATATACTGCATTACGACCAATTTATATTAGACCTGTGCCAATATATTTTAACCAAAGCATAAGACTGTGAAGAAGCAAGGAAAGAATTCCACTGATGTCAGGTGTTGTCGAATTTCAATAATGCCACTGTTTGCACCACTTCTAAGTTTAATATCAAATCTCTCAGTTGTCCAACTTTTGTACCATCTATGCTTCCAGCAAAACTGCTCTGAGCAATCTAATTGTAATTACAATCTGGACACTCAACTTCTGTTTTTCTCTCTGACTTTATCGCTGCCTTATATTTCCCCACAGCAACGTGGCTCGGTTTAAAAACACAGAAGCTTGGGGAATCAAATGTGCTTTACTCTTCCAGAGATCTGTATCCATGTGTTAAGCTGCCAAAGTGCTTCACAATTTCCATTTTTAAAATAAATTCTTAAAAAATTGACTTATACATTTCATGAAATCATTGTACATTTTGATTGCAAGGTGCTCATACTGCAATGTTTCTTGGCATGATTGTGCCTGTGCTGGTAGCAGAGCAGGTCAAGACAACTGGTTTGGTCTTAATTTCTGAGGAAATGCAACCCTTCCCACTTCAAACTTTGCTGAACTGCATGTCGTACACGGGCCAGCAGAATGAGTGATGTTCAACCATCACCTAGATCTGGAGAAACAAAGTAATCTGCAGTACCTTCTTGGAGGCTCATTCAGCTCAACCTACCCCTGTAGCAGAGAAACCCATCTGCTAACCGTGAACGGCAAGAAGTCCAACCCCAACATGACTACTAACATGCAGCATCTTTTCCCCAGATCCCATCCTGAGGCTAAACGATCCCCAGACACCAAGATACAAGACACATTTTTATTTTTGACAGATACAAGACAAATTTGTTATTTACAGCTATTTCTCATCTGTTTCTACGACATCAGTAAACATATGATATTTATCAGTGGCAAATGCATCTTATTTCTCATGCTGGTCATGGGGAGATTTAAACCAAATAGAGAGTATTTTGCTTGTGTAAAATCCAGGAGATGGGATACTATACCGAAAGCAAGCAAGAGCATTTAAAATAAATCTATGAACATGGTGGAGTGCGGGGGAGAAATCACCTTTCCTAGCTATTGCACTTTATCCTGGTGCAAAATTAGTGACAGTCTTGCAATGGGTTAAACATTTTTGTCACCATGACTTTATAACATCTACAAATTAGATTCATTGAAAAAAGTTGAACTCTGTTGAGACTCAATTAGGAAAGCTATGTTTAAAATCCCAGACTCAGGAGTCAACTGCATTCTATCTTGCCCCACAAGCGAGCACCAGCCAGATTATTCACAGTGGATGGGCAGAGAAGGGTGAAACATAAATTGTGGCTGGACCCTTCCTGTAATGTTAAAGTGCCAAAGTCGGTCAGCATTCACAGAGGTTGGATGGAAAGGAACCTCTGATAAGGAAGGACAAGTTCAGGAAGAGGAAGAAAAGGAAAGGGGATTACATATAACAGATTTTCAAATATATATGTAAGGAATTGAAGACATATTCAAGATAAATTGCATAAGTCATCGAGTCTCATGATTTGAGGTGATCTGATTAGATGGTGACTTTGTAGCTTTCCACTACTGAACAAGAGACATTAAACCAAATCCAACATTCATTACCTAATCTAATTTTTTGCAAACTCCACATAGCTGTAAAAATATATACAATAGACGATATTACGAATGCAATGTTATTCATTAGGAACTATGACATTACAATTTGAAAATATCTGATTTACATCAATATAGATTTAACTCACAGGTTAACAAATGTAATTCTGGTATTTTACTGCAAGTACAATCAGGTAAAATCCTAAAAAAAATTAACTCTTGAAACTATTTGCATTTGAGAATAATGGGGTAAACTAGGATGCATGAAATCAAAAACAAAAGTTAGAAATGAGGAAACGTTAGATTACCCCATTGGTCATTATTCTACAGCAATGCAAAGTGTTTGACTATTGTTTTAAAACTCTATCCTATCTTAGGACCCAGATAATATCCCTTTTCAGCAAGAAGTTAAATCAATTATAAAAGAAATATTTTAATATAAACAGAGATTGTCAAAACAAAAAGCTTGCTTTTAAGATGGTGATGAAAGGTGTTCAATGTCTCTTTTTGTATTTGGGTGTTGTTAATCAAATCAGAGAATTTGGCTTTTCACAAATACCCATTCTGCCAAGCATGACTTGTAAAAAGGAAATTAGTTTCTGATAAAGGTCTCTCTGCTCCATATACTGGAAGTTTTCTAAAACCTGTTCCTCAATATTTTGATTTATTTCAGATTAAATTTGTAACTTTGCTTTTCCCTGGCAAATGGCAATGCATTCCAACATATTTTAAAAAGTAATTTTATCACCACTGCGGAGTCTTAAGTCTAGTTTTCTTTTTTATGTGTGGATTAAACTCATCATTTGTGGATATGTATGGACCCAGTAAACCAGCAGAATCTTGGTTGGGAATAGTAACTTGTTAAATAAATGTACCAGACTGAAAGGGAAGCAACCGTTAGCAGGAGAAGCACATGCAACTAACAAATTTGATTCAGATTTTTAAACAGACGTTCACTTATCCAACTGGATATCTCACTTTAATTAACAGTTGATGTCTTGAAATCCCTCCTCATTGGCCTCCCCCCCACCACTCCATCCTTCACAAACTTCAATTAATCCAAAACTCCATAATGTGAATCTTTCCATGCATCCCCATTACCTGTTCCTGCCAGGCTCCACTGGCTCCCTGCTTCCCAGTATACTGATTTGAAGGTTCTTGTCTTCATTTATAAAATCTTCCTATTCTAACCTGATGATCTCTCCCAACCATATGTCCCAGCATGCACCCTCTGCTGCAATGACTCTGGCATAGTATTTATTAACTACTCCATCAACTCTACCATCAGTGGTCAGTTCTTCAGTTACTATTTCCCTGTCCCCTGGAACATGTTAGCCAGATTTTTCTGGCTTGCCACTTCTTAAAAAATTTCCTTCAAAAGTTTCTTCAAAAACTTCTCTAATCCATCTTGTCCTCTTCATATTTGTTGCTACGTGTTCTTGATATTGTTCTACTTGAAGGGTGCTGGAAAAATGCACGTTTTCCTCGACAGAAACTGCATCTGTTTTTTTCCCTCAGCTGCCATATGTAGCAGTGATGTTCTTTCCTTTGATGTTAATAAAACCCAGGATTTGGGGTTGGCCTGCATGTAGCCTGATACTGAAAAATATTCACTACTGGTTGACTTCTGTTACACAAATTAACTGAAGAATTTTTCCAGAATTGAATAGCTTCAAATTAGCTCCAAAAGAGATGCTAACAAACATCCCTTATAATCCATGTCACCAAAGTGGTTGAGTTAAGAAATGCAGACTCAAAGTTTTGGACTTCATTAGATTATAAATTCTGCAAAATTGAGGTTACTTTGTACAATGGCGTAAATATGGTTATAATTTTTTCATAGTCAGTGGGAGTAATTTGAACAGGAAGTACATTCCTAACCTCTCCTCTACTGTTCTATTTGCAATATAAATCATTGGACAATTGCCATTACAGTACTTCCACTGACCACTAACAGCTGTAACTTTCACTCTTTTGTTCTGATTTTAGCCACCTTGGCTCCAATTTTTGTCTCTGCATGAAGTTAAGTGAATTCTAGGTGTATCCTGAAAACTGTGAGAAACACCTTGCTATTCAAAAATATATCAGCATTTTATCCTCCATTTAGGCTCACTGAGCTTCACTCCTTCAATCACACCCACTCCACACATCTGCAGGTTTTAGGTCAACAATCGCAAGCATGCTGCAGTGTTTCCTGCAAGAAATATCTATACTCTGTCAAATACAGTTTCATACTTATAGCGCCCTCTCTATAATGAATGTTCTAAGCTTGACTGCAACATCATTGTACATTAATATTGTAATATGAACTGCTCACTTGAAAGAAAAAAATAAAAGTTGCACTTTTTGGACTTCACAGGTGTGAAGTTATAAATATTCCATATATGTGCACATTAAGAACTCCTTTAAACTGTCTATACATGCTTAAATTTAATATATTCATAATTAAATGCTTCAGAGACTACAAGACTTTTAATTGCCTCAAATAATCCTAATGTAAGTATTAACATTAGTACCAAGACAGCTGGCTCCTCAATAAGTAAGTCACTCTGGGCTACTGTGAACAGTACTGCCAACCTGTTATTAATTTGTAAACAGATCTCCAGTCATACAAGAGAACATTTTTATAAATCAGGGTATTGCCCCTGTATTTAAGGTTACACTTTAAATGCGCTTAGAAAACCTCTCCCAGTAATACTTGAAGTGGGCAACACACTTTAATAATTCACTCAGCAAGAGGCAACTTTCAAGAAATTGTTTAAGAAATGGATATATATCTGGGACTGATTATAAGTAGGACCCTATCAAATTCTACAAATTTCATGGTCACAGCATTTTAAGCATCGTGAATTTCACAATTTCACATATTTTACAGTGTCGCAACAAATCATGAAAATGATCTATTTAAACCAAAAACAGACAAAAGGAGGTTTCTGGTTTCAAAGGCATTTACTGTATACTCAAAACTATTATAAAAAGCTGACTATAAACAGGTCACAATCTTTTCTCACTGAAGCAGCAGTTGAATGTGAGCATGGAGCAACCTGCAACTGTCTCTTTCTTCATTCCCTGTCTCAGTGCTGTGAACATCTGTTTGTGTTTAGACACAGCTCTCTCCGTGCCCAGAGTTTGTTGGAATCGTCAGACGGTGCCATGCTAGCCTTGCAAGGTGGGGATTTTGCATTCCAGAGTTCATCTCCTTGCAATGTTAAGCATCAACCTTCGGGAGGTAGCGCTCTCAGTTTATTTGCACTTGGCAAGCAACCACCATTTTGCACATTACATTGAATACCCACAGCTTTGGGTGATCAACTTTTTCCAATGGTATGTTGGCACTTGCAAACGCATCCACAAGTACCATTGTAACCAACTGACTATTTTCTGAGCTCTCTGTCGACTTCTTCGAAAGAAATCGTTGCTTGCTTTTTTGCGTGTTTGTTTTCCAGCAGTGCGATGTCAGATGCTCTCTTTCTGCTATAATAGCTTTCCGACTGTAAGTGACGCTGAACCGTTGCCTGCTGTGTGGTGTCCAATGAAACATTGTAGCTTGTACAAAACAGTATACCACCATTGGCATGCAGAATTTGGCTTCCAAATTCTTTCACAATGTGCTGCAGTAATGGTTGCGGCTAGTTTTCATTAGCTAATTCAGGTATTCTCACTTGGCTGTTAACACTTGAGACTGCTTCAACAATCAGCAAGTTCAGCCTTGTGTTAATCAGCAAAATGGGTTAAGTTCGCAAAATGACCGATTTCATGGAGGACATGAGGTTTCACGGTCCGTGACGCATCTTTCACAGCCGTGAACTTGGTAGGACACTAATTATAAGGCTACAATTAAATCAGTGGATCAAACAAGGTTACAAACTGTAAAAATAAGTCCAAACATTTCATACGTTAAATGAACTCAGATACACTAAAGAGTCTAAATCAGTCTCAGTTATTTCAAATCAATAGAATTTCAATTTTGTGTAGATATTTTATCCTTAGGTTTTTTTTAAAAAATACAGATGGTTATATAATTCATGTACTATATGTAGAAATATCACATGAGGATTAACAATTTTTATTTTACTACAGGTTGTTGAAAACCTATTTCATGTGAAAATACTTTACCTCTTGACTCTTGGAAGCTCGCCAATTCATTGAGTGGACTGTTTAACTCCTCACAAGTCTAAAGGATTTAACAAAATACTGGACTGAACTGGGAGAATATTTTCAAACAATATTATAAACCTATTTTAAAATTTAGCACTGTTTAAGTGCATTGCTAATTCGGTTGAGAATATTTCCAATGCTGATTAATTTGGTATAAAATGGAGTAAGATAATTGGTTTTAACTTGTGACTGAAGAAATTGTGTAGAGGGGGATTAATGATGTATATTGAAAATTGAGAATTTAACACGAGTAGCCTACACTTAAAAAAAAAAACCTGTAAAGTTTGGTTCAACTTTGTGTGAAGAAATTGTGGAGTACTTAGAGACATGGGGAGGCAATTTTAACCTAACCTAATGATAAACTGAGACAAGGATTGGATGCCCATTTTAGACTCTGCCAGATTTTACTTTCCATTGACTTCAAGGGTTAAAATTATTCCTAGGTCATTCTAGCATATGATACACTGCAATATTACGCAAAAATGTCAACTTGGACTTTCAGCAAGAGCTGTTAATTAATTCAGACTAAATTGCTAATATCTGCTTTTTAAAAAAACAGCTTGTGTTCTTACCAATAACATAAGTGGCTCTGAAGAGCAAACAGATATTCATTGAAGCTCTCAATCGGTTTTTCTTGTAGAACATAGTCAATACGATGTCCTCCATTCAGCATTCCAATCTTCACTGTTGTTTCCTCATCCTTGGGTGATTCTGGACTTTCCATTAACTTTTGGTCTAGGATTCAATTGACTACAGTCAGGGAGTTTCATAATACAGTACAAGAAAGTAAAACCTGGGGCTTAATTCTGATGAAGGGTGATCAACCTGAAACGTTAACTCGGGTTCTCTCTCCACAGATGCTGCCTGACTTGCTGAGGATTTCCAGCATTTTCTGTTTTTATATCAGATTTCCATCATCTGCAGTATTTTGCTTTTGCGTAATTGCATATATTGGTTTATTGTAAAAGAATTAAGTTAGTTGAGATTTCATGACATTTGTTTTTATTCATGAAATATCCATTTTCTCCAAGTAAACCTGAATATGTTCTGCCCAACAGTGATACTCCCTATCAAAACCTGCAAAATCACTGCGATCTGAATAATAATCTAAATCCACAACAAGGTGAATGACTGGACTTTGGGCCACTGCATCCATATTCAGTTGCTGAGCAATAAGAAAACACACTTTTTCTGGTTACTTTTTCTGAGCAGCACAGTGGCGCAGTGGTTAGCACCGCAGCCTCACAGCTCCAGCGACCCAGGTTCAATTCTGGGTACTGCCTGTGCAGTTCTCCCTGTGACTGCGTGGGTTTTCGCCAGGCGCTCCGGTTTCCACCCACCCCCAAAGACTTGCAGGTTGATAGGTAAATTGGCCATTATAAATTGCCCTTAGTATAGGTAGGTGGTAGGGGAATTGAGGGAAGGGGGGGGGGGGGGATGTGTTAGGAATATGGGATTAATGTAGGATTAGTATAAATGGGTGGTTGATGGTCGGCACAGACTCGGTGGGCCGAAGGGCCTGTTTCAGTGCTGTATCTCTAAATAAAAAAATAAATTGGTTTGGAGGTAGTGGTGAAAGGGGTGGGAATACAGCCCATTATCCTTTTTCCTACCTTTCTAAGAATCACAGTAGTTTTATTCTTCTGTGCTCATGAAGGTCAAGGTCTTCAGAGCAACATTTTTCTAGTTTTAACTCTACTCTGGTTGGTGAACTCAATGACCTAGGTACCTGGTGTAGTGAGAGGCTATCGCATGTGTTTAAGACCAAGCATGAATATGACAAAGATGATAAATAAGTGGTAAAAGCATGTCAAAAAACAGCAGGTAAAGTCAAACCCCACAGATTTAAAACCCATAATTGGGAAAGATAGTCAGTAATGTATTCCATCATTTGACTGTTGCAGTAGGCATGAAATCTGTCAGATTACTCAGATGTGTGAAATGGAAGATAAATTAACAATGTATGGTGTTTAGTACAGCTGTGGGCTGTGTGATGTGCTGTGGCAGCATTTCTAAGTGTCACTCCTGAAGGACTCCTCATGACCTTTCCATTTGTAAACTGTAAAAGTCAAAAGTGAGTATAAGGAGCACTCATTCCTCAACTGAGATTGTTCAGCACATACCACGAAAATATCAAAATAATCCAATGAGAATTCTAACAACTTTGACTACTTTTTCTGTTTTGCTCTTCCCTTTCTATACAGTTACCCCACATCACAATACTCTACTATTCTAACCCAAAATGACCAATTTGCATCAACTTAGCTGAAAAACTCATGCTAGATAATTCTTTTTCATCCATATTACTTTCTTCTCAACCCAATTATAAACACACAGTTGAACAACTAGATCAACAAGGTGAAAAGCATATGATCAACATTTGACTGACAGATGGTCTAGATAGATTACATTTTAACACTAATTTCAAATTAATTTCAATCCTTATTAGAGTTTGGGAAATACGGACAGACAAGAGAGATTAAGACACTCTTGGGGCTGAGATGCAAGCCAGATTTTAATAAAGCCTACATATAGCTGAAAGCCAAAAAGCTTTCTTTCCTTTTTAAGTTCAGTAAACGCTGTCACCATACATGCACTAGCTTATCATTTGCAAACAGGTCAGGTTATAACATTACAAAATTCAGTGGATTTTTAAAAAATTTGGTCACAAAACATGGGTAATGCTGGCAACAGTTGAGCTTTCTCTTTCTCAAGATGGCCATTACTGAATGCTTGTGGTGCAAATACTACCTGCTGCTTGCCAGCCCAATACTGGATTTTGTCCAAGTCCAGCTGCAGGCAAGCATGGGCTTCTTCATTATCAAAGGAGTTGTGAATGGAATCCATAAAAAAAAAATCAGTGGATAACCAAACTTGCGGTTTTATGACAGTGGGAAGGCCATTGATAAAGAAACTGAAGATGGTTGGGTCAAGACTGCTTCTCAAAAAACCCCTGCAGCAATGTCTTGGGACTAAACTGACTGTCCTCCGACAACCAGGACCATCTTCCTTTGTGTCAGGTTTTTCCTTTGACCCTATCGACTTCAGTTTTCCTAGTTTTCCTTGATGCCAGACTCAGTTGAATGCAGCCTTGATGCTGAGGGCAGCTGCCTTCATCTGACTTCAACTCTGTGTCCATGCCTGGATCAAGGCTGTGGCGAGGCTGGGAGCCAAACTGCCCTGGCAGAAGCCGAACAGAGTTTTGCAAGGAGATTATTGATGATTAGTGTAGTCACATGGGCGGCGCAGTGGTTAGCACCGCAGCCTCACAGCTCCAGCGACCCGGGTTCAATTCTGGGTACTGCCTGTGTGGAGTTTGCAAGTTCTCCCTGTGTCTGCGTGGGTTTCCTCCGGGTGCTCCGGTTTCCTCCCACAGCCAAAGACTTGCAGGTTGATAGGTAAGTTGGCCATTATAAATTGTCCCCAGTATAGGTAGGTGGTAGGGGAATATCGGAACAGGTGAGGATGTGGTAGGAATATGGGATTAGTGTAGGATTAGTATAAATGGGTGGTTAATGGTCGGCACAGACTCGGTGGGCCGAAGGGCCTGTTTCAGTGCTGTATCTCTAAATCTAAATTCACTACTGACTACTTCTATCACTTTACTTCAAATTGGGAGTAGGTGAATGCTGCAAGATAAATTACCACAACTTAAGTTGTCCATTTTCTCATTTGTCCCCATCCTAAAAAATGTCTAAATGTTCAAAGTCCCAGGAAAGGAACAGACAATTTCCCAAGCGTATCACTTCTTTTTAGTTATTCTTTAATGAAGTGAGCCTGCTTCAATTTTTCTTTCACATTCTCAGGATCCTGGGGATCTTTAGATTTCACACAACCTGGACTACTTTAGGTCATCTAACCTGTCTAAAATTATGAACATCAACCCAAAACCATGCACTAGATACATCACCAGAGAAAGAAAATGTGGAAAGGAATTTGAAGGGTGTGGTAGTGAAATGGTTATGGTACTGGACTAGCAACCTTGATGTCATGCATTCAAATTCCACTATGGCAATAGTGAAATTGATTTTCGTAAACATAGACATTTGTGGGATACTACACTAACGCCCTTCAGGAAAGGGAGCCTACAACTCCTACCGACTTACAAGTGAACCACTCACAAGACAGACCCAACTAAAAAGAAATACCAGCTTATGCTATTACAAATTTTAATTAGCCTGATACTAAATCAGCTTCAGCTTGACATTTCTTTCCATTTTCTGAAACTTGAATCTACTGAAGGTACGATATGCAAAACCGTTATCCCAATTTGTCATGCCACCTCTGCAACTGTCAAGTTGTTTAACCACGTCTAACTTCGATGCCCACATTCCGATCAAAACTACCAGCATCTCTCCACCTTCACCTCAAACACCAAGTAAAAAGAGGTCACAAATTTATTCATCACCAAGATCAGAGGCTCTCCATGCAGCTACATTTGCTGAATCATCCCATTTTGCCTTAACCCCAGGCACTAGCTACCTCCAGTCCCCCAACTGCTCTCATCCTAAACCCTTGTTTCTCTCCAGTTTCTTCCCATCTTCTCCCACTCTAAGTTCATTCAACATTGCCATTAGCATTCTACATCTGTTTTTAAAAAAAACTAGCTTTGACACATCCATTCTCACCAATTAATGCCCCATCTCTAACCTCTCTTTCTTGAACATGTTATCAACCCTCAGCTTTCATAATTCCCTGTTCCAATCCCTCCAGTTCAGTTCCACACTACCCAGAGCATGAAACAGCCCTAACCAAAGTCACGATTGGCATCCACTGTGATTCTAACAGTGATGTATTGTATTTCCTTTTCCTCCTCACAGCAAGGTTGACCATCTCCATCTTCCTGCAATGTCAGTCTTCCATCATCCTGCCATGTTAGATTACCCTTGTATGGTTACATTCCATTTATACAAAAATATCCATAGCAGCTCCAGCAGTGGCTTCTCCCTCATCCCCTCCAGAGGCCCCAAGAGTCTATCCTTTTCCTAAAACTAAAAAGTAAATCATAGTTGCAGACAATATAAGCTCATTCAGATGCACGTCACTGTGCTGACTGAGCATAGCATTAGAGGAAATCTGGAATCTTTGTGTAAATGAATACATAGCTCCATAATATTTTACATCTTAAGAGTTAAGGGAAAATGCTGCAAAGTTTACCTTCCTCAATGTGTTTTTCTTCTTCTTCTTTAATTTGGTTAGCTACCTTCTCTAGCTCAGCTTGCAGCTGGGTTGAAGAAGTGTGGGCACGTGCAAATTCATTCAGTGTCTGCCAAGCATTCTTCAGAGAGCTAATGAAGCCTTGTTTTAAATCTGAACCCATGCGGGACAGACTTTCTTTCAACTCTAGAAAAGAAAAGAAAGTAAATTATTCCCTTATCCGCATAATATTCTGACCCACAGAGTAAAACCAACTGCAATGCTCTCTTCCTTTCACCAAACAGTATCAAATGAAATTCTGGCAAACTCAACCCAGCTTTGACAAGAACAATCAAACAATAAAGTTGGACAGTAAACACAGCATCCTTTGAGGCTAGGGACTGGTGTAATCTGGTTGTCCCCTCTACTTAGAGTTTTGAAGAATGAGAGGTGAGCTCATTGAAACGTGTAAGATTCTGAGGAGGCTTAACAGGGTAGATGCTGAGAGGTTGTTTCCCCTGGCTGGAGAGTCAGAACTATGTGGTATAGTCTCTAGACATAGGGCTGATCATTAGGAGGAATTTCTTCACTCAGAGTTGTGAATCTTTGGAATTCTCTACCCAGAAGGCTGTGGATGGTCAGTCATTAAGTATATTCAAGACTCAGATAGATAGATGTTTGGATTCTAAGGGAACTAAGGGATATGGGAACTGGGTGGGAAAGTAGAATTCAGATCATAATCTTATTGAATGGTGAAGCAGGCTCAAGGGGCCGCATGGCCAACTCCTGCTCCCATTTCTCATGTTTTGTCAGTACTATAAAGGAAGACTAATTCAACTGCTACAAAGGGGCAAACCTGAAACATTAACCTTCTCTGTCATGCATCATATCTGCGGTGCATTTCTAGCACTTTGTTTTTATTTTAGAATCTAGAATCGACACGGATATGCAGGGTTGGATTTTTACCAGCCCCCCCAACGTCGGGGGTCGTGGCGGGGGGGGCCAGGAAAATAGCTCTGTGAGAGGCCCGCAGCGGGCCTTGATGCTGGGAAGGACCGGCCCCATGGCGACCTCCCCCCGCCCCCACCATTCGGCAACGGAAACTTCATTTAAATATTTAAATTAGTGTTAATTAATGAATAAGTACTTACCTCGTTGCGACGGCCATCTCGCTCAGCTATTCCGGCTGGTTGCCGGAACTCCCGCGCCTTCGGATCTCCATTCGGAGATCCGAGGCGCAGGACTGCTGTGGAGCGGGAGGAATAAAGTTTTCAGGGTGGGGGAGGGAGCGGGGAAAACTCTTGCGATTGGTGGAATGGATGGTGGGAAGGGGTTGTAGGTCCAACTGAATAAGGTTCGGGGGTGGGGGGTGCAGTTCAAGATTGGAAAATGAGCTTTTTGGTGGGGGGGGGGGGGGGGGGGGGTGAGGGCAAATAATAAAGCCTTCATTCATTGGGGGGAGTGGGACAGGGGCTTGAACAATTTATTAAATTTTGCACATTACATTATTATTGCCTGTTTCCTTAAAAATGTAAATTACATGTAAGGGCTTGAAGCTCTTTAAAAATGGCGCTGGCACCTGCACTGATGCTGTTGCCGGAAACGGAGCGCCCGCCCTCACTACATCGGGGGTGAGTGGTCTGCCCCGTCCATTTAAATGGACATCTCGCGCGTGTGCCACACCATTTTTGAAGCTCACTGCGCTGGAAAAATTCAGCCTGTGGATCCCTCATTTGAAAATACTGTCATTAAATGTCCAACTCAAAAATATTTAACTTTCTACTAGTTATCCCCATATCTGGGCAGCTTAAAGCAGAATGAAAAAGTTCTTTTTATCCCCGATTATAAAGGAAGACAATGCACCAATATATTTTTCAACCTTAATCTGCAGCAAATTTATTGACAACAGAAAGGGAAAGAAACACAGTATTGACACTGGTAGCTCTTTCTCTTCAAAAACAAAAACTTGAAAAATAGCTGTCTGGGTTAATGGTATTTTGGTAAGCTGATTAAGTGCTTGGCAATTCACTATATGCTGGAAGCTGAAAAAGGAATTGAGAATTCAGTGGACTGAAACACAATTGATATTCCCAAGTATAACATCATGATTTGGTAAAACTTATTCAAAAATGATGAGATAGGAATGTGTGAATACATTTACGAAAAAGATTGTGAGAAGTATTTTATGGCTCATTACTTCTACAAGAGTATTCTGATCTTCAGCTGAGAGACGAAAAATTTCTTTTCTGTTCTCAATCAAATGCATATAGCAGGATAATTTAAGCACAGGAACACCATTATTCACTTCACTTCCGGTTGAAGAATTCGTTTTTAAAGTGCAGATAAGAAGTACTGTATTTCTATAACCCTTTTTATCATTTGTTCTAAAATTACTATTCATGCCATTATATAGATTAAGAACGAACATATTTTGTACTAGTCAAAAAAACCAAGGCAAACACTAGAAAGTGAGATTATATGAAGAGAGACGAGATAGACAAGTGTTTTGGATAGCGACCCTTTTTCAAAGCTGCTAAGATGACAGAAAAAGCCTCAATAGGGCTGACCAAAGCAAAGAGGGCTGATAGAACAAAAGATAAAGAGCAAAGATTCAGTTATGATAAATACCATAACATAAAAGCAGTTTGTGATAAACTAAAAAAAAAGCTGTGAAAAAATATTAAAAGTATCAAGGTAAAGAGGAGATTTGTACCTCATATTAGTGTTAGTATGCAATGATGCTAATAACGAAAAGGTTAGAGTGAGAATGAGAGTGAAGTGAGAGTCACAAGGAGGTCAAGGTCATGCCTGTGAATTGTAGTTATGTTCAGCAAAGCATCGCGTAATCTGCTTTTATCTTCCCCTATATGAAGAATATCACACAACAAGTAGGAAATAGAGAACAGCAGGTTAGAACAAATACTCTCACAAATAGAGTGTGCATTTGGACCCTTGAAGAGCAATATGGAAGAAAGCAAATGTACATCTGCTGCATTGAATGAGCGCATTTTTTGGGAGAAAACAGCCAATCGTAGATTGAACAGAGGTGTCAGAGATAATGTTCCTCTAGAAAGCAGAAATGAGGGGGGAAAATGGGGAAAGATGATGGGATGTATGCTGGGATTACCCTGTAGATAGTAGAAATAACTGATAATTACTTTTTGAGGCTTGTATCTGATGAAATAAATCTGAAAAAACATTTGCAGGTTTATTGTACTTTTAGAAATAGGCCATTTTCTGTAAAAGACACAGGCCAGAATTTTACACCACACCACCCCCCGACCCCCGCTGGGAGCAGGCTGGGGTGGGGATGCCTAAAATCAAGCAGGAAGTGGGGGGGGGGGGGGGGGGGGGCGTTCCCGTCGCCTACCTGCCCCCGCTGCTATTTCACCAGCAGCATTGAGGTCCTTAAGTGGCAGCGGACAGGCACTTCAGCACCTGAGGCGGCTGCCCAGTAATACCTGGTGGCCTCCTTGTGGACTGGGATGTGACCCTCCTGATCTGGCACCTTGTGCTCCATGGAGGGCCCCTCCAGCAGAATGGGCCACTCCCCCTAAAACATACCCCTGCCCTACATTTCAACCCCCACCCTCCCTCGCTGGGGCCCATCCATCTGTCCTCCTCCCAACCCCAGTCACCTTTTCCGGGGCCTCTTCCATAGTTACTCCTCTCACTGGGTCCAGTCCCAGCAGTGGCCACTGCTCCCACTGGCGCTGCTGGGACTGAAGAGCTGCTGGCCCTCTGATTGGCCGGCAGGACTTCCTGCTTCAGAGGGATGGAAGCTGCGACCAAGGCTAATTAAGGGCCTGGGCCACATAAATTTGCAGCGTGGCTTCCAGGCCTGATGGAGGCAGGCTTGCCCCCAACATTTTTTGCCGGTGGGCGGGGCCACCGCCGCAAGGTAAAATTCCAGCCACAGAAACTGGACACTTTTAAAGGGGAACACATGACTGCAATGCCTAGAGGTAGTCAGCTTCATTCTCTCTCTCTCTGTTTTTATTATTTTAATTCCCAGACCATTTAGAGACACCCTCAATAGCTGAGCAATTAACATCTCCAGTACCAATTCTCTCAGCAGCAGCAGAGTGCACAGATAAGGGGCAGAGAGATAATAATAGATTGGAGCAGTCAAGCAGCCAGAATTTGAATTTCCACTTGTCAGTGGTAAATGTGAACTATACTCCCATTATTTACTGTATTATTGTGCATCAAAAACTGTGGCCATGCCGAGCAAAAGGTCCCCAAATATGCTAGCATAGTTACTGCAGAGTTGGAAAGAATGCATCCTTCAGTTTCAACACATTGGTCACATTTGCTAGATCAGTCAGAAAAATAACCATACAGGTTGCAAAGCTTAAAAAGATTCCCTCCATCACAGAAAATCTTTCAGCTTTGCAGTAATGTTTAGAGCCGGCATCGATTTAAGAAAAGCTTATTGGATTTTTCTTTTTGAGTAAAAGTCAGAGCTACGGCAAGTAATGGAGATGCATTTGCCATTTATCATTTTGAAAGGTATTTGTTAAATTCTCTCATAAAAAATGCTTGCGAGGGTAAGGATGAAGCATGGGAGGGGTACAAGGGGATATAAGGGAGTTGGATTATTCATTAAAAAGGAGAAAGTGGTTACGGAAAAAGATTCAGATTGGAAAGCCAGGTATCAGTTTTCACGTTCATTAATAGTTTGCAAGGACAGAGGAGTCAAGGGTGAGATTTTTGAGGAGAGAGTGATGACCGTGGTTTTGAAAGGAAGGCAGACAGTACTTCAAGAGGGGGAATCATTTACACAATATTAGCTAGGATGAAGTGCAGGAAAGGGGTCATGGAAGCAGGAGGTGGGTCTCATGAATAATTTGAGCTTGGAGAAGATATGAGGAAGATGATAGGTGGAGAAATTTTAAAGAATGATATGGGTTCCGGCTAGGTTGAGGCAGGAACGGTCATAGGAATAGAGGGGAAGCAGCCAAGGCAGGTTTAACAGATGGCTTCCATCTTAGTAGTGATGAAGTTATGAACTACTGGCAATTGTTAGAGGCAAGGTTGAAGGAGTCAGGGAAAGACATTTAAGGAAACAGCTGGTAATACAGAAAGCGCAAGGCTATCTTTGCTGTCCAGAATGATCCCAGAGTAGTATAAAATTTTGGCAGAACAGGGTAAGGTAAAATTGCCTTTGATGTCGCCCCACCAGGTCTGATGGGAGGTTAAGGCAGCTGTGTGCCAGATACTTAATGGTACTGTTCTAAAGTGTATACGGGAATAGAGGGACCTGGGGATTCATGTGCACAGATCTTTGAAGGTGGCAGGACATATTGAGGGAATAGCTTGCATAAATAGAGGTATTGAGTACAAAAGCAGGGAAGTTACGCTGAACCTTTTTAAAGCTCTGGTTTCGCCACAACTAGAGTACTGTGTTCAGTTCTGGTCACCACATTTTAGGAAGGATGTGAGGGTGCTTGAGAAGGTGCCAGGAAGATTTACCAGAATGGTCCCAGGGATGAGGGATATTAGCTACAAGGTGAGGTTGGAGAAGCTGGGGCTGTTCTCCTCAGAGCAAAAGAGATTAAGGGGAGATTTGATAGAGGTGTACAAGAATATGACAGGTTTAAATAAGGTAGACAAAGAAAAGCTGTTCCCGTTAACTGATGGTACAAGAACTAGGGGACACAGATTTAAGGTTTTGGGCAAGAGATGCAAGGGGATGCGAGGAGCAGCTTCTTTTTTTTTTAAACACGGTGCGTGGTAATGACCTAGAACTTGTTGCCTACAAGGGTGGTGGAAGCGGAGATGATAAATGATTTCAAAAGGAAACTGGATGGGCATATGAGGAAAATAAACCTGCAGGGCTAGGGGGATAGAACGGCAGAATGGGACTGATTGGATTGCTCTACAGAGAGTAGGCATGGACTCGATGGGCTGAACGGCCTCCTTATGTACCATAATGACTTTATACGTTCAGACCAGTACTGCTTGGATGCTGAAAAGATGGGGCCATACAAGAAAGAACGGTGGGATGGGAGGCAAGAGCATCAAAGACAGAGGTGATGGAGTGTTTGAGAAAACAGACAGATGCAGAAACACCATGATGAATGCCGAGCCAAAGACAAGGACATTGTGAGTTTGAAATTGCAGTTGCAAGTGTCTTCGGGGAACTTATTTTCCCGGGGCAGTCACAGAAGAAAGCATGTTCAGAATCCTACAAATGATAATCTCCATCTAAATCAATTTTAAAAATATCTAAACTATTTAAAAACTCAAGTTAAAATTTCAGATTATGCATTTAGTAGTCAGCACTTTAATAAATGGAAAATTCATGCAAGTAATATTAAACTTTGACTTATAGTGTCAATCACTGAACTGCCATATATCTTGGCATTCTTAGAAAGCCAAAGGTAATGGAACACACTCTGACTGTCTTGCAATCTTTGATGATAGAAATAATTTTGCAGTGTGCAACATATTAACACATTTTCAATCACGAGTCTCAAATTTGCATTTGTGAAATTATCATAACTGAAATCACAGAGGGCTTAGGAGAAAGATACTGATGAGGATAATGAAAGTAAACACCACTCATTTACTTACTATATTCATAATTTAAGATTAGTATCGAATATTTTTCATAGAAATATTTACACTGATTCTCTGCTATGCTAATGTTTAAAGAGCTGTTTACTAAAAAATAAATTTAACATTTGTACAGCTTTAGGAAACACTCACATTTATATAGCACCTTTCATCATAACCTCAGGACATCCCAAAGTGCTTTACAGCCATTAAAGTACTTTTGAAATTTAGTCATTGCTGCAATATAGGAAACAGCAGCCACATTTGCACACATACAAGCTCTCACAAAAGTAATGTGATAATGACTTTTTTTTTTAAAAAGTGGTGTTGGTTGAGCGACGAACATTAGACAGGACAGTATTAGGTGAGACAGCAAAACTCAAAAACTAAAAAGGTCAGCCGCTTAAGAGTGGTCTGCCCCACAGCAATGCTCGTGCAATTCTCACGATAAAACCTTGGTGGAACTATGGCCCCACCCCATTAACACAACTTTTGTAGTCTTAATGAGACTCTTGTTCACCAGTCGCACAAGCTTCAAACCATTCAAAGGCAGCATAACTAGGTAATATCAGATGGGTGTTCTGGGTGCAGACTAGGTTTACCCTGATTTTTTTTTTTAAAATGCTCCAAGGTCATTGTGCATTACAGTGGAAAAATGTACCCTATAATGAAAAAAAGGCACTTGGTCTAGAATACATAATGTACAATTTAAGATTAATGGGTATTCTGTAGAATTGCCTTTGGGAGTAAAAGGAAAAACTGTGGAAACTTTCCTCATAAGTCCATGATAGAACAAAGTATAGATGGTCAGTTAAATAGATTTGATGGGCAGAATTGTTTTCTCTCTACTTTTTTTGCTGGCTCTATGTTTTCATCAAGTAGGATTTAAATAATAAATTAGTTTAATAGTTTACAACATTTGACATGCTGTAAGTGCAGAAACTCTTATTTTTTTGTTAAAGAGGAATACGTGCAAACAAAACAATTAACCTATTCAAAATGGACCTGTACAAATAGGAAATGGGCTTTCCCTTAACGTAAACATAAGATATCACTTTCAATAAAAATAGAGGCTGGGGCTGGAGACCAATTTTGCCTTTAAAACCTGAAAATGGAGGAAAATCAATATCATGAGCTTGATCATCATTCTTCGAGGCGATAGTAATTAGAAAAAGTTATTTTTCACAAGAATAACCTTTCATTCAGAAGTAATAAATACTGGATGAATCAAACATAGATTCAAAAAGTATTTTGTCTACACCTGGAGAGTGGAAGAGTATAGCTGAAATACATTGAGCTCGTGTTCTTAAGGCTGTTTCTTGGTTGCTTCCTCAGGTGAACTTGAACAATGTAGAATGGCATTTCCTATAGGTAGGACTGATGGAAACGGACCTCCTTAGGGCAGTCAGAGTGGACGTTAATTCAAACCGAGGTCTGAATTTGGATCTTTCAATTGGGAGGGCAATCCCTCAGCCCTGCAACTAGCAAGTCACTCTAAAGAGACAGGTATATTATTGGGTTGCCAGCCCACAAATAGAAAGTGAATATCAGAGAATGGCAGAAGTTGGTCTGGAATTTATGCAATTCTAGAGCTGTGTTTCAATGAAGTGAAATCCAATTAGTGCTTCGCTTTTTTCCCCCAACTCTTTGATTTTTGGTGAATATTTTGAACTGATTACCTCAAGATATAGGTTAGTGCTAGGTATCCTTCCAAAAAAGACTGGTGCAGAAACAAATCAGCTACACATAAATCAAATAGGCACAAAAGACTCAAAGGAACATTGGGACAGAAATAAAAAACGAATTTAAGCTCGGTGGCAGGGAGGCAATAGGATTTCAGATGACAGGTCTTGGTGTAGATTGTCGTCACATATAGGTGTGGATTCAAATTAAAGTCACATAAGAACCGAAGACCAGGAATAAGCAGACACTGGGGAATGTCAAGTGAGGCAAATCTGTACGATTATGCATTTTGGGGGGGAATAACAATGAGGCGCAATATGAACTAAATAGTAAAATTTTAAAAGGTCAAGAACAGAGACACTTGGGGATTCACAAACACAAATCTTTTAAAGCAACAAGGCAAGTTGATAAAACTGTTAAGGCATATGGGATTATTGGTTTTATAAATAGAGGCAGAAAGTACTAGGCAAAGAAGTTATGCTAAACCTTTATAAATCACTGGTTAGGTCTTAGCTGGAGCAGTGTGCCCAATTCTGGGCACCACACCTTAGGAAGGATGGCAAGGGGTTTGAGAGAGTACAGAGGAGATCTACTAGTAGGATACCAGAGTTGAAGGACTTCTGTTATGTGGTGAGACTAGAGGGACTGAGATTGCTTTCCTTAGAGCCAAAAATGTTAAGTGGAGATTTAACAGAGGTGTTGAAAATTACGAGGAGATTTGTTAGAGTAAATAGGATAAACTTTCCACTGGCAGTAGGCTTGGTAACCAGAGGAGACAGATATAAGATAATTGGCAAAATAACCAGAGGGGAGAGGAGACAACTTTTTTATGTGGCAAATTGTTAGGATTTAAAATGCACTGCCTAAAAGGATAGTGTCATGCAGGCACCTGCCAAGAATGGGGCACAGATATTTTGCCACATGGAGATTAAATTTTAAAATTGTTGCTGAGAAGAAAAAGGCCTATTGCTTGTAAGACATTTTCATAGCAACAGACAGTGCTTGGAAAGGACAAAGGCGCCACTCCCTGCTCCAAATTAATCCACCATGGACTTTTGATTACCAAACGTTGAAGGTGGAGAGGCTAGCATTCCAGGTTAACTGCTAAGATGGCCGAATACACAAACAGACGAGGGCAGACCAGTTTAGTCACATGACTGGCTGTAGGAGTTTTTTTGAATTTGAACTTAGAAATCTCATTGCTCCTGGACTGGAAAAGACCTCTCTCCTGTCTGCTCCCATCTCTTCCTCACAGAACTGAAGATCCATTGAAGACACATGAACCCCAAGAGAGAAAAGTCTCCTACTGAGAACAAGGTTTAAGAATAATACTGGGCCCCAACGAAAAGCAAGATGGCCTATAAAACAACTACGGTAAGCTCCAAGCACAGTAACAAGAAACTCTTTTGATAGTGCCTCAAACCTCTCTACTTTATTTTTTTCTTCTGCTCTTTTCTGTCTCTATTTGCACGTGTGCATCGTGTATGCATGCTAGCGTGGGGCGTGTATCCGTAGGCGTTAACCAAATTAGAGTTTAAGTTATAATAAATTTCAGTTTTCTTCTTGAAACCTAAAGCAGCCTGTTTGTGCTCATTTCTTTGCCTTATAATTGGAAAGCAGTGAACAAGAATTCACCAAGGGGGAGCTCAAAACAGTGAGTTTAAAAAAATTAAATCCTGTTACGGTAAGACCAAGTGAAGGCCAAAAGGGACCCATAGACACCTTTCCCACCTGGTCGTAACAATGGTGATAGCAGATTCAATAGTAATTTAAGAGATAATCTCAGATGGGTTTAGTTCAGCAGAAACTTATTCAATATTGTTTTAAAATATTTGCTATCTCTCATTGCAATAGGTGTAGGTGAGTTTAATTTTAAAAAAATTCTACTGCATCAACGCAGTGTCAAGGGTTAACTCCATTTGATTTTATTTGCCTAATCTCCAATAAACAGCTGAAATGTTGCTGAAAGCGACAAAGCAAGCTGCTGATGTGACAAGGCAATAACTAAATCTGTATAGGTCAATATTACAATTGTTATTTAGCCAACAGGAACAGCAGTGTTGTTTAATTTTACCTCATAACTATTACATTTATGTTTTTAACCAAATCCCTTTTAGTTGTGAAAAATACATTTCTGATTGCAGTTTCTTTGCACATGACATTTTGTCTATGAAGTATGATTAATCTTAGACATAGTTAGTTCAAATTATAAGTGACAACATAACATTCACTTCGTTGCATTATATCAGGATATTTACCTCCAATTTCCTATATTTCCTCTTCTTCCTCCTTCAATTTTATTGGGGAGTGGGATACCGTCAAACCCAATACTGTCTTCATGTGACATTCATAAACATCCACTTTAAGCACAGGTAGATAGTGATCGACACTGGGAACTCTAACCGATTTTTGTCACCCTCCCATAGTGGGCATTGCTGAGACTAACACTAGACTTAAGCCACGTGATCACCTAAACCATGAAAGTCCTGAATTTGAACCTGGCACGCTTCTATCACACCAGGAGTTCTCCACCGAAACCCAATATTTACTTTGCTATTAGACTTTTTGGACTGTATTCATATCATATAAAAGGCCAGGCAACTGACCTATTATTGGACTCTGCAAATGCACCAATGTGCAAAACAGTTGCCTGGGAAATCAAATTTTTATTTCCTCCTGTTCCTCCCTCCCCCCATCACCGCATGAAAAAGCAGTACTCCTTCACTAAAGAATGCTCCCAATGGACATTAGGTCTATGCACAGAGATTCGGGTTACAAAGCAGCATTTTATGGCAACAAAGATACTCTACTTGATGGTAACATTGTACCATGGTACAAGGACTAGGGGACACAGATTGAAGGTTTTGGGCAAGAGATAAAGGGGGAATGTGAGGAAGAACTTTTTTTTATTTAAATGCAGTGAGTGATGACCTGGAACTCGCTATCAAGAGGGTAGAGCAAGTGGAGACAATCAATGATTTCAAAAGGAAATTCGATGGGTATTTGAAGGAAATAAACTTGCAGGCTATGGGGATTGAGCAGGGGAGTGGGTTTGACTGGACTTGATCAGCTGAATGGCCTCCTTCTATGTTGTAAATGACTCTGAATGATCATGTAACGAAGTATTGTTGAATACTTGAACCACTGTGGCATCAACTAAAAGCTCTTCTGTACCAATACTTTTTTTTAAAAACCATATTCTGTCACTTTCTGTATCTTTGCCTTCCTTCCTTTATCTCTCTCACTTATTTATCTCATTGGTCAATGTCAGCATCACTGAATCAGATTCTCATTGTTTCTATCTCACTCTTTTTCTAAGTCTCTCTCCTCCCTTCTGTAAGTCTCCAATGTCTGTGTCCTTGAATACATTCCCTTACTAATATATGAAAATTAAGGATCAAATCAGGAGGCACCACGGAGCTGGACCAGGAAGGGAGAACAAACAGTTGGAGATTAGGCAACAACAGGCTGAGTCGTTCCTGTTCTGTGAGGGCAGGATTTGGGGATTGGGTATGGCAGTGCTGGGGCCTGGGAAGTGAGAATCTGGTCTTGGCTTGGCAAGACTCAGCAGTACCTGATGTGTTAGATGGGGCATGATGATAGTTCCGTGACAGGGCACGAGGCTTGAGAAATATGGGTATACTACTTGGGGGACTCGTGGGGGGGGGGAGACGACGACTACACAACACTCACGGGAAAAGCCTGGAATCTAGGTGAACCTAAGAGTTTGTTAGATGGGAGAAAGCTTGGGGAATGGAGGGAGGATGTAGACCATGGTGCAAGGATCAAAGTTGGGGTGGGGGGGTTGCTGGGAAGGTATATGGAACCAATGAGGGTGGCAGCACTGAAGGCAACATTGGGTTATGGAAGTGCTGAGCCTGAAGGACTGTCGGACAAAAATGTTCATAAACTCCTAAACTTTGTCATTTGAGGGGAGGATGAAAGTGATGGGAAGAGGAGAGACATTAATGAGGTGGAATCTGGGAATATTTTTGCCCTTTAGGATGGTCCTGGAGTGGCACTTCATGTGGAAATGCAGGGTTTTAAAAAAAATTTCTTTCATGGGATTTGAGTGTTGCTTTGCCCCTCCCTAAATCACCCTTGAGAAGGTGATGGTGAGCTGTACTCTTGAACCACTGCACTCCATCTGGTGCGGGTACATCCACAGTGCTGTTAGGGAGAGAGTTCCAGGAATTTGACCCAGCGACAGTGAAGTAATGGCAATATATTTCTAAGTCAGGACGGCATGTGGCTTGGAGGGAAACTTGCAGGTGGTGCTCCCATGCGTCTGCTGCCCTTGTCCTTCTAGGTGAAAGAGGTCATGGGTTTGGAAGGTACTGTCGAAGGAGGCGGTGAGTCGCTGCAGTGCATCTTATATATGGTACACAGTGCTGCCACTGCATGTCAGCAGTGGAGGGAGTGAATGTTTAAGGTGGTGGATGGGGTACCAATCAAGCGGGCTGCTTTGTCCTGGATGGTGTCGCACTTCTTGAGTGTTGTTGGAGCTGCACTCATCCTGGCAAGTGGGGAGTATTCCATCACGGTCCTTGTGGATGGTGGACAGGCTTTGGGGAGTCAGGTGAGTTACTCGCCACAGACTTCCCAGCCTCTGACCTGCTCTTGTAGCCACAGCATTTACGTGGCTGCTCCAGTTCAGTTTCTTGTCAATGGTAACAGCCAGGATGTTGATAATGGGGAATTCAGCGATGGTAGTGGTGTTGAATGTAAAGGGAAGATGTTTAGATTCTCTCTTATTGGAGATAGTCATTGCCTGGCAAGTGTGACTTTTCTAGTGTACGTGTACATAAAAATAGTCTTAAAAAAGGCTTGCATTTATATAGCACTTTTAACGACCACTGGACATTTGAAAGTGCTTTACAGCCAACAAAATACTTTTGCATTATAGAGACTGTTGTAATGTAGGAAACATGGCAGACAATTTGTGCCCCAGCAAACTCCTACAAAAAAGCAATGTGATAATGACCAGATGATCTATTTTTGTGATATTGATGGAGATGAATATTGGCCAGGACACTGGGGAAAACTCCCCTGCTCTTCTTTGAAATAGTGCCATGAGATCTTCTACACCCACCTGAGCAGGCAGATAGGACCTCAGGATTAATGTCTCATCTGAAAGACGGCACGTCCGATAGTGCAGAATTCCCTCAGTACTGCAGACTGAAGGAACATTGCAGTTTTGCTCCAAATTTAAATCAAGACAATTACTGTAGTTTAGAAAGTTGATTGGCGAGACACGATATTTTTCCTCATATTCAGGGAAATCATGGTGGATATGGCACATACACATTTCAAACAGAAGGAACCCATGTCAGGAAAATGCCAGGTATTATTCTGCAATCAATTATGAAAGCTAAAGCCGATGGTTGCTATAAACATAACCACAAATTAGTTTGGTTAATATATGTAAAACATGCAAGCATTCACACATGTAAAATTCACTTTCAAGAGGTATTTTTAAAAATTCTTTCAGGGGATGTGGGCATCGCTGGCAAGGCCAGCATTTATTGCTCATCCCTAATTACCACGAGAAAGTGGTGGTGAGCCACTGCAGTCCATGTGGTGTTAGTAAGAGAGTTACAGGATTTGACCCAGCAACAGTGAAGGAATGGCAATATAGTTCTAAGTCAGGATCGTATGGGGCTTGGAGGGGAACTTGTAGGTGATGTTCCCATGCATCTGCTGCCCTCGTCCTTCTAGGTGGTAGAGGTCATAGGTTTGGAAGATGCCGTCAAAGGAACCTTGGTGAGTTGCTGCAGTGCATATTGTATATGGCACACACTGCTGCCACTGTGCGTCGGTGGTGGAGGGAGTGAATAATGAAGGTGGTGGATCAGGTGCCAATCAAGTTTTGTCCTGGATGGTGTCAAGCTTCTTGGAGCTGCACTCATCAATGCAAGTGGAAAGTATTCCATCACACGCCTGACTTGTGCCTTGTAGATGGTGGACAGACTTTGGGGAGTCAGGAGGTGAGTTATTGCTGTAGAATTCCCAGCCTCTGACCTGCTCTTGTAGCCATTTATACTTATCTGGCTGGTCCAGTTCAGTTTCTGGTTAATGGTAACCCCAGGATGTTACTAGTGGGGAACTCAGCGATGGTAATGTCATTGAACATCAAAGGGAGATGGTTGGATTCTCTCTTGTTGGAGATGGTCATTGCCTGGCACTTGTGTGGTGAGAATGTAAATTGCATGTTATAATCTGATTTCCATTACACATCTCAAATTTTATGCTTAAATATATGTAGTTAATTTAAGTACTGGATTAAATTTGCTTGATCTGGTACAATAAATGCAAAATGAACTGGCATACCAAGATGCAGTCTCTTTCTGCCTTTGTGATGTGGAACAAGAACTGGTTTTATACCCAAATCTGGGAGAATCATGGGCTCCATCCTATATGCCACAGGATCCAACTGCAAAAAAAAAACACGAAGATTTACTTTAAAGTAGCAGTTAAACCAATTTAAAAACTACAAAAATACACCTCTCCACAGCCCGAATTCGAAAGAAATACAATTTAAATGGATTCAATGTAATTTCCCAGCTGCACTTGTGAAAGAAAATGAACAGTGGCTTTGTTGAAGGCAGTGGAAAAAACAAACCCGAACTAAAAAAACTCTAGTCAGTGATCCATTCACCAGAATGTCAGAGCTGAAACTGAAAAACAAATCTGAAACTGAACTGAACGAATTTACAGTTATAACATACCCCAATCAGCAGTTATGCATTGTGTATAGCACACCAGATAGTTTTGATTGCAAAAAAAACACTAATTTTTAAAATTCTGATGTCAGAATAGGCACTGGACTGAAGGCATAGATTTAACTATTAAGCTGAAGCAGTTAGCATCCAAATTGTAATTTGCTATTGTACAGAACATGTGATCTTAATAAAACTAGCCCATAAAATTTACAGTTTAAAAGCAAAATTATTCTGAAGAAATTGGATTGCTGAACCCCATTATGAAAACTCAAAATATGCCATACTTCTGAGCAGAGGGATCTCTGGAAGGACATAAAAATATTGTGTACCAAGATGTAGGTGAATTATCCAGAGGAGCACAAAAAAAAGACCTACATTTATATAAAAGCAAAATACTGCGGATGCTGGAAATCTGAAACAAAAACAAGAAATGCTGGATTCACTCAGCAGGTCTGGCAGCATCTGTGGAAAGAGAAGCAGAGTTAACGTTTCGGGTCAGTGACCCTTCTTCGGAACTGACAAATATTAGAAAAGTCACAGATTATAAACAAGTGAGGTGGGGGTTGGGCAAGAGATAACAAAGGAGAAGGTGCAGATTGGACCAGGCCACATAGCTGACCAAAAGGTCACGGAGCAAAGGCAAACAATATGTTAATGGTGTGTTGAAAGACAAAGCATTAGTACAGATTAGGTGTGAATATACTGAATATTGAACATCAGCAAGTGCAAACCTGAAGAAAAACAACCTGAAAAAAACAGTGGGTAAGCAAACTGAACAAACTAAGATGAAATGAAATAAATGCAAAAAAAGATTGTAAAAAATGTAAAAAGGAATGCAAAAAAAAAAGAAGAAAAAATAACTAAAAATGACTAAAAATGAAAGTAAAGTGGGGGGCTGTCATGCTCTGAAATTATTGAACTCAATGTTCAGTCCGGCAGGCTGTAGTGTGCCTAATCGGTAGATGAGATGCTGTTCCTCGAGCTTGCGTTGATGTTCACTGGAACACTGCAGCAATCCCAGGACAGAGATGTGAGCATGAGAGCAGGGGGGAGTGTTGAAATGGCAAGCAACCGGAAGCTCAGGGTCCTGCTTGCGGACTGAGCGGAGATGTTCCGCAAAGCGGTCACCCAGTCTGCGCTTGGTCTCCCCAATGTAGAGGAGACCACACTGTGAGCAGCGAATACAGTATACTACATTGAAAGAAGTACAAGTAAATCGCTGCTTCACCTGAAAGGAGTGTTTGGGGCCTGGGATAGTGAGGAGAGAGGAGGTAAATGGGCAGGTATTAAACCTCCTGCGATTGCAAGGGAAGGTGCCCTGGGACGGGGACGAGGTGGTGGGGGTAATGGAGGAGTGGACCAGGGTGTCGCGGAGGGAACGATCCCTTCGGAATGCTGACAGGGGAAGGGAGGGGAAGATGCGACTGGTAGTGGCATCACGCTGGAGGTGGCGAAAATGGCGGAGGATGATCCTTTGGATACGGAGGCTGGTGGGATGAAAAGTGAGGACAAGGGGAACCCTGTCACGGTTCTGGGAGGGAGGGGAAGGGGTGAGGGTAGAGGTGCGGGGAATGGGTCGGACACGGTTGAGGGCCCTGTCAACCACAGTGCGGGGAAATCCTCGGTTGAGGAAAAAGGAGGTGATATCAGAAGCACCGTCATGGAAGGTAGCATCATCAGAGCAGATGCGTCGGAGACGGAGAAACTGGGAGAATGGAATGGAGTCCTTACAGGAGGTAGGGTGTGAAGAAGTGTAGTCAAGGTAGCTGTGGGAGTCAGTGGGCTTATAATGGATATTGGTAGACAACCTATCCCCAGAGATGGAGACAGAGAAGTCGAGGAAGGGAAGGGAAGTGTCAGAGATGGACCATGTAAAGGTGAGAGAAGGGTGGAAATTGGAAGCAAAGTTGATAAAGTTTTCTAGTTCGGGGCGGGAGCAGGAAACGGCATCGATACAGTCATCAATGTACCGGAAAAAGAGTTGGGGGAGGGGGCCTGAGTAGGACTGGAACAAAGAATGCTCGACATATCCCACAAAAAGACAGGCATAACTAGGACCCATGCGGGTACCCATAGCGACACCTTTTACTTGAAGGAAATGCATGGAGTTGAAGGAGAAGTTGTTCAATGTGAGAACAAGTTCAGCCAGGCGGAGGAGGGTGTTGGTGGATGGGGACTGGTTGGGCCTCTGTTCCAGGAAGAAGCGGAGAGCCCTCAAACCATCCTGGTGGGGGATGGAGGTGTAGAGCGATTGGACGTCCACCTACATTTATATAGTGCCTTTCATGACCTCAGGACGTGCCATTATGCTTTACAGCCAATGAAGTACTTTAAATGTAATCTCCATTATAATGTAGGAAATGTCGCAGTCAATTTGTGCAGAGCCAGGTCTTCCAAATAGCAATGAGAAAAGCATGTACAGTCTGCAAGGCAAACTAACCAATTTCCACGCAAAATCGTTCTTTGTTGACAAAATATGTGGTGCAAGGTCCTTATTTGGCAAAGGAACTCATACATGCCCCTCAGACTTTGCCGACTCATGCTCCCTAAATCTTCTATAAATATGCTAGAAATTTAAAAAGTGAATACAAAAAGACAAAAAAGAAAACGAATGACCAGAAAAATACTGCCTGCATTCTGCAGCACAGGGGGAGATGGTGTATACTTTTTTTTCCATCACTGTAATGTTCAAATAAAATTGGATGTTACAGCACAGTCATAAAACAATTGTTCTAACATTTTAAAATCCAAATATATGTATGTATGAAAATTTTTGTCCTGTAATAAAAAAACCTTACATTCTCTTAAAGCTGAGGAAATGGAAGCAGTGAGGAAAGTAAAACAGTACGGCATAAATTATATTCTTTAACTCTCAGTTTTCAATTACTTAATGAAACATTAGTTGCATTCTCAATACAGTAACTGGAGGGTAGAGGACAAACAAAGCTTCATGGGTAGAATGGGTCTCAATAAAAGGACCATTAAAAATTTGAGAACTGAAATAATGGTAAATCAGATTAACTGCATCAAGAAGAATTTAAAGAAATTAAAGCAGAGCCTGCTGTGCTGCCAGAAATTTATTTGCACCTTAGTTAGCTACTTTTGCAGCTACTTATCTATATGAATCCTTTCATGATGTTAGATGCACTAAAAAAGATTTTCACCCTTGCCAGTTAGGCAAACTGGTGGCAAACTGACCAATATCTTTCCAGGTGAAAGCTGTAGGCCATAAGAATGGCTGATGTTCCAGCATAAGAAAAGACCCAGCACGAAACTATAGGTCAGTTAGCCTAACATCTGTCAAAGGAAAAATGCTAGAATCCATTATTAAGGAGGTTATAGCAGGACTTTAGAAAATCCTAATGCCATCAGGCAGAGCCAACCTGTGAAAAGGAAAGGGAATTTGACAAATTTATTAGAGTTCTTTGAGGAAGTAACAAGCAATGTGGATAAAGGAGAACCTGTAGATGTGGTGTACTTGGATTTCCAAAAGGCATTCGATAAGGTGCCCCACCAAAGGTTACTACACAATATAAGGGTTCATGGTGTAGGGAGTAACATATTAGCATGGATAGAGGATTGGTTAGCTAACAGAAAGCGGAGAGTAGGGATAAATGGAGCATTTTCGATTTGGCAGGATGTGACTAGTGGAGTGCCACAGGGATCAGTGCTGGGGTCTCAACTATTTACAATCTATGTCAATAACTTGGATGAAGGGACTGAATGTATGGTAGCTAAATTTGCAGGTGACACAAACATAGGGATGAAGGTAAGTTGTCAAGAGGACATAAGGAGTCTACAAAGGGATATAGATCAATTAAGTGAGTGGACAAAAATTTGGCAGATGGAGTATAATGTGGGAAAATATGAACTTGTCCACTTTGGCAGGAAGAATAGAAAGGTAGATTATTATTTAAATGGGGAGAGATTGCAGAACCCTGCAGGACAGAGGGATATGGGCATCCTGGTACATGAATCACAAAAAGTTAGTATGCAGGTACAGCAAGTGATTAGTGTCATGGACTTGTATTATTTTTCTCCTCAGATTAAAAACAGTGTGTTTGCCTTTAAGTCTCTTAAAAACAGTGCACTTTTAAGGGAGGAGAACATTCGGGAGACAGTGTCACAGCTGCATTTTTGTTACCATGGGCAACAGCAGGAGAGGGGTCACATGGTATGATGTTTCCATTTTGACTGTGTGGAACTGGCAAAAAATGGCTGGAAGCAGTTAGTTCTGAGACACTTTTCCAGCAAGGTGATATGAAGAAAGGAGTTGTTTTATTCTTCAAGAAAAATTCTACAAAGCTACAAGCCATGTTAATTCCCTGAGGAAGGTAGAAAAGCTTTTCTTTTTCAACAAATTATTTGTATTGTTGTGCTCATCGTTGAAAGAACTGTTTAATGCTACTGCAGCTAAACTATTTGAATTGACTATCAGGAACAGAGTATTTTCATCAAATCCGGCTGAAGACTTCGAGTGAACTTTGATTTCCTTCACATCAGAAGACCTCATTCACCAGGAGCGTAAAATGCAAAAACCCACTTACTTATTTTATCCTTAACAGACAGCTAATCTCAAAACTACATTTTGAAAAAGCAATTAATTGTTATTTTTGAATGTATGTGGGTGAATGCGGGACTTAGATTAAATTAAGAAGTTACAAGGTCTTTGTTGTTGTCTAAAGATACCTGGTTTTGTCTGTTTCATTCTGGGGATATTAGAGTGTTTAATTTGGCTGTTTCTCAGATTTGGTGAAAACTTAATAATATGCTGCGACCTGTGGCGTGACGGAACTGAATTAACAGTGCGTTGCTCCCACCATGGTCGTAACATTAGGAAGACAAATGGAATGTTAATTGTTTGTCAGGGGAATAGAATAAAAGTAGGGAAGTTTTGCAACCGCTGGACTGGGCTTTGGTGAGACCACATCTGGAATACTGTGTACAGTTTTGGTCTCCTTACTTGAGAAAGGATATTAGAAGCAGTTCAGAGAAGTTTCACTCAACTAATGCCTAGGATGAAGGAGTTATCTTATGAAGAAAGGTTCAACAGGTTGGGCCTATATAAACTGGAGTTAAGAATGTGGGGGGTGATCTTATTGAAATATACAAGATCCTGAGGGAACTGGACAGGGTGGATACCAGGAGGAAGTTTCCACTTATGGGCAAGAATAGAACTAGGGGACACACTTTAAAAATTAGGGATCTCTCATTTAAGACGGAGATGAGAATTTTTACTCAGAGGGTTATAGTCTGTAGAATTCGCTTCTTCAGAGAGCAGAAGAAGCAGGGTCACTGAATATATTCAAGATGGAGTTAGATAGATCCTTGATAGACAACGGAGTCAAGTGTGATTGGGGGCGGGGGGGGGGGGGGACAGCAGGCGCAAAGAGAGACAGAAAAATGGAGTGGAGGCCACAATCAGATCAACCATGACCTTTATCAAATGGCACAGCAGGCTCAAGGGGCCAAATGGCCTACTGCTCCTAATTCGTATGATCATATGTTCAAGCCTGTAAAGGAAAGATGCACAGAGAGTCACAGGTGTGAGGTTAAACGACTTCCATCCTCTTCTCCTTCCTCAGATTCTGAGAAATCAATAGCGGGGGGCACTGTGCACAACTGAATCTTGCAAAATTCATATTCTTTGACCAGTCCCAACTGGGCTTGCAGCATACTAGGTTCTAGGGTATTTCATCCAAAACCAGTATCATTTCTATCGTAGGTAGCCTTCCCCTGTTAATACTGATTGAATTGGCATTTTGCATCCAGCCACGTGGCATGTTTAGCCTATCATGATCACTGCCATAGACTCAAATTCCTCTGAGAAAAAGACACATTACTCAATAACTTGCTATCCATCTTAACTCTTTCAACAGTTGTCAATGCCAATGCTTGGCTGGTTGGAGAAACAGAGGCTTCCAAGTTCTCTCTCTCCCATTCTACTAAAATCCAGACTCTTTTACAGAATATTCAAATAATATTTTTCTCCACATATTATCAAATCATTACACTGTTCTAACCCAGCATCTGCTCCAGTCCTGTGTTTCACACATTTAAAATGGTAAAATGACCCAAATTTTATAATGCATTTCAGTCAAGCCTCATCCCCAATTACACCGTGGAAACATGAATTGGGCCGCTTTTAGATATGTGATAGCTTACTATAAAATTTGGGTATGCTCATGTTTTTCAGCCCCTTTTCGTGCTGCCTGCTATCCAGCATGTGTGCTAGCATATTAGCTGAAGCTGCTTCTGTTCATAACCAAGTCCTGGCTACATATAAGAAAAGTATAATTGATTTCTCAACCCTACTTCCTTCTGCATCTAGCCCTCAAAAAAATGTTTGATCATTAAACTACAGTGCTCATGCATTATAGTGCTGTCCAAAACACAAGTTTTGTTGCAGTTACTATTGATCACCACCACCTGTGCTACCAGACACCATGGGCAGTATTTTATGACTAAGCTGTTGATCCTGCCGATGGGACCGCAAGCAGGTGTGGCTTTTATTGGGGCCACGAGTGGCCGGCCGCAGGTGATCAAGCGCCAGCTGGCCAACTAAGACGAATGAGGCACAGAGGCTGACTAATTACTGGACGATGGCAGGGGCGGATGTCGAGATGCCGGCATTAGCTGACACTGCGGCAGGTGCTGGCGCCATTTTTAATGGGGTGCCAGACCTGCATTCAATGTCGATGACCTCATTAATAGGATTTCCAGAGTGCTAAAAGGCTGCAGAGTAATGGTGGTCCCACACTTCATTGATGCCTCCCTCCAGATGCTCTTACAAGCTGCCAGGGAAAGGTAGGCGATTCTCTTCCCTAGGGATGAGGAGGATGAGAATTGGGAGCCTGACCAAGCAAGCCTAGCTGCAGATTGTGGAGATGATCAGCAGCCATAGGGTCACAACAAAGACCTGGATTCAGTGCTGCTCACCAGGCATCCAGTGCCTACAGGGAGCTCCAACGTAGGGTTGTGTGTTCTGTCAGGAGGGACACTCTTGACCTTTCAGTTTCTCTGATCGCTCATGCAGGTCATGCGGAACCTACTTGAAGAGCCTCGGAGACTGTGGGAGAACCTGCCACCTTTGATGGGGGAGGACAAAACCTGAGAGGTCCATCGTCACCTTATACCCCTCCACCCATGCAGTTACTGATGTCAGCAGGTATTGCGCTCACGTTCAGATTCTGGCACACAAGCTGGTGAGCGCAGCACAGACATGCTCGAACAGTCCAGGCCTCTGATAGTCGGAGGAAAGGGCCAGGCCTGTGCTGAGCCTCAGGATCATGACATGCCTCTGGTGTCTCCAGCTTCAAAGGAAATCTGCAGTGAGAAGTCAGGTAACATATAGCAGATATGCCAGAGGCTATGTGTGCCCAAGCACGGACGACGGAGGAGTCCATCCAGGCCTTGAGCGCTATGTTGTTTCTGACTGGTGGACAAGTGGATTCCTTCATTGAGAGATTCACGGTACTGCTGGAGAGGCATGTCCAGCAAAGCACTCAGTGTCCAGAGAACATTTGTGGAGACCTGCACACCCTCGTCTTGACCATGAACTCAGGCAGTAGTGGCAAGGTAAGAGGGGGGCAGGGGACCTAGAGTCACCATCAGGTCCTCTACACTCAGGTCAGCAGGGAGGCAGAAGTCTGCCTTGCAAGGGAGGTGGAGCGGCTGCCCACCGCTGCTCGGGGCCCATCTCTGGGTGCTCCTGGTGTGGCCAAAATTCTGCTACCCCTCACATCAATGCCTCCATCATCCCCAACGACAGACAGTGTTACTGTTTCTGTGCAGGAGGCCCCCAATATGCTAACACCCACCAGGCCCAAGGCAATCAGATGTCGACTGCCAAAGTCATCCCTAGCCAAGGGGCAGGAAGGTCAGCAGCCTGCCTCCACTTCAGCTGACAGCACAGGGGGAGCACCTCGTAGGAGTGCATGCAAAAGAATGAAGAGCACATAGAAGCACAGGGTATTAACTGGTGAATGTGTACTAAAGATGGAAAGGGAAGCGTTTGCTATCACTGTTAGTAAAGAATTTTTTCCAACAGAAGATCGCCTTCCTATTTCAATACTTTGTTTCAACCCTGCCTCTGTGAAGAGGTTTGACATGATCATGTTGAGATGGGTCCAGTCTGGACCCTTGCCAGCTGAGCACGGCGCAACTGATCAATGAACGATTGTTTTCTGAAGGAAAGAAGGTAACAACAGGGATGCATAAATGCAAATCTTTATTGGTCAATGTACAACTGGCAGTAAGGATTAAAGGAAACACAAATGTATAAAAGGCATCACAAGTCTCCCTTTCAGGTGTCTCATGGTGTCTCTCCTGTTGTCCCTGGTGTCCTTCATCTGGCGATGCCTGGACAGCTTCCTCCCCGGGTCCTCATTGTCTGAGGAGGCAGCTTGCTCCTCACAGTCATTGCCTCCCTCCTCTGTAGCTTCAGGTTGTGCAGTGCACAGCAGACACCACGTTATGCAAGACCCTTGCCGGGGCATAATGAAGGGCTCCACAGGACCGATCTAAGCACCCGAATCTCACCTTCAGCAGACTAATGGCCTGCTCTATGGTCACACATGTTGTTCCATGGCAGGAGTTGTACCTTTCCTCTGCATCTGTGTGTGATTTCCTCACAGGCATCAGTAGCCATGTCCTCCTTGGGTCGCCGTCGTCGCCAAGGATCCAACCCTGAAGGCACGCTGTGGCCGGAAAAGCTCTGGCATCTTCCCAGGAAGTGTGCACAGACCTGCAGGATTCATTTACGGTGGTTGCAGACCAGTTGTACATTGAGGGAGTGGAAGCCCTTCCTGTTGATGAAGGCTGCTGGCTGGTGTTCAGGAGCGTTGGCGGCCACACGTGTGCTGTCGATCACACCTTACACCTGGGGGAGTTCAGAGATGACCCCAAACCAGACGAACCTCTCAGTTTGAGAGTTGGGATCCATGTGGAAGCACACAGTCGCCTGTCCCCCGAAAAGAGGATTGGTTACCTCCTTGATACAAAGATAGGCTGCTGACCAGTGAGTTGTCACAGATGACTCTACTGAATCCTTGGAATTGGATTTCCACCAAGTCCTCTGGGGCACAGCCCGTCCTACATTATAGGGCATAGGTCAGTGACAGACTCCCCAGACACACAGAGTCTTCATTGGCACTGCCTCTCGGACATCTGCAGGTAGTTGAGCCTCGACCAGTAGACCCTCTCTGGAGGGTACTTTCTTTTGCAGGGCAGGCAGCCACCTGTCTTTGCCCTCTGCTGCCTTCACCACGGTCTAGATGCTGCTGCTGATCCTCCTGTGGTCTCACAGTTTGATGCAGTGCCGCTGCCTCTTTTTTGAATTCATTCATGGCATGTGGGCGTCGCTGGCAAAGCCAGCATTTATTGCCCATCCCTAATTGCCCTTGAGAGGGTGGTGGTGAGCTGCCTTCTTGAACCACTGCAGTCCATCTGGGGTAGGTACACCCACAGTGCTGCTCGGAAGGGAGTTGCAGGATTTTGACCCGACAACAGTGAAGAAAAGGTGATATAGTTCCAAGTCAGGATGGTGTGTGGCTTGGAGGGGAACTTGCAGGTGGTGGTGTTCCCATGTCCTAGTCCTTCTAGGTGGTAGAAGACGCAGGTTTGGAAGGTGCTGTCTAAGGAGCCTCGGTGCGTTATAGAGTTATACAGCACAGAAACAGGCCCTTTGGCCCATCATGTCTGTGCCGGCCATCAAACACCTATCTATTCTCATCCCATTTGATGGTACACACTGCTGCCACTTTGCCTCCCTCAACCAGGGAGGCTCTGAAGCCCCATGATTCCCATGTGCTGTTAAAATTTAAAACTAATAAAATTGCTGTCAATAGGCCTCTTAAGGATCTTAACCATCGATGTCTGATCTCTGCCCTCCATGCTTGCCACCATTGATAAAATCAGGATGGGACACCAGACTTCCTGCCCGACATTGCCCATCCTGATACTATGCCCCACCCAACCTCCATTCCAGAGGTCAGTGCAAAATTCAGCCCCACATCTGCTGGGTGTGCATTTTTCCTATCACCTTACTGTACACCTTATTTTCATTTTCCAACTTCTGGTTAATCAACTTTTGGGATCATAACTGCATACCAAAATGCAATAATACTGTACCAAGCAAACAGAAGAGAACTAAATTCCACCTTGACAGAGTTACACGGCAGAGAAAAATCAGTCTATCAGCATCCTGAAATGCCAAAACCAAACACCAGCACTAAAACGCCATCAGCTACACAATTTCCCACCATCGTACTTTCATGATATAGACTGCAGCAACTGCATCATCAAATTACTTTCTTGAAGGGCATTTGAGGGTTTGTTTATTGTCTGTGCATCTTCTGTCTGTTATAAAAGCAGTCACACCCTCAAAATGTCACTGAATGGCACAGGTTGAATAAGTTAATGATACAGCTCAAGTAAACACAGGATATAACCGAAGACAGCAAATACAATTTTCTACTTCAAACATAGCAAACTAGGTTTAACAACCAAGTACCATAGGAGTTGAGTTAAAAATGTAAACGCCAATGTGAAATTGGTCCTGAACAATGTATGAAGGGAGGAGGGTGCACAGTTTACAATAAAAATCAGATTTATGATCAAATCGAGTCATAGAGAGATATAGCACCGAAACAGGCCCTTCGGCCCACTGAGTCCGTGCCGACCATCAACCACCCATTTATACTAATCCTACATTAATCCCATTTTCCCTCTCATATCCCCTCAATTCTCCTACCACCTACCTACACTAGGGGCAATTTTTACAATGGCCAATTTACCTATCGACCCATTGTTGGCATGTGGGAGGAAACCCACGCGGTCACAGGGAGAACTTGCAAACTCCACACAGGCAGTGCCCAGAACTGAACCTGGGTCACTGGAGCTGTGAGACTGCGGTGCTAACCACTGCGCCATTGTGCTGCCCAATAGGCTTTTAATAATTTCTTAACATGCTTATCAGTAAACTATTATCCCCAAATTATAGAAAAATCTAAATTTTACTGTATTTTAAATGATACTCAACAGTGCCAAGTTTTACACATGTATGAAACCTAAAAACAGTGAATACTGTAATAGATCACAGCCACATAAGACAAGCATCATGCACAAGACAATGCAGAAAGCTGAACAGTATTATTCTGCACCATTTTGTACACACTACACAGCAGTTTAAATTTTGTGCAAGTTTTAAAATCAATCCAATACTAAAGACAATGCCTATGCTGTTTTAGTTTTACATTTTTTCCTTTCCTCTTAAGAGTGCGCACTCCTTGCTGTGCTATCCTAGCATGCTAATTACCCAATTGTATCTCACCCAAGTGACTAATTCGTCCGAGAGTCTTGGCATGAGTACTGACAGCTGATTTCAATACAAAGGAGCATCACAGCCAAGCTAGATTTTGTCCCTGCCCAACAATCACACACATGCACCTGCAACATTGCTTACTGCAATGCAAATTAGGAATGCAAATTCTCAATCACATACTTCCCCACGCCCTTCACCCCCAACCGAGGGGAACTGAGGTCAACTGTAGTGCCCCCTATTCCTGCTCTGCTTGATATCAATTAAATCTGTAGAGACATAGGATCAAACCTGTGATGTCCCAAGTAGCTCACGACACAGACTTAAAGCCACCAGGAAAGCATCCAATGCTATTTTTAAATAATGTGTTAAACATCACAAATTTAAAAAAATGATAACCAAACATATTCTCTGTAAAAAGTTGCAAGTAGGAATTATTTCCATCAATACAGAAAAGAATTTCCCAAGGGAAAATTAGTGCCCAAGAAAAATTCATGCATCAATTGGACCCCTACAGAAGCATTGCTAGAATGTTATCAACATTCTTACACTTGCTAGTCCATTACTACGCATTGAATTCAAACTACCTAGATGCTTTTTTGATCAGAATATATTCATGTACCTCCAAAATATATCAGCTAACATATTTACAACCAGTTGTCAACAGCTTTACAATGAATGGAATTAGTAATTTCACAGCAATACATCTGAATTTAATAAAAACTGAGCCCAACTACTCGAAGATTTCAGAAAACAAACACAATTTTTAAAAAGCATCCCAATAAATTTGTTTAAATAAAAAACAAAATATTGCAGATGCTGGAAATCGGAATTAAAAAAACAGAAACAGCTAGAATTACTCAGTAGGTCAGGCAGCATCTGTGGAGAAAAGGATGTCAGTCAGTCAACATTTCAGGTCTAAGACCCCAAGCTCAGTGGTAGCATTCTCACTGAGTCACAAGGTCATGGATTCTAGTCGCATTCCAGACACGAGCACATAATCTAGTCTGATATTTCGGTATCCTGCTGAGGGGGTGCGGCAAGCCGTCATCTTTTGGTTGAGATGCTAAAATATGGTCGGTAAGCTCTCTCTGGTGGATGTAAAAGATCTTGTGCCATAAAGAGCAGCAGTGGAGTTCTCTTGGTGTCCTGGTCAACATTTATCCCTCGACCAACATCACGACAACATATTATTTGGTGATTTACCACTTTTTGTTTGTAGGGCCTCGAGTACCTGGAGTATTCTATATTGTTTTGGTCTCCTCATCTAAGGAAGGATATACTTGCTAGACAGGGAGTGCAACAGAGGTTCACCAGACTAATCCCTGGAATGGCAGGACTGTCTTATAAGGAGAGATTGAGGAAACTGGGCCTGCATTCTCTAGAGTTTTCGAAGAATGAGGGGTGATCTCATTGAAACTTACAAAATTCTTACAAGGCATGACAGGGTGGATGTAGATAGGATGTTTCCCCTGGCTAGTGAGTCTAGAATCAGGGGACTAAGTCTCAGAATAAGGGGTAGACCATTTAAGACTGAGATGAGGAGGAATTTCTCCACTCAGAGGTTGTTGAGTCTTTGGAATTCTCTACCCCAGACGGCTATGGAAGCTCAATCATTAAGCATGTTCAAGACAGAAATCCATGGATATCTGGATACGAATGACATCAACGGATATGGAGATAGTGTGGGAAAGTGGCATTGAGGTAGATGATCAGCCATGATCTAAGTGAATGGTGGAGCAGGTTCGACGGGCTGAATGGACCACGCCTGCTCCTATGTTGCTCTGCGCACATTTGCCTACAATAGTGACTACACTTTATTGGTTGACAAGCACTTTGAGATGTCCTGAGGTCATGAAAGATGCTACACAAATGCATGCAATTTCTTCCAGTGCTAGAACAGTCGAGAGTTAATGTTAGAGGAGGTGGATTTGTTTTTTTTAAAAAAAAAGAGACATTTTAACTGATACTTACAATATTTTAGTCTCAAATTAAAAGGTAGTCATCTTCCTGATTCCTACAAAATTTTGGGCATTTCTTTCAAGTTGTAGCAAGGTAACTCTGCTAATTTCTTTCATGTATTGGGGGGTAGAATCGGCTGGACCAGCATAAAAGATTGGGGAATTTTAAATGTAACCGAGTTACACCCAAAACCATTAACGCTGAAATTTCTGTGATCATTTACGCTGGCTGCAGGTTCAATTCGCTGGGAGAAGGCCTTGCCCATGCCACGCCTCTGGCTAAAATTGACAGTTTCTGCCAATAGCACTAGTTAAGGAAGGTTCGATAAATGGTGCTAATTTCCTTAGGCAAACAGGCATGAGTAGCCATATTTTAAAGTTCCTTTATATCAAAAAAATGTAATTTACTAAGAAACTGACTAACAATTTTTTTTAAATAGGTTATCTTAGATCAAATTTCTGATGTGACGGACTGGACACCATTATGAAAAATGTTTTTTTTTGTGCTACACCTATTTTCAGCTGTATTAATAGCACTGCGCCAGGTTACCACTTTTAACTACATCAAGGAATAATTTTCAATGGAAAGAAGATTATTACATTCAGTTATGCTAACTGATTGTGCTGGTTCATGGAAAATTTTAAGTTTATGATTACGCCAATGATTTTAGCAAAAACTTGAACTGTAACCTAACCAGTGCAATTCCGAGCACATCTTGGGTGTAATTTCCTGATTATACCCAAAACTCTACTCCATTGTTTTCTGAAGGGAGGCTGAGTAAATATGTAAGACTTATTTTAATAATAGCCTGTGTATAGTTACTGAACTTCTATGTTAACCAATATGTTGAGCGTTAAATTCCACTATCTAGCTTGTGATTTTGATCACCCAGAATTCTCAAATCTGCTGCCATGGATTTTAATGGATGTGATGTACTTCAAACCTTCTGCTGTAGTCCTCATTTAAAAAATTGGAAAGAGAGGGAGAAAAGTAAAATAGAAAGACCAAGGAAAGCAAGTGAATGAAAGAGAGAGAGAGCGGACCTGCGTGAGAAGGGCAGTGATGGTAGGAGATAAAAACCGGCGGCATAGAGCCCCTTCTACCTGTCAGCTGAAGTGTGACATCACAGGAAAACAGGTAGGTGATTGGTGGGTATCTCTTCCGTGTCTCTTTTGTTTGGCCAAGTGGTTTAAGTCGAGACGTTATTACAGCTGAAGAGTACAGTTAAGAAATTCACTTTTAAAATATATAACATCCAAATTAATAATTAAATAGAATAGAGATGGCTGGGCAGGTGATGTGTTGCAGCTGTACTATGTGGCAGCTAGTGCGATCCACGGTGGCCACATCTGCAGCGAGTGTTGGCTGCTTGAGGACTTTCGGCTCAGAGTTGATGAGCTGGCGTCTGAGCTGCAGACACTGCGATACATCAGGGAGGGGCAGTGTTACCTTGACACTGTTTCAGGAGACAATCAGACCCCTTAGATTAATTACATCAAATTTGGACTGTGGTCAGGGACAGGAGGGTGTGACTGAAAGTTAAGGCAGATATGGGAATTCAGAATTTAGCTTTGGAGGAGCCTCAGCCAGTGCCCTTATCCAACAGGTATGATGTTCTTGCTCCCGGTGTAGACGAGGGCACAGACTTCAGGGAGGAGGAGCGAAGTGACTACAGTACCGTGGTTCAGAGCGCCATTCAAGTGGGGCGGGAAAAAAGAAATGTAGTAGTAATAGGGGATAGCACAGTTAGGGGAATAGATACTGTTCTCTGTAGCAAAGACAGGGAGTCCCGAAGGCTGTGTTGCCTAACTGGTGCCAAGGTTAAGGACATCTCTTCTGGGCTGGAGAGGAACTTGGAGTGGGAGGGGAAGGATCCATTTGTCATGGTCCATGTAGGTACCAACGACATAGGTAGGACTAGGAAAGAGGTTCTGCTGAGTGACTATGAGCAGCTCGGGGCCAAATTAACAGAATCTCAAAAGGTAATAATCTCCGGATTACTACCTGAGCCACGTGCAAATTGGCGTAGTGTAAATAAGATTAGAGGGGTAAACGCATGGCTCAAACATTGGTGTGGGAGAAATGGTTCCGATTCATGGGGCACTAGCACCAGTACTAGGGAAGGAGAGAGAGCTGCTCCATTGGGACGGGCTTCATTTGAACCACGCTGGGACCAGTGTCCTGGCGAATCGTATAACTAGGGTTGTGGATAGGACTGTAAACTAATTAGTCGGGGGAGGGTTCAATTGAAGGGAAGTTTAAAAAAATCAAAAAGAAACGAGAGCAGAGCTGCAGGGTAGTGAAGAGGCGAACGATAATCAAAGTGTGACAGGAAGGGGCAGAAAATATAATCACGAGTGCAGCAGAAATTAGAACCAGAATGAGTAATAATGGTAAGAAGTCAAAGCTTAAGGCTCTTTATCTGAATGCACACAGCATTTGTAACAAGATAGATGAGTTAACGGTACCAATAGTAATTAATGAGTATGACTTGATAGCTATTACAGAGATGTTGTTACAGGGTGACCAAGACTGGGAACACAATATTCAAGGGTATTCGACGTTCTGGAAAAATAGGCAAAAAGGAAAACGAGGTGGGGTAGCTTTGTTAATAAAGGAAGCTATCAGTGCAGTGGTGAGTAGTGATATAGGTGTAATAGACTGTGATGTGGAATCAGTTTGGGTGGAAATAAGGAATAGCAAGGGGAGGAAGTCATGGGTGGGAGTCGTCTATAGGCCCCCGAAGAGTTGCCTCACTGTAGGACAAAGTATAAATCTGGAAATAATGGAGGCGTGTAAGAAGGGCGCTACAATTGTCATGGGTGATTTTAATCTGCATATTGACTGGACAAATCAAATTGGCAGAAGTAACATGGAAGACGAATTTGTAGAGTGCATCAGGGATTGTTACGTAGAGCAATACGTTGCAGAACCTACCCGGGAACAGGCTATTTTAGATCTAGTAATGTGTAATGAGCTAGGATTAATAAGAGATATCGTAGTTAAGGATCCTCTAGGGGGTAGCGATCACAACATGGTAGAATGTCAAATTCAGTTTGAGGGCAAGCAACTCTGGTCTCAAACCAGGGTCCTCAACTTAAACAAGGGCAATTACAGAGGTATGAAGAAAGAGTTGTCTAAAGCAAGCTGGGAAAATAGACTAAGGGGAAGGTCAGGCAGACATTTAAGCAGATATTTCATAATGCTCAGCAAAAATTTATCCTGGTCAAAAAGGAGGACTCAATGAGCTGGATGAACCACCTGTGGTTAACAAAGGCAGTCAAGGAGAGTATCCAATCAAAAGCTAAGGCATACAAAGTGGCAAAAACTAGTGGGAGGCCAGAGGATTGGGAATTTCTTTTAGGAACCAGCAGCAGATGACTAAAAAGCTAATAAAGAGAGAGAAATTTGATTATGAAAGTAAATTGGCAAGAAACATAACAAACAAGTAGCAAGAGCTTCTATGGGTATATAAACAGAGTAACTAAAGTGAGCGTGGGACCCTTGGAGGATGAGACTGGAGAAGTGATAACAGGGAAATGGCAGATAATTAAAACCAATATTTTGCATCGGGCTTCATGGTGGAGGACACTATAAACATCCCACAGATATCAGATAAGCAAGAAGCTAATGGGAGGAAAGATCTTGTAACAGTCTCTACCACAAGGGACAAAGTATATAAAAGCAGACAGGTCGTCAGGACCTGATGGTCTACATCCAAAGGTTTTAAAGGAGATGGCTGCAGAGATAGTGGAGGCACTGGTCAAAATATTCCGGAACTCACCGGATTCCAGGAGGGTCCCAGCAGATTGGAAAACCGCTAATGTGATGCCCCTGTTCAAGAAGGAAGGGAGACAAAAAGCAGGAAACTACAGGCCAGTCAGCCTAACATTGGTTGTTGGGAAAATGCTGGAGTCCATTATTAAGAAAGAAATAGCAGGACATCTAGAAAAGCTTAACGCAATCAGAGTCACAGTTTTGTGAAAGGGAAATCACATCTGACAAATTTGCTAGAGTTCTTTGAGGATATAACAAGCAGAGTTGATAAAGGGGAATCGGTAGATGTGGTGTATTTAGATTTCCAGAAGACATTCGATAAGGTGCCACATAAAAGATTATTGCACAAGATAGGAGCTCACGGTTTTGGGGGTAACGTATTAGCATGGATTGAGGATTGGTTAACTCACAGAAGACAGAGAGTCGGGATTGATGGGTCTTTTTCAGGTTGGAAAGACGTAACTAGCGAGTGCCACAAGGATCAGTCCGAGGGCCTCAATTATTTACTATCTATATTAATGACTTGGTGGAGGAGGCAGAGTGTAATATATGCAAATTTGCTGATGATACAAAAATAGGTGGGAGGGCATGTTGTGATGAGGACATAAAGAATCTGCAAAGAGATATAGATAGGTTGAGTGAGTGGGCAAAACTTGGCAGATGGAGTTTAATGTAGGAAAATGTGAGGTCATGCACTTTGGTAAGAAGAATCAAAAAGCAGACTATTATTTAAATGGAGAGAGACTACAAAAAGATGCAGCACAGAGGGATCTGGGTGTTCTTGTGCATGAAACAAAAAAAGTTAGCATGCAGGTGCAGCAAGGAATGAAGGCAAATGGAATTTTGGCCTTTATTGCTAGGGGGTTGGAGTTTAAAAATAGGGAAGTCTTGTTACAGCTGTCCAGGATGTTGGTGCGGTCGCACCAGGAGTACTGTGTACAGTTTTGGTCCCTGTATTTAAGGAAGGATATACTGGCATTGGAGGCATTTCAAAAGAGATTCACTCGGTTGATTCCTGGGATGATGGGGTTGACTTATCAAAAACAGTTAAACAGGTTAGGCCTTTGTTCATTAGAGTTTAGAAGAATGAGGGGTGATCTTTTTGAAACGTACAAGATTCTGAGGGGGCTTGACAGGGTAGATGTTGAGAAGATGTTTCCATTAGTGGGGCAATCTCGAACTAGAGGACATAGTTACAGAATAAGGAGACACTCATTTAAAACCAAGATGCAAAGGAACTTTTTCTCTGAGGGTAGTGAATGTCTGGAATGCTCTACCCCACAGAATTCTAGAGGCTGGATCACAAAGTATTTAAAAGGGGAGATAGATAGATTTTTGAAATATCAGGAAGTTGAGGGCTATGAGGAGCTGAGGTCTGGGGCAGATCAACCATGATCTTATTGAATGGCGGGGCAGGCTTCAGAGGCCAAATAGCCTACTTCTGCTCCTATTTCTCATGTTCTATGAAGCAGAGCAGAGGAAATGAGGGCAGATAGATGAGACAAAGGGAGGAAATTTTTTCATGAGACATGCAAAGAAGAGATTCGAGACTAAGAACAAGAAAGAGGACTTGAGAGTAAGAAATAGAAAAAGTAAGGAAGGGGGCTAAAAGGGAACAAGACAGAAGGATGAGAGAGAGCGCGAGAGCACGACAGCATGAAAATGGGTACAATCCATATTTCAAGCAAACAGCCGAAAACACAGGACGTCAAAAATCACATTAATGGGCTAGTATTCAACATTTATTGTTGTATACTTGTAATTAAGTAAGAATATCAGTGAGCATACCAGTACACTATATTTAAAGCTTGTGGCTCTCCAGTAGTATATCACTTCTCTTCTGCCTCTTCAACTTGAAAAAGGTTGGATACCCCTGAACTAGAGTTGCAGGACAGCAATCCTGATCTAGAGCTGCAGCTTATTCCTCCCTTCACTAGAGATGTAGCCACTTACAGCATTTTCACCACTATCCTGGTTGAAATCAGCTCATTCAGCACAACAACGACTTACATTTACATTTAACAGAGTAAAACACCAAGACGCTCAACAAGGGCAATATGAATTTAAAAAATCAATGTTTATTTACACTGAGCCAAAGGAGAAATCAGGATAACCAAAAGCTTGATCAAGGAGGTAGGATTCTTTTATTTTTTAAGGAGCATTTTTAAAAAAAGAGGGGAGAGGTGGAGATGAAGATGGCAGACTGGCCAGGAGAGCATTGGAAAAATCACATTTAGAGATAGTTAAGACACGGATGGAGTCAAGCAATGTTACACAGGTGGAAGTAGGCAGTCTTGGTGACAGTGTGGACTCAATTTGGGGTCAAGCACAACACCAAGGTTGAGAATGGTCTTACTCAGCTTGACAGTTACCAGGGATGGAAATGGTGGACAGAGAACGGAATTTGTGGCGTGGACTGAAGACAATGGCTTTAGGCTTCCCAATACTTAGTTGGAGGAAAATTTCTTTCAATTCAATATTGGATGTCAGACGAGCAGTGAGACAAATCAGACAGCTGAGAGGTTCAAGAAACCAGTGGAGAGATCGAGCTGAGTGTTGTTGGCATACATGTGGAAGCTGATGTGTTTTTGGATGATATCGCGAAGGAATAGCACGCAAGTGAGAAATAGAAGAGGGAACAAGAATAGATCCTTAAGGAATTCCAGAGGTAACAGAGCGAGTGGAAAAAGAAGCCATTGCAGGTTATTCTCTGGCTATGATTAGAAAGATAAGAATGGAACCAAGCCACAACAGCTTCATCCACTTGAATGAGGGAGGAGAGGCATTGGAGGAGGCTGTGATCAACTGTGTTGCAAGTTGCAGATAGATTGAGAATGATGAGAAGGGATAGTACCTGAGGAAACAGTTAACAATCTCAGCTAACATCGGGCACAGTAAGGGAAATTGATTGGTCAGCCATTTGGTTGGAACAGGATTGATGCAGCAGGAGGTAGGTCTCACAGACAAGATGAGCTCAGAGAAAGCATTACAGCAGTTGGGATGGAATCTAGAGCAGCACGCGAGTACAGGGCTAAGACAGCAGGGAATGTTTGGGAACATTTTCCTCCAACGGGTAGGGGAAAGAGGGAAGCAGCTGGACAGCTTAAAGAATGGTCTCAATCTTTGTGACAAAATGTCCACGTGTTCCTCACTTTTTAAAAAAATTATTCGTTCTTGGGATGTGAGAATTGCCCATCCCTAATTACCCTCGAGATGATGTTGGGGAGCTGCCTTCGTGAACTGCCGCAGTCCATGTGGTATAGGTACACCCACAGTGCTGTTATGGAGGGAGTTCCAGGATTTTGAACCAGCAACACTGAAGGAGCAGCGATATAGTTGCAGATCAGGATGACGTGTGACTTGGAGGGGAACTTGCAGGTGGTCGTGTTCCCATGCATCTGCTGCATTTGTTCTTCTAGACGGTAGAGGTTGCAGGTTTGGAAGGTGCTGTTGAAGAAGACTTGGCGAGTTGCTGCAGTGCATCCTGTAGATGGTACATACTGCTGCTACTGTAAATCGGTGGTGGAGGCAGTGAAAGCTCAAGGTGGTGGATAGGGTGACGATCAAGTGGACTGCTGTGTCCTGCATGCTGTCGATCTTCTTGAGCGTTGTTGGAGCTGCACTCATCCAGGCAAGTGGAGCGTATTCCATCACACTCCTGACCTTTGCCTTGTAGATGGTGGACAGGAGGTAAGGGTGCAGGAGGCAGAGGAGAATGGTTTAAGACAGTTTGTAGTAGAGAAAACAATGCAAAATTGTTACATTGTAAACATCTTGGTCTGTGAGATTGAGTATATGCTGCATTTACCCATAAAGCCATTTGGGGGTATTTAATCATTTTCAGTTTAATAGTCTCAGGTTGGGAATTAAGGGTGATGACATTTTGCAAACACACTGGAGTATAGTTGGGAGTATTTTATTGGAAGCAATGCAATCAATAACGCAATCAACCTGGAAATGGAATCAAGTCATATCAACAATTTGATCACTGAATTTTCATTGAAGTTTTCTCACGCACACCAAACCAGTTCCTATCATTCTATCAGTAAGACACATTTATAGGCTCCTTTTAAATTTTAAACATGTCAATACTTGGGGAATTAAAAAAAATCAGATAACATAACACAAATGATTTTCAATTGAAACAGGTGATCCATGTGGAACCATATGGCAATGTGACTGCTTAGATGTGCAACTGTAGTGTTACAACACCAGTGTTTATTACTCTTGTGGAATTACAATATTAAATTGGACTGCAAAAAGTGGTTCGAAAAACATGATGCAAATAAGGATCAAGATTTCACTGAGTTTTTGAAAATAAGCTGATGCAGTGTGGTAAGCACCTATAGTCATGTATTACATATTTTTGCAGTTAATACAACTTTTTTTCTATTTGCTGAAATGCTAAATAAAATGGAAATTTATTATGCAAGAGAGTTTCTTTTTAAGTAAATGTCAAAAATTAGACTTTAGGTTTTGTTTTGCTAACAATTTATATTGACTCTCTAGAAATGGGCAGGGTCACATCTACTACTACACATTAACTCCAGAAAGCCAGTAAGCAGTCACATACAACATAAAGAATAAAGGAAAATAATGCATTTATATAACACCTTGCACAAAACAAAAATCACTAAAAGAAGCAACGCAGGTTAATAAGACCATAAAAAAAAGCACTGGGGCAGCACAGTGGCGCAGTGGTTAGCACTGCAGCCTCACAGCTCCAGAGACCCGGGCTCAGTTCTGCGTACTGCCTATGCGGAGTTTGCAAGTTCTCCCTGTGACCGCGTGGGTTTCCGCCGGGTGCTCCGGTTTCCTCCCACAGCCAAAGACGTGCAGGTTGATAGGTAAATTGGCCATTGTAAATTGCCCCTTGTGTAGGTAGGAGAATGGTGGGGATGTGGTAGGGAATATGGGATTAATGTAGGATTAGTATAAATGGGTGGTTGATGGTCGGCACGGACTCGGTGGGCCGAAGGACCTGTTTCAATGCTGTATCTCTAAATAAATAAATAATAAATAAATTTCTAGACGGTTATAATTGAAAAGCAGAAAAGTTATGTTAAACTTGTGTAGAATCTTGGTTAGGCCACATTTTGAGTTCTGTGAACAGTTCTGACTTCCATATTATAGAAAGGACACAGTGGCACTGGAGAAGTTACAAAAAATTTACTAGAATGATTCCCAAGAGGTTATACCTATCAAGTAAGATTGTACAAGCTGGGCCTCTTTTCTCAAGGAATAGAGAAGACTGAGGGGTGACTATTAGAATTCTTGAAAATAATGCAAGGCATTGATAGGTAGATGTAGAGAAGATGTTTCCATATGTGCTGACCAGAACTAAGAGCTATAAATATTAATAAATTCAGTGAGGAATTCAGCAGAAACCTCTTTATTTAGTGCACTTAGAATGTTAAACTCACTACCACAAAGAGTAATTGAGGAAAATAGCATAGATGCATTTAAAGAAAAGCTAGATAAGCAAATGAAAGAGAAAAGGAGTAGAAGGATATGTTGATGGGGTTAGAAGAAAGATGGAAGGAGACTCGTGTGGAGCATAAATACTGGCATTGATCTACTGGGCCGACTGGCCTGTTTTTGTGCTGTAACTAACTTGTAATACTTATCCCATCCCTCAGAAATATCTCAAGATGCCTGACATAGAATGAATTTACAACACTGATGCAAGGTGGCATTTTCAGAACAATCCAACAATAACCTTATAATCTTCTCAACATTTTGGTTATCCATCCAAATCTATTTTATGCCATGTTCTGGTTATAATAAGTTGAAACACATTTTCTGTGCACTATGATTAAATGAAACACTTTGGACAAAAGAGAGTATATTATTCAATTCCAACTCAATTTTACTGAGGACCACCCTTTACATCTTGACAGAATGACTGTTGGAACAAAACACCAATGAATGTAGTTATGATGGTTCATAAAGTACTTGAGTGTTGGATGAATTTCTGATTCAGCAAAGATCAAGGGATTCAGTCAGGAAATCAAAATTAGGTAATTAGATCAACAACGGCTAACTTTACATAGTGCCTTTAATATAGAAAATCATCCCAAGACACTTCACAGACATGTGATCAGGAGGTGGTATTAGGAGAGGTGACCAAAAGCTTGATCAAAGAGGTGGGTCATAAGGCAGGAAGAGAAGGAAGTGGAAAGACAAAAGGGTTTAGGGATGGAAACACAGACTGTGGAGAGATAAAGATTGAGATCACCATTCTGTGCACAGGCTGGGGGAGGAAAGTAGAGAGGACATTTCAGTGTGAAATCTGGGGTAAGACTTGGAGGGGTAGGGGTGGGACAACAGACGAGGATTTTAAAAGGAGGGGACAGGGATGGAAAAGGGTGAGTTACTTGAGGAGAAGTACCAGAGGAGTAGATAGACTGAAAAACAACTTGATCAGGAGCTGGCAGTACACTAAATCTGAGAGTGCAAGGATAGTTATGTAATACTACATTGTAGTGAAGTAAAAATTGTCAGTTTTGTTTAATTTTTATCTCAAGTTAAACAGTAAAGAATTAAGAAAATGCACCATTTAAAAACAGAAGCATTTTTTCTGCTTGAAGGTGAATCCTTTGTCATTTGTCCATTGTTCAGGAGATAGGCTGTGATTAAATCTGAAATTATCCCTTTAATTAAAGGATTCTAAATGACAATGATTCTGTCACACACGGTTGGTGATTTATGGTTCTCTTTCCATCCCTCTCGGGTAAGGTTTAAAATCTAATCTTTCATCGCTGAGCGATGACTAGAGGATACAGGTTTGAAAAGAAACAAGCTTCAAGGTGAGATGACCAATGTTAGAACAAACTTTACTCCACTCGAGTAAAGGACTTGTGCAATAGATTTCTACCAAGAGCAACTGATGCATCAATTAATTCCTTCAAAAAGGAATCAATACTCCATGTGAGCCATGAAGATAAGGAAGCACAAGATAGAAGATACAACAATTTAATTTCCTGAGAGTTGAGCATAAATTCACTCTGATCCCAAAAGTCATTAAATAGAAATAAAGGGGGAAAGACCTTCAAATTTAGAGTCTTTCATGTCTTCAGGACATCCAAAAGTGCTTCACAGTCAATAAAGTACTTTTTTTTTAAACTAGCATCACCGCTCTAGGCAAGAAAACTTCAAAACAACGATCCACCTTCATATTTCCATCATTAACTTTGGCCTGCAGCCTTTCACTTGTAGCAACTCCTTCACTACATGGGGCAGCATGGGTTTATTTTATGAGAATGGACAGAGACTGCTTAAGTTGTGTACCTATCATAACCTCTGCATCACCAGCTCGTTCTTTCACACTAAACCCTGTCACCAGGTTTCTTGGAGGCACCCAAGATCACGTCGTTGGCACCAACTGGACCTCATCGTCACAAGGCAAGCCTCCTTAAACTGTGTTCAAATCACACGCAGCTTCCACAGTGAGGACTGCGACACCGACCACTCCCTGGTGTGCAGCAAGGTTAGACTCAAACCAAAGAAGCTGCATCACTCCAAGCCGCAGGGCCACCCGCGCATCAACACAAGCAGAATTTCTTACCCACAGCTGTTACAAAAATTTCTAAGTTCACTTGAAAAAGCCCTTCAAAACACTCCCACAGGAGATGCAGAGACCAAGTGGGCCCACATCAGAGACGCCATCTATGAGTCAGCCATGACTACCTATGGCAAACGTGTGAAGTGGAATGCAGACTGGTTTCAATCTCATTTTGAAGAGCTGGAACCTGTCTAGCTGCTAAGCGCAATGCACTGCTGAACTACAAAAAAGCCCCCAGTGAGTTAACATCCGTAGCACTTAAAACAGCCAGAAGCACTGCACAAAGAACAGCCAGGCGCTGCGCAAATGACTACTGGCAACACCTATGCAGTCATATTCAGCTGGCCTCAGACACCGGAAACATCAGAGGAATGTATGATGGCATGAGAGCTTTTGGGCCAACCATCAAGAAGATCGCCCCCCACAAATCTAAATCAGGGGACACAATCACTGACCAACGCAAGCAAATGGACCGCTGGGTTGAGCACTACCTAGAACTGTACTCCAGGGAGAATGCTGTCACTGAGATCGCCCTCAATGCAGCCCAGTCTCTGCCAATCATGGATGAGCTGGACGTACAGCCAACAAAATCGGAACTCAGTGATGCCATTGATTCTCTAGCCAGCGGAAAAGCCCCTGGGAAGGACGGCATTACCCCTGAAATAATCAAGAGTGCTAAGTCTGCCATACTCTCAGCACTCTATGAACTGCTTTGCCTGTGCTGAGACGAGGGAGCAGTACCATAGGACATGCGCGATGCCAATATCATCACCCTCTATAAAAACAAAGGTGACCGCGGTGACTGCAACAACTACCATGGGATCTCCCTGCTCAGCATAGTGGGGAAAGTCTTCGCTCGAGTCGCTTTAAACAGGCTCCAGAAGCTGGCCAAGCGTGTCTACCCTGAGGCACAGTGTGGCTTTCGAGCAGAGAGATCGACCATTGACATGCTGTTCTCCCTTCGCGGCATTTCTCCTGTAGCTGACGAACAACAGATGCCCCTCTACGTTGTTTTCATTGATCTCACCAAAGCCTTTGACCTCGTCAGCAGACGTGGTCTCTTCAGACTACTAGAAAAGATCGGATGTCCACCAAAGCTACTAGGTATCATCAACTCACTCCATGACAATATGAAAGGCACAATTCAGCATAGCGACGCATCATCAGACCCCTTTCCTATCCTGAGTGGCGTGAAACAGGGCTGTGTTCTCGCACCTACACTGTTTGGGATTTTCTTCTCCCTGCTGCTCTCACACGCGTTCAAGTCTTCTGAAGAAGGAATTTTCCTCCACACAAGATCAGGTGGCAGGTTGTTCAACCTTGCCCGCCTAAGAGCGAAGACCAAAGTACGGAAAGTCCTCATCAGGGAACTCCTCTTTGCTGACGATGCTGCATCAGCATCTCACACTGAAGAGTGTCTGCAGAGACTCATCGACAGGTTTGCGGCTGCCTGCAATGAATTTGGCCTAACCATCAGCCTCAAGAAAACAAACATCATGGGACGGAATGTCAGAAATGCTCCATCCATCAATATCGGCGACCACGCTCTGGAAGTGGTTCAAGAGTTCACCTACCTGTTTCTCGATGCAGAAATCAACAAGCGCATGGGAAAGGCTTCCACTGCTATGTCCAGACTGGCCAAGAGAGTGTGGGAAAATGGCGCACTGACACGGAACACAAAAGTCCGAGTATCAAGCCTGTGTTCTCAGTACCTTGCTCTACGGCAGCGAGGCCTGGACAACGTATGTCAGCCAAGAGCGACGTCTCAATTCATTCCTGCCTCCGGAGAATCCTTGGCATCAGGTGGCAGGACTGCATTTCCAACACAGAAGTCCTCGAGGCGGCCAACATCCCCAGCTTATACACACTACTGAGCCAGTGTGGTGAGTCGAAGAGACTTCGCAGTTGGTAGGAAAAAAGACAGAATTGCAAGGGGAGAGCCAACTGTGTAACAGCCCCGACAACCAATTTGTTCTGCAGCACCTGTGGAAGAGTCTGTCACTCTAGTATTGGCCTTTATAGCCAATCCAGGCACTGCTCCACAAACCACTGACCACCTCCAGGTGCTTACCCATTGTCTCCCGAGACAAGGAGGCCAAAGAAGAAGAACACTTACTATCCTTATAATCGTCAATCTCACTCCCAACTAAATATCTCTCTAGCTTTACTTTTAAATCCAAGTATGTTGCACATTTGTTGGACAGGTCTCACCTATTAAGTCCTCAAAGATTGTCAGCAGCATAATCATGTTGATTCAAAATCCATGAAAACAATTACTTCTGCTATCAATACTTGTTACGACTACTGTACTGCAACTACTGCTGCAGTCACCATTATTACTACTTGCATGTATACACTACCTTTAACTTAGAAATACGTCCTAAAGAAGCAGCAAAGAAAATAGATGCTAAACCAAAGGAGGATTTATTAGGAAAGTGACCAAAAGCTTGGACAGAGGTGGGTTTTAAAAGGAATCTTCATGGAGGTGAAGCGACAGAGGGGTTTAAGGAGGGCTAGAACAAAGGAACAGAATGAAGATCCACAAGAGACCAGTGTCGAACAGCGGAGGGTTCTGGAGGGGGAGTGACGTTGGGGTGGGGTGGGGGGACAAAAACGTTGTCGGGTCAGAGAAGATTACAAAGAGCAGAAGGGGTGAGAACATGAAAGGACTTAAACAATTTATATTGGACAGATTGTAGGATTGTAAGACAGCAAAGAAAGGGGTGATGGGCAAATAGAATGCGCTGTGGGATTGGAGATGGTCAGCAGATTTTTGGCTGAGCTTAAGTTTACAGTATGTGAAAGATGGGAGACTGGCTAGGACAGCTATGGAATGAATGAGCTGGATGATACCAAAGAGCTTGAACAGCAGGTGAACTGAGGTAGAATGTATAAAAGTGCTTAAATTTTTTTATTTTAAAGGTGAAATGGCCCCACTATGTTTTTTGAATAGTGGGGTAATATTTGATGGTCCTGCAGCATTCAGGTGCAAAGGATTTGCCAGTCATTTCCAATAGAAAGTCTGGATCACAGTAATCAACTCCTTCTAACATCAAACTTAACCAGCACACTTTAGAGCAGAAGGTAATGTTCTATTTGAAAGGGGAATACACAAGATCCAAACATTTTAAAGTTCCTCCACTTGACTAAAACCCATAAATTTGCCTCTTCCTGGAATTACAAGCCTGACAACAGCTAAACTGCTCAGTGTTATGCAGATTACACCCCATTTAATCCTTTTAAAGTACAGTTTTATTGAGATCTTTGCAGCTGAAACCAAGATATCCTCATCAAACTGAAAGCAATCTAACCTTTAAAGATTCTTAATTAGAATGCTGAATATCTCAGCCTCAGGTATTAGAGCAGCTTCTCACTCTAACTCTGGCCTTCGACTCAATAAATTGAGTCATTTAATTTCCAGGGCATGCTTTCAATTTGGTTATGTACAATACTCAAAAACTTGTGGAAATTGAAAATAAAACTGTATTTGGTCAGTCTCCACATTCTCGCTGGTCCCAAAAGGTTTCAAAAGCCTGATTTTACATATTTTATGCCTGCTAGCCTTGTTGCTGATGTTCAAAAGTTAAACAGAAAACGTCTTAATGCATTAAACAAGAGATCATGCTGATTTCTTCTGATTTGGAGTCAGACATTTAGAAACACTTACCAACAATTCACCTATAATTAACCTCATGAACTATGGAAATTAGACTGGGTCTTTAAAGGGGTAGGCCATGTCAAACATGGCTCCAGTTTAGCAACATTATGCAGTGTGTTTCATGTTGTTATAAAATGGCATAACCTCTGCTTTACCCTAAGTGGCATAGAAGATAAAGTATGGAGACAAGTATCACGCTGCATATATCACACTTGCAAATTTTGGTGTCACATTTTGAAAAAGGTGTATTAAAAGAAACAAAAAAGAGAAAAGAAAGACTGAGTCTGCCTGCTGGTTTCTTCTGACTTTGTGGAGGATCCAGGGATCTGCAGTGGCTGCCAATCTGTACAGAAATCTCCTATCAACTGGCCTCAAATTGACCTCAGGATGTCCCTATTTTCAGCAAAAAGATCATGCGGCCATAAAGGAAGACTCTAGGTATACACTTCTCCACCTCATCAGAATGGGTGGTAAAATGTACTTGTTAGAAAACAGTGCATCTTCTGACTTTATCAGCTGCGTGCGAGATGTTGGTTTTTACTAAAATTCTGAGTGAAAGAAAGACTTGCATTTATATAGCATTGTTCACAAAGCGTTTTACAGCCAATGAAGTACTTCTGAAGTCTAGTCACTGTTGTAATACAAACATACAAAATGATGCACAGGAAAGACTGGCTGGTCCATTGAGCCGGTTCCATTTTTCCTCTCCCTTTTTTATTCATTAACAGGTTGGCAAGGCCAGCATTTATTGCCCATCCTTACTTACCCTTAAGGTAGTGTTGGAAGCTGCCTTCTTAAATATATCTGAGTGGCTTGGTAGGCCATTTCAGAGGGCAGCTAAGAGTCAACTAAATTGCTGTGGGTCTGGAGTCACATAGGCCAGACAGGTAAGGATGGCAGCTTTCCTTCATGAATCAGTTGGGTTATTATGGCAATGCAGCAGTTTTATGGTCACCATTACTGATATTAGGTTTTGTTCTAGATTTATTAAATTAACAATTTAAATTCCCCAATTGCTACGGTCATATTTGAACTCATGTCACCAGATTATTAGTTCAGCCCTCTGGATTACTCATCCAGTAACATGACAACTATACGAACATACCCTCCAAGGAATATAGGAAATAGAAGCAGGAGTCGGCCATTTGGTCCCTTGAGCCTGCTCAGCCATTCAACTAGATCATGGCTGATCTTCTATCTCAATGCCATTTTCCCACACTATCCGCCATATCCCTTGATATCTTTAATATCTAGAAATCGATCAATCTCTGTCTTGAACATACTCAATGAGTCTCCACCGTTCTCTGGGGTAGTGAATTCCAAATTCACCACCCTCTGAATGAACAAATTCCTCTGCATCTCGATCCTAAATGGCCTACCTCTTATTCTGAGACTGTGTCCCCTTGTTCTAGACACCCCCCAGCCAGGGGAAACATCCTTCCTGCATCAACCCTGTTGAGCTCCATAAGAATTGTGCATGCTTCAATGAGATCACCTCTCATTCTTCTAAACTCTCAACTCTAGAGAATGCAGGCCCAGTCTCCTCAATCTCTCCTCATAGGACAATCCTGGTATCCCAGGAATCAGTCTGGTGAACCTTTGTTCCACTCCCTCTATGGCATGTATGTCCTTCCTTAGGTAAGGAGACCAAAACTGTACACAACACTCTGGGTGCGGTCCCACCAAGGCTTTATACAATTGCAGCATGCCTTCTTTATTCCTGTACTCAAATCCTCTTGCATTAAAGGCCAACATACCATTTGCCTTCCTAATTGCTTACTGCACCTGCATGCTAGCTTTCAGTGACTTATGATCAAGGATACACAGATCCCTTTGGACATCAACACTTCCCAATCTCACACCATTTAAGAAATACTCTGCACTTCGGTTTTTCCTACTAAAATAGATAACTTCACATTTTTCCACATTATATTCCATGTGCCATATTCTTGCCCACTCACAGCCTGTCGAAATCCCTCTGAAGCCTTTTTGCATCCTCCTCACAATTCATATTCCCACCTACTTTCGTGTCATCAGCAAACTTGGAAATATTACGTTTTGGTCCCCACATCTAAATCATTGATATAGATTGTCAATAACTGAGGCCCAAGTACCCTTGTAGCAGTACCCCACTAGTCACCAACCTGAGAATGACCAGTTTATTCCTGCTCTCTGCTTTCTGTCCATTAACCAATTCTTAATCCACGCCAGTATATTACCCCCAATCCCATGTGCTCTAATTTTGTTAACTAACCTCCTGTGTGGGACTTATCAAAAGCCTTCCGAAAATCCAGTATACCAAATCCACTGGTTCCCCTTTACCTATTCTGCTAGTTACATCCTCAAAAAACTCCAACAGGTTTGTCAAATATGATTTCCCTTTCATAAATCTGTCAACTCTGCCCAATTCTACCATTATTTTCTAAGTGTCCAGTTATCACATCCTTTATAACAGATTCTAGCATTTTTCCTACTACTGATGTCAAGCTAACAGGTCTGTAGTTCCCCGTTTTCTCTCTCCCTCCTTTCTTAAATAGTGGGAATACATTTGCTACCTTCCAATCTTTAATACTCAATAATTCTTTAGTATGCTATGTATTGTCATATTAAGATATTTAAATTTTTAAAAGTCAAAAAGTAATTTAAAAATAATTAAAAAGTTATTCACAATAGTCCCTGGAAATTGGGATTAAAATCCATTGCTTCAAATATTCATGTTTATTTTCAATCCTATATTTGAAATACAAGGAAATACTCCAGCTTTAGAAGAAAGAAAGACTCCTTACGCAGTTGTTTATAAAATGCTTTTATCATTAAATTACTTGTGAGCTTTCACGCCAAGAAGTAATTACTTTACAGCTACCCACTACATCATGGCAGGATCCATGTTCAGCCCTTTCCTTTTGTTTTAAAATTTGAGACTCTTAAAAACAATGCAGTGCACAGCAGGTATATTTTGCAGCAAAGACCAAATTTTAAATTTGGATTCACTCAAGATACAGATTTTCATTTGCTCTGTAAATAATAACAGCCAGCTGATCTTATGGCCATTCAATCCAACTTCCTGCACGTGGACTTTTCGAGGTGGTGGCTAAATCTTTCTGATGTCGTTACATAAGACTACCAGGCAAATTAAAATATTCACCAAACTTATAACAGCTGCTAATAAAACACACTTCCATCTTCCGTTAGGAAAGTGGATGCTCAAATTTATGGACTTCTGTTTGGCAGAAGTCATAACAGAGAATATCTCTCAGATTAGCCAAGAATTAATTAAATTGCATCAGAGCAGAGAAGCTTGAATATCAGTCGAAGCTGAGGTTCCAACGGCAGAATCTCTGACTTGGGAATCTAATCCTCTTTGATAGGGTCATCAAGTAGATCCTATCACAAGACACCAAAATGACGACCAAGTAAACTATCACACAATGTAAATCCAATCTAATGTGTATATCCAAGAGATTACTTTTGTCCTCCCAATTTGCTTTCCTGTCAATTAAGAGCTGAATCATCAATATCTTACCAAGCAATTCCACCCCATGGCCATTCGTCACAAGTGAATACCACAGAAGTTAATACCCACTACTGAGAAGTCAATCTTGTCTTAGAAAACTAATTTTATAAATTCTCACTGCACAGTATAATGGTTATATAGATTTTTTTCCTACAAGAATATGATTTTCCAAATGAACTGCTTAGAGAAAAATATTTTAAATCCTTTCAAATTTATGATCTCTTTCCAAGAAATTAGTTCCACCCTTCTGACAGAATATGCTATAGGAAAACTATGAACAAAAATCCTGTTGAAAATGCTAATCAGAATGAAGAAAAAAAATAGATGCACATTTCTATAAGTAAGAACAATATGGGAAAGGAACATACTAAAATAACTTCAATACGTAGCTACAGTTTTTTTTTTATTCGTTCATGGGATACGGGCATCGCGGGCTAGGCCAGCATTTATTGCCCATCCCTAATTGCCGTTGAGAAGATGGTGGTGAACTGCCTTCGTGAACCGCTGCGTCCATAGAGAGTCATAGTCATAGAGAGATACAGCACTGAAACAGGCCCTTCGGCCCAACGAGTCTGTGCCGACCAACCACCCATTTATACTAATCCTACATTAATCCCATATTCCCTACCACATCCCCACCTTCCCTGAATTCTCCTACCACCTACCTACACTAGGGGCAATTTACAATGGCCAATTTACCTATCAACCTGCAAGTCTTTGGCTGTGGGAGGAAACCGGAGCAACTGGCGGAAACCCACGCAGTCGCTGGCAGAACTTGCAAACTCCGCACAGGCAGTACCCAGAACAGCACCCGGGTCGCTGGAGGTGTGAGGCTGCAGTGCTAACCACTGCGCCGTCCATGTGGAGTAGGTATACCAACAGTGCTGTTAGGAAGGGAGTTCCAGGATTTTGACCCAGCGACAGTGAAGGAACGGCGATATAGTTCCACGTCAAGATGGTGTGTGGCTTGGAGGGGAACTTGCAGGTGGTGTTCCCGTGCATCTGCTGCCCTTGTCCTTCTAGGTGGTAGAGATCGCAGGTTTGGAAGGTGGTGTCCAAAGAGTCGGTGCTTTGCTGCAGTGCATCTTGGAGATGGTACACACTGCTGCCACTGTGCATCGGTGATGGAGGGAGTGAGTATTTGTGGATGGAGTGCCAATCAAGCAGGCTACCTTGCCCTGGATGGTGTCGAGCTACTGGAGTGTTATTGGAGCTGCACCCATCCAGACAAGTGAAGAGATTCCATCACACTCCTGATTTGTGCTTTGTAGATGGTGAACAGGCTCACCTAGATTTGCTCTTGTAGCCACAGTATTTATATGGCTACTCCAGTTCAGTCTCTGGTCAATGGTAACCCCCAGGATGTTGATATTGGGGGATTCAGGTGATCATAATGCCATTGAATTTCAAGGGGATATGGTTAGATGCTCTCTTGTAGGAGATGGTCATTGCCTGGCACTAAAAGCCTGCTACCCGACGATGTGCGGAGTTTGTTTCAGGTCGGGTCACTCCTCCGGGTCTGGCTTTCGGGCTCGGGTCGGCTCAGGTCCGGGTCAGACACATACAATAAGTCTTGCATTTTGCTCTTCTGCTGGAGTGGAAAGTGCAAAAGTTAAAAAAAATTACCTGAGCTGGAGTCCAGGATGTCAAGTAGGGAGACTCTGAATCGGCGCAGTGAGCATCTCAATGATATCATCATGCTCGCGCTGCAGCTTCCTTAATCCATCCATCCAAAAGCAGCACAGTGAGTGACTGCACTATGGAATCAAGGTAGGTACCCATTCCGGTGGTTGGGTCAGGCTAGGCTCTGGTTGGGCGCGGGAAAAAGTGGAGGGACTCAGGCTCGGGTCCTATGTGGTTCTGTCGGGCTTTTATTTCCTGACCTGAGCAGGCCTTTACCTGACACTTGTGTGGCATGAATGTTACTTGCCACTTATCAGCCCAAGCATGGATATTGTACAGGTCTTGCTGCATTTCTACACTGACTTCTTCAGTATCTGAGGAGTCGTGAATGGTGCTGAACATTGTGCAATTAGCGAACATCCCCACTTCTGACCTAATGATTGAAGGAAGGTCATTGATGAAGAAGCTGAAGATGGTTGGGCCTAGAGTATAACCCTGAGGAAATCCTGCAGTAATGTCTTGCAGCTGAGATGATTGACCTCCAACAACCTCAACCATCTTTATTTGCGCTAGGTATGACTCCAACCAGTGGAGAGTTTCCTCCTGATTCCTATTGACTCCAGTTTTGCTAGGGCTCCTTGATGCCATACGCAGTCAAATGCTGCCTTTATGTCAAAGGAAGTCACTCTCACCTCGAGTTCAGTTCTTTTGTCCATGTTTGAACCAAGGTTGTAATGAGGTCAGGAGCTGAGTGGCCCTGGCGGAACCCAAACTGAGCGTCACTGAGCAGGTTGTTGCAAGCAAGTCCCACTTAATAGCACTGTTGATGACACCTTCCATCACTTTACTGATGATCGAGAATAGACTGATGGAGCGGTAATTGGCTGGGTTGGACTTGTGCTGCTTTTTGTGTACAGGACATACCTGGGCAATTTTCCACATTGCCGGGTGGATGTCAGAGTTGTAACTGTACTGGAACAGCTTGGCTAGCGGCGCAGCAAGTTCTGCAGCACAGGTCTTCAGTACTATTCCCGGAATGTTGTCAGGCCCATAGCCTTTGCAGTATCTAGTGCTTTCAGTCGTTTCTTGATATCACGCGGAGTGAATCGAATTGGCTGAAATCTGACATCGGTGATGCTGGGGACTTCAGGAGGAGGTAAAGATGGATCATTCACTTGGCACTTCTGGTTGAAGATGGATGCAAATGCTTCAGCCTTATCTTTTGCACTGATGTGCTGGGCTCCCCCATCATTGAGGATGGGGATATTTGTGGAGCCACTTCCTCCAGTTAGTTGTTTAATTGTCCACCATCATTCACAACTGGATGTGGCAGGACTGCAGAGCTTAGATCTGATCTGTTGGTTATGGGATCGCTTAGCTCTATCGCATGCTGTTTAAGCTGTTTGGCATGCAAGTAGACATGTGTTGTAGCTTCACCAGGTTTACACCTCATTTTGAGGTATGCCTGGTGCTTCTCCTGCACGCTTCATTGAACCAGGGTTGGTCCCCTAGCTTGCTGTCTGTGTTTGTCAGATATCAATACAAATCCTTCTGCAATCAAACATTTAGTAATAAATGTCCCATACACACCACTGTAGATGCATCTAGCTCCTGGCCTTAAGAATAACCAAATAACCAAAATTATGCCAATAAATAGTGCAAGAATGGGGAATCCAGGTGAGTTTAAGAAACAAAAATGTTCGACTGAACATTTCAATAAACATTAGGACTCTCTCAAAAGAGTCGATCCATCACTATTTTAAAAAACTGAAGGACATAAGATATTCATACAATGTAATAAAATAACAGAGCTTACACTACAATCTGTCTTCAAGAATCAAATAAATGCAAGTCACAAACTGGCACTTAAAACCCAGTTTACTACAAGTTAGACTTACTGGATGATAAATATTGAAAAATCTCTTGCAAGTTGGTAGTCGATAGTTTTCATCAATCTTCTCCAGCCCTCGCACTGTGAGAAACAGACCAATGGGAGAACCCAAGGCAAAGAAGTTATCTGGTTCAAAGTTGAGTGCTTGATAAGCCACAGACACCTGGAGGAAAACAAATGTAGCACATAAATGTAAATGAAATTATAAACAAGTGCACCACTCTGTTCACACAATAGGAAATCTGTTTCATGATGTGTTACATGAAATAGCTAGACCAGAGATACACAAGATTTTAAGAATTACTTATACTGAGATAGCATGAATTCTAAACAGTAATATCACCAGTAATTCAAGCTTTGGCTTTATTATCACAATAAGCGAAAACAGTTTTAACATTTAAAAGTAAGTATAAAAAATGTCACTTCCTATCTAGTGTTACTTTTTACCTCTGATATATTGAACAACATTGAATTTACAGCACAGAAACAGACCATTTGGCTGAATTGGTCTGCACTGGTGTTTATGTTCCACACAAGCCCTCCTTCCCCTTACTTCATTGAACCCTTTCAGAATATCCTTCGATTCTTTTCTCCCTCATGTACTTAATTAGCTTCCCTTAAATACATCAATGCATTCATCTCAACTACGCCCTGTAGTAGTGAGCTCCACATTCTCACCATTCTCTGGGTAAAGAAATTGCTTCTAAATTTCTTAGCATCACTGACTGGTCCAGCACAGGAGGAGGCCATTCGGCCCATCATGTCTAAGCCAGCTCTGTCTAAGAGAGACCCTGCTGGTCCCACTCCCCTGCTTTTTCCCCATAGCCCTGCAAATTTTCTCTTTGGATAATTATCCAATTCTCCTTTGAATAATTATCCAATTCTCCTTTGAAAGACACAATTGAATCTGGCTCCACTACACACTCAGACAGTACATTCCAGATCCTAACCATTCACTGCATAAAAAGAAAAAATTCACATAGCAATCATTTCTTTTCCCAATCACCTTAAATCAGTGCGCTCTGGTTCTCGATCCTTCCACCAATAGGAACAGTTTCTCTCCATCTACTTTGTCCAGACCCCACATGATTTTGAACAACTCTATCAAATCTCCTCTAAATCTTCTCTTCTCAAAAGATAATAGCCTCAGCATCACCAATCCATCCTTGTAACTGAAGTGTCTCATCCCCGGAACCATTCTTGTGAATCTTTGCTGCACCCTCTCCAATGCCTTCACATCCTTCCTAAAGTGTGGTGCCCAGAAGTGGACACAATACTCCAGTTGAGGTCAAACCAATGTTTAATAAAGGTTCACCATAACATCCTTGCTTTTGTACTCTATGCCTCTATTTATAAAGCCCAGGATCCCATATGCCTTATTAACTGCTTTCTCAACCCAACCTGCCACCTTCAACAATTTGTACACACATACCCCCAGGTTCCTTTGCTCCTGCACCCCCTTTAGAATTGTATCCTTTATATTATATTGTCTTTCCTTGTTCTTTTTACCAAAATCGATCACTTCACACTTCTGATGAGCTGAAAATAGGCCAATTGCATCAATATTTAATTATTTGTCTTTATAAAATAAGCTTACAGAATGGACGTGTAAATGATAAATGAATTTCAATGTAGATAAGTGTGAAGTGCACATTTGGATAAGAGGATTAAAAAAGCCTCATATTCCTTGCAAAACATATCTAAATGGGGTAGAGGAGCAAAGGAATCGAAGGGTATAGATTCTTCTTTCTTTTGGATTCACAAATCATTAAAAGTAGCGAAGCAGGTTAATAAGGCCATAAAAATGTGAACAAAACACTGGGGTTCATTCCCAGAGGAACAGAATCGAAAAACAGAGAGGTTATGTTAAACTTATATAGAACTTCAGGTGGATCACATTTGGAGTACTCTGCATAGTTCTGGTGTTTATATTACAGAAAGGATTTAGAAACACTACAGAATTTACAAAGGATGATACCCAGAACTCAGTGGTTATCGCTCTCAGGAAAGATTGAACAGGCTGGGGTTCTTTTCTCATGAAAAGAGAAGGTTGAGGGGTGACCCAATAGAAGTCTGAGATAATTAAAGATTTTGATCAAGTTGATGTAGAAAAGACATGTTGCTGAGTGGGGGGAGGGGGGGGGGGTGGTTGCAGGGAAAAGGCAGGTGGGGGTGTCCAAAACTAGGGGTCATAAACATAAAATTAATAACTCCAATGAGGAATTCAGGAGAAACTTCTTAACCAGAGTGTTGTTAGAGTATGGAACTTGCTATCACATGAAGTACTCGAACATCTTCAGTTAAGACAGTGATGGCTGCCAACCAAACTCAAAATTGCACAATCCCGCTCATTTAAGGCATTTACTCAGCACGCATAAAAATCCCAACAATCAAATCCAAACTTCAAAGTGACCTTTACCTGGCCAGCACCAGCTTCAAAATGGTCATAATGCACTGTGACAGATGAAACGCTAGCACCAACGTAAGACAGCATCCTCTTCAGGCCTCCCTGTTTCTCTGCAGCTAATGAGCCCATGTGAACAGCTTCATCTTTTGCTTTTTGGGTTGCTTCCTGCTGAGCTTTCTTCAGGGCTTCCAGTGCTGCTTTTTTCTCTGTTGCTTCTTTCTTCTTTGCCTGTAACAGAAGGGAAAGAAAATCATCCAGTTTCATTATATTTATTTCAAACCATTATATCTCCTATTTCTAGAAAGAGCTTCGTCAACCATAACTTTCCTATCGTGTGAACAACATTCATAGTAAACTAAAAAAAATGCTCAAATAGATTCACCAACAATATACAGGAAAACTAAAAAAAAAAGTTAAAATGCCAGCCAACAAAACAGGTGAAAACACTTTCTATTCCAAAACTAACAAAACCTTGCTGGCATTTTTTTGGGGCGTGTTGGAGGGACGGGGGTGTGAAGCAAGGGAGGGGTCCTAAATATATCTATTTCCAACTAATCCTTCAAAAACACACTTTACATCAGCAAATAGTTTCCACAAATCTCCAGTTATTTAAAAAGTAACCAATCCTTAACTCAATATCTTGTATTGATTATTCTTCTTCTTCGGCCTCTTTGTCTCGAGAGACAATGGGTAAGCGCCTAGAGGTGGTCAGTGGTTTGTGAAGTAGCGCCTAGAGTGGCTATAAAGGCCAATTCTAGAGTAACCGACTCTTCCACAGGTGCTGCAGATAAAATTGGTTGTCGGGGCTGTTACACAGTTGGCTCTCTCCTTACACTTCTGTCTCTTTTCCTGCCAACTGCTAAGTCTCTTCGACTCGCCACACTTAAGCCCCGCCTTTATGGCTGCCCGCTAGCTCTGGCGATCACTGGCAACTGACTCCCACGACGTGATCAATGTCACAGGGCTTCATGTCGCGTTTGCAGACTTCTTTAAAGCGGAGACATGGACGGCCGGTGGGTCTGATACCAGTGACGAGCTCGCTGTACAATGTGTCCTTGGGTATCCTGCCATCTTCCATGCGGCTCACATTGCCAAGCCAACTCAAGCGCCGCTGGCTCAGTAGGGCGTATATGCTGGGGATGTTGGCCGCCTCGAGGACTTCTGTGTTGGAGATATGGTCGTCCCACCTGATGCCAAGGATTCTCCGGAGGCAGCGAAGATGGAATGAGTTGAGACGTCGTTCTTGGCTGACATACGTTGTCCAGGCCTCGCTGCCGTAGAGCAAGGTACTGAGGACACAGGCTTGATACACTCGGACTTTTGTGTTCCGTGTCTGTGCGCCATTTTCCCACACTCTCTTGGCCAGGCTGGACACAGCAGTGGAAGCCTTTCCCATGCGCTTGTTGATTTCTGCATCGAGAGACAGGTTACTGGTGATAGTTGAGCCTAGGTAGGTGAACTCTTGAACCACTTCCAGAACGTGGTCGCCGATATTGATGGATGGAGCATTTCTGATGTCCTGTCCCATGATGTTCGTTTTCTTGAGGCTGATGGTTAGGCCAAATTCGTTGCAGACAGCTGCAATCCTGTCGATGAGTCTCTGCAGACACTCTTCAGTGTGAGATGCTAATGCAGCATCGTCAGCAAAGAGGAGTTCCCAGATGGGGACTTTCCATACTTTGGTCTTCGCTCATAGACGGGCAAGGTTGAACAACCTGCCACCTGATCTTGTGTGGAGGAAAATTCCTTCTTCTCAAGGCTTGAATGCATGTGACAGCAGCAGGGAGAAGATCCCAAACAGTGTAGATGCAAGAACACAGCCCTGTTTCACGCAACTCAGGATAGGAAAGGGGTCTGATGAGGCACCGCTATGCTGAATTGTGCCTTTCATATTGTCATGGAATGAGGTGATGATACTTAGTAGCTTTGGTGGACATCCGATCTTTTCTAGTAGTCTGAAGAGACCACGTCTGCTGACGAGGTCAAAAGGCTTTGGTGAGATCAATGAAAGCAACGTAGAGGGGCATCTGTTGTTCGCGGCATTTCTCCTGTAGCTGGCGAAGGGAGAACAGCATGTCAATAGTGGATCTCTCTGCTCGAAAGCCACATTGTGCCTCAGGGTAGACACACTCAGCCAGCTTCTGGAGCCTGTTTAAAATGACTTGAGTGAAGACTTTCCCCACTATGCTGAGCAGGGAGATACCATGGTAGTTGCTGCAGTCACCGCGGTCACCCTTGATTATATCAGGTGTAATGCCGTCCTTCCCAGGGGCTTTTCCGTTGGCTAGAGAATCAATGGCATCACTGAGTTCCGATTTTGTTGGCTGTACGTCCAGCTCATCCATGACTGGCAGAGACTGGCGGTCTCAGTGACAAAATTTTCCCTGGAGTACAGTTCTAGGTAGTGCTCCACCCACTCAATATCTTGTATTGATTATATAATATATAATTTTAAAAAGTTTGCAGCAAAAATTTTACTGCAAATAGATTAATTCAGCCTCCAGCACAAGAAATTAAAACCAGATGGCAGCAGAAGTGAGGATACATCATCCTTACGCATGCACGCATTATGCCACCAGCTTAGTGCTACATTTACAACAAGTAAATCTATCAAGGTGATAGTATACAACAGCATAAGTGACAGAAAGATGCAAAACCTACTTAGGACTTTGCCCATTTCCAACAAAGGCGACAACGCAGAATTTTATTTAATTATGCCATTGCTGCTTCATTTAGCTGAAAAACCAAAGCATACAAAATTGCTTGTTGGTTTTATCTGCTAATTGCACAATGAAACAGATAGCACAGGCCAGGAATTTGTGCCCATAAAGCATTTGTGGTCTAACTTGTTTCTAAATACCAAGGATATTTCAAATGAGAGTACATAGAGAATTAAATTGATTACCTATAGAAAATGCTCCCTTCAGACAAACAAGGCCAAGTCAGAGATAGAATAGTTTTACTGTAATGGGAAAAGTGATCTGTGACTCACTAAAGAGGTTAAGGACAGTATGAGATTAAAAGAAGAGGTTTGTAATGTTGCCAAGAGGACGAACAAGCCCTAGAATTAGAGAGTTTTAGAAACCAGTCAAGGATGACCAAAGTTGATAAGGAGAGAGAAAATATGAGAGTAATCTAGAAATACAAAAACATATTGTAAGAGCTTCTATAGATATGTAAAAAGAGAGTAGCAAAGTAAATGTAGGTTCCTTAGAGGTTGTGCATGATAAATTATATAATGGGGAATAGGAAATCTCTGACATTAAAGAATATTGTACCTGGATTCACAGTAGAAGACATGAAACACATTTTAAAAAAATATTCGTTCATGGGATGCAGACATCGCTGGCTAGGACAGCATTTATTGCCCATCCCTAATTGCCCTCGAGAAGGTGATGGTGAGCTGCCTTCTTGAACTGCTCCAGTCCTGGTACATCAATAGTGCTGTTAGAAAGGGAATTCCAGGAATTTGACCTAGCGATCATGAAGGAACAGCGATATAGTTCTCAGTCAGGATGGTGTGTGGCTTGGAGGGGAACTTGCAGGTGGTGGTATTTTCATGCATCTGTTGCCCTTGTCCTTCTAGGTGGTAGAGATTGCAGGTTTGGAAGGTGCTGTCTAAGGAGCCTTGGTGCGTTGCTGCAGTGCATCTTGGAGATGGTACATACTGCTGCCACTGTACGTCGGTGGAGGGAGCGATGTTTGTGGATGGGGTGCCAATCAAGCGGGCTGCTTTGTCCTGGATGGTGTCGAGCTTCTTGAGTGTTGTTAGAGTTGCACCCATCCAGGCAAGTGGAGAGTATTCCATCACACTCCTGACTTGTGTCTTGTAGATGGTCGACAGGCTTTGGGGAGTCAGGTGGTGAGTTACTCGCCGCAGGATTCCTAGCCTCTGACCTGCTCTTGTAGCCACGTTATTTATATGGCTACTCCAGTTCAGTTTCTGGTCAATGGTAATCCCCAAGATGTTGATAGTGGGGGCAGTCAGCAATCGTAATGCCATTGCATGTCAAGGGGAGATGATTAGATTCTCTCTTGTTTGAGGTGGTCATTGCCTGGCACTTGTGTGGCACGAATCTGAATTGCCACTTATCAACCCAAACCTGGATATTGTCCAGGTCTTGCTGCATTTCTACACGGACTGCTTCAGTATCTGAGTCGTCGCGAATGGTGCGGAATATTGTGCAATCAGCAGCGAACATCCCCACTTCTGACCTTATGATGGAGGAAAGGTCATTGATGAAACAGCTGAAGACGGTTGGGCCGAGGAAACTACCGAGGATCTCCTGCAGTGGTGTCCTGGAGCTGTGATGGTTGACCTCCAACAAACACAACCATCTTCCTTTGAGCTAGGTATGACTCCAACCAGCGAAGAGTTTTGCCTGATTCCTATTGACTCCAGTTTTGCTAGGGCTCCTTGATGCCATACTCCGTCAAATGCTGTCTTGATGTCAAGAACAGTCACTCTCACCTCACCTCGAGTTCAGCTCTTTTGTCCATGTTTGAACCAAGGCTGTAATGAGGTGAGCAGCTGAGTGGCCCTGGCAGAACCCAAACTGAGCATCACTGAGCAGGTTATTGCTAAACAAGTGCCGCTTGATAGTGTTACCGACAACACTTTCCATCACTTTATTGATGATTGAGAGTAGACTGATGGGGTGGTAATTGGTCGAATTGGATTTGTCTTGCTTTTTGTGCACATGACATACCTGGGCAATTTTCCACATTGCCGGGTAGATGCCAGTGTTGTAGCTGTACTGGAAAGCTTGGCTAGGGGCATGGGAAGTTCTGGAGCACATGTCTTCAGTACTATTGCCGGAATGTGGTCAGGCCCATCGCCTTTGCAGTATCCAATGCCTTCAGCCGTTACTTGATATCACACAGAGTGAATCGGATTGACTGAAAACTCGCATCTGTGATGTTGGGGACTTCAGGAGGAGGTCGAAATGGATCATTCACATGACACTTCTGCCTGAAGATTGTTGCAAATACTTCATCTTCTGCACTGATGTGCTGAGCTCCCCCATCATTGAAGATGGGGATATTTGTAGAGCCACCACCTCCAGTTAGTTGTTTAATTGTCCACCACTATTCGCGACTGGATGTGGCAGCACTGTAGAGCTTAGATTTGATCTGTTGGTTGTGGAATTGCTCATCTCAATGGTGAACCCCAGGATGTTGATAGTGGGGGATTCAGCGATGATAATGCCATTGAATGTAATGGGGAGATGGTTAGATTTTCTCGTTTGCCACTGCCTGGCACTTGTGTGGCGCAAATGTTACTTGATATTTAATGATATTTGATAAAACATGCACAAAAATTTATTACTTTTAGTAGCAAAAAGGCAACAAAATATTTATAATTTCCCCAAGTTCCCATTAATTCTGATGATTTCTTTTGCAGTAGGGTAGGTGGGGCAGGGTCTTTTGTCCCGCCTAAGCAGTGCGCGGACAAAAAAAAACAAGAACCACTGGGTTAAAAGGACAGAAAACAGTTGGAGTGAGTGGGTCATTTTTCAGATTGGCAGGCTGTGACTAGTGGGATGCTGCAAGAATCAGTGTTAGGGCCTCAGCTATTTACAATCTACATTGATAACTTAGATGAAGGTACAGTGTAAAGTATCCAAATTTGCTGATGATACAAAGCTAGGTGAGAAAGTAAACTGTGAGGAGGACACAAGGAGTCTGCACAGGGATATAGATAGGTTAAGTGAATGGGCAAAAAAATGGCAGATGGGGTATACTGTGGTAAAATGTGAGCTTATTCTCTTTGGTAGGAAGAATAGGAAAACTGAATATTTTTAGATAATGAGGAACTATTAATTGTTGGTGTTCAGAGGCAGTTGGTGTCCTTGTATACGAAACACAAAGTTAACATATATATACAGCATGCAATTCGTAAAGCAAATGGTAGATTGACCTTATTGCAAAGGGAACTGAGTACAAGAGTAAGGAAGTCTTGCTGCAACTGTACAGGGTTTTGCTGAGACCACACCCGGAGTACTGTGTACAGTTTTGATATATGTTCCTCGGGAAGGATTTACTTGCCTTCAAGGTGGTGCAATGAAGTGTCACAAGGTTGATTCCTTGAATGAGAGAGCTGCTCTATGAGGAGAAATTGAGTAGAATGGGTCTAAACTCTCGAGTTAATAATGAGAAGTGATCTCACTGAAACGTATAAAATTCTGAGAAGGCTTGACAGGGTAGCTGCAAAAAAGCTGTTGCTGCTGCTTGGGAGTCTAGAGCTAGGGGGCATAGTCTCATAAAGGGGTTGAGCATTTCAGACCGAGATGAGAAGAAAATTGCTTCAGAGTTGTCAATCTTTGGAATGGTCTACCCCAGAGGACTGTGGATGCTCAGTCATTGAGATAATGAAAGTTGAGGTAGGTCGATTTTGGACTCTCAGAATGAAGGGATTTGGGGACCGGGTGGGAAAGTGGAGCTGAGGTCAAAGATCAGCCACGATCCTATTGAATGGTGCAGCATGCATCTGCTCCTATTTATGTAAAACGCACAACACAACTTATTGCCTACTGCCAGAGTACACTAGTATAGCATTTTGGCTCTTAGAACAAATCTCAAGATTATCTATTTTCAACTGCTTCCAGTAAAAGACATATCAAGCTACGCTGCTTCCTTCAGGTTGTTGCTTTTCAACTATATCATTTACTACATTCAAATGAACAATAAAACATTTATACAATCCACTAATCAACTCACAAAACACTGCTCCACGGTGTTGTTTTTAAAATGTGCTTAACTGAAAGGATGAACAGAACGTTTTAAAAACAAAGTGGACAGACTTCAGAACTCATGCAACTTAAAGCTCAGCCAATTTTGCTTTGAAATAACTGGAGCAAATTTTACTTTTTTTAAAGTTGCAAACGGAATAAAGCATTGATATAAAATGGATTTCTTTCTCAAGAACTATCATTTTACACCTGTATGCTAACTAAATCAACCAGTGTGCTGTACAAAGCCTACAAACCAAAACCTGCAATTTTCTTAAAATAAATTTCTGACAAAACATTTATAAAAAAGTACATGGACATGTTATTGTTGGATTGTTAAACTACTGAATTGGTCTTCTTCCAAAAAGCCACTGTAGTTGTAGATTCACCTCAGAAATAACAAAGCTGCTGTGACAATAATCATAGATAATTTATGCAGCTGAAATAAACTTCTGGGAAACATGCCAAGTGAACTTTACACATTGCTGAGACTTTGTCCACTCTTATAAAACACAAGATAAAGATTTTTAAAGACACGGAATGGAAAAGATTTTTCAATGTAATAGTTACATGGCAGAGCAATACCTGAGCATTACAGGGAAAGTCAGCAATGCTAATCAAAGTATTTCATTTTGTGAAATAACACACTGCTAAGAATGAAACCACTAGTTACTGTTAACAGAATCTGTCAATGGGCATACAATTCTAAGCCTAAAAATTGATTCTGAAAATGCTGTGGCAAACAAAGAAAAAGAACTATTTTTATCTTTTGGAAATTTTGTTAAAATCTGAACCCAATTGCCCAGCATACCAGAATTATTTGAAGTCAGTTTCAAACTTACATGGCAAGGAGGGGTTACTTGATTAATGCACTAGAATTCCTCACATAGCAAGTTCCTAACCATTTATCATAATGTTCCTCTATTGGGATACAGACAAATCTTGTTCCGCGAAACTGTGCGGTTGGGAATTGGGTAAATAAATTTTCCATACTTGCAGACTCATTACCTCCATAGGTGTGAAGAAAGCTGTAATGATTTGGATTTGCAACTCCAATGCTTTGTGTGGTTACAGAAGGTTCCTCACTCAGATGATCATTGTTCATATGGGAAACTAGACAGTGAGTGCCAGTGGGCTATTCAGTCATGGCAGACATGACCACTTTCTAGTAATATTGTTGGTTAGCAATCAGTATCAGGATGATGACATCCACTTATCCCCACAATTCCCATTCCCCCCCCCCGCAATCTAGAGAGTCTGAGCTCAATTGATTTCAATGGAAAAATCAGGTAGTTTCGCGAATGGACGGTTGAACTACAATGCCAGTGTTATGCCCAGACGACAAGCTGAAACTCTACTCCAGTACATACACAACAGTTCACTTGAAAATGGTGTCCTTGCCCAGCTAGTTTCAATAAACAGACAAACCCATTTTATAATTTAAACAGCAATTTACAAATTGAAGCAAAATCCACTTTATTTTAGTATGTAGTACCATTCAAAACAAAGTTTATCAATTTGCTGTTTAATTAATGAATCAGTTAATAGATTACATTTGTCCCAGTAATTTTTTTAAACTATGACTTTAAATGCAAAATTGGCAAAACTGGTATCAACAAATTCTGAAAGGGTGGTAGAAGCAGATTCAATAACATTCACAAGAAAAACTTGATGGGAGAACAAACTTAAAGCTATGGGGAAAGAGCAGAGGAGTGGGATTAATTGGATAGCTCTGCCAAAGAACAGACGCAAAGGGGCAAATGTTCTGTTTCTGTGCTCTATGATTCTACAATTCTATTTAATCATGAAACAGACCAGTGAGCTATTTGACACTAGATGACTTCAAAAATTCATACAATATTAGAACAGCTTTAGCATGTATTAATAGTATGACAAGAATCAATAATTTTCAGTAAACAAACTAGAATTCCATTGTGAAGAATGATTTATGTCTCCAAGTATGAGGGCCTAATGTGAAATACAATCTCCTTTACCTTGTAATTACATTATATATACACAATATTTATATTCTGGATTCTATAGTGTCAAGAAATGTGAATTTCAAGACACAGAAACTGCCCTCTGTTACAATGCATCATTTGTTGAGCTAATTTTTGTCTTCTCTAAGATGAAAGATGTCATGATAGAGGACCATGTCATGAAATCATGCTATGCTAAATGATGATTTTTAATCCACCGCCTGGAAACACGAATTGAATTTTTTTTTTATAAACAGATTAAAAGGTGACTCAATGCTGGCAGCTAAAGATGGCCACCCCAATTTGCATCCCTGTATTTTCCACATTCCAATGCACTGAGATAGAGACAGCAGGTCTGCAGTAACCCATCAAGGACAATGACCTGGGGGATCTGAGTGAACCACCTAACTTGCTCCCATTAGCAAGGCATCAAGGCCATTACCTGAATATTCAACTGGTAGAGGCGAACCACTCAAACCTAATCACTTTAACAATAGGAGCCTAGCTGTGAGAAGAGAATTCCCTCCTTCATTGCTCTCTCCAATCCACCTTGTAAACTTTGAACCCTGCCTGCTGACCGTGACCACCTAGGGACATCCCTGCTGCAGACAGAGACTTCTTGAAGGAGGTCAGCCACGCCACTGTCTCCAGAAGAACCACTGAATGAGCTATCCACATCCTCAAATCGGAAGCCTCAGGACTACTAAAGGAAAGTCACACGACCACCGAAATCAGCCTGAAGCCAGCCGAATCACCAACATCCACAGACTGTATTTTCCTTTTATTTCTCTGGACTCTAATTTGACCAATTTATCCTTTCCCACTCTGTAACCTATTTGTGTGCGTGTGTTTGCGTTATATAATATATTACTTATAATATATATATATTTTGAGAGAGAGAGAGAGAGAGAGAGAGAGGAGAGTGTGAGTGAGACAGAGCGTAAATTATTATTTTATCTAGATCGGTTTAAGTACAATACAGCTAACCTCTTTCTTTGTTAAGCTCAAGAAAACCTGTCCAATTGCTTCTGCTCATGATTACAGTGCATACACAGTTAAATGCTCACTAAATTGGCAAGTATATCCACTTCAAAAAGAATAAATTTGTTGTGGTCAAACAAGGAGAGAGAAAAGAGGGGAGCCCTTCGATCCCGCCTCACCTGATTGTAACAAATACAACACTTATGGAAATTTCAGCTGATCCAATACTTGAATAAAAAGATTATGGAAAATCAGCATTATATGAAAACAGACAATGCAGTGGCAATATTTATTCACAATTCTTTGCAAAACCCAAACTATCTAGTAATCCAGGTGGCCTAATCAAGTTAACATTGTATTCTAATCACAGGAATAACTTGAATAAAGAAAGCAGTGAGAAATGCAATAAAAAAGTTACTACTACTGGGTTTTGGCTCCCTCTTACAGAGCCAGTCACAACTGTGTTCACAAGAATTACAATTTAATTTCATTGCTGATACAGAAACCAGCAAGTGAAGTACTCTTCAGGAATAATAATACCTGTGTGTTTACTTTCTCCTTTACAAAATTGGCTATTTTCTTTCTTGGTCCAAGAGGGATCCCCATTTCTTTCAAGTCGTCTACGGTACACATGAGCTAAAAATGAGCAAAAGAAAAGTGCATCAAGCCCAGTACTGATGAAGGGTAACATACAAAACATTTTCTTTTCTTTTCCAGAAGCTGGTTCATTGACTGCAACAGTACTGATGGAGATTGGAGACTTATTTTTCCCAGTAGAGAACAGTATAAAGTGGAATACAAAAGAAAGGAGCTGAGGTAGATTTAAAAAAAATCTTACATGCAATTTATTCAGTGCAAACAGGAACAAGCTCTTTGAAGAGCTTAGTCTCTTAGGGATAGGAAATAAATGCTGTCCTAGCCACATCCCACGAACGAATATTTTTAAAAAAGTCCAAATACTTCAGTCACTAGGCATTAGTTCCCATTACCAGAAAGGTTATGCTGGAAAAAAAATGTTTTAAACAGTGCATAACCACACACCCCCTCAAAAAGAAATCAACATTCTAAAAGAAGAAACTAATTAGAAAATGCACTATGGTAATGTTGTAGGACCAGATTCGACCCTTGTGTGTGCATTGAATTGAAGCTGAAAAATCCTTACCAACGACTCCATGTCTATTTCTTCCTTTTCCAGAGTGCTGAGGTACTCGGAGAGACCAAGTGATTCCAATGCTTCTGGCAGTGTCAGGAATTCCTCCTCTTGTTCATCCTTCAGTTCATCAAAATCTTCAGGATCTTGGCAATTCTGGTTCTCTATCTGAATTGCAAACAAGTACAAGTTTATAAATATACACATCAGCTAAAACTAAGCCAATGCAACCAGGAAAAATTCTGCTTCTCTAAATTCCATATATAAAATTGAAACACCAAGCAAGAAGAAATGCTTTCTTTCTTTAAGTCTGTTGCACAGTGCACTTAATCATCAAGAGATCTTTAGAATTTTGAGAACTGCTTTGTGTTTTTTTCTTATTACAATAACAGAATTCCTGTAATCATGTTGATTGCTGTAAAAGGAAAATATTTCCATTCAGAGATTGACGACATTATACATTTTAGAGAAACTTCAGTCATTAAAGATAATTAGATTGCAGAAAAAACATTGCTCCCTTAAACCACTCTTTATATGAAGTAAACCAAGTGTATATACTATTTATAAAGGCACTAAAATTAAATTTTCCCACTAGGGAGACAGGTTTTGATAAGATTGGTGTTGCAGTCGGATGGTCCCATGGTTTGATGAATAAAGTGGTAGATCAATGTTTTTGTACTTTGGAAAGAAATCAATTTTGACCCTCCCCACCCCAAGAGTTTCTGCATGCACACCTATTCCCTAAAAATTCCCAGAATCCTACAAATGTCTTCCTCACATCCCCCACCTCACTGGCTCTCTGTGGTCCCACCCCTGGGCTACACAGCTTTCTGTACCATAATTCATTGCTACTCACTTTTGCTTGTCAGCAGAAGGAAACAAAAAAAAAACACTAAAAGGCAAGGTTACTCCAGTCTCCATCAAAAGGGCCCACTGGCTGGAAAAGGGCTGCCTGTTAACATTGTTCCCACTTTTCTCTCATTAAACAGCCTGACGGAACAAAGTTAAATTCCTCACAGCAGCTGGGTGGTTGCAGCAGGCAGATTAGAAGTGCCCCCCTTCATCCCCCACGCCCCTCAGTCACCAACATCCTCAGGATATTTTATCTTGCAAAACAAAATAGAAATATTTAGAAATGATGTTACATAAGAACAACCACATGTGGCATCTCAGTTAAAATACTTAAGTATTTGGACTCAGGAGGAAGCCATTTTCCACTATTATTATTAGTGAAAAAGTAGATATGAGCGTAAAGCAGGGAATACTGGAAAATACTCCACATATACTCTCCTTGACTTGGCAGCTTGGACACTAGTGGTTAGGAGGATGAATGATGTGTGAAAATTAGACTCAGGGGTGCAACAGTAATTAATAAAGTTTGACCTGAATAAGAGCAGTGTCACAAATACTGCAAGACAGCAGATTCCCTTAGCCAACAATGATAAGATGTTTGGAACCAAATCAACTCAGTATAAAGAAGAGAATTAGTAATCAAACACTGAACCAGGTGCTGACTGTTCAGCATGGAAGGTAGACCTACCACCAAGGCCTGGGATTCTTCCTAATTGGCTCCAGGTAACTTCAAGATAATGCCCTAAATAGTAGGGTGATACTAGCTGGGCAAGCAAGAAGCTTACCAGTACTCTGTATTGGGAAGCTGTACAATTTTGGCTTGTTAAATTGCAGTGGACTCAAGCCAACTTGTGCTTGAAGGTTAACATAGCACCTTTACTATGGTAAACCATTTCAAGGTGCTTCAAGGAGGCAAGATCAAAAAATTATCTGAGTATAGAGAGATGATATGAGGGAGGGATGACCAAAATTTGGTGAAATATGTGGTTGTTAAGAAGGGTCTTAAAAAGGAGAATGTGGCAGTGAGGTTTAAAAAGGCAATTCCAGAATATAGTGCTTAGTTACAGGTTGTAGGGTTGCAGGAGGTTACAGAGATAGGGAGGGACAAGACTATTAAGTAATTTAAGTACAATGCTGAGAATCCTAAATTTGAGGTGTTGTGGACTGGGAGCCAATTTAGGTGATGGGTGAGCAGGACTTGGTGTAGGATTGGATATGGGCAGTTTGGATGTACCGAAGTTTACAGAGAGTGAAGGATGGGATACTGGCCAGAATTGAGAATTCTGGTGGAAATGGGGTCAAGGGATCAGGAGGTTTGTGTCATGGACAATATAAGCTTGAAGAGGGCATATGGGGAGATAAGAAAGAAACTACAGAAAGTGGGGGGAGAACAGTTTTGACAGTTAAGAGGAGGTGGAAAAAGTGTAGTGGGAGCAAGGGAGGAGATCTTTAAAGAGAAGATTGGTACTGGAATAAAAGCCAAGGAATAGCTTGGGGGGAAGTTAAACAACTAGGATTTTTGCAGAGATGCAAAGGACGTTACAAAGTGGAAAGAATATCAGAGGACTAGAGGAGTAGTTTTGATTTGATGAGTCAAATTGCCATAGCGGTGGCTTGAATATGGCAGTTGATGAAAAATATAAGCAAGTGTGGAAACTTTGGTAAGGGGCAAGGTACCATCACCCATGAGCCAAGGTTCAATTAAAGCCATAATGTCAATGTAATTAACTACAATAAGGTAGTGGACGGCAAGCAAAACAAAGAAATGCTGGAGATACTCAGCAAGTCTCTGTGGTAACTAACAGAGTTAACTTTCAGGTTGATGACCTTTCATAAAAACTCCTGATGAAAGATCACAGACCTGAAACACTAACTCGGTTTGTTTCTCCACAGATGCTTTGAGTATTTGTTGAGTATTTCCAGAATTTTCTGTTTTCATTTTGGATTTCCAGCAACTGCAGTATTTTGCTATTGTATGGCAAACCCATGTTAGCGAATGAACAGGCATTCTGCAGGAAAATGCAGAGATGTGCAATGTTTGTTCATCCACTGGGAGAGTCCACGTGGTGGGTGGGGGGAGCGAGCGAGACAGGAAGCGAGCCTTAATAGTCACTGCTACTAAATTCAGAAGAGACTATTTGATGAAGAAATTTATTACACATAAAATTTAAAGAGTTAGAGGGATAATAAAAAATTTTTCAAACAATACAAATGTAGACCATGCCATTTATAAATACCATCTAAACTCTAGATTTCAATAAGTAGGATGAGCATTGTCCTTATTGGGGAAGAGCGTGCACTCCAGATGGGACAAACAGAAATTTGGGAGGTGTAAATTTCTCAGTAGCTTCTTGGAAAATGTTAACCAGTAAGGAGTTTTCATATATGTAAACCAGCGGATTTAAAAATAATTCCAACAGACTGCTGAGAATTTACAAATTAAATACATTTAAACTAATATTCTGAAAGCAAAATGCATCGCAAATGGCCATTTATTTGTCTGAAAGGGAAGGAATGATCATTTGGTTCAATGACCTGGAACTGAAATATCACTTCTCTGGTTTGACTGCAGCTTTACTCAACAATTGCTCCCTGACAAACATCTCTACTATATTCTAACTCACAAAGCATGATAAATAAGTGCAAAATTTGTAAACAGCACAGCCTAGATTTTCTTCTTGAAAAACTTATTAACTCATTAAGATTTTTGAAGAATTTTTTGACTTTGAAATTGAATTTTTAACAAATACTGTCCCTTAAGTCAGTAGCGACAACTTAAGTTATTGCCCAAGAAAAAATTATGAGACAGCCTGCCTAAACAAAAGAGAACACTTCGGTCTTCTAATCCTTGTGTGGTATTTTTTCTCTTTCTAAGGAATGCTTTTTTCCCTTCTAACATGCGTAAAATAAATTAAAAAGCCTTTCCTTGGGCGTTATAGCAAGCAGGAAGGAACATCTTGACGTTTAGGAACGAAAGGCTGCCAATGATCATTGCCAATGGTTACTCCAAAAGCAACTAACACTGGTATTAAAACAATGAAAAACATCCAAAGGCAGTTGTCTTTCAAATAAATCGGCGCAATTTCATTTTTTTTTTTTAAAGCATGCATGCCAAGAACCCGTTATTATACACAGAACTGCTAATTTGGAATTTTGCCCCTATAAAAACTGCGTTCACAGATTTTACACATCTGCTCAATAATTGGTCAATTCTTTGTATATTACTGTACCTGAGTCTCTTCTGGGGTTATAGAATCTTTCACAGTCCCATTAGATGCTAATAGAGTGGGATCGCCAGGGGAAGAGCAGCCCGTCTGATTGGCCAACAAATCAAAAAGGATCAGAGAACCTATGGACAAATTAAAAGTGATGTATATTTCTTTTTCAAAATATTCTTGGAGACAATTTTTTTGGAGCAAGGAATCGTCCCAAGTCTTTTTACAAATGTAAATCAATTAAACATGGCTGATTTTAATAGTAGCTACATCCATTGTTTTGTGCTATATAAAGAATAGTGGCTTCCTTATAGTCAGGAGGTACAGTGCTATTCTGCGCCAACACCCCATTACTGTCAGCATTTTAACTTAATATGATCCAATTTCATGGCTCAGATGACTAACCCAACAGCCTGAACATTCTTGTAGTATACCTCATCAGAACCATTTCAATTGGATTACTACCTTATAGTACACTCCCAGAAAAACTCTTATTTTTTTGAGATCGCTGAACAAGTGGAAAACCATATACTCTGTTAATTGATATAAATGATTAACATTAAAAAAAAACACAGCTGACCCAAGAGCAATGATGCCATTTTGTCAACCAGTTCTGTTTTTCAGATTTACACTCAGGCAAGACTTTGTCTTTATCTTCTCAGAACTCAACATATCAGACAAATAAAAGACTCCTCAGAAAAATTACAGCATAACCTTAGTATTCACACAACTCAAAGTATGAACCGACTTAAAACGCAACTCTGTTATTTAAATATTTTTAAAAACTTTAGTATGCAAGCAAAGCATAACTGAGCTCTAACTGCAGGAGCTGGTTTATCACAATTGTTTCAAAATCATAACTAAAACAGGATGAACACTGATTGCCTTTTACATCACAGTCAATAGCCAGGGCTTGGATTTCCCTAGTAATCATTTTCTATTACTCTGCTTTGAAAAGTTCTTTAATTACATATCATTTAGAAGAATCATCCAGCATAAAATATGACACCAAGACACATTTAACCCCTTGACACGCAATATAAAATTAAAAATTCACTGAGAAGAGTTTGCAGGTAATTTGTAGAAGTATTTGCAAAACATTGGTTACTATCTGTTAATGACCAAGAACAGAGCTGCCTAATGAGGTTGATGGTAAAATGATCAAGTTCAAATGAAAGCATATTTCAAAGGCAAGTTCTCGAAGATCTACTCTATAACGCCACATTTATACTCCAAAATCAATTACACTGGCAAATGACATGGCCATAACAAATTATCAATCCCTTCTTTAAACCTTTTCTTCGTGAAAGCATTTCTTGTAATGAGCATTATGTCCTATATGCTGTACAATAGACACTGTTAGTTTATCTGTCACCAATTAAATAAGAGGTAAGTAGTAAAGTCCATGTTTCCAAATCATAAGGAGTACAGATATAATCTACCTTTGGGTTCTGTTATGTTTTTACTAATCAGTGAGAGCTACTGTGGCAATGCCAAGGACCCATTCAATTTGCCTTGAATTCAGATTAATGTGTAAACTCTGCAATAGTTTACTTCAACGGTCTTTTGGTGAGAACATAAAAAAGATAGATGAAGAATTAAGCCACCAGAAAGAGATACATGAAAACTCCTGGTGGTAGATAAAAAACAAATGAAATATCTCAACAGGTAAAGTACTCAACTTCTTTATTTAAGAATTATCCAAAACATCAATGCTCTTCCTTTTTTTGCTACTATTGCATTTTTCCTGCTACCCATTGTGAAGTTAATGGCTAAGCTCCCACTATATCCACCTCAGCCAGCCAGTCATCCTCTTTGTACTGTGTGTTCTGGTACCAATGGCATGTCTGGCATTAGTAGCAAGTGTCAGTAGCATTTATCATTTTTACAGTAACTAACGATGTGTCTGGAACTTTGGAGAAGTTTATTGAGGGTGCAGAGGCAAATCCTCTGTCCAGAGTTCAAAAAGAGTACAAAATAAAAACTTGCTGAAAGCATGGCCCACTCACATCCACAAACTGGGACAATACATTGGTAATGAAAAAAGATGATAGTATCTCAGTACCATGTGGCAGATATTTCAGGAACTGTTATTGTACTATCATAGCATGGTATCAGGAATCGGACATGTCTCAGCAGTGGCAGAGGAACAAACATTAATGCTTATTTGAGTAAAAACCATGCACCCTATATTGAGTACAGTGTTTAGTTCTGTGATCTAAATGAGGGGGGAAATTACTGCCTTCAAGAGGGTACACAGGTCAGCTATCAAGATGATTCTAGGTACTGGGAACCTCAGTTGTGGGGCCGAGGCAGAGCAGCAGAGGCAGCATGAAACAGCACGTGTGGCAGAAAGGGCATGTGAGCACCACAAAGAGCGTATGAAAAAGAGGTAGAGAGAAAATGAGCGTAGCACAGACCTGGAGCACCACAAAACAGCTCTCTTGGAGTCCTCAAAACCACTTGGGCATTTCCAAGACCCACAAGCCAATGGTGGCCTCTCCCAAATGTTCATGATCTGGAAAGAAAAAATGCCCCACGAGCAGTGCCAGCAGAATCAATTCACCCTCAACCCCTCAGACACAAAGGCCATCCCCAATTGCTTCCATTCCCCATATCCATCTCAACAGAAAAACTGAGCCCACGTGACACAGCATAATTTTCCTCATGAGAAGCATAGCAGTGACATTAGTTCAATATAAGTAACATATTCCACGCTCCAAACCACCTGTGAACAATGTCACAAGAGAGTGACTATTCATTCAAATATTAACACTTATTACCAAGACTATGCCCTGTAAGCGAGACTCCTCCTTTGAAATTAGGATTTCGACTCAAGAAGAGAGCATACAGTCGATTGATTTCTGCGACCACTTTATCCACAATAGTCTGACAGTATGCAGGGCTGCTGTAGAAGAATATGTCCAATAATGTCTCATTGGTAAAGTGACGCAAGCGGCCAATACTTGGTAATGTGATTTTCTTGATAAGCCTGTTGTAAGAAGAATAGAAAACAAGTCAACTGAAGTCACATGGGAAAAGTTTACTATTCCATAATATAGCTCTGCATCAAGGACACTACTAAATCAAAACTGAAACCAGAACAAAGTTTGGTTGCAAAAATATTCAAATGATGATCTAAATTATTTTACATAGAATTACATGGAAATTAAAGCACGTAAACAGGACATTCGACGAGGGTTTCTGCTCTACATGAGCATCCTCCCACTCTTATTTGCTGCATCTCACCCAATCACCTTGCCTTGTACTCTTTTCTCCCTTGTGTATTTATACGAAGGCTTTTGAAAGCCCATGGCCCAGATTTTGCAGTGGAAATAACGATGAGGCCATCAGCACTCAACGTTTTTGAGTAAACTGGACAGCATCTTCTAGTGTCCACAAATTCACACAGTTAAATGCAGAATTAAGGATGTTGTTGTCTGACTTTCCTTGCTCCTCTACAAGATTTGCTACAACTGTGCCTTGCCAAGGGGACTTGGCATTCAAAGACATGAAAGGACGCAAATTTACTCTACTTAATTTTTAAACGCGCGATAAGTCCTAATAACTGCCAAACCTCCCTAATACTGAAAATTTATTTTTCAGTGTGAAATCTCACTCCTTCAGATTTTAACTATCATTGGACATTTTTTAAAAATAACTATTTCTATCTTTCTTTTAACTCTTTCAATCCCATTTTTCCTTCTCTCTATATTTGCACTTTCTATATATGCTTTGACATTGAACTAACTATTCCAATTGACATTTCCTGGTTTAGACTATGTGTCTCAGTAAGAATTCTTAAATCTGACTAGTTAAGGGAGATACACAATTGCTTGTCACATTAACAAAGACCCCAGATATCCTTTAGGGGGTGGCACACTGTTTTTGATTCTTAATTACAGCAAGTTCCAGTGCAAAAGCCCACAGAAAGTCGATGCATAAAATACGGCTAGCATTTTCTGGTCACTGACCACAATATCCAGGCCATTGTATATCCACTGAATTACCCTGATCTATTATTTTTGTTACTTCTTCAAATAATTCAATAAGATTGATTAAGCATTATTTTCCCTTCTGAAATCCATGCTGGACGTTTTTATATTTTAGTTACTAGATGTGTTTCTACTACACCTCTAAATAAAGGTTCCAATATCTTCCGACCACCAATGTTAAGTTAACCAGTTTATAGCTCCCTGGATTTGTTCCAGGCTGCGTTTGCTGACAATGCAACTACTAGGTGGTGCAGTACTTGCAAATGCAGGCTCTTCAACTGGAACGTCAGTGTCTGCGACATTCAGGCAGCTGCCAGGATTAAAGATGGTGCCGCTCAATTTATCACAGGAAATGCTTATAGTTAGATCGTTCTAGCAAACTAACCCTACATTAAGTTGGATGGAAGTCCAGTAATATGCTATGTTATAGGATACTAATAGTAATCTCAGATCTATTTAATATTCCAGTAATCCTATTAAATACAAAAGGAATTTTATGATTGCATTTCCATTGGAAGACAGTGAATTGGCACCCAAATCGATGGAGCAGAAAAACGGGCAGAGTATAAAATGTGCTGCCAATACATTATTGTGATTCGTTTACATGACTGACCAGGACCGATTTCACCCGAACGCAGCCTCTCGCTCTCGCCCCAACTGCCACTCTCCCCTCCTTGACAACTCGCTTTCTCCCCCTCCTCACGACCGTCCGCTCCCCCCATCCCCACCCCCCAGCCCCTCGCTCCAGTCTTCGGTGCTCCCCGACTCCCCTGCCCGATTGTTCCCCTCTCCTCGGCACCCCGCTCTCTGGTTGCTCGCTCCACGCTCCCCACCTCCAGCCACTAGCTCCATGCTGTTCCCCTTCCCTCCTCTCGGCCATTCACTCCCAAATTTGATCGGATCCAACGCGCCGCCTGAAGCAGCAAGGGGTTATGGGGCAACGTAGGAGGGAAGCAGTGCGGCCTGGAGCTAGTGGCTGCTGGGGTGGGGTGGGGGGGGGGGGGACACGGGCGGGAAAGCGGGGATCGAACGGTCAGAAAGTGAGGAACAATCGGCTAGGGGTGTGGGTAAGAACAGCGAGGTCTGGAGTGAGCTGCTGAGGGGAGGAAGCATCGAGACCTGGAGCAAGGAAGGAGAGCTCCAGCCTCAAAGTCTCCCATTCAGCCGCTCGCTCCAGCTGAGTGAGGGGCCGGATACCCGATGACGCTGCATTGCGCATGCGCGCAGATGGACCAGGCGCGGATACGCGATAACATTGGTGCTGCGCGGTGATGTCATCCCGCGCATGCGCCACTTAGTCCTGGCAAAATGTAGCTGTGCATGTGCACAACTTGGCACACTCTGATGATGTCAGCAGGCTACTGCGTTGTCTGGAATCACTTTGCTTGTTCCATGAATCTAGTAATAGTATTATCTGTCCACCAGCCCTCCATCACTGTTCCCTTTTCATGGGTTAATATAAACCAGTTAACAGGTCTAATCCTCAAGGATTTGGGAGTGTTGAGGATTTCCTAAAAGTTCAAGTTGCGAGTGTGCTTAAGTCCAAGACAAGTAGAATGCAGGAAGGACTTGCATTTATATAGCGTTTTTCACAACCATCGCAAACCCCAAAACGCATGTCAGCCAATTAAATATTTTTTTGAAGTGTAGTCACTGTTGTAATATAGATGAGGCAGCCAGTTTACACAGCAAGCTCCCACACACAGCAATGTGATAACTACAAGGGGAGACTTGATTGTAGTATACAAGATCCTGAAAGGCCTTGACAAGGTGGATGTGGAAAGGATGTTTCCTCTTGTGGGAGAGTCCAGAATTAGGGGGCACTTTTTTAAAATTAGGGGTCGCCCTTTTAGGACAGAGATGAGGAGAAATTTTTCTCAGAGGGCTGTGCGACTTTGGAACTCTCTGCCTCAGAAGGTGAAGGTGGGATCATTAAATATTTTTAAGGCAGAGGTAGATTGATTCCCTTGCCTAACAAGAATCTAAGGTTGTCGGGGGTATATGGAAGTGTGGAATTCGAGACACAAACAGATCAGCCGTGATCTTATTGAATGGCGGAGCTGGCTCAAGGGACCGAATGGCCTACTTCTGCTCCTAATTCGTATCTTCGCATAATGACCAGATAATCTGTTTCTGTGATGTTGATTGAGGGACAAATATTGACCAGTACACTGGGGATAACTCCCTGCTCTTCTTTGAAATAGTGCCATGGAATCTTTTACGCCCACCTGATAAGACAGGAACTCTGTTTAATGTCTCATCTGAAATACAGCATCTCTGACAGCACAGCATATCCTCAGGACTGCACTAGAGTGCCAGCCTTGAATTTGCTCAAGTGGAATTTGAACCCACAATCTTCTGACTCAGAGGTGACAGTGCTTCCAACTGAGCCACGGCTCTCTTTGGGCCTCCTTATCTCGAGAGACAATGGGTAAGCGCCTGGAGGTGGTCAGTGGTTTGTGAAGCAGCGCCTGGAGTGGCTATAAAGGCCAATTCTAGACTGACAGGCTCTTCCACAGGTGCTGCAGAGAAATTTGTTTGTTGGGGCTGTTGCACAGTTGGCTCTCCCCTTGCGCCTCTGTCTTTTTTCCTGCCAACTACTAAGTCTCTTCGACTCGCCACATTTTAGCCCTGTCTTTATGGCTGCCCGCCAGCTCTGGCGAACGCTGGCAACTGACTCCCACGACTTGTGATCAATGTCACAGGATTTCATGTCGCGTTTGCAGACGTCTTTAAAGCGGAGACATGGACGACCGGTGGGTCTGATACCAGTGGCGAGCTCGCTGTACAATGTGTCTTTGGGGATCCTGCCATCTTCCATGCGGCTCACATCGCCAAGCCATCTCAAGCGCCGCTGACTCAGTAGTGTGTATAAGCTGGGGATGTTGGCCGCCTCGAGGACTTCTGTGTTGGAGATACGGTCCTGCCACCTGATGCCAAGGATTCTCCGGAGGCAGCGAAGATGGAATGAATTGAGACGTCGTTCTTGGCTGACATACGTTGTCCAGGCCTCGCTGCCATAGAGCAAGGTACTGAGGACACAGGCCTGATACACTCGGACTTTTGTGTTCCGTGTCTGTGCGCCATTTTCCCACACTCTCTTGGCCAGTCTGGACATAGCAGTGGAAGCCTTACCCATGCGCTTGTTGATTTCTGCATCTAGAGACAGTTTACTGGTGATAGTTGAGCCTAGGTAGGTGAACTCTTGAACCACTTCCAGAGCGTGGTCGCCAATATTGATGGATGGAGCATTTCTGACATCCTGCCCCATGATGTTCGTTTTCTTGAGGCTGATGCTTAGGCCAAATTCATTGCAGGCAACTGCAAACCTGTCGATGAGACTCTGCAGGCACTCTTCAGTGTGAGATGTTAAAGCAGCATCGTCAGCAAAGAGGAGTTCCCTGATGAGGACTTTCCGTACTTTGGACTTCGCTCTTAGACGGGCAAGGTTGAACAACCTGCCCCCTGATCTTGTGTGGAGGAAAATTCCTTCTTCAGAGGACTTGAACGCATGTGTAAGCAGCAGGGAGAAGAAAATCCCAAAAAGTGTGGGTGCGAGAACACAGCCCTGTTTCACGCCACTCAGGATAGGAAAGGGCTCTGATGAGGAGCCACCATGTTGAATTGTGCTTTTCATATTGTCATGGAATGAGGTGATGATACTTAGTAGCTTTGGTGGGCATCCGATCTTTTCTAGTAGTCTGAAGAGACCACGTCTGCTGACAAGGTCAAAGGCTTTGGTGAGATCAATGAAAGCAATGTAGTGGGGCATCTGTTGTTCACGGCATTTCTCCTGTATCTGACGAAGGGAGAACAGCATGTCAACGGTCGATCTCTCTGCACGAAAGCCACACTGTGCCTCAGGGTAGACGCGCTCGGCCAGCTTCTGGAGCCTGTTCAGAGCGACTCGAGCAAAGACTTTCCCCACTATGCTGAGCAGGGAAATTCCACGGTAGTTGTTGCAGTCACCGTGGCTAGCACAAATAGGAGGTGAGGGAACACTGCCCATCGGAACCCTCAAGGCTTTTGTCAAATTGTGGACAACTCTTGTACCATTTACAAACACCATAAGTGCATGGGCAGAGAATTTGAAGAAATAAAATTATGCAATTCTTTAACTACAAGTGACTAGATGCACTAGAATCAGGGTAAAAGGTCTAAATAGGAGGACCCAAGTCATCTGTCAGTCACTAAAACAGTTCATATGATTGCAGAAACTAACATCCTTTATCCTCTTGGATGCTGAAGCTGATTAAGTTTTAAGTTTAAGATTTTTAAGTTTAGAAAAGTAGGCACTGCTACGTGCTCACCCAGGACATGCTGACATTCAAGATGCCAGTTATCAAATCACATGGTGTTATCACCTTTTTGCCTCTTGCCTAGTCAGAATCAGTATAGCAGATCTCCATGATGCTATGATGGGACATCCAAAAGCCTCCTACCAGTTAGGCAAGCTTAGAAGACTTTTGTATATTCCCTATTATCGTACCTTTACTACAAATGGGGTTTACCCCTCCATCTTCTCTAATACCCCCTTTTAATTGAAATCAAAATACAATGCAACATTGAACTATAAACAGATCTTTGATATGAGTTACCAGCACAAGCAAACCTTGGACTCATGTCAATATACATATGATTTTGATGAAAACAAACACTAGTTTACCGCTGAGGACAAAATTGGAATATTGTGTGTAATTTTGATCAAACTTTCAAAATGACACGGATACACTGATGGGGTGGGGGTGGTTTCAGAGAAGAACACATTAAAGCGTGGCTACCTGACCTGAACCCGACCAGACCGGACGACAAGAATGCAGTCCGGACTCCGCACTCTGCAGTAAAGCCTGAATACTCAACCAAACTATGTGTCGGGTTCGGGTATTTAAAAAAATTAAAGGACTCGGGCCCTGGTCGGCTGTTGTCGGGTCGAGTTTTAATTTTATACCCGAGCCAGGCTTTAGAACACATAAGGATGACAAAAATATTTGGGCTCCAAGTTATGAGGACAGTCTTGCCCAACTGAACTTGTTTTCTTTAAAGAAAAGATTGAAGGAGCATATGATCCTGGTGATGAAAACGCTGAGAGGATGCAAACGTGAGCAAGCTACTTGACTCATTATGGGCAGAGAACTACTGATCTTAAATGTCAGTCTCAAGTTAGATCAAAAATTACAAGAAGCTTTATCGCACCCCCATCTATTGTTGAAATCAGATGTTTAACTCCGCTAAAAGGAACCTGATAAACATCCGTTTGAAAAAGATATTCATGGTTTTCATGATAAAAGAAACTTATAGGTTCAAATACCCCATGGAATGCAATGGTCCCTGCGCTACTGCAGGAAGGGCAAGGTGTTTTCAGAGCAAATATCAGGGTTGGAGAGCGAAGATGGATAGTATACTGGAATTTTACTGTATTACCTTAGGGAACCAGGGAGTAGTTAGAAAAACCTTTCTCAGGAGAATAAATGAGCCTGTTACAGTACCTTAGAGTATAGAGTTTACATGAATAAGGTTTTACCTCATTTTATGAATTATAACACAAATAACTTCCCCATTCACTATTTTATGTTTAAATCTTTCATTGGATTGGTCTTTATAGCTTTGGAGATTTCAGATCAAACAGATAAACCTCACAAAGTGAAACACTGTGAACTTGCATTATTATACTGAAGATGCTCTGATACAAGATACGCAAAGTGCAATTCAGTTTGCAGCAACAGCCTTAAAATTCAATCTGTATACAAACATTTTTTCTTCAAAGAAATGGGAGAACATACTTGTCTACTCCAGTAGCATCTCCATGAAGAGCACTGTGCCAATGTACAGGAAGGAATTCGACTCGTGTGATTTTATTTTCATCTACTGCTTTTTTAAAGTGCGTGTGTAGTAGTTTCAGAGAAACATTTCTGAAGTCATCAACTGAAAAACAGAGTGCAATGCTTTGAGTCTATCAATGACATCAACATCTGTGCTATTAGACCGCAATAAAGTAAAAAAACTTCCAATGAAAAATCTTTAAGGGATATTTATCTTATCACAAAAAAAATGAGGTCGGGAGGGGGGAAAAGTGGTGTGATTTATGATCATAATATTTCACCCATCAAGGTATACCATAGAAGCCTGTGCTAATGTTGTGTAAGAGCATAGAATTCTCTTTCATAGAAATAGCTCTCCATAGAACTAAGCCACAGAGTCGTAACAACACAGGAGGGAGCCTTTCGGCCCATCGAGTCCATGCTGGCTCTCTGTAGAACAATCCAATTAGTCCTATTCCCTGCTCTATCCCCAAAGCCCTGCAAGTTTATTTCTCTTAAGTGCCCATACAATTTCCTTTTGAAATCATTTCCACTTCCACCACCTTCATAGGAAGCGAGTTCCAGGGCATTACCACTCAGTGCAAAAAAGTTTTTACTCACAATCCCCCTGCATCTCTTGCCCAAAACCTTAAATCTGTGTCCCCTAGTCCTTATACCAGCAGCTAATGGGAACAGCTTTTCTTTGTGTACCTCATCTAAATATGTCAATCTTGTACATTTCTATCAAATCTCCCCTCAATCTTCTTTGCTTCAAGGAGAAGCATTCAGCTTCTTCAACCTGATCGTATAGCTACAGTTCTTCATAAGTTTTAAAGATTGAGAAAAACTAAAACTCTAAAAATAATTCAAAACCTGCATATAAACTAGATGCTTTACATGAGATGCTTAAAGTGGCCATTGGAAAATAAAGCACATATATAAATCACAAATAATTTCATTTTCTATTAAGCGCTCAGTGAGTGAGAGATAGACATTACATATTCAGGATAATGCTAAAGATAGATTACAAAATCACGAATGACTTGGGTGATTCTCAACATGGAACAAAACTAATTTAAAATTACAACTTGTGTTGATGTAGCACTTCATTGTGTCCTTTGGATGCCCCAAAGTGCTTTTGTTAATGGATCAGTTTATGAAGTGCAATCACTGTGGTTACTTGGATCAGGTGCATCAATGTCCCAGGAGAAGCAAATGAATGAATGACCAACTAATCTATTTTTGGAGCTGTTGGTTGAGGAAAAATACTGACCAGGACACTGGAAGAACTTTTTATTCTATTTCAATAGCACCATGGGATATTTTACATCCATCTGAGCTATTGGATGGGACCTGTTTAATGTCTCACTCAAAAGACAGCATTTCTGTCAATGAAGCATTCACTTGATACTACAATCAAGTGTCATCTTAGATGATGTGTAATGGGGCTTGAACCCACAACCCTTTAAAACTCAGTAGCAAGAGTAGACTCTACCACTGAAAATTCTATTTTTGGTACCCAACAAATTGTCCAAACAAACAAAGAGTCAATTAACCTTTTACAATACTTTATTTTTACCCCTTCCATTCAAAGTTTTCATAATATTTCTAACTGCTTGCAATGGTAATTTACAAATTTGTGGTCAAGGAAAGGTTCCAATGATGTTATCTTCTATGTCACAGTGCCACCAAATGGCTAAATATAATATTGCTGTGTTTGGGTTTACTTTTGAGTGTCCCGTATATGGAAATAGCTAAGTCTAGTTTGTTAGATAAATAAATGGTGAGCCACTCATAAAATGGGAGGCTGAATCACCATTTAAAAATAATAAAAGGCAAGTGGAACTTTAGATAAGAAAGAGATAAGATTGGTGCTAAAAGCATTAAACAGGGGGTTAGAATAGATCTTTCCTATCCAAAGGGTTATTTGGAGTAAGGAATGCTTTGTCACAAATGGCTACTGAAGCAAGACAATTATAGTTAAAAGGAATTAGACTGCCACTTCATTGCAATATTGTGAGAAGTACCATGTTACAGATAATATATCAAATGGGATTCGAGTAGATAGTTCCAATATGGAGATAGCAAATACATGATAGGCCAAAAGGTCTCATGTGCTGAAATCTGAGTTTTGATTACTTTATACTTTTATATTAAATGAGGTTTCCAAATCATTCATGTTCAAAATAGTAATGCTATCCATTAATATTCACATTTTCTACAAACAAGATTATAAACAAATGTCATACATGTCAAAGTACCCAATGCCATTTCATTCACCAAAGGCAAAACACCAGATGAAGAAACTATTTATTTGACAATTAAGCAATTTATAAACTGCAAGTTGATAACCCAAGATTACCACCAAAATGCATAAAGGTGAAGTAACTGCATTGATAATGCCTCCTTCCTTCTTTGAATGAGACATTTTGCAAATTGCAAGTATACCCCTAGTCCTACTGGTCCTGGGAAATCATGAGTGACTTGAAGGAAGTGATGTCAAAGTCATTACCAACCAGTATAAAAGTAGTTAGTATCGCTGAGCATCAGTTCATCTTGATCTAGGCTACAGTGCTTGTCTATATAATAATGTATCCTAAGTCTGAAAAGATAACCTTCCACAGAGCCTTGGGAACTGGACAGGAGGGAGTATGGATGTGTGGAGAAAGCCTCATTTGAAAAGCATCAAGTGGGTAGGTAGGTTCATATTTCTTTAATTTGTATCCTCCACATAATGCAGGATCATTCCAAAGTAACAAACTGAGGACAAGGAGGCCTCTATTATGAGGTTTTCAGTAGCAATTGAGAAGACAGATCCCAGGAACGTGTTAAATCTAGTGAGTAATGTTCTGCAAATGTGAACATTTTTCCATGCTAAATCAACACAGGATTAAGAAATGCCCATGACAATGCCACAGAAAATGTGGAATAAACCCTGACTTGTCCCCGAGGTTCATTAGCTGCTATACTGCAACAGTGGACAGCACATTGCATCACCCATGCACCTACACATGGTTATCAATCCATTAGAAATAAGTGTGGTGTTTAATGGAATGATTCTGTCTGTTTGATGTACATTAGTGAAGCTACACAAGTGCCCAGCAAATGGAATTCGTGGTGCTACCTTGTGAAATGGAGGATAAAATGAAGGTTTAATAATCTCCTGACCAAAACAGGATCAGGAAACTCTTTAGAGAAGGAAAGAAGGATATGATTTCAGAATCACCCCACTGGGAGAACAGGGCTGACCTGGAATGAGATTTTGCAACTTAACAGTCTGCGTGCTCAAACTAATGTTCTGAGCAAGACAACTTTTCAACAAATGAACTTTAACTCACAAACTCAGCTTCAAACGAGCTATTGTTTTTTTTTGTAGAACAAAAAGATCATAATGTGGATCCTAAAAGGATGTAATTTCCAGGTAGTTCTGATTAAATGTACTAACACTGGATTACCTCCTAATCATGCTGAGGTCCATGAAAGGCTGAAACAGTAGCAACATGAACTCCAAAAGAACTGAATTAAGACTGCATGAAATAGGTCTAACAGTTTCAAATGCCAAAGGACAATGTCTTCCACTTATTTCAAGACTATAAAAGTTCTCTGGAAACTGATTAGAGTATTTACCATCATTCTTTTCACATCCTTTAAAATAATGCCACAAATATTATCAAGATTACAACTCTCATGATCACTGCAACACTAATTCCCCTAACTTGCCCATGTGTAGTGCATGTCCTTCACACTGATAAACTTTCAATTTTGCTCTAACCATAATGTACAAAGTTTTTAATATTTGAAGTTGCAGTTATAAACATAACTCTGATTAACCTAAAAGTAAAACTCAATTATAAAGATTATGCCAGCCAAACTTTTTTTTTAAAAACAGGTTAAAGAAAAAAGAGATTTCAATTAGTACTCCGGAAATATAATATTGGAATCATGCACCTATAAGTGGAGAAGGAAGGACAGGAAAAAATATTTTAAATTAAATTACTTTTGTGCCCTCCCTCCATTTATTTGAAACTAATGGATACTGGGGCTCTAAATATTCATGAACCGACCATGAACTGTCTGTGCTGTATAACCATGACTCTCTATGACTCGATGACCATGAAACATTCTCCCTGGACCCTGAATAGTTTCTGTGTTCATCTGTCGAAAAATCCTTTCACCAGGAAAAACCTCTCAAGACCCCAAAATATTCCTGGAATTGGTGAGCTAAAAGGTTAAAATGGTGATATAGCACAAGTTATTTGACTAGTGACGTGTAGGTTTTCTTCAAATATTTTAAAAAGCATACATGACAAATTTGCAAAGTTTCAAGAAGAAAAATTCAAAATAAACAAACAGACCTACCACATTCAACAATGCTTCTGAAACGTAGGTCACATACAGGCCCAATACCATGTGCCATGAACACCAGGTGATTAACCAGTGGCAGCTCACCTAGATTAATAACAAGAAATTACTAACCAAAATATAAATTCTTCCCAAAAAAAGAAATGAGATTGTTTGTCTTGAGAGGCAACCTCGAATGCATTTTTCAGTTATTCCCCCTTTCTCGAATAGCGAAGCCACATAAAAATGTAATTCAAACAACTTAGAACGAAATGAGGAAAAAAAGCACTTGCATTTATATAGCATCAAGATCATGAGAAATTTCTCAAAACACTTCATATAAAATATATTACTCAAATGCAGTGATCCCACTAAATATTTTTCAACACAAGATAATCTTTAGGTGATTAAATAGTCAATTTGTGGGGAACCAGCAACAGCTGTTATAAATGAAAAGATCTCTGAACAGTGAGGTAGCTGTGGGACAGGTCAATATTTTACGTATTTAGCATTAAGACAACACTGACCTATAATATAGGGAAACGGTCATTTGCTTTAAAGTGCAACTTTCTAAACTTTGGCATTGACAAAGTGCAACATTATTTTTTCATACCAATTGATCATTATTGGAGGCCATTCATTCATACCGAATTGCGATCAGACTCGTACCTTCAGCAATGTCATCATGGTCATCATCAATTCCGCGCTTAACCACTCTGGGCCTGGTTTGTCCGTCCTGTGTGGTTCCCCATTCATCTGGTTGTGACGAAGCCTGGAACTGAACTATGACCTGGAAGCAATTATGATAGATTTGACTATACCTTTCTAAAAACATATAATTACTGTTAAGACTGGAAGGCATAAAAATAGGATTTTATACATTAAATATGGACAGAATCAATAAAAAGCAAATGCAAGTCAAAACAATTAGGAAAAACCTCACACGTTTCATAACAGCAGAGCTCAATTTTTCTTCTCTCTTGAAAATAGCAACTTGTCATCGTGAGGTGATAGTTAGGGTCTTGGGCTAGCTAAAATCCCACCATGGCAAATTATAGTTGATCACCTGTGCTATTGCAGACCGAGATTTTTTAAAATTAATTCATGGGATGTGGGCATCACTGGCTCGGCCAGCATTTATTGCCCATCCCTAATTGCCCTTGAGAAGGTGGTGGTGAGCTGCCTTCTTGAACCGCTGCAGTCCATGTGAGGTAGGCACACCCACAGTGCTATTAGGAAGGGAGTTGCAGGATTTCGACCCAGCAACAGTGAAGGAATGGCGATATTGTTCCAAGTCAGGATGGTGTGTGACTTGGAGGGGAACTTGCAGGTGGTGGTGTTCCTATGCATTTGCTGCCCTTGTCCTTCTAGTTAGTAGAGGTCACGGGTTTGTAAGGTGCTGTCTAAGGAGGAAGAGCAAAGGTCCCAACACTGACCGTTGGGGAACGCCACTATAAATCTTCCTCCAGCCTGAAAAACAACCATAACCACTACTCTCTGGTGTTTCCTGTCATTCAGCCAATTTTGTATCCATGTTTCCAGTGGTGTTCCATAGGGCTCAGTGTTGGGTCCCTTGCTGTTTAGTTAGTTAGTTAGTTAGTTAGAGATACAGCACTGAAACAGGCCCTTCGGCCCACAGAGTCTGTGCCGACCATCAACCACCCATTGATACTAATCCTACACTAATTCCAAATTCCTACCACATCCCCACCTGTCTCTATATTTCCCTACCACCTACCTATACTAGGAGCAATTTCTAATGGCCAATTTACCTATCAACCTGCAAGTCCTATCCACAGGTCCCTGAAGGTGGCAGGACAGGTAGATAGAGTGAAGAAGGCATATGGATTGCTTTCCTTTATTGGCTGAGGTATAGAGTACAAAAGCAGAGATGTGATGCTGAAGCTGTATAGAGCGCAGGTTAGGCCGCAGCTGGAGTATTGCGTGCAGTTCTGGCCACCGCATTACAGGAAGGACATAATCGCTTCGAGAGTGCAGAGGAGATTTACAAGAATGTTGCCAGGGCTTGAGGGTTGCAGCTATAAGGAAAGATTGGATAGGGTGGGGTTGTTTTTCCTGGAATTGAGGAGGCTGAGGGGTGACTTGATTGAGGTGTACAAAATTATGAAGGGCCTAGACAGTAAGGACCCATTTCCCCTGGCGGGGAGGTCGGTTACCAGGTGACAGATTTAAGGTGATTGGTAGAAAGATTAGAAGGGACGTGAGGAGAAACTGTTTCACCCAGAGGGTGATGGGTGTCTGGAATTCACTGCCAGGATCGGTGGTGGAGGCAAAGATCTTCAATTCCTTTAAAAGGTACCTGCGGGGCTATGGACCAGGTGCTGGAAGGTGGGATGAGTTTGGGCGGATAGCTTATTCAGCCAGCGCGGACACGATGGGCTGAGTGGCCTCCTTCTGTGCTGCATTTTGTTCTATGCTCCTACTGTCCTTTTTATTCCATGAGCTCTAACTTTGCTCACAAGTCTGTTGTGCGGCACTTTATCAAATGCCTTTTGTACACCATGTACATGTACATCACAGCAACAGCATTACTCTCATCAACCTTTTCTCTCTTCAATGGCCAAGCAAATCATCCAGTGGTAAAAAAATATTGTTAGAGAAGGTCCATGACTATATCAGGGAAACTGGAAATGTGCAATTAATGCAGCCTTGGTAGAATCACCCATATCCCGAAAACAAAAGAAAATTGTTTTCCCAGGCACTGACACCCCACCCAGAGACTCGTTTTCATTTGTGCCTTGATTGTTGGTATGGGAAAGCTATTCTACTGCAAGAGATGACAGCCATGCCCAATCTTGTTCCTATCCAATGTCAATACATGTACACTTTTCAACAGGAGGGGCTGGACAGTGACCAGAAGTGACAGCCTGGATCATTTCATCACTGCCCATCCGTCCCAACACCACCTCTTCCCTAGGTAACTCGAGGGCTACTGTACCAGCGGCCTTAACGGAGATAAAGTAATTCAGCGCATATCAAAGATTGAAACTTAGACCTCAATCGACTCATTATGGCTCATGTATCACCTTTATCATTTAATCAGTGGGAACATTTAACACCAATATAACCAGTTTTTAAAGTTAGAAGAGGTCTTCATCAGTTATTTGCATACCACAGTATAAGCACTCCTTGCTTCCTTAGCCCAACGGCATCATGGGTCAAAAATGGATCTATGATTCTTCCTTTGGGATAACAGCCAGTTGCAGCAAATGGAAATGTGGCACATTGCTCTCCTGAACTAAAGCAGCAGAAAATATACAAGTACCCTTTTCATTGAGAACTGAATCAGTTATTTCCCATGACTGAACAGAAGCAAACTAACAACTTTCAAAACTATATCTTTTTATCAATGATATTGCTTTAAAGACCATAAGTTTTTACGCAAACTGTACCTTTGGATTATGCATAACAATGGTTTCCCCGCTAGAGAACTCAAGTCTTTTATGCCACTGGTTGGTAGTTACAGTCTTTTTATACTCTCCCTGCAAAACAGAGATAAATTAGGAGAGGCCACCAACATTTTCAATTTGTTTTCATCAACAATTCAAACTTATTTCAAGCGCAAGCTGAAAATTTCCTATTCACTTTAGGCTTTTTATACCAATATTTAGCCAAGTGCACATGTTCCAACCCCTTAAAGTGTTAATGCAATGACCATGAATTAGCAGAATTCACAAATTGTTTTCAAATGCATGTTACTATTTGCAACAGCTTATTTTGAGGCTATATTTTGTCACCAGATGTTTAAAACATGATAAATTGGTAATTAATGCAAACTAAAAATGGAAATGAATTTCTTGAATAATTAATTTTAAAATAGACCCAACTTAGCATAAATCCTAGAGACACAAATTTCAACCAAGCTCCAAACTTACATCATACATAAAAGCAAAGAAGTTTATGGTTAACCTGTATAAATCACTGGTTAAGGCCTCAGCTAGTGTATTGTCCAATTCTGGGCACCGCATTTCAGAAAGGATGTCAAGGCTTTGGGAGAGGGTGCAAAGCAGAATTACTACAATAGTATCAGGGCTGAGGGAATTCCGTTATGTGGAGACTACAGAAGCTGGGATTGTTTTCGTTAGAGGAAAGAATATTAAGGGGAGATTTAATAAATGTGCTCAAATTTATGGTTGGAGGGTGCAGAGAGGAGGCTGATAGTAGATTGGGAGAAACTCTTTCTAATGCCAGGCGGTTTAGTAACCAGACGAGGCAGATCTAAAATAATTGGGGGCGGGAAGATGAGAATTTCTTTTACTCAGCAAGCGGATACGATCTGGAATGCCTGAAAGGGTGGTGAAAGCATATTTCATTAGTAACCATCAAAATAGAATATATACCTAAAAAGAAAAAGAAAAAGAAAAACACAGGGCTATGGAGAAAAAGCTGGTGAACGGGATTACTTGGTAGCTCTGAGAGCTGGCAAAGGCACAATGGGCCGAATGGCCTCCTTCTGTGCTGTGCAAATCTATCATTCTTTATCACATCAGAACGTGAAGAGGAGTCAGTAACGTTCAAAAACAAATCCATACTAGATAAGTATGTATAAGAACACAATCTGTATCAAGAAACCCAAAAACTGAACTGTTAATGTATTTCTTACATCAAGATGGCTTGCAAATTTTATTGTTCATTTCTACAGTAAGCAGATTTTTACAATTATATGCCGAATTGTTTACGATTAATTGATGTATAAAGGACAGCCACTGTGGGTGACGACAATGTAAGTTTAACACAATCTTTTACACCTCAACCCTTTGTGCAAATCCAACTGAAAATAAAGGGACAAAAGTCTCAGCCTGTTGATACTGGATGTCCTATGTGAAATAAGCTTGGTTAATTTCAATTCAGTTCTTAGTGGGTGTGGGCCTACAACATAAAACTGCTCCTAATTCTGCACTAAATATCATTCAGACAGACCTAAGGATGGCTGCGGGAAAGTCAAAGATGCCACACTGGAGCTATTCCTGCTTTGAGATTGGGGTGCATTGAAAAAGAGCTTTGTTCTCCATCTAGCTACCTTGTACTTGACCTGGAAATATTCAATGCTGACACCAGGTGTATGAAATAGAAAGTGTTCCATTCCCCAGCACTTACACCCCTCTTCTTGACGAACAAAAAAATTAAAATTAACGATACCTGGTAAGATTTATAACCCAAATGTTATCAAAGTATGCTATCAGTAACTATACCACTTAAGGAGAAAATATATTTCCTTCAAGCTTGATCACACACAGGCAGGCAAATACTTGATTTTTCATAATTATCTGCCAGGTTCCTCATAACAATAGGCATGCTGGAAAGGGAACTGGAAGAGTTTATATGTCTGCTAACTCAACAAGCACATCACCCTCAAACTCTGCTGGTTTTCTTTAATGCAGGATTATCATGCACATACCTACATCAGATTTTCCAATGCCATTTTGGTTACTTCACAGAAAGGCCAGCCTTCAGCAGTAGGAGCAAGCCATCTAAAATTTCTGTATGATCCTGAATAGATCATCCAAGTGTTCAAATCACTGCTTCAGATGAAAATGGCAAATTTTCCAGAGGACTGCAGGCTGCCCTAGCATTCACATCTGTAATCACTGGAAAGTACAGTCGAATCATTCAATACCAAAGTTCAGGTGATCTACATTTTATTTCACGAGTACAAAAGCAGAAGGCCCTGTAGTTAACTGCTAGGGTAAAGATGAGTTGTAGCTTAAGGCATTGATGTTACACCCTATGTGTAAATGCAAGATAACTTGTGTAAATCCAAAGTCCTGCTGATTTTTTTCCTTTTACTTTTTGATCCAAGTTAATTGCAGTGCTTTTGTGTACTACTGGCTCAGAACTGCTGGCAGGTACTACAATTTTTCATTTAATTTGAAAAGCAGAGTACAGCTCTACGGGATACTGTACCTCCAACTTCTCGCTGAATTCCTCAGAGTAAGGAATAAACCTGCTGTCCATGTCCCCCTTGTAAAACCATGTGCATCGCCTCACTTCAGATGGCTCCTCTTCCCAGTACACAGCATGTCGTGTGCGGTCATATAAGTGAATATCATAGCGACCTCCATCAGTGGACACAATCACATTTTCAGGGTCTGGTTGTACTGGAAGTTTTAAATTAAAATGGGTTGCTTTAGATTTTGTACTGAAAATTGACAACAGCTAAAAGTGCAAAAGTAGTACTGTCAATAAACAGTTATACAATTGGGAAAAATGTTTTATATAACAGAAAAGCTGTTTGACAAAGCTGGTTAAACTGTATTTGTCCTGCGTTCGCAAACGTTTCAAGTCTGTAAAAGTGTTCTGGATAACTATCAAAATTAAACCGTTGTCATTATAAAAAAAAATTATTTTGTCTAATCTAGATTGTGCCCGTTCGTTGATGTCTTTTCCTGCTCAATGATCGGGTTTCAGTTTTTAGCCCTCCCTTCTAACTAGTGAATAATAATGAAAAGACTATTTATCAAAAACCTTTATGAGGAAAGGCCTCAAAAAACTAGGATTTTCAACCTTAAAAGAAAGCATCAGAGAGGTGTTTAAAAACAGTAAACAGTATGGAAAAGATAAATCCAGAAAGTTATTTCAAAATAAATATCAAGTGTAGGGCAAGGAGACTGAAATTTAGGACTAGTTTCAGGAAGGTCTTATGCACAACGAGTAACAGAAACATGGAATGGACTTCTAGATAAGAGTAGTGGACCCTGAAGTGAGAACCAACTAGATGTTGCAATCAGAGACTTTAAGATGGACACCCTTCCTGGGTGAATCAACTAAAGTGGGCCGAATGACTTTGCTTATCCACAATTATCTTGTAATAAAAAGCTGAAAAGAGAAAAAAGGTACCCAGCTCCTTCAATCTCCAGCATGGGCATTTTAATATAGGACACTTGTCTTGGTTAATATAATGTCACACACTGGAGTGCAAGACGGGTTCCCTTACTGCCTTATTTTTCCTTCTTACAGACCGACACAAGGCAGCTCAATATTTCAAAACCAAGGGCAGCTCATTGATGAGCAGGTGAGATTGGAATTCAAAATCTGTATTTCCCATTTGGCAGTTCAGCACTGTAGCTTTTTTCTGTTCCTTCCCCACAATGTATTTTGTTCAATTTATGGGTTGTCCATCTTTTGTTTCTTATAGAATGGAAAACTAGTCTCATCAGTCTGACTTACCCCATTGTTAAACATAAATAAACTGTAATGAATACAATAAAAATTAAATGACAAAGACAACATGCTGTGACAGCAGTCACAGATTGCAGTGAGAGGCTAATGTCCAAGGTTGTGCTGACTGTCATTGTCAAAAAGCAGCAAAACATGTTCCTGTCTGCACGAGTCACAAAATTCAAAGGCATTGTGTATATAGTCAACAAAAAATAAAGTAGTTTTGATGCTCAAAATAAGCATTTTTGTGCTAAATTATGGATTTAATGCCACTGCTTTAGGGGAGTAAAACTGGATTCCATTTTCTATTTCCTTAAGAAACTACCAACATCCAAACTAAAGCCTATATATTTTGCCTCACAATTGCATACAGTATTATCACAATGGAACTGGATGTGTCCAAAAAAAATTGCTTTGGAAAGTTTAGACTTTTAGTTAGTTGATCAATCCATTCTCCCACTAGTTGTTTTAAACAATACCTTATATATGACTGGAATTATATTCAAAGGTTCTTTGAAAAAGAATACTCTTTAAAAATGCATTTATTTTCTTCTCTAATAATCCTAAAGAATGATTTTTAAATTCCATTACAGTATAAAATCATAATAACTCAGTGGAAAAATACACATGATGCTGTATTAAACCACAGATCAGGGAAGTCCCAGGTGTGATAATCAGGTCTGTGTTTACTTACCTCAGTTACCCAATCTTAACCAACCCGGCAGTAGAGATGGAGGAAGTTAAATATAGCTTTCCTGCTCGCCATTGAGGGAAGGTGGGGATGTGAGAGGGAAAATGGGATTAATGTAGGATTAGTATAAATGGGTGGTTGATGGTCGGCGCGGACTCGTTGGGCCAAAGGGCCTGTTTCGGTGCTGTATCTCTCTATGACTCTATACATCACCAAAGTGTGCATGAACAGATGTTGGGCTTCACTGTGATGACCACCAGTTAAATATTCTACCAACACCCACTAGATATAATCACACATAAATGGCTGCATAAGTGAAATACCAAAAATCCATTGACCCCAGCATGATTAGCTGTCTTCATGAATACAAAGTGAGGAAAAGTTAAAAGGGGCAAAATATTAACAGTATAATTAAATTACAGTATGGCTGCAAATTACTCATTTGTTGTACATCTACAGCTTGTTTAGGAAAAAAAAGGAAAAAAGATGGTATTGTTTCACAAAAAGTGATTTACTCCAATAGTTTGGGATAAAACTCTCACACCGAGTACAGAATGTGAGGGCGACTTGCATCAGTCTCAATGCAAATATATCAGTTTCTGCAGTAAAGAAACCTCAATCTACACAAAAGCATAGCAATTCAATATTGCAGGATCTGATCAAGACAGCTCAACATCATTCTGAACAGAATGCAACTTGGTCAGGGCAGTAATGGAAATCCGCTCTAGTCACAAAGGACAGAGTCAGAGTCATTTGAAGCACAGAAGGAGGCCACTCGGCGCATCAAGTCAATGCCGCCTCTCCACAGAGCAATACAGCCAATGCCACTTCCCCGCACGATCCCTGTAGCCCCGCACATTTGTTTTCTTCAAGTCGCCATCCAATTTCCTTTTGAAATCACTGATCATCTCCGCTTCCACCACCCTCATGGGCAGCGCGTTCCAGGTCATTACCTCCTGCTGCGTAAAAAAAAGTTCATGTTCCCCCTGCATCTCTTGCCCAAAGTCTTCAATCTGTGTCCCCTAGTCCCTGCACCATTAGTTAATGGGAACAGTTTTTCCTTGTCTAACTTATCTAAGCCTGTCATAATTTTGTACACCTCTATTAAATCTCCCCTCAATCTCCTTTGTTGAGAACAATCTCAGCTTTTCCAACCTAACCCTATAACTAAAATCCCCCATCCCTGGAATCATTCTGGTAAATCTCCTCTGCACCTTCTCAAGGATCCTCACATCCTTCCCAAAGTGTGACCAGAACTGGACGCAATACTCTGCCTAACCACAGTATTCTAAAGGTTCAGCGTAACTTCCCTGCTTTGGTACTCAAAGCCTCTATTTATGAAGCCCAAGATCCCATATGCTTTACTAACCACTCTTTCAATGTCCCGCCAGCTATAAAGGTCGATGCACATGCACCCCAGGTTCCTCTGTTACTGACAAATGGATCAGTGGAATATGGATCCCCCAACTCAGAAATTCACTACCTAAACGTTCATAGATACATAAAAGTATACACTTGAAAGAAGGAAAGATCTATCTTAAACTACCAATACAAATATTAACTGGAGAAATGGGCAAAAAGAACTCACTGAATATTATGTAATGGATAGATTTTCAGCAAATTGCTATTTGCCAATAGAATAAAGAGATTTATCCTAAATATACCTATTTTAAATAACAAATATGGCATCCAAAATTGATTACAAAGCAATTAAATGACTGTTCAGAGAAAACACTTAGTCTGAATTAAGTATCAAAAACTTACCTGAAAGAATTCTAAACTGAAGCTGTCTTTATTCAGACAACATACTGATTTTAAAATTGTTGCACACCTAGACAATTTTTTTTCTACTCACTCGAGTTAAAAACTTCCTCCAGCTTCGTCGTGTCCAGAAAGCTGAATGGCATCCAGATTGGTTTACCTTCCACCAGCTTGCAGTAGAACCAGTGGGGTCGCACAGGCTCGTAGAAGTTATGCGGTAAACTCAGTAAAGGCTGTATGGCTGTAGATATAGGTTTAGAAGCAGGAGGTGGTAACATAGCCTGCCCTACAGTTGCCTGGAAAGAGAGGTACACTGGTCAGCATTTTTGAAAGAACTCTGAACAGGCATAATTAAGATACCGTTCTTGTCAGTTAGCCCGAGCAAAATTAATAGTTCAGATACAAAGACTGAGACAGACTAAAAGGCTTCAAAAATCAACAAATCCCCAGAAATCTGTCTGTTTAGGGCGGCACAGTGGTTAGCACCGCAGCCTCACAGCTCCAGCGACCCGGGTTCAATTCTGGGTACTGCCTGTGTGGAGTTTGCAAGTTCTCCCTGTGTCTGCGTGGGTTTCCTCCGGGTGCTCCGGTTTCCTCCCACATGCCAAAGACTTGCAGGTTGATAGGTAAATTGGCCATTATAAATTGCCCCTCGTATAGGTAGGTGGTAGGGAAATTTAGGGGACAGGTGGGGATGTGGTAGGAATATGGAATTAGTGTAGGATTAGTATAAATGGGTGGTTGATGGTCGGCACAGACTCGGTGGGCCGAAGGGCCTGTTTCAGTGCTGTATCTCTAAACTAAACTAAATAGACAATATTTATCCCTGGACACTCAAGAACAGAAAAAGAGATTTGTGAGGCATTGGGAATCAATATGAGGGAATCTGTAGACACTGGAAAGGCACCAGTCGATTGGAAACAAGCAAATGTGCCGTCCAGATTCAAAAGACAACATATCACAGAATCAGATGTTAACTGTACAATAGTAACTCAGTCAACAACAGTCAATATGAATTTATAAGGGAAATACCATGCACAACCAATCTTCCTGACTCGTGAGGAAGTGACATCTCGAGTGGCGTATGGAAAGGCCTACAACATGGTGTAACCAGGCTTCCAACAGGCATTTGACGATGTTCTACATGAAAGGCCACCGGTTAAGTTAAAAGCAGTGTAAATTTGGGGGTGGATAAAAAAAAATTGACTGAATTGAATACATGTTACAGGTGAATACGTGCGAGGGATGGGATATTTCTAATTTTCAATGAGGTTTGGGAAATCCAGTGCTAGCTGAACAAAACTGCAGATGATTACAAACTAGGATGGGCATTGAGACTGGATTAGACTGCTCAGAAATAATAGAATGAACCAAACAAAATACATAAGCAGGCAGAACAATGGCAGATGAAAATGAATACAGACAAATGCAAAGTACTGCACACAGACAGGAGAAATGGCTAACATGAGCACTCCATGAATGGTGTTGCAATTGTCATGGATGAGCTCTTTGCCCTGCAAATGAGACATCCAATAAGTGAAGCACACAAGATTTAAATGATAGAATGTGGAAAAATAGCTTCTTTCACAATGGAATGTTAATTTTAAATAAATTGCAAGAGCAGGACAGGGAAGTCACATGTAAAAACTTGTTAACGGACTGTCATTAGGAAGTTCTTCACAGAGAATGTTCACATCGAATAGACTCCCAGGGAAGAGTACTAGAGATGAAAATCTTAAAAACGTTAAGAAATTAGATGCTGCACGGCAGAACTGTTAGTTTAGGTGAATGAACTAAAATTGGAAGAATGGCATTCTTCATCCATAATCCTCCAGTGACCTTGAGCTTTCCTAAAAAGCTGAATGTAAAGTATGCCTGGGGATGTCAGCCTGATCCTCAGTACTCTTGCTCCCTCAAATAGTACCATTTTTGAATGTTTAATAAGCAAGATCATGCTCAGCATCTCAATACAGACAAAAGGTTTTTCCTATTTGCTACCAGATCTATAAAGGCAAGGAACACCTAGGCAATAACAAACGAGAAGCCACACAGTTAAGATTACCCCAAGGTACACAAATTCTTCTGTATATCCCTTTCTCCAAGCTCCAACATGGCTCAGTATTATGCCGCAGGAAGAGGCAGAATGGCTTCAAAACTGGAACAATTTCTGATTCAGGGAATGGGGGTCGATCACCCACCTGATGTCAGAAGGATAAAAGGGACTCAGTAGCTACAAGCCTAAATCAAGGAATCGTTGCAGTGCAGAAGGCAGCCATTGGGCCCATTGTGTCCGCACTGGCTCTCAGAGTAATTCCCTCAGTTCCATTCCCCTGCCTGCTCCCTATAACCCTACACATTCTTCCTTTTCATATAACTGTCCAATTCCCTTTTGAATACTTCAATTGAACCTGCCTCCACCACACTCTCAGGCAGCACATTCCAGACCTTAACGACTCGCTGCGTGAAAAAGATTTTCCTCATGTCACTTTTGCTACTCTTACCAAATACTTTAAATCTGTGCCCTCTCGTTTGCTACCTTTCATGAGTGGGAACAGTTTCTCTCTATCTACTCTGTCCAGGAGCCTCATGATTTTGAATAACTCTATCAAATCACCTCTCAGCCTTCTCTTCAAGGAAAATAGTCCCAACGTCTCCAATCTATCTTCATAACTGAAATTCCTCATCCCTGGAACCATTCTATGAATCTTTTCTGTACTCTCTCCAACGCCCTCACATCTTTCCTCAAGTGCGGCACCTAGAACTGGACACAATACTCCAGTTGAGGCCAAACTAGCGTCTTATACAAGTTCAACATAACCTCCTTGCTCTTGTAGTCTATGCCCCTATTAATAAAACCCAGGATACTGTATGCTTTATTAACCGCTCTTTCAACCTGTCCTGCCACCTTCAATGACTTATGCACATATACACCTAGGTCCCTCTGCTCCTGCACCCCCTTCTGAATTGTACCCTTTATTCTATATTGACTCTCCATGTTCTTCCTACCAAAATGAATCACTTCATAATTCTCTGCATCGAACTTCATCTGCCACCTGTCTGCCCAGTCCACCAACTTGTCTATGTCCTTTTGAAGTTCTATACTATCCCCCTCACAGTTCACAATGCTTCCATGTTTTGTATCATCTGCAAACTTTGCAATTGTGCCCTGTACACCAAGGTCTAGGTCATTAATATATATCAGGAAAAGCAAGGGTCCCAATACTGATCCCTGGGAAGCTCCACTACAAACCTTCCTCCAGCCTGAAAAACATCCATTAACCACTACTCTTTGTTTCCTGTCACTCAACCAATTTCATATCCACGTCGCTACCATCCCTCTTATTCCACGAGCTACAAGTTTGCTCACAAGACTGTTGTGTGGCATTGTATCAAATGCCTTTTGAAAGTCCACGTACACCACATCAACAGCATTGTCCTCATCAACCCTGTTACCTCCTCAAAAGACTCCAGCAAGTTAGTTAAACATGATTTTCCCTCAAGAAATCCATGCTGGCTTTCCTTAATTAACTTGCATTTGTCCATGTGACTACTGATTTTGTCCAGAATTTTTTTTCTAAACCTTTTCCCACCACCGACATTAAACTGACTAGCCTGTAGTTGCTAGGATTATCTTTACACCCTTTTTGAAACAAGGGTGTAATGTTTGTAATTCTCCAGTCCTCTGGCACCACCTCTGTACCCAAGGAGGATTGGAAGATTATGGCCAGTGCCTCTGCAATTTCCATCCTTACTGCCTTCAGCATCCTCGGATGCATCCCATCCAGTCTTGGTGACTTATCAACTTTAAGTACAGTCAGTCTTTCTAATAACTATCAATTTTTAGCCTATCCAATATCTCACTTACCTCCTGCTTCTCTATGACTTTGGTAGAATTTTCTTCCAGAGTAAAGACAGATGCAAAGTACTCATTTACTATCTCTGCCTCCATGTATAGATCTCCTTTTTGGTCCCTAACTGGCCCCACCCCTCCTCTTACTACCTTTTTACTATTTACATGCTTATAGAAGACTTCTGGATTCCCCTCTTTGTTAGTTGCCAGTCTCTCAATTGTGATTTCAACAGATATTGCAGAGTTGTGGCTGAGTTACAAACTGTATCAGCAGTTGTAGCATAATTTTAATTTGTTTTGAAATTGCTCTGTGATTGAACAGAAGATCATGACAATCTGAGTTCTTTTTGCCTTCAGTCTGATTCAGTAAATATACCGAGTCAGATGTGTAGATAAAATCAATTACTTTATTTGCGCATTTAGCCGGCTGACTTACTCTAATACAACAACACCGACTCCACCAGAGTCTGTCGGGTCCACCAGGGTAAGTGACCGTTTTTGATACAGATACTACTGTTTACACATTAAGATCCATGCTACACCTCCTTGTTTAACCAATCAGTGCGGTACAATTCAACTTCACCCACGTGGTGACATGCAGTACATCTGTTACTGAGGTTAACAATACACTCCATTCTCCATATATACTTGTTACTAACATAATATTGTTTTGCACCAGCAAGATAAAAGAAAGCGGACAAGCAAGCTAATTAGTAAGAGCATAGAAATCATCAATAAACATTCTGGTCTCACTCCCTACATTGATCATGAGTTCTGTCTCTACCTTGTGACAAGTAATTGTGGCGCATCCTGCTATCTCTATTAGGTTTACATTCCTGAGTGTTTCGTGCAGTCTGCAGCTACCTAAAGCAGGGTAGTATATACTGATAAGAGGGGCCCTACATTCCTTATCACTCACACAGGGATGGACATCATTTGATTCACAGGAGTCCATTTGTTCCAAACCACAGGGAGTCACACAATCAGGCCATAAAGAACAGATGTCTTTGCAATTACCGGTGTCGGCTAATCTTCACAATCTCACACTCTCAGCCTTTACTTTTAACTATCTCATTGTGGTTTCTGCCACTTAAAATCATACTATCAAAGCTCAGCAAAGCTACTATTCCTAACTTGGCTATATTTCCCATTACGCATAGGGCCATGCCGTTCTGCTCAATTCTACAATCAGAGTTAGAACACAAACAGTAACAAGCATTTTGACAGGCGTTAGCTCAACTTACCTGTGGTGGAGACGTTGGTGACGTCTGGTAAACATGATTGGCTGGGGCAGTAGACTGAAAGGGAGGCATCTGGTGGTGACCTTGGCTTTGGCTTTGCTGAAACTGAGGTGGGGTAAAGTAGGGACTGGTTCTGCTACTCTGTGAAGTTTGGCGATAAGGATTATAATTCAGCTGGGTCTGAGGAGGGGAAACAGACGTGAAAGCAGTTGATGTAGGAATCCCAGGCTGAGTATTCTGGTACGTTGTGCTGATATACTGAGAGACCGGGGGCACCACGTAGCCGGGCTGAGACTGTGGGCTCTGAAATGCAAAGGGATCCTGTGCAGAATTTTCTGTAGAAGCAAGAGGTACTTCAGCTGGAGCTTTTGAGATTGAAGCTGTCCCTGCAGGTGGTGTCGCCGTTGTCAAAGGATGGTGTCCAATATTTGCAAAAGGATCATTGTTGGTTGCAGTCTGAGTGAAATAGCTGAATGTTGGTGGATGGCTGGTGGAAGAGGAAGTCTGACCCACAAAACTATCCTCCTCACCAACATCTGTTGATTCATCTGTTAAAAAACAGAACAGCAAAACAGAAATCAGTCTTAATTTTTAAACTTAAACAGAACTATATTTAGCTATGCATTCAGAATATTATAATTGATTACCTTTTTAATTTTTATGATTTTGATTTGACTTAGTAAGAGTCTAGTTTAAGAAAATTGGCTGCAAGGGTTCATGAATGAATCTCAATTTGTTAACTCGAAGTGTAAAAAAAACAAATCACTACCACCACTTCAGCAATTTTAGCATAGCAGAATGGCAAATGCTACGCAGAAATGGGAAAAACTGGATACAAAAGCAGCAGCTGGGAAAATCAGGAACATGAGATCAAAGAGGGGTTTTGAGATGGGAACAGAAGGATTTAGAAACAGAATTTCAAAGTATGGGATGTGATGACAGTTTTTAATATTAATAGCGTTCTTTAGCTCATTAATGCTGTAGGCTCAAAAACTCCATAAAGGCAACTTTCCTGAATTAAAAACACTTGTAATTTGACTAAATAATTAAAAATAACTTTATTTTGATTTAAAAGAACTTTGGTGACTTTTGATTTTTTAAAAATGGCACTAATTCTGAGGCTCCTTCTTCAAGAACTTCAAGGGATTTTGGTTAAAACGTAATTTTTACCCCACAACCTTAGGGAAATCAAGACATTTTGCTTCTGAAACAGGAGTTCCTCTTTAATAAGACTTTGTAAACAAATCTCAACATTCCTTCAAAAGCATCACAAACACATGGATACATATGGCTAAAAAGCCAATTTGTTGAAAAATTCTAAACAAATTAGTTAGAATTGGTCTGGAATGCACTGCTCGAGAACGTGGTGGAGGTAGGTTCAGTTGAAGCATTCATAAGGGAATTAGACAGTTATATGAAAAGGAAGAATGTACAGGGTTATGGGGAGAAGGCAGGGTAATGGAACTGAGGGAGTTGCTCTTTCAGAGAGCTGCTGCAGACACGATGGGCCAAATGGCCTCCTTCTGCATTGTAACGATTCTGTGAAATACAACGGAGAGACTTTGAGTTGAAATATATGGAACAGCATGAGGTTGAGGCTCTTATGTAACAGATACCCAGAAAAGGTTAGCATTTGTCCATTCAAGTGTAAATGAATTAACAACGTTAATAAGTCTTAATTAAGGCCAAACAAACTCTCTGGCCATGAAAATTAATTTTTACAAGTGTGGAGTCTCATTTTTTCAGATTTTCTGTCTCTTATCTCTGCTTCTTAATCCCAGCTTTTTTTCCTTCGATTTACGTCACTTTCTGTGCATGATCTGGCACAGAATAAACTATTCTAAATTTACACCTTTTGGTTCACACTCTGCGTGTCTCAGTAAGGATTCTTCAATCTGGTTGGTTAAAGAGACACACCGTTGTTTGCCCTGTTCACATAGATCCCGGATCGCTGTAGGGACCGCCATGCTGTTTTGGATTTTTAATTACCATTTTCAAATGCAAATGCCCACAGAAAATCCAGGTTTTGAACAATATCCAGAATTAATTAATCTGGCTTGAAATGGCGTCTGTCTGCTCTAGGGGTAAAATTGCTCAATATGCTGATAACATCCCTTTATTTTCAGACACATTGCAATAACTCCAAAATTAAAATAAAGTTTGGCTGTCGTTCATGTGCTGAAGATACTGTTCACCACACCAACTTGATGATTTGGAGACCCATATATGATCATATGTGGTCCTGAATACCAAATGAAAGCAGTTTTGGCCCCTCCTATGAGCACAAAGGATTCTGCTTAACCACTTGGGTAAAAATTTCCTTAAAAGATGGAATATTACATTTATCAATGATAATATACCCTTTTGAGAGAATTATGGAATCCATGTAAGATAACTTGAAACCCATATCTGTGGAGGTAATTTTGGAAACTCAGGGACTGAGATCAGCCAAGTTTGACCAGACATCTCTGCCCACCACTCTGCTTGGGTTTCACCTGCCATCTCCATGCGATTCCCCACCCACCCCAAACAATTGTATTTACTTGCTGCTGCTTTTCTTAATTTGAACATCTCTTCTAGCTTTCTTTCTTTACCCAAACCCAGTTAGCAAGCCTCCTCCCCAATTCCCAACCTTCAGACTTGAGTCATACTGACACTTTCAGGTCTTGTGCAAAATCTTTAAGAACAATTAAAATGCAAAGACTTAACAGAACTCCTGTAAGAGCTTGGGGGAAACCGTCAGAGGCAGGGGAGGGGAAACAGAACATAGAGTAGGACACCAGGAATCGTTCTCAAATCTATAGGGATGCTTAAAATGGGCCCACAGCTCGGGAATAGGATCGCTGAGCTTGCTGCTGTGCCAAAAACAAAACAGATGTTATGCAATAGGTTCCTTGTTTTTAAATTCATCATTCAAATTGATCCTTGTACTTTCATTGCCTTTAGCATTGTATAGCTCCAACATAATGCAAGCATGGAATATCAAAATCAATAAATATACAGCTGGATATTAAAAAATTTTCAACTACAGGCAGTACATAGAATTGACATAATCCATAGCTCATTATGGTACATCAAGGATTGCATCTGTCCCTAAAACATGAACATCTGTTTGTGTCTTTTGAGACCACTGTGATCTTTACTCCTGCATTTAGATTTCTACTGCCCACAGTACCATCAGTCGCAACTGAAAAGGATTCCAGAGATGAGGACATGTCATGAACACAGAACATAACCAGTATCAGTCAGTTAGATGAGCCTTTAAACAAGATCCTGTCTGACTATTCAGACTAAAAGATCCTATAAAGCAGAGTTCTCCTGATATTTTGGTCAACATTTATCAACCAAAGACCAAATTAACTGCAGTTATTCATCTCACCATTTGTGCAACAATGCTGGCACAGAATGGTTGCCATGTTTGCCTACATAACAGCAGTCACTACACTTCAAAAGAAATACATTATGCAAAGTTCTCAGATTTTTCAACATGACAAGGCATTTTGTAGATGGAAGCATTTAAATGAATGTGCAATAAAAAAAATAGCAAAAACTAAAAGAATATTGTTTTTCAATTTACGAGATGTATTTCTAGGTTCTAAGTTGTAATGCTTCACCAGAAAAAAAACATTCACTAGAAATTGAAATGAAGCCTTCTACTGCACAAAAACATTTAGATACTATGATAACAGGATCACAAAAAATCTATTCAGATAAGATGACATTGCGAACACATCTTCACTAGCAAACTTTAATTCCTACATATATCAGGGAAATGTTAACACTATGATTTCATGCAAGGGCAAGGCTTCACATACTGACCAAAAGTGGATGAAAATCTACAAATAACATCCAAAGGATTTCAGAAATCAATGTATTTGCTAAACCCCTTCTCCGCATCATACAAATTGCAGAGATATTTACATAAGGACACTTAGATTGGCAATCTATTTTAAGCATTCCTAAATAATGCTAATATTTTCTACCAGTTAAACTTATTTAACTATTGCTACATCTATTTCCTGAAGATAGACTTTAAAATAAAATATATTAACTTTAAATTTCAACTGTTCCATGTGTGCATATCCATGCCATCTGCAGTGTATTTATCAAAACAAAACTACACCTTACTCAGAAAGTCTTGCATTTATGCAGCACTTTTCACAACTGAGGACACCCAAAATACTTTACAGCCAATGAAATACTTCTGAAGTTTAATCACCCTGTCGTAATGTAGGAAACACATTAGAAAATTTGCACTTAGCAAGAACTTACAAACAACAAAGTGATAATGATCAATCTTTCATTAAAAAGTGTGTTGGTTGTGACATAAATATTGACAGGGATAACTCACCTGTTCTTCTAACGAGCACCATGGAATTTTTATATCCACTTGAGGGGGTAGATGGAATCTTGGTTTAAATTTTCATGCAAAGACAGCACCTGTGAAAGTGCAGTATTTCCTCAGTACTGTACTGGATTATCAGGCTAGATTTTCTGCTCAAATCCCTGGAGTGGGATTTGAACTGACAATCTTCTGATTCGGGAGGCGAGAGTCCTAACATAGAGTTACACCTAACTGTACTGCAACTCCAGCATCTGTGAGCATACAGAAGACTTCCAGAGTGTTAAATTCCCACAGAATAAAGAAAATGTGTTATATGTCATACATGTTATACAATTTGCCAATACCACATACAGCCAATATATAAAAGATGTTTACAGATAAAATAAACCATGTCCTTTTAGATGGAACATACACGTCAGAACTGTGTGGAGACTCAGATCAGGGGATGTTCAGTGACTGAGGCTACCTGAACCATTCCTTCCAACCACCCTGTATAACGCTGGCCTGGTGATGGACAAGTTCAATCACTCGGTGGATGACTGAACACTTTCTATGGGAGTTTAACGAAAGCGCAGACACCTTCCCACGCAACGAAATCCATCGATCCAGATGTCCCAGAAGCGGGAGCCCCTGAAGTGCCAGGGACTCCCACAGATCCCAACTATCCTCCCCCCCCCCCCGCCGCCAACACTCCACACCGCAGCCCAGCTCCCTCACCATTCACCCACCGGCTGAGAGAAGACTGGTGTCCGCCGCCTGGGCCTGGGCCTGGCTGACGGGGATGAAAGGCACGGAGAAGCTGAACTCAGTGTCGGACGAGAAGAGCAAGTTGGTGTTCGGTTTCCTCTCGGCCATCTTCCTCCCCACACAGACACGTCGCCACTGGCTCCGCGAAGCCCGGCGGCCAGAGGGTGAAAGGTGAAGCGGTCCGTTACGTCACTGCGCTGCGTGCGTGGGAGGGGGGGGTCAGAGGTCGGCGGGTGCGTACGTGAAGTGACGCGGTTTTCCCGCCATTGCCATCGGCCGCGGCTGTGAAAAAGTTCGACTGGCCGTGTTCTGTCCTGCGGCAACTTCTCAACATGCCTTGTGTGGATGACTGGTTGAACGACCCTCTGAGTGCAGTGCAGGGTATTTTTGGTGAGTGTTTAGTTTTTGTGGCCTACTTTTTTTTTTAAATCCCCTATTTCTGGTGTGCGATTGCCGAGTTGCAGAGACTGCAGCTTGTGCAGGCCTCCCTTTGCTCTACTCTCCCCCAGCTTCTCAATCCTCTCCCTTTTTGGGGAGATTGGTCTTCAATTATGAGACATGTTTAAAGTTACATCTTAAATATTCTTTTAAATCCTTAATTAAAAGGCAAGGTTTTAGAAAAATCTATTATTTCTTGTAAACTAATCGCATGTTAAAGAGCATTTAAACTATAAATTACTTTTAAAAGTATTGGCATTGCAATGTATTTTGTAATATCAGAGGACAAGTTTTTTTGGGATCTGTAAAAAAACAACCTAGTTTAGTTGTGAGCAAGGATTGAGACACGATATTACGTTCTTTAATATTCCAAAATATAGTAATGTTTTTGTTTTATGTTGCAAGTTTGTCGAAATGTCAGAAGGCTGACAATGCTTTATATTCTAGGTCAATTGTGTTGTGTGCTTTTAGGGGATTTCCCTTGGTAGATAGGTGGGTGTTAATTTACACAAATGATAAAGTGTACTCCACATAACTTATTTTAACGCCTACCAGTAACAGAATTCAACATTCACTTACTGGATAAGCTCCTGGAAGGGTCTGTGTGATGCATATAATCTGGCACTGCGCTTTCTAGACAGGTCACAGGTTTCCTTATTATTAAATATCTGTTTTGGTCACTGTTCAATCTCAAATCAAGGTTTCGTGAGTGCTTTTGTGATACAGTACTACCAGCAGGGTGCATTGTTAATCAGGCATCTGTTTTTTTAAAAAAAAATTGAATATCTTTCTGAACATGTATTGTATTAGATTGTATGTGAATTGTTGTGTGATTAGTGTAGAGCATTGTACGTGTATATTCTACACAAAACTGGCCAACCTGTTGGGGCTGAGAAGCAGATATAAGTAGTCATGATCAAGGATTTAACAGAAGCTGTAAAAGTAGCTCAAGTGCCAGATGGAGGTATCTGACTCTCCTATTCAGTGAGTACATTGTCTGACATCCAGGTCACGGTGAGCAGAAATATCCTCCAGTTAAATACTGGGGCGACTGAAGCCATCAACTTTGGTCCCCATCAAAAACTCTATTCCCTAGCCACTGATTCCGTCCCTCTCCCTGACAACAGTCTGAGGCTGAATCAGTTTGTTCGCTGCCTTGGTGGAATATTTGACCCCGAGTTGAGCTTTCGACCACATATCCAAGCTATCACTAAGATTGTCTATTTCCAATGTCATAAAATTGCCTGACTGCCCTTGCCTCAGCTCATCCATGCCTTTGTAACCTCTAGACTTGACTATTCCAATGCATTCCTGGCCAGCCTCACAAGTTCTAACCTCTGTAAACTTGAGGTCACCCAAAACTCTACCTATGTCATTACTCTCACCAAATCCTGTTTATCCATCACCCCTGTACTAGCTGGCCTACATTGGCTCCCAGTTAAGCAACGCTCATCCTTGTTTTTAAGTCCCTCCATGATCTTACCCCTCACTATCTCTGTAATTTCCTCCAATTCCACAACCCTCAGATATCTGTGCTCCTCGAATCCTGGCCTCTTGAACATAGAATCATAATGGTTACAGTATAGAAGGAGGTCATTGGGCCCATTGTGTCCCTGCCGGCTCTCTGTAAGAGCTAGTCAGCTAGTACCACTCCCCTGCCTTTTCCCTGTAGCCCTGCAATTTTTTTTTATCTGGATAATTATCCAATTCCCTTTTGAAAGCCATGATTGAATCTGCCACCGCCTCACTCTCAGGCCGTGCATTCCAGATCCTAACCACTCACTGCATTAAAAAAAAGTTTTTCCTCATGTAGCCATTGCTTCTTTTGCCAATCACCTTAATTAGTATCCACTGGTTCTCGACCCTTCCGCCAATGGGAACAGTTTCTCCCTATCTATTGAATTCTAAAGAAGGGTCATGGACCTGAAACGTTAACTCTGCTTCTGTCTCCACAGATGCTGCCAGACCTGCTGAGTATTTTCAGCATTTCTTGTTTTTTTTTTCAGATTTCCAGCATCTGCAGTATTTTGCTTTTATTCTCCCTATCTACTCTGTCCACGCCTCTTATGATTTTTAATACCTCTATCAAATCTCCTCTCAACCTTATGTTTAAGGAGAACATCCCCTATCCTCGTAATTTAAGTATCTCATCCCTGGGACTGTTAGTTTAGTTTAGAGATACAGCACTGAAACAGGCCCTTCGGCCCACCGAGTCTGTGCCGGCAATCAACCACCCATTTAGACTAATCCTACAGTAATTCCATATTCCTACCACATCCCCACCTGTCCCTATATTTCCCTACCACCTACCTACACTAGGGGCAATTTATAATGGCCAATTTACCTATCAACCTGCAAGTCTTTGGCATGTGGGAGGAAACCGGAGCACCCGGAGGAAACCCACGCAGACACAGGGAGAACTTGCAAACTCCACACAGGCAGTACCCAGAATTGAACCCGGGTCGCTGGAGCTGTGAGGCTGCGGTGCTAACCACTGCGCCACTGTGCCTTCACATCCTTCCTAAAGTGTGATGCCCAGAATTGGACATAATATGCCAGTTGAGGTCAAACCACTGTTCTATAAAGATTCATCATAACTTCCTTGCTTTTGTACTCTATGCCTCTGTTTATAAAGCCCAGGATCCACTATGCCTAATTAACCGCTTTCTCAACCTGACCTGACATCTTCAGGGATTTGTACACATATACCCCCAGGTCCCTCTGCTACTACACCCCATTTAGAATTGTACCCTTTATTTTACATTGCCTCCCTTCATTCTTCCTATCAAAATGCATCACTTTATATTCCTCTGCATTAAGTTGTTCAATTACAGTTTTCTTGCCAGTCTTTGATTCCAATTTGCCTGTGCTACATCCGTTCTCATCCTGTTGAAATTGGTTCTCCCCTAATTAATTATTTTTACTCTTTGTCCTTTTCAATAGCTAACCTAAACTTTATGATACTATCATCACTGTCACCTAAATGTTCCCCTATTGACACTTAACCCACTTGTCCCACCTCGATTCCCAGAACTAGATCTAGCAATGCCTCCTTCCTCCTTGGAAGCATATTAGTGCAGCAAGTTCTCCTGAACGCTCTTTTGAAACTCTTCCCCCTTTCTGCCCTTTGCACTATTAGTATCCCAGCCTTTATTATGATAATCAAAGTTCCCCGTTGTAACTGCTCCATAGTTTTTGGACCTCTCTGTAATTTCCTTCCAGATGTGTTCCTCTATATCTTTCCCATTAGTTGGTGGCCTATAGAACACAGCAAGTACTGTAATTGTACTTTTTTGTTTCTTATCTCTAAACAAATTAGTTCTGTCCTTGACACCTCTAGGACATCCTCTCTCTCCAGTACCTTAATCAACACTGCCACTCCATATCCTTTCTTTCCTTCCCTACCTTTCCTGAACACCTTGTATCCAGGAATATTTAGTACCCAGTCCTGTCCATTTTTTGCGCCAGGTCTCAATTATCACCACAACGTCATGCCCTCGTGTGACTACCTGTGGCTGCAGCTCACCAACTTTATTTACCACATTCCCTGCATTCACATACATGCAAACCCGGTTTAGACCTTACTGCATTCCCTCTTACTCTGACACCGTCTAATGCCATACTGTTTCTTACTCTGGTGCTCTCTGCTTTCCCAATTCTCTGTGCACCTTGTTTTTTTATTCTAATGTTACCTCCTGGTTCCCACCCCCTGCCAAGTTAGTTTAAACCTTCCCCAGAAGCACTATCAAATCATCCCGCAAAGTCATTGGCTCTGTTCAGGTGCAACCTGTACAGGTCCCATCTCTCCCAGAACTGGTCCCAATGTCCCAGGAATCTAAAAGCCTCCATCCTGCACCATCTCTCCAGCCAAGCATTCATTTACTCTATCCCCTTGTTTCTATACACACTAGCTTGTGGCACTGGGAATAATCTGGAGATTACTACCTGCGAGGTTCTGCTTAATCTCTTTCCTAGCTCCCTAAAATCTCCCTGCAGGACCCTATTCCTCTTTCGAAATATGTCGTTGGTACTTATATGGACCACGACTGCAGGCTGTTCACCCTCCCCCCTCAGTGCTCTGCAGCCGCTGATTGACATCCCTGACCCTGGTACCAGAAAGGCAGCATAACATTCTGGATTCACGCTGCAACCACAGTGGCGCAGTAGTTAGCTCCGCAGCCTCACAGCTCCAGCGACCCGGGTTCAGTTCTGGGTACTGCCTATGCGGAGTTTGCAAGTTCTCCCTGTGACTGCGTGGGTTTTCGCCGGGTGCTCCGGTTTCCTCCCACAGCCAAAGACTTGCAGGTTGATAGGTAAATTGGCCATTATAAATTGCCCCTAGTATAGGTAGGTGGGAGGGGAATTGAAGGAAGGTGGGGATGTGGTAGGGAATATGGGATTAATGTAGAATTAGTATAAAATGGGTGTTGTTGGTCGGCACAGACTCGGTGGGCCGAAGGGCCTGTTTCAGTGCTGTATCTCATGCACTCATGGGATTCCTGCATTACCTGCCTGGTTCTCCTTGATTGCCTGGCAGTCAGCCATTGCCTCTATGCCTACATAACCTTAGGCTGTGGGGTGACACATCCAGAAATGGGCTATCCATGAAACTGTCAACCTTGCAGATGCACTGCAGTGACACCAGCTGCTGCTCAAGCTCTGAAAGCCAGAGCTTGAGCCACTCCAACGGATGGCACTTCCTGCACATATGGTTGTCCAGGACACAAGAAGTGTCCTGGAGATCCCACACAGAACAGGATGTGCACTCCACAGGGCTGAGATTTATTAGATTATTAACTGACTTAAATAAATAAAGACTTGCCAATCAGCTGCTTCCCTTGTGCTGAGGTAATTTTATTTTATAAGGAGGTTAACTTAAAGTTTTGCTTATCTCATTATTTATATACCTCAGATTTTAATTTACTGGAAAATTCAGAACCCTTTAGTGTTGCTATCCCTTTTCTATTTAATCTTAAATTTATCCCTAGATTTGATTGATTAATTGAACATTGTAATTCTATGATGGGGCTTTAGTTTTATATTAATTACTTGATCCAGTCTTACATTATGGTTGATTAATTTAATTAAATTACAATAAAAATTAAAAGCTTATCAAGGTACTTACCCCATGTGACTCCTTGTCCTGTGACATCACTTCGCAATATATCCCTGCCTCTCTCTACTGCTCCTCTCTTCCTTTGCACTTTGCTGCTCCGCTGCCGGTGGTTTCCCAGGCTGTTTTTAAATGCTCCCCTCTTCTGTGCTTTGCTGCTCTTCCACTGCCGTTGTTTCCAGTGCTGTTTTTAAATGCTCCTCTCTCCCGCTGTGCTTTGCTGCTCTCAAAGACAAAATGGCTCAAATTCTGTCAGCGGTGGGATTCGAAACCTCGTCTCCACAGAGACTAGAACCTTAGACCACTCTGCCACACTACTACATTCCTGATTTTAATTGTTCCCCCATTGGTGGCTGTGCCAAAACCTACCTCTGACCAAGCTTTTGATCATTTGCCTTAATATCTATTAACATAGCTTGGTGCAGAAATCAACAAGCGCATGGGAAAGGCTTCCACTGCTATGTCCAGACTGGCCAAGAGAGTGTGGGAAAATGGCGCACTGACACGGAACACAAGTCCAAGTGTATCAAGCCTGTGTCCTCAGTACCTTGCTCTACGGCAGCGAAGCCTGGACAATGTACGTCAGCCAAGAGCGACGTCTCAATTCATTCCATCTTCGCTGCCTCCGGAGAATCCTTGGCATCAGGTGGCAGTACCGTATCTCCAACACTGAAGTCCTCGAGGCGGCCAACATCCCCAGCATATACACCCTACTAAGCCAGTGGTGCCTGAGATGGCTTGGCCATGTGAGTCGCATGGAAGATGGCAGGATCCCCAAGAACACGTTGTACAGTGAGCTCGTCACTGGTATCAGACCCACCAGCCGTCCTTGTCTCCGCTTTAAAGACGTCTGCAAACGCGACATGAAGTCCTGTGACGTTGATCACAAGTCGTGGGAGTCAGTTGCCAGCGATCGCCAGAGCTGGCGGGCAACCATAAAGGCGGGGCTAAAGTGTGGCAAGTCGAACAGACTTAGCAGTTGGCAGGAAAAAAGACAGAGCGCAAGGGGAGAGCCAACTGCATAACAGCCCTGTCAACCAATTTTATCTGCAGCACCTGTGGAAGAGTCGGTCACTCTAGAATTGGCCTTTATAGCCACTCCTGGCGCTGCTCCACAAACCACTGACCACCTCTAGGCGCTTACCTTCCCTTGTCTCTCGAGACAAGGAGGCCAAAGAAGAAGAAGATAGCTTGGTGTCAAACTTTTGGTTTATAACTCTCGTGTAGTGAAACATCCTAAGGTGTTCCACGTTAAAGGTGCTTTATAAGTTCAGGTTGTTGTTTTACTTGACCTCATCTATACTGATGAGGGTGCAGTTATTGGGAAACAGGTGTTTCCATTACTATGAGGGAGGAAAAGTTCAAGGGAAGTTAAAATGTTGTCTCCATTTGTACATTTCTTTGTGGTTCACCCTTGCAGAGTCTGAAGAGCAGTTAGGATCAGCTGTATTAAAGGGTCTATTGGGCATTGGGAGTCTTGTCTTCACTGAAACCTTGAGCTGTGAAAGTTTAGTTGTTAAATATCGAGCATTCTTTGAAAATCATCATGGGAACTGGTTTTTGACATCTTATTAAACCCCAAGCTAGATTATTGCAGAGGCCTTGGGATTGAGCATGCATTTGAGCTATATCTGTAGTGCCAGGATGAAGTGGTTGAGGTCCTACTTAATTCCAGAGCAAAGTAGAGTGAGGCTATCTTCAGGTCATCATACTACACTCACAAATCAGTTTAAAGACTGCTTTACATCAAGGTTAAACCTAGAATATAAATACACCTCTTATGTGCTTGGATAGAGTTGTACTCTATTGTATAACTGTCCTAGTGAAAAATAAGCCTGTTATAGATTAATCTAATCAGTGAGAAACCGCCTACCTACTCCAGGCCAATCAAGGCCATTAAGTGGCCAATTAACTGTCATTTAAGGGCCTCCTCCCACCGCCGTGGGTATTTTACCCTCTGTGGCCGTCAGCAAAGGCCCCAAGAACCCTACTTGGTAAAACCAGGCGACCTTCTTGTGGGCTGGGGGGGCGGCCCTCCTGATGGCACCCTGTGCCCCATAGAGGACAGCCCCCGAAGCCCCAACCGCCCCCGATGTGCAACACTTCTCTTTTTTTCTCCCCCCCCACCTCAACTGGCGCCCCACCCACCCCCCCTTGCCTCGCTGGGGGCCCGGCCGATTGTCCCCGGCAAAGCCCTAAAAACTTTCCTAGGTTCCGGGGCCATCCTTCCTCTTGCCTTTGGCTGCGTGTAATCCCAGCAGTGGCCAACGCTTCCGGTGGCACTGCTGGGTCTGAGAGCTGCTGGCAGCTCTATTTAAGCAGGACTTCCTGCCTCAAGGAGTGGCAGTCCTACGCAAGACCAATTAAGGGCCTGGGGAACGAAAAATCCTGGCCTTGCTCCCCAGGCCTGGCAGAGGTGGGCTTGCCCCCAACTTTTCGGCTGGTGGGCAGGGCCTCCCGCTCAACGTAAAATTCTGGCCATGGTCTTTTTACATTGCTATGCTAGAAATACCCAGTTCTACCTTTCAACCACTACTCTCGCCCTGTGTGCTGACGGACTGCTTATCTGACATCCAGTCTTGGATGTGCCGACATTGAGAAGATTGAAGCCACTGTCTTTGACTCCTGCCATAAACTCTGTGTCCTTGCGACCAACTCCAACCTCCTCCTCCATTGGGTAGTGCCTTTTATTGAAATGGACTGTTTGCAATATGCTTGTCTTATTCAACCCCAAGCTGACCTTCCGACTCCCACATCTACTCCGTCACAAAGATTCCTACTTCCTTCTCTAACATCGGCTGCCTCCATCCCTCCTTCAGTCTAAATGCTGTTGAATCATCCATGGCCTGTCAATTCTTGAACTTGTACACTCCAGTGCTGTCCTGGCTGGCCTCCCATCCTCCACGCTATAAAAACTTCAGCTAATCCAAAATTTTGCTGCTCATATCCTATCGCACGCTAAGTCCGGCTCATCCACTATATTGCTACTTGACATTGGCTCCCAGTCTCACATTATCTCCTATTCAACATTTCCATCCTTGTGTCTAAGTTCCTTTGTGGCCTTGCCCTTCTCCATCTACATTACTCTGTCCCCTACTCCCAAACTTTCTATTCCCCTCTTTTTTTCCCCCCCCCCCCCTCCCCACATTGGTGAACAAAGAAAATTACAGCACTGGAACAGGCCCTTCGGCCCTCCAAGCCTGCGCCGATCCAGATCCTCTATCTAAACATGTCGCCTATTTTCTAAGGGTCTGTATCTCTTTGCTTCCTGCCCATTCATGTATCTGTCTAGATACATCTTAAAAGATGCTATCGTGCTCGCGTCTACCACCTCCGCTGGCAACGCATTCCAGGCACCCACCACCCTCTGCATAAAGAACTTTCCACGCATATCCCCCTTAAACTTTTCCCCTCTCACTTTGAACTCGTGACCCCTAGTAATTGAATACCCCACTCTGGGGGAAAAAGCTTCTTGCTATCCAGCCTGTCTATACCCGTCATGATTTTGTACACCTCAATCAGGTCCCCCCTCAACCTCCGTCTTTCTAATGAAAATAATCCTAATCTACTCAACCTCTCTTCATAGCTAGCGCCCTCCATACCAGGCAACATCCTGGTGAACCTCCTCTGCACCCTCTCCAAAGCATCTACATCCTTTTGGTAATGTGGCGACCAGAACTGCACGCAGTATTCCAAATGTGGCCGAACCAAAGTCCTATATAACTGTAACATGAGCTGCCAACTCTTGTACTCAATACCCCGTCCGATGAAGGAAAGCATGCCGTATGCCTTCTTGACCACTCTATTGACCTGCGTTGCCACCTTCAGGGAACAATGGACCTGAACACCCAAATCTCTCTGTACATCAATTTTCCCCAGGACTTTTCCATTTACTGTATGGTGGTTATGCTTTCAGCTGTCTGCACCCCACGTTCTGGAATTTCATCCCTAAACCTCTATGCTTTCTCTCTTTTAAGACCCTACTTAAAACTCATATTGGTCATCCCCCTGCTAATATCTCTTCCTTTTTTTGCCTGATAATGTATCTGAAGCACCATGGGTGTCCAGCTGAGTTTGGTGATGCCGCAACTACAGAGGGTACACTTCCTGCACATGTAGTTGCAGTGCTTGTGAAGTCAAAGCCAGCAAGGTGCCAGGCAGCTGCTTGTACCAAAGATGGCACAGATCTAGCAAAAACAGAAGGAGGGAAAGAGTTGGTCTGTCGGGTTAGAGTGAGTTGCCGAGTCCTGTGGAGCAGTGCAATGACTGTATTCATCTCCTATTTGGACTTGAACAGAAACACTGATTATAGTTATTTTTGCATTAAATACTCTTTTGCAATTTGATGACTGGGTCACAGCGGAGGGAAAAAAATTAAATTTTGAACTGGAAACTGCAAACAATGCTGCATTAGTTTTGGTTACTGGAAATTTAACTCCACCAAATGAGAGGGCACAGCTCCACAATATCTATGTACTTCAAAAATGAAATCTGAGGTGCCGAGTAAGATGGAGCCCGACAGACCACAGCTGGCAACGACTGGAGCACCGCACGGCACAAAGTGCAGGAGAGGAGCTCGAGGGCTTGTGAGAGGGGGCGAGTGAGGCAACGGACAAGACTGCAGCGAGAGGCGGAGTGACTGACACACTTACCCAGAGCCAGAGAGAGTGGTTGAATAAGCAATGTCATCACACGCAAGTGCAAAGCAGTACTGGCGCAGGCGGACGCAGCATTAACCAAGTGCATGTGTGAGACTATTCTGACACCTTTCCAGTCATCATCAGGGCTTAGTGTTTATGTTAAGTGTCCTCTATAAATACACATTGTAGCATCTCTGACCTATCTCACCACCTACGTCAAACCCATGAAAATCGAACTGCGGGTTAGGAAGTGTTTTTAAAACCTGGGCCTTGATTTGAAATTTTGTTTTTGCAGTTCAAAATGGTGCCAGTGGTGAATGGGAAAAGAAAGTGATTGAATATTTCAGAGAGAAGCTAAAGGAGACTACTTCATCAAGCTGGGTAGGTGGTTATTCATGTAAATATGTTTCAAAAATAGTGATGGCGCAAACAATGGCTTTCCTTTAGGAATTGTGAGGAATAAGACCATTTCAAAATATTGGAAGTTATTGTTGAATAAATCTCTAGTGGATGTCACATCAAAACATTGAGTTCAGTGCCATTATAGTACAATTATATGACCAAATAAATGTCATAGCGCAATGAATCAGGTATATGATAAAGATGCAGCTGGCATATTTATATCAGCACTGAAAACCTGCGGTATACTTCTATTTAATTTTAAAGTTGCATCACCTCAAATTGCCCCTATTGTCAATGTAATTAAGTACTTTAATTTGAGAGATGTATCCTGCCTGTGATGTACCCCCGTGTTAAATAACTGTAAATGCTCTTTCAAAAAAATGGCTTGTGTAAAGAAGGACCGAATCTATGATCTTGAGGCAAAGACTAAATAATTACTTTGCCATGGTCTCACTTGTGATTTCGACTCAAAATCAAATGAAAAAGCTTTTGGTTACATATACAGTTCGGAATTTTTCTTTTGTGTCCAAAATATTTGCGTAACTAGCATTTGAATACTGTCTCCTTCTGCTCCTTGGGGCTTTGACAGTTTTATCAAATTGCTTGAAGCTTCCTGATGCAGCAAGTTAGAGAAGGGATTAACCGTGTTTGCGCTGCCTTTTAACATTTGTCTTGTACGGCCCGGAGTTTGTGATCACCAGCAACTGAATTTACACTTGCCCAATAACTTTCTGTGGGTTTTTGCACTGGAACTTGCTGTGGATAGAAATCCACTTAGGCGCGGCACCTTCTACAGGGGATCTGGGACCTGTGTGAACAGGGCTAGCAATGGTGTGTTTTAACAAATCAGATTGAAAAATCCTTACTGAGATATGCAGCATCTGAACCAGGAAGTGTCACTTAGAATATTTAATTCAATATAAAATCATGTACAGAAAGCAAAATAAAAAGAGATGGGATTAAGAAAGAAATATTAGAAAAAGGTTTTTTTTAAAACTTATTTATATTTCTAATTTTTTAAAAAAGTTCCCAACAATAATTAAAATGTGAATGAATGAGATTAAATTTCAGCGTCAGAGAGGTTGCTTGGCAGTAATTTAAATTTATCGCACTGTAAAAATTCACTTACACTTGAATGGACAAGCCTTAACCTTTTTCTGATGAGTTTAGTGGATGCATATCATTATAAATACCGCAACGTCATGCCATACCATGTATTTGAGTGTGTTTTTCAGCATCATACCACCACAGTGCAGCTTCTGGAGGAGCACAGCAACTTTCTGATTTTCATGTTTAACTGCATGGTCCCCAGAAGTTGCTATCTGATTAACTCAATAATGGTGAATGCTGATGCCCTTAGCTTTCTTCTTACCACAAAATCAGGGCCATTGTTTTTAATTGACCAGGGGAATAAATGCCTTCTACATCTAGCATTGGCTCACTTGGCACCATTTGAGATTCCTTGATAAGTGTTTTGAAAGGATTTTCTTAAGTCGCCTTTTAATTTCTGTTTACAGTTTGACTGCACAGTTTGCATTAGGGCCAAGTGGTTTTAGCTTTTTGATGCAAGCTGTTTAGGAACAAAGGCACAGGGGTAGGCCATTTAGCCCCTTGAGCCTGTACTGTCATTCAGTGAGATCATGGCTGATCTACAACCTAGCTCCATGTCCCTGCCTTAGCCCTCTATCTCTCAATGCTTCTGGTTAACAAAAATTTATCAATTTTGGTTTTACATTTAACAATTGATCAAGCATCATTTTCCATTTGGGAAAAGAGTTCAGTGGGTTACCATTGACCGTAAAGCTAACTGGATGAGCCATATAAATCCTGTGACTACAAGAACAGGTCAGAGGCTAGGAATTCTGCAGCGAGTAACTCACCACCTGACTCCCCAAAGCCTGCCCGGCATCTACAAGGCACAAGTCAGGAGTATTATGGAATATTCTCCATTGACTGGATGAGTGCAGCTCTAACAACTCGAGAAGCTCGACACCATCCATGACAAAGCAGTTGCCAGGCAACTGGAGTAAGATCATTTTAACAAAGGTAGTCTCACACCACTTCACATTCACATTAATTGCATTATAATTGCAATGACTGCTTTACAACCTGACTGTTTGTTTAGTGTTACATAGCCAACAGCATGGTTAGCTCTTTGCTGACATTAACTTTAAGCTGGATTTTGGTACAGTGCAGCAGAGTAGGTATGCCCAGAAATTCTTGCATTTCTTCCAGCTGTAGTGTGTATTTTCTATCTTCCATTGAGGAGTGCCTTACGACCTATTTTATTACAAATGTTAACGGTATAGATGAAAGTTGTTGGAATGAGAGGGGTCATTCGGTGGCTAACGTGGCTTTCCCTATGAATGATTTGATTGGAATATAATTTTTCCCTCCTAATAATAGGTGCCCTCCTTGAATGATGTTCCACTGCATTACTTAAAGCCAAATAGTTTGGTGAAATTCCGCTGCATGGTCCAGGATATGTTTGATCCAGAGTTTTATATGGGAATTTATGAGACTGTGGAGACAACTGCCAAATCTAGAGTAAGTATTTTTGGGGTAGAAATGGCACATTAAAAACCTGTTTAAAAGCAAAATAGTCAGTGATGGCCATCAAGGAAGGCCATGTCTCCATTATGTTTCTCAAGTGTATTGACAGCCGACCCAGTTTGCTTAAACTTCACTTATTAGGAATTCACAAAAGCTTTATTATTTCCGCTTGTACACTTTTGTGCTTTTTTCCAACTTGGAAATGAAAGAGTTGTTGCATATTTTTCATGTGTTGCCTGTAATTAAAGCTACAAATACATTGAAAAGTATTATGTTGACAAAATTGATGTATTTCGAAAATAGTTTGAATTTTCAGTTTCCAGTGTGCTTGGATATACTTCTAAGGTCCCAGTCCACAGCCTTAAAACATTTGCCTGCTTTCACCCACTCTGTAATTTCCTTGCTCCTTAAACTTAACTGCAGTGTCCATCCGGCATTATGAATGCACGAGTGTACCAAAAAAAGTTTTTTTTTAAATAAAAATTGATGCACTGTTAATTTGAACCATACAAGGCTTTTGAAAGTATGCTTCCTAACTGCATTTACCTTGTGCCTACCAGTGATCTGAGGTAAATCGGGTGATGTATGTTTGTTTTTTCTGCCTTGTATAGGTCAGCAGAGCGGGAATTCCCCACACTGGCCTATGCAGACTTTTCTTCATGGCTATAAATAGCAACTTCTTTGAGTAAAAGATTAATATAAATGCAGCCTTATACAACGTTTCTACTTTTTGTAATCTGTAGAAATCTCTTGTTTTTGAAAAATGCAGAGAAAACACAGTTTTGCACACAGGGAATGGGTCAAAGTGCAGAGAACATCTCTGTTCTGCTCAACTCCCAAGCTGAGCTTCAATCCCAATGTCCTATTCAATACCAAACTCTAAATATATATTAGGCTAAAACTTTACCCGTGGTATCTATATTTTGTAAAAATGTATATGTGCATTTTTGGTTGCATTTCTCCCTGTTGTCTAGGCCTCTTCACAGATCACTGAGGAAAGGCACGATATCAGTGTCGAGCTTTTATGTTATTCACAACACTGACGGCAGAAGTTAATACATCTGACAGCTTGTTTGATATTGCTTTTGTGGCAAGTGCCTCCCTGTGTATACAACAGTGTCACCATAGACAGCGCAGTGCAACAGCTTTCACTGGAGCAGCAAGTCCACCATTGCATCCAGTCCCCACCCTTTCAGATCTTGACTCAACACTCAAATGTTTTTGTTTTTAATCTGTCATGTACCAGTCTTAACATTTTGAACAGCTCTTCACCAGTAGTTCTCATTGGGTCAGAACAGAAAAATTAACCAAGCTTTTTGATCTCAGATAAATTGATATATCGAATGAAAACCATCATTTGTGCTGTATTGGCACAGCCAGTAATTTATAGGAGCTTTTCCTCTCTGCTTTGCCTAGCCGCTCTTCGACCTCTCCTGTCATATTGGCAGTTCTGTGGCTAGCTGTGTTGTCAAATAGTGGGATACTACTTAGCTGGTCAGCAACTTTTCCTTCCAATGCTTTTCAGTCACTGCTCTAAGTGCATTTTCACCGATCATATGAGATTCTCCACTTGCTATTTGGTATGAGACAGTATAGACTGCTTCAAGTGCTTTTCTTCATTTGTTCTTTCATTTGAAAGAGTTTTCATTCGAGGTGGGGGGCAGCTGGGCATCTTTTGGTTTATTTGTGAGGTGCAGATGTTTGGTCTTTGATGTTTTGTGCTATCTTGAATAAGCACTTCACATTGGGGTCAAGGATGTTTGTCAGAACTAATAAATATGAATTCCAAGTTCAAGTTGGAAAAACCATATTTCCTATTTTTATTTTGACAGGCTTTATTTGTTCTTTCCCAGGTATCAATATCTTCAACCATACGCTTTAAAAAAAAATAAATAAAACCAAATCGTTCACAGTTATTGAACACCAAACGTCAGTTATGTAGCATGTGAGGGCTAAGGGTTGTTGGGGTGCTTGGAACATGTCAATTTGAAATGGCAGATCAGTGCAGATATCAATTCAAGCAGGGATCATCTGAACTGGTAATAAACTATAATACTGTTAAAACATGCTTACCTGGTGGATGTCTATAGCTGCCACCAATGCAGTTTCACCCCACCTTGCAGGCTTACTGTGATAGAGTAGCAATCAAAAGTCTGAATTTCTTCAATTTGATCAGTTTCTTTAAAAACATTTTTAAAGGAATTCAGACTTTTGATACCCCTGCTAGCTATGTCAGTTTGCATCAGTGGCTCTCCTCAGCTAGTCTGTTCTCATTGCAACCCTTCCCCCATCCCTGCCTCCCTAGGTAATCATTAGCAAGTGTAATCTCCATGTATAAATCTTGCATTTAGTTTCATTAGGTCAGAATTTGCAGTGCTTGGCATCTTTGCTCACCAATGTATGTCTTCAATTATTTGGCATTTATCTCTCTCTCTCTCTGAGAGGTTATGGGGTTGTAAAGTACGGAACATTTTTGTTAGCAGTAAAATTGTTCTTCAGTCTCAGACACCTTAAATTAGATCTTGTGAAGATATTTAATAGCATCTGGAATAAAAGTAGTAAACCTGAAACACTGCCCTCTAATGTGCTGGAATACCAGGACAAGAGGGTGTGGCTTTAGGGTAGTGAAGATTACATTTAAGGCAGACATCAGAAAGCATTGTTTATTCAGAGGGTGTTGACCAGCTGGAATGGATTGCCAGGAAGGCTGGTTGAGTCTCTTTCAAAAAACAACTGGATGCTCTATGATGACCAGACTGTAGAGGTGATATTCTGGAAGGATGAGATCAAATGAGCTGAAGGGTCACCTTTAATACAAACCTACTTTGTGAACTAATCTAAAATAGAAATTCCTGATTGCATCATTCCTGGACTTGTATTGCGCTATCTTTTGTACCTTCTAATAAATTCAACTTGCATTATAGGCAAAGAAGCACTCTAGAAACCAGTATCCTACACAATACTGGAGGTTTTTGTTTGATTGTAGTTGCACTTGGCCTGAAAGCATGTTTTTTGCTTCTCGTAATTGAACTTTGCACTATTTCTTATCACTATTATAGTGACTGACTGTATTTGCACGTGCATCTCTATATTGTGTTAATTATATATTGTATGTCTTAATTTTTCATAGCTAGTTTTTAAATTTTAACAAATATTTAGCTAGTGCAAAAATGTTTTAAATGGTCAAATTGATTTTGATAGGTTCTACGCTTTGGAAAATACAAAGATGTTGCTGAATGTGGGGTAAGTAGTTGCCCACAGTATAGTCTGCACTTTACCTGTTTATTAAGACATTTGTATGTGAAGTACCAAATTCCACAGATTTAAAGTTTTTGACTTTTAAATGCAGCTAATGGGTAGGTTACGCAGTCTTGGAACAGGATGCTGTTATCTTTAAAAACAGAATGTTCTAGCCAACATAAGTTTGATCAGCAGTAACACTTACAGGGACTCTGATGTGATGGTTAGGTGCACTTTTACTTTGTAACAGTAGATGGAGCTAGTACAATAGGTAAAATTGGTTGAATACTGAAGACAAAGGGAATTTTCAAATATTCCTTTATTTAAGAAAGGCAAAAATCCTTTTTATCCACAGGGTACTATGTAAAATGGCCACTGACTTATCTTGTAAAATATCCTTGTTCACTGGTTGTTCTGTATCCTTCATTTTATAAATATGTTCCTTCTACCTCCTTTCAACTCCTGGTTGAAAATGGCTGAGTATACATAATCATACTAAGTATCTGTCACATTGGTAAGCTACTTAGCATGATGGCTCAATTGGTAGCACACCCACTTGTGAAAAAGAAGGTTGCACCCTAGTGTAAGACCTTCATATTTATGGCATTGTCATTGAATTCCTGAAGATATTTTGCTGAGATTTGGTTCCACAGGCACCAGCATGCCACCCAAGTGACCTGTCCTTCAGTTGTGAACATCACTGGTGAGTGTAAGCAGCCTGTTCAATTGTTGAGGGTGCCATAGCTCAGTTGATCCTTATCTCGCTCACTGTCCAAATGTGCATTTTCCAGCAGGTTGTCGATTCCAGGGCTGCTGAGGCCAATTACAGCACACCAACAGGCACCTTGACTGAAATTGGTTATTAGTGATGATAGCACTAACAATACTATCTATGGGAATATAGCTTCTTTTTAAGTTAAAATCACTGCAGTGTGTTACCTTTCATCATGTGTAATGGGATGGGTTTTGCTAAATGAGTTTTGTTGGTATGTGTTACAGAATTTATTTTCTCCTCAGCTGCAACAAGAGGTTGCCTTAAACTCTGCCAAATGTGTCACACTGGAGAGGCAGACATTTTACTGTATTCCGGTACCTGGAGAGTCAGAGTGGGTCAAAGAAATATCCTTTTGGTGACCTTAAGTCTAAGAGGCTTTTCATCTGAATGAATAAATGAAAGCAATTTAATTGAGCAATCTAATCAAGTAGTTCCATTTTCCTTAAATTGCCTTCATACGCCTATGCCAGTGCCAGCCAAGCACGTGGCAACCCTTCTACATCCTATACTCCAAGTCGGCACAAGAGGAGTTATGAGGAGGATGAAGACATGGAAATGCATCCACCCAAACTAAAAGAGCAGTGTGCAGGTAGGGGCATGTATTCAGCAATCCTATACTCCTTCATTGCCATTTCTGCAGCCCTTTTTAGTAAACTCAATGAGTTAAAACCTCATACTGCAGCATAACACTTCTTATTCCACAATACAAATTATTCATGGTAGACCTAGAGGCAATATTGTAGTACTCTTCTGATGAAAGGTCACTGACCTGAAATGTTAACTCTGCTTCTCTCTCCACAGATGCGGCCTGACCTGCTGAGTATTTCCAGCACTTTCTGTTTTTATTTCAGATTTTCAGCATTTGCAGTATTTTGCATTTATTGTAGTACTCTTGCCAGTTTCTCTTATAGCCTGCTAATGAATGAGATAGCTCCCTTGTCTCCAGTCACATGATGGGATTTCCCCAAACTGCTGTTGTATCTCAAAGCAGCAATCTAAAAGGGGTGTTTTTCTGTTGTGAAAGATGAGATGTGTTAACCAGATTGCTACATTACATTACATTACAGTATAGTTAAAAAGTATTTTTTACTTCACTACTTTTCATGAAATTCAGGGCATTTTTCTCAACATATTTCAATGGTGGAAATGACAGTCCAACTTATCTCGCTCCCTAGTATAAGTACAGAATCCAAACTCTGTTTCTGTTATAATTGCAATTGGTCTGACTGTGACTTGAGGCAACTATAGTCTCTATGAATCTGTAACATGTCATACCATGTTGTGTACCTCTTTACTTCCTGTTCACTACTGATTATTATTTTGATCAATTAGAAACTTCATTGTTTCTAATTAGTTTTAGAAGCCAACCAAATGGAAGGGGTTAATACTGTCCTTTTAACTTGTGTATCAGCTGGCTGCAGTGGATCACAAGCATGTGGAGATGCTAAGCGCCTTGAAAAGGAAGCGCCAGGTCGACACCAGACTTTGCCGAATTGCACATCAATTGATCTCAATTTCCCATTGCCAGGAGAGAAAGGGCCCGCATGCCTTGTAAAGGTAATAATGTGTTTATGGAGGATGAAATGCGTAATGCATGTGTACTTCTTCAGTAACACCAATAAGTATGGTGACAAATTTCTATGAAGTAATATTTTTTCAACTGTTAGAGATGCTATGTAAAAAATTTTCAGTGTTAGTTTTTTAGCAGTCATAGGTCTGGTTATAAGGCAAAAATACACATCCTGGAGTAAGTTGGACATTTTCATAAAATGTTGCCATTATTGAATTGCCTGCTGTGTACATTGTAATTTTCAAAATCTCAGTTTTGTGTCTTGATTACATTTTTATTAAACTCTTGAGTTCTTTGATTTTTTTTAATTCAAAAAGTTGCTGTTCAAATCCTTCTTGAAGAAGACAATCTAATGTGTTTCTTTTGGATACTATAGGTATGCTTTGTAAATAAATAATATGGAAGCAGGTAGTGCCCCCTTTTGTGTCTCAGGATGCTGATCAGCTTGTTAATGCTATACCTTTGGAACTCACTAAAGTCGCCCTAAGAATAGCCACCAAACTATCACAGATCTTTAGCTCCCAGTATCCGACCAAATGTATTTGAAGGAACCAAATGCAGAATTTTGATGAGTTCAGTGATTTTTAATAAGTCAAAATACACTTGCTGTGAACTAATCTACGAAGTCCTTTCCTCCATTAGAGGGGGCAGAAGCAGCTAACTAGTTTTCCCTTTGCATCAATGCTGTGATTGCCACTATCAGTTAAACAAGGACATTGTATTAGGTGCAGCATTACATGAACAAATACATAGAATGGAACAATATAGAAGGCGGCCATTCAGCCCATCGTCCCTGTGTCAACTCTTGGAAAGGGCTATCCAGTTTGTCTCATTTCACTGCTCTTTCCTCAAAGCCCTGCAAATTTTTCCCTTTCAAGTATTTTCCCAATACCCTTTCGAAAATTATGATTGAATCTGCTTCTGCATTTCGGATCATAACTACTTACTACGTTTTTTAAAAAAAAATTCTCCTTATGTTATCTCTGGTTCTCTTGGCAATTATGTTAAATCTGTGTCTTCTGGTTACTGATGCTCCTTCTGTGGAAACAGTTTCTCCATGTATCTTCTATCAAAAGCCTTTATGAATATGAACCCCTCTATTAAATTTCCCTTTTGCCTTCTCTACTTTAGGGAGAACAACCCCAGCTTCTCTAGTCTCTCCATGTAATTGAAGTCCTGCACTCCTAGTACCATTATAGGAAATCTCTGCACCGTCTCTAAATCCTCGACGTCCTTCCTAAAGTGTGGACAGAAAATTAGACGCAATATTCAAAATATTTAAATAGTTTCCCAAAATAATAGAGCTTGTGTTGCCATTATTCAATTTTTTCCCCTCTTGGGTTGTTAGGCAACCTTGTAGCAGTATATTTTAATTAAAAGCCCATGTTGATACTGGATCCTTGCTTCATCATGCATTATTTGGCTCATAATGTTTGTCCATTAATGTTTTATTTTCCTATTTGGCAGGTCTATGAGGACTGGGATAGTTTCAAAGTGAATGATATGCTGGAAGTTTATGGGATTTTATCAGTGGATCCAGCACTTGGTGTAATAAATGATGAGAGGTAAGGCATTAAGTCGCTAATACAAATACTGTGCTCATCAGCCCTAATGTAAGGATTGTTCAGTGAGCTCTGCACTTTTAAAATTCTCTCATACTTTTTTAGCATGTAGCATTCAGTCATACAACAGAAATTAAAGGGGTTTCTTGTTTTTTAGAAGCTCAAGGGTCAGTCTTTTTCTTTTCATATTCATTTAAATATACTATGTTGTCCATATTTTAACTGAGCAGTTAGTACCATTTTGTCAGTTGCTATGCAGAGGGATGGACTTAATTACCATGTGTTTAACCTTGTATAAAATAAATGCTGCCAGGCTCAGAGTATTTCCAGCACTTTGTTTTTGATGCACATTGTGTGTTTTGCTGTGAAATGACAGTCCCAGTTCTTTGGTGCCTGTTTGCATTAAAAACTTGAGTTTCTCATTGCATTCTCAATTTAGATTTTCTCATGGAATAATTCAGTGCAGTGAAATGGAAGAAATAAAGAGCTCCTTTTTTACATCATGTGTCTAACGTCTTGCATATTAAAGACCAATCTGAAGTTTGCAGCTTTGTTTCACTGAAGTGATAGCTACCATGATTTTTTTTTCCTTTTCCTATGGATATAGTGTAAAGGATGGTTCATCAGTCCTGGATCCAACTGAGTGTATGGACACTATGGAAGAACAACGTGTTCACAGTCCTCCACCTTCATTGGTTCCAAGGCTTCATGCCATCGTGACTCGCAAACTGCAGCATGTTAATCCTTTCCTTCCCATCATCCTGAAAGATAAAGAAAACAAGGACTGTGAGTCCAGCTTTCCATATAACTGTGTTTATTTTTATATATTCGTGTTGCATGCGTATAAATATTTATTTAGTTAAAATTAATGTTATTATTCAATATTTTTTTCTGATGATTTATTACAGTTATCACAAACATCATGCCTGAATTGTCAACAGTCAGAGCAGAGTTGCTTGGGTTCCTGACACATGCGTTACTGGGGGACAGTCTGGCTGCTGAATATGTCCTACTACACTTCATATCCACTGTGTAATTATATATTTGTTTTGCATCATATCTTTTGACACATGCATAATCCAAACTGGAGTATAGCAAATGTTCGATGTTTATAATAAACAAGACCCTACAACTGACCCACTTATTCTATAAAAAGTATGGGTGCAGTTTTAAATTTTGGTGAAATTGTAAGCTTTTTGAATAGTGTAACGGTTATTTCAAGCAAAGGAAATGTAATTTTGCAATCAGTCTTTCTAAATTAAAATGTTCTTCCTTCCTTAATGTAACTCATGCAACCTCTAGTATTCATAGAAAGGGTATGATTGAATTGTTAATGAAGAGGTTAAAGGTAGTAACAGTGCCATTTCCCACTCCCAGGTCAAAGGCAAAGCAGGTCAGTTCTGGTTAAACCTAATCTTATCTTTCAAGTGTTTTGAACCACAATCTTCTGTGTTATGAAGGAGTCTTTTCCTTACAGCATGATATATTTTTCATTACAGGATGATGTTTCCTCTAATTGAGGTACTTTTGGTTAGTGGGGGGTGCTTCTGATGTTCTTCAGCTTTGTTTCATAGTTTTCCAACTAATTTAGACTTTTTAATGTATTTCTGGTTGAATCAAATTGAGGACAACCAACTTCTAAGATAGTGTTACCTATTTCTTGTGCAGTCCACTTTTTTCTAGTTTGCCTGTGGGACTTGCAATGTTGGGTATTTGTAGTGTGTTGATGATTAGAACTGCTACCTATACTACTCGAATAAAGAACCTCTTCCTCGGGTCCTTTTTTAAGATCTATTTGGCAGGAAGTCAATATGCACAGTTTAAACAACTGTAAAGTGAAATGTTTTGTATTTCCTGCTTTGGTTCAGATGGACAAAACTCCGAAGATGGTGATAAAACATTATTTTGCTTTCACTGTTGTTTGTTGTCTTGGTCAATAGCTGCCAAGAAGAAATAAAAAGCAGAAATTGGAAGGATGTTGTGTTGTGAATCTGAGCAAAATCAGACATCTATTTTTGCTAGATTTGCTGGACAAAAAAAAGTGCTAAAATAAAAGCAAAATACTGGATGCTGGAAATCTGAAATAAAAACGAAATGCTGGAAATACTCAGCAGGTCTGGCAGCATCTGTGGAGAGAAAAGCGGAGTTAAAATTTCAGGTCAGTGACTTTTCTTCAGAACTGACAAATATTAGAAATGTGAAAGGTTTCAAGCATGTAAAACAGGGCGTGGGGCAAGAGATAACAAAAGGCAAGGTGTTGATAGGACAAGGTCACACAGAATAACTGTCCAGAAGGTCATGGAACAAAGGCAAACGGTATGTTAATGGTGTGCTGAAAGTGTTAGTACAGAGAGGGTGTGCATGGACTGTAAAGCACAAAGCACTCCAAGCACAAACATTTAAAAAAAAATTGTAAAAAAACAGAAACAGTGGGTAGGCACAGTAGAAACAAACTAACCAAAGTAAAAAAAACTTTAGTTCTTTTTAATTTTTTTTTAAACATAAAAAGGGGGGCCCGTCATGCTCTGAAATTATTGAATTCCGTGTTCAGTCTGGCAGGCTGTAGCGTGCCAAATCGGTAAATGAGATGCTGTTCCTCGAGCTTGTGTTGATGTTCACTGGAACGCTGCAGCAATCCCAGGCCAGAGATGAGAGCGGTGGGGGGGCCAGGGGGGGTTGCGGTGTTGAAATGGCCAGCAACCGGAAGCTCGGAGCATGACCCTGAGCTTCCAGTTGCTGGCCATTTCAAAACCCGCGCCCTGCTCTCATGCTCACATCTCTGTCCTGGGATTGCTGCAGTGTTCCAATGAACATCAACGCCAGCTCGAGGAACAGCATCTCATTTACCGATTAGGCACGCTACAGCCTGCCGGACTGAACATTGAATTCAATCATTTCAGAGCATGATGGGGGGGGCCCCCCTTTTTATGTTTACTTTTTATTTTATTTTGTTATTTTAATTTAGTTTTTTTTTAGTTTGATTAGTTTGTTTCTACTGTGCCTACCCACTTTTATTTTTTTTTATTTAGAGATACAGCTCTGAAACAGGCCCTTCGGCCCACCAAGTCTGTGCCGACCAACAACCACCCATTTATACTAAGCCTACATTAATCCCATATTCCCTACCACATCCCCACCATTCTCCTTCCACCTACCTACACTAGGGGCAATTTACAATGGCCAATTTACCTATCAACCTGCAAGTCTTTGGCTGTGGGAGGAAACCGGAGCACCCGGTGGAAACCCATGCAGTCACAGAGAGAACTTGTAAACTCTGCACAGGCAGTACCCAGAACTGAACCCAGGTTGCTGGAGCTATGAGGCTGCGGTGCTAACCGCTGTGCCACCCACTCTTTCTATTTTTTTTTAAATTTTTAATGTTTGTGCTTGGAGTGCTTTACAGTCCATTCACACCCTCTCTGTACAAACGCTTTTTCTTTCAGCACACCGTTAACATACTGTTTGCCTTTGTACCATGACCTCCTGTCAGTTATTCTGTGGCCTTGTCCTATCAACATCTCTTTTGTTATCTTTTGCCCTACCTCCCACCTTACTTGCTTAAAACCTTTTACATTTCTAATATTTGCCAGTTCTGAAGATTGTCACTGACCTGAAGCATTAACTCTGCTTTTCTCTCCACAGATGCTGCCAGACCTGCTGAGTATTTCCAGCATTTCTTGTTTTTATCTAAAAAAAAAAGTGCAATGGCTTGCAGAACATGGCCGAGTGGGGCATCTGATTTTTATTTTACACAAAATGGAGCTGAAGTGTCTTGGGAAAAGAAGCTTGAAAACTGAAAGAACTTTTAATTTTGTATTTTAAACTACTTACATAGAGCATGGCAACTGCGGGCCAAGAAATTTGGTTCACAAACTACCCAGTGCTTGATTGTGTAATTACAGCATGACTTGCATAGGAAGATTCCATATTAAATGGACACAAGAAATTATAATGTGGGGAAAGGTGACAATTGGGAGTCTAAAAATTCAACAAAAAGTATATGCAGACATAAGACTTTATTAATATATTATAGATTGTGTTTGTGTAATTAAGATTTATAATTGCTTTCAGAAAAGACAATTTTTTTCTGCTCTAAGCTTTTCATTGTACAAAATGAGGCAGGTGGTTCAGTACTTATTAACCTGTTTTGATGTTGCAGATATTCCCGACGTGACATTCTTCCACTGGGTAAATTCACAGTAAATCTGAGTGGCTGCCCAAGGAATAACAATTATACAAAGTACCTATTTAAGACCATTCAGCAGCTGGTTCCATCGGTAAGTGGCTAAATCATGGGAACTTGGGGATATGATCATTCGATCCTGGTGATTGCTGTGATTTTTTTGAAAAATAGCAGTTCAAGTTACCATGGTTGTGTGGACCATGTAGGATTTCACCATAGTCAAAGATATGTCTTCCTGCTGCTAGCACTGATAATTGTAATGGTCTGTGCATGTTGGGCAGACCTCACAGATAGGGAAATGATTCTGAGGGGATATCAGTGCTTTTGTGGCATCCTGGATTTTTTAAAAATCCTTTTTCAGGGGCTGAATGCAACACTGGCAAGGCCAGCATTTGTTGCCAATCAGTGCCTTGACCAGTCACAGTCAAGCTGCCTGGTTTAAATTTCAAACAAAGCTTGGCAGTTAACTGTCAGTCACCATAAACTGGTGCATTCTCCATGGCAATGCCTCTACCAATCAGAGCTCCCTTGCCAACCCATACAATATAAAGTTGTTTTCCTGTACATTGGTATTCTTATGGATTGTCCTGATGAGTGCAAGACTAAAAGCTTCAACATGTCTCTATTTTCAGCAATACTGATATTACATGTTTGCCAGTATTCCTGTTCCAGACTGTAATCTGTTCATTTAGTCTCTTAAAATAAAGGAAGGGAAAATAACACATTATTCATCATAGAATCATAGAAACTTTCAGCACAGAAGGACGCCTTGCACCCTATTGTACCTGAACAGACTCTTTGAGAGAGTCCCACATCCCTGCTTTGTGTCCGTAGCCCTGTAAGCTGTTCTTCCTCAAATACCTGTCCAACTGCCTTTTTAAAGTTATTTATGGAGTCAGCTTCCACCACTTTTCGGGTACAGCATTCCAGATTCTAACAACTGAGTGGAAAAAATCCTCATCTCCTCTCTAGATCGCTTTGCCATCTATTTAAATTCTGTGACCTCTGGTTATCGGCCTACATACTGGAGGGAATAGGTTTTCTCTCTGCAGTATAGTTTTTGCAACATCTAAAAATTCTGTTCCAACTTTTGTTTGTTACGTTTTAAATGAGAAAGTAACTTTAGGGACCAAATGCTCTATGAATGCTTAACCTGTTCCAGCAGAAACTAGTTGCAATCAAGTTGTTCAGTATGATAAAGGAGGGAGAAATGATGGGCAGGATTTTGTGGTGGTAATGATGGCAAAACTGTCAGCGTTCAGTCATTACTCCTCTGAAACTGTCAGCAACTTTTGAGTCCACACATGCGTAGTTAAACATGGAAATCCAGAAGTTGCTGTCAGAGATTGTACACTTCTCCATTGGTCGGGCTGTTGAAGTTCCTGCAGACTGCAATCCATTGGAAATCACTGAACTGTGAGAACTTGCCCTTTTACGCTATTAGTCTCGCTGTAAAAACTCTTGCAAAGGTGACATCTTGTTGAATGCGGTGTAACTGGGTTTTTAACCGTGTACTAACTTCATAATTACTGCTAAAAACCTAATTTTATAGTTGTGGAATGCCAAATTTCTCCATTATGATAAAATTCCACATTTTTAAAATACTTTGTTTTAGAAGTTTGATGTTTCAGTTTCTACCTTAATCTCATGTATATGTCCGAGTTCTTTATTTTGCTGTCTGTAAAATTTAAAGTCAAGGATAATCAATGCATTTAACTTCCTGGTTTGCTTTCTGAGAATACTTCAATTTGATTGGCTGCTTACCCTGCTTGATATCATTGTTGCTGGACCCCTGGAAATCCCCTTGACTTGGCACCAGATTCAAACTAATATCAGGAAAGGGGAAATCCACGCCACAGAGATCGCTAGACCTTTGCGGGCAGCTTTCTTCGAGGCCAGCGGGGAGCACGGTCGCTTCGCCCCTAACTGTAACATCCTGGCTAGTGTCCTATGAATACCTCGTTAATGGGTCTTGATGACTGCAGAACTTTGGCATAATCTCAGCATAACCACAAGATTAGTTGTTTTAGATGTTTGTAAGTCACAGTCAAAAGGGAGTGGTGCATAACAGAGTAGTAGCACATATGTTATTTCTTGAAGTTCATACGTGTATGGTCAATCTTTTATTGTAGTTTGTCCTCAAAACTAAAGCTGTTAGAACAATTCAAAAATTGTTATCGGTGTTTAGCAAGTTGCTTTGTTTTTCTTAATGGTCATTATTTGCTGTTCAGTCTCCTAAACAGGAGCTTTTGTTCACATTCTTAATTGATTTTATTTTTGTGCTTAATAGTCATATTGTCTACCCATGACTCTTCACAACATGAATACTCTACGATTCATCCCTCACAAAGACTACACTGCAAATCGCCTTGTTACTGGAGTACTGCAGCTGGCCAGTAACACTTCACTCATGTTAGATGAAACCTTATTGGAACAAGGGCAGCTGGATGCTGCAGGTCAGAACTGAATTTTACAGACTAAAGCAAGTTTTGCTGCCAGCATGCTTTCTGAGATAGTTTTGTTCCAACTTCAGTAGCTGGTCTTGTTTCAAATACTGACATTAACCCTGATGAACAAATCATTAGCTTGTCTACCCTCTAATCTGGGAGCCAGTATAGGGAGCACTCGGGAGGAGAGGGATGAGGAGATTCTGAGATAAAATCACGAGACAAGACAAAACAAGAGTATAGAGTCAGCACAATTTTCCCGAAATTGGCCAACGCAGCACAAAAGAGCGAGAAATTTCAAGCTCAACTTGTGATCAGCGCAAATAACATTTCCGCAATTTTTTTGTGCTGATTTGACAAAAACATTGTGCTAGAAGCCAGCCCTGTCCACAGAACTGGCTGCACCCACAGACCATATTAATCACTATAGTGAGTGTATGCGAATTGTTCCTGTTCAAGGCCCTTCAGAGAGGCTCTAGAAATTAAGCTGTGTTTTTGTTGGGCGTAAGAACACTAATAAGCACCTTTTTAAAGTGTTTAAATATTAAATATTGAATTTGCTAATAAACTGACTAGTGTACACCAATTAAACTAGTAAATGTTGGTGTAAATTTGTTTTAAGTCATTTTAATTTATTTAAGATTGGGTTAGTCACAGGTGGTGGACTAAACACTTACTAAAAATGCATATTTTCTGTGACAAATCCATTTTCGGCTGTATTAATAAAACTGCACCAAGTTACCACTCTTAAATCTATCAGAATATTTTTTTAATTGAACGGGAAAAAAATTAAAGTTCGAAAACGCTGCTCGATTGCGCTGGTTCATGGAAGATTTTACATTTGTGATTCGTAAATGAGGTTGAGCAGCAACTTGAACCATAACTTAATTCTGGAAAGCTAGTGCAATTTTCACCTGGATTGCCGATTGTGCGCAAAGTGGAAACTCTGTCTCTATGTCCCCAAACATATTGAAGCAGATAAATAAAAAATGCTGGAAACTCTTAGGAGCTTGGGCAGCAGAAAGTGGAAGGATCTGACAAAGGGTATTAAACCCCACCTTCCTCTCTCCACACAGGCTGCCTGATCCACTAAGTGTTTCCAGCGCTTACTGTTTTTATTTCAGATTTCCAGCACAAGTAGTATTTTTTTCTTTTTGTTTTGAATGATTTAGTGTTTGTAAGGAAATAGTGAATATGATGTTGGAGATAACTTTCTTGTGGATTCTCTCTTCTACCTGCTTGGGCCTCAAAAATAAAAGGAAAATTTGGATCCAACCTAATGTATGTTGTAGATAAACTATGTTCAAAGAGCATTGAAGATCATGCTGTAAGTAGGTAATCTAGTTTTAGATTTTAAATGAGAGGAGATGTGAAAGTTTCTTCAGGGCAGCATACTTGGCTCACTTTATGCAACATTATTATTGTGTTTATATCACTTGTGAGAAACGCCTGCTGTAAAAAAAAAAATGCCCCAGTTGGAATTGCATACCATAACTTGGTACTTCTCGTTCTTTTTATGGTCACTTGCATATCTGTTTCTTTGTTGCACCATTTTAAGATTCTGTGTGCTGTTCTGTGCATTAAACACAAATCGTTTGGTTCCTATTGGTATTTTTATTTTCTAGATTTCTGAACTAGAAGCAGTAGTAACTGACCTGCCATAAAAACAGTGTCATTCGCGATCACTGTTAATGCCCAATCTTTCACAGGTGTGCGAAATGTGACAGCGCTTGGTAATCTGATTGCCTGGCAGAAGGTGGACTATGACTTCAGCTATCACCAGATGGAATTCCCTTGCAATATTAATGTACTCATCACTTCTGAAGGACGATCTCTCTTACCGGTACGTGTACTGTGTGAATTTATCTATTTGTACTACTCCATGCGTTTCATGCTTCAAGTCTTATTGATTTTTGTTCTAAATAAGTTGTGTGCAATACAGTTATAATGCACTGAAGTGATTTTCTCTCCAGTGAAAACCCTAATGACAGGACAATCTGGTAGTTGTAAAATAAGAATGTTTTGAATTGTAGAAGAAAGTCTTTTGCACTTCTGAATTTTTGAAACAACATTAAGTATCAATATATCGCTTTATAACATAAAATATTGAACTTTTCTTTTTCAAACTGCTGGGAATGTCTTTAATTGTAAGTGGTTCTCTTTTCATGAGAAAATTTGCAAATGTTGGTGTCCGCACTGGTGGAATAAAAGTGCTCTGTAAGTCTCACCTTGGGGAAAAAAAGCCCTTTAAAATGGCACTGGCACCTGCGCAGTGGCACCGGACGCTGTTGCCTGGGGCCCGCGGCCGCCCCCTTTACGTCATCGGGGGTGGTCATTCTGCCCCCTCCATTTAAATGAGCCCCCGGGGGCTCTGCGGCTGTGCTTCCATGTTGGAAGGCAGCCAACTTCACGGCGCGCTAATAAAATTCAGCCCAATAATTCTATCCATTGAGCAGTCAGACTTTTTTTTTAAGTAACATTTATAAGTCCTTTGTGCTTTACTTCATCATGCTGTAGTTTACATTTTTTCTTTAGATGTAATTCGGTTTGTGCTTCATAGCACAATTTTAATAATAAAGTATATAATGAATCATTGACGTCATAATTAAACAAGTGGGCCTGGCAGCAGAACATAAGCGGTAAAGTTGCAAGTGTCATGTAACATCTTTGAAAATAACTGATTTGTATTTACATTGCGAGATTATACAGTTAAATTATTAAAATTCAGATTATTGTCAGGCAGGTCTTACAAAATGTTTTGTTACTCTCTCTCGATATCCCCTCTGCTGCTGTCTTTTGGAATTTACTTAAATAAAGTGTTTCTCTCATCTATAGTCTGACTGCCAAGTCCACCTACAGCCTCAGATGATTCCTGTCAACATAGAGGAGTACATGGTTAATTTACAGACAGCTGTAGTGCCTTCCATGCTAAAGAAATTTCGCATATATCTGAGCTTACTGAGACTAATGGACTACAGTATATCTGATGAAGTGACCAAGGTATAAAAGTCCTTGTTTTTTTTCTGTTGAAGGCTATATTTCAAGTTCTATAGTAGGTAACATGATTAAATTTTTCATTATCTACATTCTAGGCAGTGGAAGAAGATTTTGTGGAGATGAGGAAGAGTGATCCTCGGAGCATAACTGCAGAAGATCTCCATCAGCTGCTTGTTGTAGCAAGGTAACTTGTGTGTGGATGAAATATGAAATGGCTCGTTGCTTGCATTTTCTTTTTGGATTATTAGAACCCCTACACAACAAACACGCTAAACAGTTAATAATTCCTGTTTTCTCGTTTGTAATGTTTCAATTCACCTTTTCACTAACTTTCAAATTTTGAATGAACTCATATTGAGAGCATGAGTAAAGGGCCAGTTGTACTGTGGACCTTACTGTCCGAAACACAGTCTCTCTTTACTCACGCTCTCCTTTTTTAAAAAAAAAAACTTCAATCCCATCTTTTCAGCCTAGCTTTTGGTCATTGTTTCAAAGAGGCTCATTATCTGTTTCTTTTTATTATCTTTCTATAAAGCACTTGTAGCACTGGGGAGGATATGAGGCTGGAGGAAGTTGCAGAGATAGGGTAGGGTGAGGCCAAAGATTCTAACTTTAAGGTATTTGACGGGGGTGGGGGGATGGTGGTCAGTCAGTGAGGAGTGGGACGGATGAATGGGATAATGCAACAGGATTTTGGGCACGTTGGCTTTTAGGGAGTGTGGAGGATGTGAGACCAACAAGGAGGCCATTACAATACAGGGCTGAATTTTATGAACGCGGCGCAAATCGTGCCAGAGCACTCTGATCTCGGCATTCTGCCCACACGGATCTGCCATCGCTGAGCCCCCGTGATATTTTGCAGGAGGCTCATTTAAGTGGAGGAGGCAGAGCGGCTGCCCTCGATGTCGTAGTGGGGCGGCTGCTCCGCCCCCAGCAACGGCATCAGGCGCCAGCGCCCTTTTTAAAGGGCTGCCAGCCCTTACCGGCAATTTTAAATTTTTAAAGTGCCCATTACCTTTTAATTTATATAAAAACATTAAAGTACAGATCAAAGCCCCTCTTCCACCCCCCCCCCCAAACATAAACTAATAAATTTATTTCCCTCTGCCCCACCACCCCCACCCCGAAAAACCATTTTTGCCCGTTCCAACATTTCCCCTCAAACTTTATGATCTTTGCCCTTCAACCCCTTCCCACCATCCCCTCAGCCAGTGGAGTAGGTTTCCTCCATTTTCTACCGGTAAAGTGCGGCAGGGCCTCTCCCGTAAGAAATTTCCGGGCCCCCACCCCAACCCCCCAACGCCGGAGGGCTTGTAAAATTCAGCCCAGAGTCTGTGGGTGACAATGGCACATAAAATCAGAGGTTTAACAGTACAGGAGGAAGCCAGTAGTATCTGTGCTGACTCTTTGCTGGAGCAATCCCAATCACACTACCCTACACTGCTTTGTAGTTTCCTTTGTTTTTACTATCCAACTTTTCCTTATATTGCAATTGTGGTAGAGGCAGATTGGGCACTCGTGTGCAGGTGAAAATAGTCTTTACGATGGGAGAGTTATTGATGTCTTATCCTGAACTCGGCGAATAGAACACTTTGCATGTATTTATGTATGCATGCAGAGAGCTCTCCTTTGCATGAGTACATTGTCATTACAGCACAGAAGGAGGCCATTCGCCCCATCAAGTCCATGCCTACACTCGAGCAATCCAAATAGTCCCATTCCACTGCTCTATCCTCTTAGCCCTGCTTTATTTCCCTCAAGTGCCCATCCAGTTTCCTTTTGAAATCATTCATCATTCCTGCTTCCCCCATCCCCATATACAATGAGTTCCAGGTCATTACTGCTCACTCTTTTTAAAACAAAAAGGGTTCTTCCTCACATCTCCCCTACATCTTTTGCCCAAAATCTTAAATCGGTGTACCCTTCTCCTTCTACCATCAGCTAATGGGAACAGCCTTTCTTTGTCTTCCTTATCTCAACTTTTCATAATCTTGTATACCTCTGTCACATCTCCCCCCAATCTCCTTTGCTGCAAGGAGAACTGCCCCAGTTTCTCCAACCTAACATTGGAGCTCAAATCCCTTATCCCTAGGTTGGAGGTAATGCTGTAGTTGGAGCCTAATCAGAGCCTTATAAAGGTTCAGCATAACTTCCCTGCTTTTGTACTCAGTATCTCTATTTATCGAGTCATGGAGAGATACAGCACTGAAACAGGCCCTTCAGCCCACTGAGTCTGTGCTGACCATCAACCACCCATTTATACTAATCCTACATTAATCCCATATTCCCTACCACATACCCACCTGCCCTGAATTCTCCTACCACCTACCTACACTAGGGGCAATTTACAATGGCCAATTTACCTATCCACCTGCAAGTCTTTGGCTGTGGGAGGAAACCGGAGCACCCGGCAGAAACCCACACGGTCACAGGGAGAACTTGCAAACTCCGCACAGGCAGTACCCAGAACTGAACCCAGGTCGCTGGAGCTCTGAGGCTGCGGTGCTAACCACTGCGCCACTGTGCCACCCAAGATCCCGTATGCTTTACTAACTACTCTCTCAATATGTCCTGCCACTTTCAAAGGTCTATGTACTTGAGCCCCAGGTCCCTCTATCCCTGTGCACTCTTTAGAACTGTGCCATTTAGTCTATATTGCCCTTCCCTATCCCTTCATCCAAAATGCATCTCCTCACACTTCTCTTAAATTTCATCTGCTGCTTGTCTGCCCGTTCTGCTAGCCTATCTATGTCCTGTTGCAGTTAATTAGTATCATCCTCATTGTTTGGCACACCTCCAAGTTTGGTATCATTGGCAAATTTTTGAAATTTTACTCTGTATTCCAATATCCAAGTCATTTATATATTTTAAAAAAGCAGTGGTCCTAGCACTGAACCTTGGGAAACACCACTGTCTACCATCCTCCAGTCTGAAAAACAACCATTTACCACAGCTCTTTGTTTTCTGTACTTAAGCTAGTTTTTTTTTATCCAAGCTGACACTGACCCTCCTCCTCTATGGACCTCAGTTTTGTTAACCAACCTTTTATGTGGTACTTTGTCAATCACTTTCTTAAAATCCATAGAAACAACATCCATTGCTTTCCCTTCATCAATCTTCTCTGTTATTCCATCAAAAAAATCAATTTAATTAGTCATGCACGATCAGCCTTTTACAAATCTCTGCTGGCTCTCCTGAATTAACTCAAACCTCTCCAGGTGCTTGTTGATTTTTTTTTTTCCCCCTATTTCTAAAATCTTACCCACCACTCACCATTGATGTTAAACTGATCGGCCTGTAGTTACTAGGAATGTCCTTACACCCGTTCTTGAATAAGGGTGTCAGAGTTGCCACTCTCCATTCCTCTGGCACCTCCCCTGTATCAGGAAAAATTGGAAGGTTATGGCAAGCGTTTCTGCTATCTCCACTCCCACTTCCTTAAGCAACCTGGGATGCAAGCTGTCCAGACCAGACAACTTATCCACTCTAAGCCAGCCTTTCCAGTACATCCTTCCTATCTGTTTTCACCCCATCCATTGATTCCTTGACCATCTCCACTTCTACCAATATTTTGTCTGCATCCTGTTCCTTAGTAAACATTGATACAAAATGCTCATTTAAGTATTCTAGCCTTGCCTTGCACCTCTAACCCTTTTTGTTCCTAATAGGCCCCACCCCATCTCTTACTTCCTGCTTACTATTTACATGCCAGTAGAAAATTTTTGGGTTCCCCTATATGTTAACTGCCATTCTATTCTTATATTCTCTCTTTGTCAGTCTTTATTTTCTTCACATCCCTTACTGTATATGGCCTGGTTCTCGCTTGAAGAGTTCATCTGACATGTGTCATACATCCTTTTTTTTTTGTTTCATCGTATTCTCTATCTGCCTTGTCATTCAAGGAGTCCTGGCTTTGGCTGCCTTACCTTTTGCCTTTTTTGGAATGTTCCTAGCCTGTACCTGAAACTTCTCCTGAAAGATCACCCATTGTTCCGTTGCCGTTTCTCCTGTCGGTGTTTGGTTCCATTTTACCATGGCTAGGTCCCCACTAATCCCATTGAAGTTGGCCCTCTTCCCATTTAGAAGTTAGAACCATAGAAAAGTTATGGCACAGAAAGAGGCCATTCAGCCCATCATGTCAGCGTCAGCTGAAAAAATTATCCGCCCAATCTAATTCCACCTTCCAGCACCTGGTCCATAGCCTTGCAGGTTACAGCACTTCAGATGCAGGTCTCGGTGCCTTTTTAAATGAGTTGGGAGTTTCTGCCTCCACCATCGATACAGGCAGTGAATTCCAGACACCCAGCACGCTCTGGCTGAAAAAGTTTTTCCCTCATGTCCCCTCTAATCCTTCTACCAATCACCTTAACTCTGTGCCCCCTGGTAATTGACACCTCTACTAGGGGAAACAGGTCCTTCCTGTCTGCTCTATCTAGGCCCCTCATAATTTTGTAGACTTGTATTAAGTCACCCCTCAGCCTCCTCTGTGTTTTAAGGAAAACAACCCTAGCCTATCCAGTCTTTACTCATGGCTGCAATTTTCAAGCCCTGGCAACATTCTTGAAAATCTCTTCTGTACTCTGTCCAGAACAATTTTGCCCTTCCTGTAATGTGATCAGAACTGTATGCAATACTCCCAACTGTGGCCTAACCAGCATTTTATATGGTTCCAGAATGACATCCCTGCTTTTGCATTCTATGCCTCGGCCAATAAAGGAAAGCATTTCATATGCCTTCTTCACCACTCTATTTACCTGTCCTGCCACCTTCAGGAACCTGTGGACATACAGTTCCTCTACCCTCCTCAATATCCTCCCATTGATGGTGTTTTCTCTTGCTTTGTTTGCCCTCCCCAAGTGCATAACCTAACTCTTCTCCGGATTGAATTCCATTTGCCACTTTTACGGCCACTCAACCAAACCATTGATATTATTCTGGAGTCTACAGCTTCGCTATCAACTACACGGCCAATTTTTGTATCATCATGCCTCCTACATTTAAGTCCAAATCATTAATATATACCACAAAACGCAAGGGACCCAACACTGGAAACCGCCTTCTATTCGAAAAAACTTCTATCAACCATTACCCTTTGTTTCCTATCACTGAGCCAATTTTGGATCCAACTCACCACATTCTCCTGTATCCCATGTGCTTTTACTTTTCTGACCAGTCTGCATGTGGGACCTTGTCAAATGCTTTACTAAAATCCATGTAGACAACATCCTCTGCACTACCCTCATCAATCCTCCTTGTTACTTCCTCAAAAAATTCAATTAAGTTAGATTAGATTAGAGATACAGCACTGAAACAGGCCCTTCGGCCCACCGAGTCTGTGCCGACCATCAACCACCCATTTATACTAATCCTACACTAATCCCATATTCCTACCAAACATCCCCACCTGTTCCTATATTTCCCTACCACCTACCTATACTAGTGACAATTTATAATGGCCAATTTACCTATCAACCTGCAAGTCTTTTGGCTTGTGGGAGGAAACCGGAGCACCCGGAGAAAACCCACGCAGACACAGGGAGAACTTGCAAACTCCACACAGGCAGTACCCAGATTCGAACCCGGGTCCCTGGAGCTGTGAGGCTGCAGTGCTAACCACTGCACCACAACCTTCTCTTAACAAATCCATGCTGACTATCCCTAATTAATCCGTGCCTTTGAGTGGCAGTTTATCCTAGCTCTCAGAATTGATTCTAATAATTTTCCCACCACCGAGATCAGACTGACCGGCCTATAATTATTTGGCCTATCTCTTGCACCCTTTTTTTAAACAATGGTACAATGTTTGCAGACCTCCAATCCTCTGGTAGCTCGCCTGTATCTAGTGAGGATTTGAAGATGATCCTCAGAGCATCTGCTATTTCTTCCCTGGCTTCCTTTAACAGCCTGGGATACAATGCATCCAGCCCTGGTGATTTATCCACTTTCAAGGATGTCAAAACCTCAAGTACTACTTCTCCCATTATATTTATCGTATCTAATATTTCACACTCTTTAACTACAATGTCTGCATCATTCCTCTCCTTTGTGAAGACAGAGACAAGGTACTCATTAAGAACCCTGCACACATCATCTGCATCCATGCATAAGTTACCTTGTACATCTCTGATAGGTTGTACCCTTTCCTTAGTTATCCTCTTGCTCTTAATGTACTGATAAAACATCTTCGGGTTTTCCTTGATTATATCTGCCAATATTTTTTTATGTCCTCTCTTTGCTTTCCTAATTCCTTTTTTACTTCACCCCTGCACTTTCTATACTCCTCTAGGCTTGCTAAAGTATTAAGTTTTTTGTGACTGTCATAAGCTTTCTTTTTCTGCTTTATCTTACCCTGTATGGTTCTAGATAACCAGGGGGCTCTAAATTTGGCAGTACCACCTTTTTTCTTTGTGGGGACATGTCTGCACTGTGACCATAGAATCTTGCTTTTAAATACCTCCCACTGGTTTGCCACTGATTTTTTTTCCTTCAAGTAGCTGTATCCAGTCCACTTTTGCCAGATCACCTCTCAGCTTTGTAAAATTTGCCTTCCCCGATTTAGAACTTTTACTCCTGTTTTATTTTTGTCCTTTTCCATAATAATGCTAAATCTAACTGTAATAAGGTCACTATTTCCAAAATGGTCACCCACTGCTACTTCATCCACCTGCCCAGCTTCATTTCCTAAGATTAAATCTAGAATTGCGCCCTCTCTCTCATTGCGCTTGTTACGTGCTGGCTAAAAAAGGTTCCCTTGAATGCAGTTCAAGAATGTTGTGCCCTTCGCACTGTTTGTATCCCATTTGATATTAGGATAGTTGAAATCCCCAACTATTATTGCCCTTTTGTTTTTGCACTCTGAAATGTGCCTACATATTTGTTCTTCTATCTCCCTTTCACTATTTGGGGGTCTGTCGTACACAACTAGTATTGTGGCTGCCCCTTTTTTATTTCTGAGCTCAATCCATATGGCCTTATTTGATGATTCATTTAGCATATCATCCATCCTCACAGTTGTAATAGATTCTTTAACCAATCATGCTACACCCCCTCTTTTTATTCCCCCCTCGATCCTGCCTCAAAGCTCTACATCCAGGGATGTTAAGTTGCCATTTTTGGCCCTCTTTACGCCAATTTTCCGTTGTCTATCTGTGCCCTCAGCTCATCGGCTTTAAGTTCTACTTTAGATTGTTCCTTACTTATCTCCATTGCTAATCTAAACTTCATGATTTGATGATTACTCTTACCCAAGTGCTCCCCCTTAGACACTTGATCCACTTGGCCCACCTCGTTACCCAGCACCAGATCCAGCAATGCCTCCTTCCTAGTTGGACCCAGAACATACTGGTCAATGAAGTTCTCCTGAACATATTTCAGAAATTCTTCCCCTTCCTTACCCTTTACTCTCCAAATATCGATTGGATAATGTTAATTCAAGTCCCCCAATATTACCACGCTATAGTTCTTGCACATTTCTGTGATTTCCCTGCAGATTTGCTCCTTTCTCTTTTTTCTCTCTCTCTGTCTCTTTTTCCCTCTCCCTCTTCGCCCCCTCTCTCTCTCTCTCTCTCTCTTAGCCCTCTCTCGCTTGCGCTCCCTCTCTCTTCGCTCGCCCTCTCATTATTTGGAGGCCGATGGAATGCTCCCTGTACCAAGATCATACCCTTTTTGCTTCTCAACTCTAGCCAAATGAATTCTGATTTTGCCCCCTCAAGGACATCCTCCCTTTCCAACACTACAATGTCTTCCCTAATCAGTACTGCCACCTCACCCCCCACCCCCCCTTTTATTCCTTCCCTATCTTTTCTGAACACTTTTTGTATCCTTGAATATTAAGTGCGCATGTTTAAACCTTGTTTCCGTTATTGGTAATAAATTATATTCCCACGTGGCTATTTGCGCTTGTAGCTCACCAATCTTATTCACTGCACTCTGTGTTTACATACATGCACTGTGGACCTGTCTTTGTATTCCTTGTAGTTCTTCTTTGTCTGCTGCCATCTAACATGGTACTACATGTGAATGCAATGTTGGCTTATAAGTTGCTGCTGGGTGTCACTCTCTAAACTGGTATTGTTAAACTGGAACTATTAGTATAACAGCACCATTAGACAAATTGGGAACCAATGGAGTAGCTCTAAGTGTTTCCAGCATTCTCTGTTCTTAACTCTAACAGAAGTCATCTGGTCCAGGCTTTACTGTTGACTGTAATATTTTAAGGCTGAGTTGCTTATTGTAAAGATTATAGAATGGAAGCATTAGTTCTCACCATTTCTATTTAAAAAAAAAAAAATGAGCTTGTGTTTTTGACTTGAATGTCCGACCAGAACCTTATATTGTAACCGTCACACATATTTTTGTACTTTTCATGTAATGGCAGTATCGGTGCTGTAATTTGATTTCGTACTTTGCTTTATGCTAGCTAAGTAACTATTCACACCAGCAACAGAGTGTTTCATCCCACTAAGGTAGCCAAATTGAAAAGTAATTTGACAACGTGGGAAGGAGAGAATTTGGTGAATGAGTTTAAACAAATTGTGTGTTGTACACAACCGTTTTTGCAAGATATAAAAATGTTGCAGCTGTTAACTAATTGCTTTTAAAGTTAACTAATAGCTTATGAGTAATATTTTTAATTTAAAAGTTAACTTCAATTTGCCTTTTAAGGTTGGTGTCTCTGAGTGCTGGCCACATGACCTTATCACGCGAGAGGTGGCAACGAGCAAAGCAACTGGAGGTTCTTCGCAAAAGCAGGATACAGCAACAAACCCATGTAAATGGCAACGAACCTTAATGATGGAGTGTCTTTAAAACTCGAGAGTTTATAGAACTGGCGTGTCTGTGGGCTTTATGTAAATTTGAAGAGCTAACATTCCTTCTCAGCCCACCTGCCAAATCTGTCATCAGGTTGAGGAAAAACAATTTTTTCCCTCTTTGTAGATCATTTGTATCAAATTTTCTTACAGAAATTTCTTATAAATCTGAATTCTGACTACATTATTTCCAATGTCTGTGCTTGTACAACATTTTAGTTGAATACATCTGTTTGTGAAAATATTCTCTACATTCCTCTATTACCACAATTTCTCAAATACAAGCTATTTTTGTAATTTTGTAAACTGCATTTGCATAACATTGAACTTGTTTAAAAATTTGCCTTTTTTTAAAAAAAAAAGTGAAATATGAAGAATTCAACAGCTATTACGTTCCTTCTGTTTCTTTCTATTAGTCTAATTGTAGGATGGGGATGAACTTCTGGTGGTGTCTGCACATCCAGATCTAAACTTGTAAACTGACACTGGAACTAGCAGTGTGTCAGTTTGTTTACATGTCATAGTTTTAAGTGTGGAAGACTTTTTTGTTTAATCAAAGATGAGTCAACTTTTAATGTTGAAGCGGTCTTTTATTTATCTCTTTTGATATTGTCACTCAGACTTTACTGGGTATTTAAATTATGTACAAGCTGCCTTCAAACCTTAACTGTATTTTTGCATCTATTTGAAAACTTTTTTTTAAAAATTCAGTAAAGTTATCTGCCAGTGACTATACTGATTGTAGATCAAGTGTGCAATTTGGCACATCTGATGAAGTGGAGTAGAATTCCTGATGGGGCAGATGGGCTGTGGAAAGAGTGGGCATGATGGGCTGAAATGGCCTTTCCTTTGCCCATGCTTTACCTTTTCAATTATGTCGAATATGTGCATTTGGTAACAAGTGAACAGTAGTAGTTTGTAGACTTGTATAAGAATAAGCTGAGTTGTATAATTAGGTTGAAATGAGGCCTGTCAGCAAAGCTTTGGAACAGCCTTAAACATCTCTAACCATTGATTCAGTTAGTCTTATAGTAAACTCCCAGGTTTTTAGTTTTAATCTGAGTAGGTGGATTATGGGACTAAGGCAGTGCATTATCAGACAACTAGCATCAGTTAATCTATTCCATGGCATCATTGTCCCTGCCTGTTTTTTACTGGTTTCTGTGCTATATCAGGCTCACTTGTACCTGAGTAAAACATTCTTGGGGAACCTTAAGCATGCTATATTACTTGCTTATTGGCGTGGCTGGTTAAACGTTAAAAATTCAGGTGAAGGAAGTTATTATAGGACTGTGCAACCTTTTTCCATTTTGTACACCCAGTGGCAGCATTGAGCACTCCCACGCCTGGTACTAAAATTCCCTGTAATTTATCCCAACATTGTAGCTTAGTCCAATTTCAAATGAAGCCTCTATCCACCAATGCAAGATTGCAAATTTGGAGCAATTTTGTGTTGTGTGGTCCACTCTAACTAGGAACTGAATGAAAACTCTCCAAACTTATGTAATATCTGGACCTTACAGCCAGCAGGGAAGGAGAGCTAATCAATCACTGCTGGTTTCATACGCCGATTTTTAAAAAAAAGACAACTTTGTCTACTCATCAAACTGAAGTTCTTCCCAACTCCTGAAGCTGTCATGCATTTAATGTGTTTATTTTAGATCAGACAGTTACTGAATTTAAATATTCATCAAGATGTAGATTTTCCAGCTTGTGGTGGAAGAGTTCCCAAGAATGGGATTTTTAAATATACACTTTGTCAATTTTGCATTCCTCTAGATGACTGATGTTGGTTTTGGGGGATGGAAATTTTTTTTTGCAACTGAGTTTTGGCATTAAGTACTACGGCTATAGCGCAATTTAGATGTAGAGCTCAGGCACCTCTTCACTGTCCTAACAATATGCCTAAGTCTAGGCCTTAAATACTTTTCCAAACTTCTTCTGCACCCCTTTGTAATATACTTGAAGTAAGTATACTACAGTCATGTCTTCCTGACCTTTTTTTAAAAAAAGCATTGCTGCATTTAAGGATTAATAAAAAATGTCTCAATTCTAAGACGATTGGCATGGTGTTCAAAACAGATTTAGAAAGACTTGACCTTTTAATTACTAAGAATTTAAACAAAGCCTGAAGCTGTACAACCACCGAATGAAATCATTTTTGAGGTAAAGGCAATGCACCATGAGGATTTTTTCCTAACTTTGAAATGTTTAAAGATTGAGTCATTTGAAGTTGAGTAAAGAGTAGTTTTTCAGTTTTGTAATGACTTTGCCCCAGGAGCTCATGAATGCACTTGATCTGCTCTCCTTGATTGTTTTGTCCCTAGGTTTTCATTACTGCTTCATTTAACAAACTAATACAGTTGAATAAAATGAGTCTTTGTTTCCTTTTCAAACATACTGACTTTTGTATTTGGTTAGTTTGGAGGTTAGATCAGTTCAATTAATGACATTTCATAATCAGAGTTGGTATGAAAACTAATGGCCTTTTGCTTTATGATTTAAAAGTACTATATTCAAGAACAGAACTCTCTGGGCTGTGTTTGTTGCATAGTTATTTAAGAGGAACACACACTGCACTGTCACTGAACTTTTAAAAGTTACTGCTACTCACGTAAAATTCTCTGCCATGTTTTAAAACTTTGCATCGTTCCATGTTTCTCACAAAAACTAAAGTAAAATTAAAGCGTGGGTTGAATCTAAATTTTCAGAAAGGAATTGTGAGAGTTGTGATCTTTCCGTGTGATCTTTTAAGATTTCTGTACAATGATATCAGGGATATTTACTGTAAATTACTGTTTGTTTTTCTTAAACAAATTAAAAGCTACCTTTTTTTAAACTTGGATTTTTTTTGGGTGGTAATTGTCATTTCTAAAGATTGGAGCCTGAATAGCCTAATGACACTAGTCAAGGTCCCATCTTCAAGACTCCATCTTTGCTGTGATCGCTGGTGTTGCTGTAGGCATTGGCATCCTGAATAACTCAAACAGAATTGCTGCTCTTTCTCATTATCAGGAGTTTTTGATAGGCATGTATGTGGAGTCATTTGGGGGGGAGGGGGTGATTAGCTCATCTAAATGAATTAAAAGTGACAAATAAACGTCTACTTTTGATTATCAGTGCATAGATAGGGAAAATCCTGCACTGCATTGTTGTGATGTTTTGCACCAATGTGTAAACTGAAATATATTGCATTCTCTATTTATAAAGGTGGAAGCATTAAATAAAACCTCATGCGGAATTGTCCAAAGTAGGGAAGAAGAAAAGATCCAAAACTGCTAAACTCATGGAAGTTAAAAGAAAATGTTTTAATTAATTCTTGTGTGTTGGTGTCACTGGCAATATTGGCTTTTGTTGCCCAGTCCTAGTTATGCTGAGATGGTAGCAGGTCTTCTTGAAAGGAAAAAAAAACTTGCATTTTTATATCGCCTTTCATTACCCAAGTACTTTACAGCCAATAACATATTTTTGAAATACAGTTACTGTTGTAATGGTGATCCTATGTTTGTGCTGCCCCCTGTCCTGCGACAGTGAAGGAACAGCAATTATAGTTCGAAGTGAGGATGATATGTGGCTTGGAAGGGAACTTGGAGTTGGCAGTTTTCTCATGCATCTGCTGCTCTTGCCCTTCTGGGTGGTAGAGGTCGAGGGTTTTAAAGATGCTGCCGAAGGAGGCTTTGTCAAGTTGCGACAGTGCATCTTGTAGATGCACAAGCAGTTGATGGTGGGTGATGCAGTGATAATGCCATTGAACATCAAGGGGAGATGGTTAGTGTCATGGGATCTGCGGCACCCTGGAGTGTACACGTGAGCTGTCCTCTGAACTTATCAAATGTTCAGTTAGGTGTACTGACCCTTATTGCAATGATTTTATTTTTTTTGGAACAGACGGTCCTAACAGAAATTGAAACCAAAAACTTCAGATTTCTGGGACTAGCTAGAGGAGACAGTCATTCAAGCTCAGATGGCAGGAAGGTGTATTTTTTTTTTTAAACAGGCAAGTTGAAGAATGTGTTCTGATGAAGGATCACTAACCTGAAACGTTAACTCTGCTTCTCTCTCCACAGATGCTGCCAGACCTGTTGAGTATTTCCAGCATTTTTTATTTTAGATTTCCAGCATCTGCAGTATTTTGCTTTTGTTGAAGAAAGTGAAGTTTGGATCTTGGAGAGTTTTTTTGCCCTTTAGAGGAACTGATTAACCAGACCCAGTGCACAGGGTTGTCACTGAAGGGCACAGATTAAGGTACTAACAGTGGATCCACACCATCAAGCCCATCATGAGCAGAACTGAGAAGGATGCAGGTTTTTTTGGTGAAGATGGTAACTGGGCAGTTGAGGATTAAAGGGAAACTGCTGTCAGTTAGAACTTAGTAGCTGCATCTTGAAAGACCTACCTGAAGAATTTGAGTTTTGAAGTACTGACTCTAATTTGGTGCCTGGCCTGCCAAATGGACTATCCAGTAAATCCTTGAGATCTATGTTGTATTGGATAGTAAATTTGTAATATCTTGACTGGTAATTTTTGTAGTAATTATGTTTAATTTGTTGATTTTGGTTTGATCAATTAAAAGTTATAAAAGTGAAATCTTGTCCATTTGTTTTCTTTTTTGGAGTGTGGGGGGGGGGGGGGGGGAGAAAAGAGAGGGTGCGTGGTGTCGTTCAGTAAATTTAGTTCTTTTGGGTTGTTGGTCTCCTCAGCAATCATAACATTAGATTCTCTCCTGTTGGAGATTGTTATTGCCTGGCACTTGAGTGGACCAAATGTTACTTGCCTCATCAGCTTAAGCCTGAATGGTGTCCAGGTTTTGTTGGATGTGGGGAACGACTGCTTTAGTATGAGTTGCTTCAAATGGTACTGAACATTGCACAATCAACGAACATCCCCACTTCTGACTTTATGGAGAGGTCGTCGCTGAAGATAGTTGGGCCAGGATTATTCATCTAGTAACTTAACAACCAGGAATGGTAGCCTGGTGGTAACGATGGAGGAATAGTCATTGATAAAACAACTGAAGATAGCAAGGGGTCAAGGGTTATCAGAGGTTCCAATCAGATCAGTCATGATCTTATTGAATGGCAGAGCAGGCTAATTCATATGCACCTTCCTTTGAACTTATGACTGCAGCTATTGGAGCCTTTCCTCCCAATCCGCACTGAGTCCAGTTTGACAAGGCTCCTTGGTGGCAGAGTAACAATCAAGCTCGGTGGAGCTTTAGAGGCTGAAGAATATCAGACTACTGTATGAAATTGACAAGCTCGAGGAACGGTATCTCATTTACCGATTAGGCACACTACAGGCTACCAGACTGAACATTGAGCTCAATAATTTCAGAGCATTACAGGCCCCCCCCCCCCCCCCCCCCCCCATTTTACTTTTATTTTTATTTTTTTGTGTTTATTTTACTTAATTTCATCTTAGTTTGTTCAGTTTGCTTACCCACTTTTTTCATGTTTGTACTTGCAGCTGTTCAATTTTCAGTCCGTTAACATCCTATCTGTACTAATGCTGTGTCCTTCAACACGCCATTAACATATTGTTTGCCTTTGCTCCCATGACCATCTGGTCAGCTATTCTGTGACCTTGTCCTATCAACAAAGGAGGTGGTATAATCTCTTGCCCCAGCCCTGCTTTACTTGCTTATAACCTTTCACATTTCTAACATTTGCCAGTTCTGAAGGGTCACTGACCTGAAACATTAACTGTTTCTCTCTCCACAGATGCTGCCAGACCTGAGTAGTTCCAGCATTTCTTCTTTTTATTTCAGATTTTCAGCATCTGCGGTATTTTACTTTTATGATGAAATTAACATACCATTGCTTCAATAAGGATAAGTTAACTGATTTTAAATAATCTCCAATGCATCCTTTCATACTAGCAATTCCAAAATGTCTTCCTTTTTCCTTGAGGTTTCTGCAACCCCCCCCCCCCCCCCCCCCAAATGGCCCTCAACCATGTCCTATTTCCCACACTTCTGCTCTCAACCCTTTCCACCTGCACCCCACCACCCCCACAAACCATAGTAGATCCCCTTATGTTCACCTTCCACCGTTTTTGCATCTGCCATTTACACCATCCAGCATGACGCAAGTACATCTTCCTTCCCCCTTTCAGCCTTCTGAAGGGATCGTTCCCTCTTCGACACTCTGGTCCTCTCCTCCATCACTCCCTCCCAAACAAGCACAGGAGATGCAGTACCTGTCCTTTTACTTCCTCATTGATCAAGGTCCCAAATACTCCTTTCAGGCAAAACAGCGATTTACTTGTATTTTCAATTTAGTATACTGTACTTACTATTCACAAAATCTCCACTAAATTGGGGAAACTAAATGTAGATTGGCAGACCACTTTTGCAGAACACCTCCATTCGCAAGCGTGACTCTAAGCTTCCAGTTACTTGCCATTTTAAATTTTCCGCTCGGCTCCCACTCTGACCCCTCTGTGCTCAGCTTCCTGAGCATTCCAATGAAACTAAGCTCAAGGAACAGCACCTCATTTTTGGAATAGGCATTTTACAGCCTCCTGAACTTTATATCCAAGCCTCCTTAGACAGCACCTTCCAGACCCACAACCTCTGCCAACTAGACGGACAAGGGCAGAAAATGCATGGGAATACCACCATCCTGACTTGGAACTATATCGCCGTTCCTTCACTGTTGCTGGGTCAAAATCCTGGAACTCCCTTCCTAACAGCACTGTGGGTGTACCTACCCCACATGGACTGCAGCAGTTCAAGGCAGCAGCTCACCACCACCTTCTCAAGGGCAATTAAGGATGGGCAATAAATGCTGGCCTGGCCAGTGACGCCCACATCCAATGAATGAATTAAGATAAGAGTTCAACAATTTCAGACCATAACCTCTGACCCATTTTGATTGTGGACAGCAACTGTTTAAGGTAATGATTCTCCTTTCCCAGTCACATTATCACCCTTTTTTGCTTTGCACCATAATGCCTTTTGCCATTTAATATCTCATACCTTCCACCCCAACACAGACCTTTCCTTTTGTTCTCTCCCCTTGCACCCCCCAAAACCCCTCCTCCCTTTCCCTGCCTCTATACTTGCTTAAAAGCACTTGAAAGGTCATCGAACTGAAACGTTAACTTTCTCTCTCCACAGATGCTGCCAGACCTGAGTATTTCCAGCATTCTGCTTTTATTTTAATTAGCTAGTCTTTCAAATAGAGAGAAGAAACCTTGCAATAATCTCCACCAAAGCCACAACCTGTGATTTTTTTTCTCTATTGCTGCTACTCAGCAGCAAAGGGTATTTTTAAATTGTATTTACCTTAGCCAGTATCAGTCTCTTAGCTGTTGAATTGTGTAGCAATTGCTGTATAAAAAAAATTGATATGAAGTTTAGCTTTAACACTTGCACTCAAAAATTATGAAATTAGGTTTTGCTTTAACTTTATTAAAATAATGTATATCATGTCAAAATACACTGAAGTATATTTACCTTTGAATCATGTGGATTTTTAACACTTCAAAGAAACCACACTACTGTGACAAACATGAATAAATAAGCACATTAAAACATTTAAAATTTATAATACCAGGAGTTTATTACAAGAATGGACAGTTTCATTTGCTTTGAAATTCTCTGCAACATAGAGACTGATATGAGACCACAATTAAGACAATCAGGAACCTGCTTTAGATGTCACATTTACAGTACATTTATGAAAAACACAGGCACTAGCTATAGGATCCTACTAATGCTACATCAGATTTAAGTTAAGCTTGCTCTCAGACCCCTTTGCTTATTGTACTTCAGCTACAGGTAATTTTCATTAGGACCTCATCTCTTTGGTAATGAGACGTGATGAGGAAAAATACTCCTTTTCTTGGTAGTTTACACATTGATGAAATACTTCAATCGTGAAATTATCACAAGATAGTCAAATCCCTTCAACTAAACTTGAGCTGCAAGGGAATGTTATGTAAAAACTGAGAAGCAATGAAAATAAATTTAAAAACCTTTAAGGAGTGTTTTGTTCAGTTAGAATCACAACTTCCCATGGTGGCAGTTTCCCTGTACGGGACAGAAGATAAACTATACCAAAATACAACTCACTATCCCACTAATACCATTCAGTGCAACACAAACTATGTGAGCTCTTCAGTTGTGTGGCATGATGTGCTTAAGTTACATGTAGCGTACAACTCCCCTCTAGTGATACAGTAGATAAAGCCATCTGGAAAAGGGCTCGTTTGAGCCCATTACAATTAACTGGGATTACAATGCCCCTAGCCTAAAATGTACTACCACAATTAATATTGCACATTGGCCTGTTCAGTAGTTAGTGCTGCAGTAGCTTAATGAAAGATCCAGGATTACCCAGATTGGTGTACAACAATGACCATCAGAAAACCTCAAATGCCATTTATTTGTTAAAGATCGCATACAAAACTGCAGATACATTTTAAAAGGGCATCTGGTCTTCGGTCATTACACAGTTAATTATTCCACTTAGTCAAGGTTGGAACGATTGGAGTCCACTGGTGGCTAAATTTGGATTATCCTAGTCCGGCACTGTGTAAACATATCTTTCAGCTGGGGATGTTGACCTTCATTTACACTATCAGGGGTTCGCTGAACTTTTCCCACTGCAAAGTTGACCCCCTGGATCAGTCCTGCCTGGGTCATGCTTGCTACTTGGACCATAGAGCTTCGGATCTTGGCAAATGGCGAAACAGCCCTGCTGCCTGCATCATCTGCCGGGGAAGGAGTTGCTTGTAAACCAGCCTCCACTTCAGGTGGATTGGATGTACAGGCTGGACTATCAGGTGGTTCCACTGAAAGAAAAGGTAGATTCGAGGTAGCTGAGGGTACGTCCAGCTTGGAGGGTCTTGATAAAAGCGGCTCCATCACCTCTGGTTCAGATTTAGACTTGGTGCCCAAGATGATATTGTTTTGGTGTTCTTGTTGCTGATTGAAATCAAGTTCTGCAGCAGGAAGTTCTGCAGTTTTGTGCTGTGCATCTTCTACAAACTGGTGACAATAAACATCAGCGGGAGTGTTGAAATCAACCAGTATACCCTCATCAGCATTTGGTACTTTACCAGAAAGTTGGACATCAATCTTGGCTTTACTCACTTGTTCAGGATCATGCTGAGCTGGGTGAATTTCTGAAGGGTTACTTGGAATACTAAAATCTGAACTGCTAATAGATTGTGATCGACTCCCTAACCGTGACCGAGGACCTGTGGCAACAATACCACAGCTGGGAAGAACGTAGTCACACTGCCCCACATCTTCAGGGTCTGTGAGCTGGCAATCATCATCAGATTTGGAATTGGAGAGGAAATCATCAGATGCATAAGAGTCTGAGTCGGAAGAGATCTCTATGTCGGAGTCGGCATCATCTTTAGAGACCACTACTGGTGAATCAGAGCTCCCCAAGCTACTGTCAGACTTCCACAGATTCACCCGCAGGTTTGGTCTCAAGAAATTGACCTTCATCTCCGGCTTTGAAAAGTTGCCAAGCTTGCGAAGACTTCCAATGGTTACATTGGATTTAGTTTGTTTGACTTTCTGATTAAGGGAAGAAAACTTGTTTATAAGAAAATTCTTGCCTTGGGCTAGGCTTGTGCTGCTTGAAGTTTGACTCTTGGATCTGATACCAAGGATGTCTTCATGTGGTTTACTGTGCTTTCTGCAAAAAACAACATTGAATTCAGTAATTTTACAGTATAGAAATTTTAATTCATAAATATTGCTCATGCTTACTACTATAATCCAAGAGAAATCCAGCAAACCAAAAAATTGGCTAAAATTGTGTCCAATCTTTTGCAGCAGTAGATTCGATCAGTTTCCAACAACTTGAGTGGACTTAATCTATTTCAATTGCTTTCAAGCTATTAATTGTATTTAATCATCATGTCCAACTAGTTTGTTTCTAGGTGCCGTTCAATGGAATTTCAACCAAACAAGATTGTTTTGATAAAAGCAAAATGCTGCAGATGCTGGAAACCAAACAAAAACTGAAAATGCTGGAAATACTCAAGTCAGACAAATCTGTGGAGAGAAAAACAGTTAACGTTTCAGGTCGACGATCATTCATTAGAAAGGAAACATTAACTCTGTTTTTCTCCCCAGATGCTGCCTGACCTGAATATTTCCAGCATTTTCTGCTTGTTATAAAAAAAAAGGTTTTTCTGAGGCATTAAGTAATGTAGAAATGCATTTCTCCTTGATAATGCAGAGTGGCTGGCAACACCACAACCACTAGGTAGATGAGTTGGTGTTAATTTTTCAAAATTTGCTATATTCTGGAAAGGTTCCATCAGACTGGAAAGTAGCTAATATAACCCCTTTATTCAAGAAGGGGGGAGGAAGCAGAAAACATGTAACTCTAGGCCAGCTAGCTTAACGTCTGTCGTGGGGAAGGTGTTAGAATCGATCATTAAGGTGGTTATAGCTGGGCACTTAGAAAAACACAAGGTAATCGGGAATAGTCAGCATGGTTTTGTGAAAGGAAAATCATGTTTAACCAATTTATTGGAGTTCTTTGAAGGAGTAACATGCGCTGTAAAGGGGAGCCCATTGACGTACTGTACTTGGATTTCCAGAAGGCATTTGGCAACGTGCCACATAAAAGGTTATTGCACAAAGTAGGTGGTCATGGTGTAGGAGGTAACATATTAGCATGGATAGAAGATTGGCTGGCTGGCAGAAAACAGAGAGTATGCATAAATGGGTCCTTTTCTGATTGGCAGGATGTGACAAGTGGAGTCCCGCAGGTGTCTGTGCTGGACCCTCAACTTTTTACAATTTATATCAATGACTTAGATGAGGGGAGCGATGGCATGGTAGCTAAATTTGCAGATGACACAAAGATAGGTCAGAAAGTATGTTGTGAAGAGGACACAAGGAGGTTGCAGACAGATATAGATAGGTTGAGTGAGTGGGCAAAAATCTGGCAGATGGAGTATAATGTGAGAAAATGTGAAGTTGTTCACTTTGTCAGGACGAATAAAAAAAAGTAGAGTATCACAAATGGAGAACAACTGCAGAACAGGTTTAGTTTAGTTTAGAGATACAGCACTGAAACAGGCCCTTCGGCGCACCGAGTCTGTGCCAACCATCAACCACCCATTTATACTAATGCTACACGAATCCCATATTCCTACCACATCCCCACCTGTCCCTATATTTCCCTACCACCTACCTACACTAGGGGCAATTGCTAATGGCCAATTTACTTATCAACCTGCAAGTCTTTGGCACGTGGGAGGAAACCGAAGCACCCGGAGGAAACCCACGCAGACACAGGGAGAACTTGCAAACTCCACACAGGCAGTACCCAGAATTGAACCCGGGTCACTGGAGCTGTGAGGCTGCGGTGCTAACCACTGCACCACTGTGCAGTGAACTAGGTGTTCTAGTGTATGAGTCACAAAAAGTTAATATGAAGGTACAGCAAGTAATAAAGAAGGCTAATGGAATACTATCCTTTCTTACGAAAGGAATTGAAAATAAAAGTTAGGATGTTATGCTTCAGTTATACAGGGCATTGGTGAGACCACATCTCGAAAACTGTATGCAGTTTTGGTCTCATTTAAGGTAGGATACAAATGCGTTGGAGGCAGTTCAGAGGAGGTTGACTAGATTGATACCTGGTGTCATGCAGGCCCCCACCTGCCAAGAATGAGGCACATTAATTTCACCACATAGACATTACATTTCAGATTGTTACTGGGAAGAAGAGAAGGCCTGTTACAAGGAATTGCCAGGCCCCTGGCCAGAGAGACATTTTTGCATATTAGCAGACAGTGTTGGAACAAACCCTGTTCCCATACAATACACAGAAGAGATTCAGTCAAACCATTCAAGTGACCACCCTGCTGGCCAACATGGGGAATTTTAAGTTGTAGAAGCAGCGTTTGAACTGGCAGAAGGCAGTTTTGCTCCTGGACTGAGAGCATCTCTCTCCTGTTGGCTCCCATCTCTCTTTCTCACCAGCTTCGGAATCCACTGAAGACACATGAATCCCAAGAGAGAAAAGTCTCCTACAGTGAAAAAGGTTTAAGAATACTGGGTCCCAATGAAAAGAAAGATCTATCTGCCAGCAAGGACTCAAAAGTGAGGTCGAAGACCCGTAACAAAAGAAATCCTCTTCAGAAATTGCCTCAAACTGTTCCACTATTTTTTCTTCTGTCTTTTCTGTCTCTATTTGCATGTGCGTATCACGTATGCATGATAGCATGGGGCGGGGTGTGTATCCGTAGGCGTTAACCGAATTAGAGTTTTAAGTTTAAGTTTTAATAAATTTCCATCTTTCTTCTTTAAACCTAAGAAAACCTGGATGTTTGTGCTCATTTCTTTGCATTATAATTGGAAAGTGGTGAACAAGGATTCACTAAGGGGGAGCTAAAAAGTGTTTTTAAAAAAAACCTAGTTACAGGAGGACCAGGTGAAGGCTGAAAGGGAACCCTAGACAAAAACAAGAAATGCTGGATTCACTCAGCAGGTCCGGCAGCATCTGCGGAAAGAGAAGCAGAGTCAACGCCTCGGGTCAGTGACCCTTCTTCGGAACCCTAGACCTCTTTCTCACCTGGTTGTAACACATGGTATGAGCGGGTTTTCTTGAGAGGAAAGGTTAGACAGACTGGGCTTGTTTTCACTGGAGTTTAGAAGAATGAGGGGAGACTCGATTGAAGTATACAAGATCCTAAACGGTCTTGACAAGGTGGATGTGGAGAGGATTTTTCTCTTGTGGATGAGTCCATAACTAAGGGGCATTGTTTCAAAATTATGGGTTGGCCTTTTAGGACAGAGATGAGGAGAAATTTTTTCTGAGGGTTATGTGACTTTGGAACTCTCTGCCTCAGAAGTTGGTGGAGGTGGGATCATTGAATATTTTTAAGGCGGTGGTAGATAGATTCTTGGTAAGCAAGGGAATCAAAGGTTATCGGGGGTAGATAGGAGTGTGAATTCGAAACAAACAGATCAACTATGATCTTAATTGAATGGCAGAGCAGGGTCGAGGGGCCTACTTCTGCTCCTAATTCATATGTTCACTCAAAGGGGACACTGCCAAATGGAAAGCATGAAATGTCACCACTGCCACAACACTTGTTACTTTGGGATACAGAATTAAGAAAATTGATCTCAACTCTACCTTCTGTCAAAACATTTATTTATTTATTTTTATTTAGAGATAGGCACTGAAACAGGCCCTTTGGCCCACCGAGTCTGTGCCGACCAACAACCACCCATTTATACTAATCCTACATTAATCCCACATTCTCTACCACATCCCCACCATTCTCCTACCACCTAACTACATTAGGGGCAATTTACAATGGCCAATGTTCCTATCAACCTGCAAGTCTTTTGGCTGTGGGAGGAAACCGGAGCACCCGGCGGAAACCCACACAGACACAGGGAGAACTTGCAAACTCCACACAGGCAGTACCCAGAATTGAACCCAGGTCGCTGGAGCTGTGAGGCTGCGGTGCTAACCACTGCGCCGCCCTGAACATTTTCAGTGGAACGACGGAGGTGGCGGGGCGACATTTGAGGTTTACAAAGTTATGAGCGGCATGGACAGAGTGGATAGTCAGAAGCTTTTTCCCAGGGTGGAAGAGTCAGTTACTAGGGGACATAGGTTTAAGGTGCGAGGGGCAAAGTTTAGAAGGGATGTGCGAGGCAAGTTCTTTACACAGAGGGTGGTGAGTGCCTGGAACTTGCTGCCGGGGGAGTTGGTGGAAGCAGGTACGATAGAGACATTCAAGAGGCATCTTGACAAATACATGAATAGGATGGGAATAGAGGGACACAGTCCCTGGAAGTGCAGAAGGTTTTAGCTTAGACAGGCATCAAGATCGGTGCAGGCTTGGCGGGCCGAATGGCCTGTTCCTGTGCTGTACTGTTTTGTTCTTTGATGGATTATTGGAGTAGATGAGAAACAATGGCCCCAAAGGTTCCAACCTCCCTGTTGGAAGCAGGGAGCACTTATCAACCAGGTACACTTCTACTGGGAAAGATAGCCACTTCACCTTTAGGTTTGATGGGCACATGACCTGTTCCTAATAATGAGCTTTCCTTGTGGAGTTGAACACTTTCCTTCAATAACCATTACCTCACTCATGCGGACCTGTGCTTGGAGTGAGGGGGCCAGGTCAGATGTGATCCGGAATTTTTTTTTTGATTATGGAGCTGAAGGAACTAGTGAAAATGGCTCGTGAGCTGGACAGCCCAACTTTAAAAGAGAGACAACCCTAGATAACAATTAATGTGTAAAATTTTAGTGACTGGGGTGACAATGGGCCAAGGGAAATTTGAATGAGGATTCATGGAAAGTGTCCCAGCAACATTAATAAAGACAACCTTTTATAAAAATCATTAGGAAGATTACTTTTGACAAATGGAATTCTTTGCATCTTACTTCAAAATAAAACAAGTATTTTGAAGAATTCAGATTTCAAAGCTCTGCAGTATGCCACATCCAGTCATGAATGTTGGTGGACAATTCAACAACTAACTGGAGGTGGCAACTGTTCCATGAACATCCCTAATGATGGCAGAGCCCAGCACCAGTGCAAAAGCCAATGGCAAAACATTTGCTAACATATTCATCCAGAAGTGTCAAGTGGATGAAATACACCAGCATCATGGAAACCAGTCTTCAGCCAATTTGATTCACTTCACATGATAAAGAAACAGCCTAGCACACTGTATACAGCTATGGGTGACAACATCTCAGCTGTAGTGAAGACCTTGACCTCCAGAACTAAGGCGCCTCTAGCCAAGCTGTTCCAGCACACATCTACAATACTGGAATCTAGCCAACAAAGTGGAAAATTGTTCAGGTATGTGCTGCCCACAAAAAAGCGAGACAAATCCAAACCAGCCAATTACCATCCCAACAGCCTACTCTCAAGCAGCCAAGTGATGAAAAGGTTGTTGACAGCTCTATTAAGTGACACTTACCAATAACCTGCTCATCGATGTTCAGTTTAGGTTCTGCCAGGACCACTCAGCTACAGACCTCATTCCAGCCTTGGCTCAAACATGGATAAAAGAACTGAATTCCAGGGGGTAAGGGAGAGTGACAGCCCTTGAATTCAAGGCAGCATTTGACTGAGTGTGGTATCATGGAGTCTTGGTAAATTCCAAGTCAATGGGAATCAGGGAGAAACACTTTACTGGCTGGAATCATACTTAGTGCAAAGGATGACGGTTGTGGTTGTTGGAGGTCAATCATCACAGCTGTAGGACATCACTGCAGGAGTTCCTCAGCACAGTGTCCTTGGCCCAATCACCTTCAGCTGCTTCATCTGTCCATAGCAGCCTGCTTGCTCGGAACTCCATCCAGCACTTTAAGCCTTCACTCCTCCACCACTGGCACATCATGGGTGCAGAGTGTACCATCCATAAGATGCAATGCAGCAACTTGCCAAGGCTTCTTTGACAGCACCTTCCAAACCCACAATCTCCATCACCTAGAAGGCCCATGGGAACACAAGTTCCCCTCAAAATTATACACCATCCTGAGTTGGAAATATCCCTTCATCACTGGGTCAAAATCCCAGAACTGCTTCCCTAACAGCTCTATGGATGTACCTACACCACATGGACTGCAGTGATTCAAGGCGGCAGCTCACCATCACCTTCAAGGGGAATTAGGGATGGGCAATAAATGCTGGCCTTGCCAGCAACGCCCACATTCAATGAATTAAAAAAGAAACAGGGAGGTTTGTGGCACTCAAATATGACAATTATGAGGATAGACTGTTAAGAGTGAGGTTTCCATCATTAGAGAAAGGCGGAAGGAGGACACAAGCATTTCAGACAGTTAAAAGGAGCTTATTTAGATTAGCAATTAACTGTAATTGCAGAACTAGAAAACTAGAGCTACAAAATGAATAAATGGAGCATGATTACACTGTACAAATTGAACCTTCCTGCACTCCCAAAATAGTAGTCCAATTACCACCAAAAGTAGTTAACGCTATGAAAAAATTCGAAGAACACAGGCACAATGGCAGCGCAACCATTCTTTTGGGATTAAACCATTCAGGGTTGAGTAACAATTACGTGAAGATTACTATCCTGCAGTTTCAGCTCCATCGTCTTGGTTGGCAGTGAAGAAGCTCATTTCATTAGCGCCTAGACCATAATTGTACAAATTGTAGAGTTTGTTGGAAGGATCTAGCTCAGTAGTGTGAATGGCAACTTCTTGTTCATTAATTCCAACAAAAAAAAGTTTCAGAAATTTGAATTTTGCAACTCAGAGCTACAATTAGTAACCACCAGAGACAATATTACCACTGCTGCCAGATGCTACACTTATTTCATGACTAAAAGTCTGTTTTAATGAAGCTGAAAAGCATCTGCTACATAGTTCTGTCCAGTATGCTTAGAACACTGTTACCTCACTACAAAAACACTTTACAAATTTTGTTCGACAGATGCGGAAACTTAACAGCTGGTTCTTCATTGACAGATTAGAAAACGGGTGAGAAATGTGGTGTATAAACATTGGCGGTCATGTGTCACCTCTGGCATGTTTCCGGCAGTTCCTGCAGCCATACTGGTGCCAAACGTCGTGCCCTGCACTCCTTTGGACCCCACCAGAAAGGCCGAGAGGGGGGTTTTGACGACTGGGCAACTCTCAACCTCCATAAATTTGCCCAGGCATGCGCCATGGAGAGGTCACTCCATAATTGCCTCACAGCAACTGACACAACACGGAAGGCAGCAGTTACAGGTTATAAGTCCAGATAAATTGGCGTAGAAACTGGGCGCCACGGGTTGCCTTGGTCGGTGGGAGGGGTCATTGCACCTCACTGGACTGCTACCGCCCGCCTCAAACCGGGCAGCCCCCGGTCAATAAGGTTCTGTCCCGCCACAGTCTGCCTGCTTCAATGGGTGCTTGGAGCTCAGGGTCATTGCCCGAAAGGTGGACAGATACACCGCACCAAACAACACGAAAAAAGGAAAGACGGTACCAGCCCTTCGCTTTGCAAGCTGGAACGTCAGAACTGTGTGTCCTGGCCTGTCGGAAGACCTTACACAAATCAATGATTCTCGGAAGACCGCCATCATTAACAACGAGCTCAGTAGACTCAATGTAGACATTGCAGCACTTCAGTAGACTCACCTCCCCACGAGTGGATCTCTAGCAGAGCAAGACTACACCTTCGTCTGGCAGGGCAGGGATCCTGAAGAACCAAGACAGCATGGAGTGGGCTTCGCCATCAGAAACACCTTACTCAGCATGATAGAGCCTCCCTCAAATGGCTCGGAACGCATACTGTCCATCCGACTGCTCACCACCTCTGGTCCAGTACACCTACTCAGCATCTATGCTCCAACACTCTGCTCCCCACCTGAAGCTAAAGACCAATTCTACGAGCAACTCCATAACATTAGCAGCATCCCCAACACCGAACACCTATTCCTGCTGGGGGACTTCAATGCCAGGGTTGGGGCCGACCATGACTCATGGCCCTCCTGCCTTGGGTGCTATGGCGTTGGAAGGATGAATGAGAACGGGCAGAGACTGCTTGAGTTGTGTACCTATCATAACCTCTGCATCACCAACTCGTTCTTTCACACTAAACCCTGTCACCAGGTTTCATGGAGGCACCCAAGATCGCGTCGTTGGCACCAGCTAGACCTCATAGTCACAAGGCGAGCCGCCTTAAACAGTGTTCAAATCACACGCAGCTTCCACAGTGCGGACTGCGACACCGACCACTCCCTGGTGTGCAGCAAGGTTAGACTCAGACCCAAGAAGTTGCATCATTCCAAGCAGAAGGGCCGCCCACGCATCAACACGAGCAGAATTTCTCACCCAGCTGTTACAAAAATTTCTAAATTCACTTGTAACAGCCCTTCAAAACACTCCTACAGGGGATGCTGAGACCAAGTGGGCCCACATCAGAGACGCCATCTATGAGTCAGCTTTGACCACCTACGGCAAAAGTGCGAAGAGAAATGCAGACTGGTTTCAATCTCATAATGAAGAGCTGGAACCTGTCATAGCCGCTAAGCGCATTGCACTGTTGAACTACAAGAAAACCCGCAGCGATTTAACATCCGCAGCATTTAAAGCAGCCAGAAGCACTGCACAAAGAACAGCTAGGTGCTGCGTAAACGACGACTGGCAACACCTATACAGTCATATTCAGCTGGCCTCAGACACCGGAAACATCAGAGGAATGTATGATGGCATGAAGAGAGCTCTTGGGCCAACCATCAAGAAGATCGCCCCCCTCAAATCTAAATCAGGGGACATAATCACTGACCAACACAAACAAATGGACCGCTGGGTTGAGCACTACCTAGAACTGTACTCCAAGGAGAATGCTGTCACTGAGACTGCCCTCAATGCAGCCCAGCCTCTACCAGTCATGGATGAGCTGGACATACAGGCAACCAAATCGGAACTCGGTGATGCCATTGATTCTCTAGCCAGCGGAAAAGCCCCTGGGAAGGACAGCATTACCCCTGAAATAATCAAGAGTGCCAAGCCTGCTATACTCTCAGCACTGTACGAACTGCTTTGCCTGTGCTGGGAGGAGGGAGCAGTACCACAGGACATGCGCGATGCCAATATCATCACCCTCTATAAAAACAAAGGTGACCGCAACAACTACCGTGGAATCTCCCTGCTCAGCATAGTGGGGAAAGTCTTTGCTCGAGTCGCTCTGAACAGGCTCCAGAAGCTGGCCGAGCGCGTCTACCCTGAGGCACAGTGTGGCTTTCGTGCAGCGAGATCGACCGTTGACATGCTGTTCTCCCTTCGTCAGATACAGGAGAAATGCAGTGAACAACAGATGCCCCTCTACATTGCTTCCATTGATCTCACCAAAGCCTTTGACCTAGTCAGTAGACGTGGTCTTTTCAGACTACTAGAAAAGATTGGATGCCCACCAAAGCTACTAAGTATCATCACCTCATTCCATGACAATATGAAAGGCACAATTCAACATGGTGGCTCCTCATCAGACCCCTTTCCTATCCTGAGTGGTGTGAAACAGGGCTGTGTTCTCGCACCCACACTTTTTGGGATTTTCTTCTCCCTGCTGCTTTCACATGCGTTCAAGTCCTCTGAAGAAGGAATTTTCCTCCACACAAGATCAGGGGGCAGGTTGTTCAACCTTGCCCGTCTAAGAGCGAAGTCCAAAGTACGGAAAGTCCTCATCAGAGAACTCCTCTTTGCTGACGATGCTGCTTTAACATCTCACACTGAAGAGTGCCTGCAGAGTCTCATCGACAGGTTTGTGGCTGCCTGCAATGAATTTGGCCGAACTATCAGCCTCAAGAAAACTAACATCATGGGGCAGGACATCAGAAATGCTCCATCCATCAATATTGGCGACCACGCTCTGGAAGTGGCTCAAGAGTTCACCTACCTAGGCTCAACTATCACCAGTAACCTGTCTCTAGATGCAGAAATCTACAAGCGCATGGGTAAGGCTTCCACTGCTATGTCCAGACTGGCCAAGAGTGTGTGGGAAAATGGCGCACAGACACGGAACACAAAACTCCGAGTGTATCAGGCCTGTGTCCTCAGTACCTTGCTCTATGGCAGCGAGGCCTGGACAACGTATGCCAGCCAAGAGCGACGTCTCAATTCATTCCATCTTCGCTGCCTCCAGAGAATACTTGGCATCAGGTGGCAGGACCGTATCTCCAACACAGAAGTCCTCGAAGCGGCCAACATCCCCAGCTTGTACACACTACTGAGTCAGCGGCGCTTGAGATGGCTTGGCCATGTGAGCCGCATGGAAGATGGCAGGATCCCCAAAGACACATTGTACAGCGAGCTCGCCACTGGTATCAGACCCACCGGCCGTCCATGTCTCCGCTTTAAAGACGTCTGCAAACGCGACATGAAATCCTGTGACATTGATCTCAAGTCGTGGGAGTCAGTTACCAGCATTCGCCAGAGCTGGCGGGCAGCCATAAAGACAGGGCTACAATGTGGCGAGTCGAAGAGACTTAGTAGTTGGCAGGAAAAAAGACAGAGGCGCAAGGGGAGAGCCAACTGTGCAACAGCCCCGACAAACAAATTTCTCTGCAGCACCTGTGGAAGAGCCTGTCACTCTAGAATTGGCCTTTATAGCCACTCGAGGCGCTGCTTCACAAATCACTGACCACCTCCAGGCGCGTATCCATTGTCTCTCGAGATAAGGAGGCCCAAAGAAAATTTTAAAAAAATAAGAAACATTGGCTTGTGAGCATCAAAATTATATTCCAAGCAAAAAGCTCTGACAAAACATCTGAGGTTTAAAAGAGAGTCTGGATTGTGTGATTGTATCGATGAAATGGTCAAAGTTTGTCATTACAAATGCAAAACTGACAGCAACTTCCGGCATCTGCACATGCACAATTAAGTGTGGAAATCCAGAAGCTGCTGTCTCTGGTTCCCTGCTCCTCCACAGGGTGCATTGCTAAAGTCCTGGCAGATGGAAATCTTTTGAATTGATGGGGTCTTCCACTTTTTACACTCTAATCTCAGTTTAAAAAAAAAACTCGAGACGTTTATGCCTTGTTGAATGAGGTGCAACAGGGTTTTTAAAAACAGCATACTAAGTCATAACTACTGACTACCTCTCTGGCCCTGCAAAACTCATTTATATTAGCGGAATATCAAATTTCTCCATGATAAAAGTCCACAGATGTTAAATATAAAAATTTTTTTTTTTTTTTTAAGTTTTAAAATGTTTCAGCTGCTACCTTAATCCCAACCTTTACTTACATACAAACATACGAATTAGGAGCAGTAGGCGGCCACTCGGCCCTTCGAACCTGCTCTGCCATTCAGTAAGTTCATGGCTGAACTGATTACTCCGGATTTCCACCTACCCCTGATAAGCAAGGGGGTGGAAGGTTATCAAGAATCTATCTACCTCTGCCTTAAAAAAATTCAAAGACTCCGCTTCCACCGCCTTTTGAAGAGAATTCCAAAAACCTCACGACCTTCAGAGAAAATTTTTTTCCTCATCTGTCTTAAATGGGCGACCCTTTATTTTTAAACAATGACCCCTAGTTCTTGATTCTCCCACAAGGGGAAACATCCTTTCTACATCCACCCTGTCAAGACCCCTCAGGATCTTCACTCTGTAAAGTGATTAAAAAGCAAAGGATAATGAGTGAATTCTACTTCCTGGATTGCTGTCTGAGAGAATTCTTCAATGTGACTGGCTGCTTAGCCTGTTTAATGAAATCATTGTTAATGAATGCCGGAAACAGCTATAGTTGGCACCAGAATCAAACTAATTGTCAGCAAAGATGTAATTTACGCCGTAGAAATAGTTAGATCTTTGTGGGCAGCTTTCTTCGAGGTCAGCAACGAGCACTGTTACTTTGTCACTGACTACAAAACCCAGGTCATTAAAAATCTTTAAAATTTTACTATTGATATTAAAAACCAGTCACTGATCCCTAGGTAAAGATTACATACAAGATTTTCAACAGACACCCAACATCACTCCAAAAGGCAAGTAGTTATCAGTCACACAAGATTCTATCTACCACATCAGCGTGCTTAAGACTACAGAAATGATGGTTTAAACTTTAATATGCATATCAAAGAAGAAAAGACTTAGAGCATATGTTCCCTGCTTTCTTCTGGTTGATTTACACTGACTGCTGCTTGCTTTATGCAGGGTTTAAACTAAATACAAAAAAAAAATCCTGAAACAGGGACAAATTCCTTAATTTTAATCTGATTCATTTCTAATAAAGCTGAAAACATACTTTTACACCCGTTTTCTCAAAAATGTTTCACCGGGTAGCTATAGCTCCCCAGTTGCCATTTTTACCTATTACTAGATACAACTATAGCTAGAACATTTGCAGTGGAGTCCCCCTCAGGGTGCACAAAATGTAAACCCAAAAAATCATTTTAAAATAAATCAAGAGAACAGGGTAAAGGGAATACAAGTTCAAATGAAAGACTAATGTCAAGAAGTTCTTAAGACTCAATGATCAATATATTGAACAGTCAACTAAAGCTGTCGAGGTGAAAACTCAAGATTATTGAACAATTGGATATCACATGGTGGGTGAGGAACAGCAGGGTCTTTTTAGATGGATGAACTAAAAGCTAAATGGCTGCCTCCATATTTATCTTACCGATTGCCATGAATATGGGCAAAATCTAGGAGCGAATTGGCAAATTTTTGGTCTGCAAGTGTCTGCGAGAGTGCAGACTTGGAGTTTTTTCTATTTCAAAGACTCCAAGAGGAGAGAAGATGCTACAGCAGCGATATTACACGTGCAGAAATCTCAACTCTCTCCGGGATTCTAGGCAAAGTATGAAGCTGGAGATCATAAGCAATAGCAGTGTGTGAAAAGTCACAGAGAGCAACCGCCATTCTACATCTTCCTGTCACCACTGTACAAATCAAGCTATTTGTTTCAAAACAATTAACTGCATGATTAACATTTACACCAATAGTTCATCTCAGATTCCTCCTGGTGTGAAAGCAGTTGTATAAAGCAGTCAAAAAGTGGGCCAGAAAATCATTAACCAAATAGAGGCCATGCTACTGGCATGCACAGCCTCATTTTAAAGAGTTAAATCCAATTGTATAGGATGAGGCAAAAATAAGAAATGCTGGAAATACTCAGCAGGTCTGGCAGCATCTGTGGAGAAAGAAGCAGAGTTAATGCATCAGGTCAGTGACCCTTCATCAGAACTGCCAAATACTAGAAATGTAAACAGTTTTATGTAAGTAAAGCGGGGGTGGGGCAAGAGATAACAAGAGGTGTTGATAGGACAAGGTCAGAGAATAACTGATCAGCAGGTCATGGAACAAAGGCAAACGGTATGTTCATGGTGTGCTGAAAGACAAAGCGTTAATACAAAGAGGGTGTGAATTGACTGTAAAATGAACAGCCCTGGCTCCAAGCACAAACATTAAAAAAACAGTGGGTAGGCACAGTAGAAACAAACTAAACAAGCTAAAATAAAACAAAGAAAAGAAAACTAAAAAAAAAAAATTGGGGCCCGCGATGCTCTAAAATTACTGAACTCCATGTTCAGTCCGGCAGCCTGTAGCGTTCCTAATCAGTAAACGAGATGCTGTTCCTCGAGCTTGCGTTGATGTTCACTGGAACACTGCAGCAATCCCAGGACAGAGATGTGGGCATGAGAGCTGGGGGGGGGTTGGGGAAAAAAAAAAAAAGAGGGGTTGTTGAAATGGCCAGCAACCAGAAGCTCGGGGTCATGCTTTCAGACTGAGCAGAGGTGTTTCGCAAAGCGATCACCCAATCTGCATTTGGTCTCCCCGATGTAGAGGAGACCACATTGTGAGCAGCGAATACAGTATACTAAATTGAAAGTAGTACAAGTAAATCACTGCTTCACCTGAAAGGAGTGCTTGGGGCCTGGGATAGTGAGGAGAGAGGAGGTAAGTGGGCAGCTTTTACAACCTCCTGCGATTGCAAGGGAAGGTGCTGTGGGAAGGGGACGAGATGGTGGGGGTAATGGAGGAGTGGACAAGGGTGTTGCGGAGCCAGGGCTGTTCATTTTACAGTCAACTGACACCCTCTCTGTACTAACGCTTTGTCTTTCACCACACCATTAACATACCGTTTGCCTTTGTTCCATGATCTTCTGGTCAGTTATTCTCTGTGACCTTGTCCTATCAACACCTTCACTTTTGTTATCTCTTGCCGCATCCCCACTTTACTTGCATAAAACCTTTTACATTTCTAATATTTGTCAGTTGTGATGAAAGGTCACTGACCTGAAACATTAACTCTGCTTCTCTTTCCACAGATGCTGCCAGACCTGCTGAGTATTTCCAGTATTTGTTTTTATTTCAGATTTCCAACAGCAGAAACTGATACTTTTGATCCTGCTAAATCATTTCCTAGGAGTAGATCAATTTCCTCTACTGGCAAACTGTGGACAACTCCTACAGTTATCATCCCAGATATTAAGTCACTCTCTAGGGGTACTTTATATAAAAAGGTACGGGTATATAACCCTGTCAATTCCATTAACTATAACTTTAGCGTTCAACGCTCTCTGGTAGAAACCTTGTATCTTTCCCCAGCAAGTGTGTTTGGGTTGCTCCTAGCCAAACTGTTCCAGTACAGCTGCAACACTGGCATTTACCCGCCGTGGAAAATTGCCCACGTATGTCCTGTACAAAAAGCAGAACAAATCCAATCCAGCCCCATCAGTCTATACTCGATCAGCAGCAGGGTGGAAGGAGTTGCCAACAGTGCTACCAAGCGCTGTTTAAACAGTAACAACCTGCTCATTGATGCTCAGTTTGGGTTGGGCCAGGACCACTTGGCTCCTGACCTCATTACAGCCTTGGTCTAAACCTGGACAAAAGAGCTGAACTCAAGAGGTGAGGGGAGTGTGACTGGCCTTGACATCAAGGCAGCATTTGACCGAGTGTGGCATCAAGGAGCCCGAGCAAAACTGAAGTCAATTGGAATCGCGGGAAAACTCTCTGCTGGTTAAGTTAATACCTAGCACATAGGAAGATGGTTGTGCATGGTGCAGGCCAATCATCTCAGCCCCAGGATGTGGCTGCAGAAGTTCCTCAGGGTAGTGTCCTAGGCTCAACCATCTTCAGCTGCTTCATCAATGACCTTCCCTTCATCATAAGGTCAGAACTGGGGATGTTCACTGATGATAGCCATCATCAGCACCATTCACAACTCCTCAGATAATGAAGCAGTCGGTGTCCATATGCAGTGAGACCTGGACAATACCCTGGTTTGGGCTGATAAGTGGCAAGTAACATTCGAGCCACACAACTGCCAGGCAAAGACCATCTCAAACTAGAGATAATCTAACCATCTCCCCTTGACATTCAATGGCATTACTATCGCTAAATCCCCGTTAGCATCCTGGGGGTCACCATTGACCAGAAACTGAACTGCAGTAGCCATATAAATGCTGTGGCTACAAGAGCAGGTCAGAGGCTAGGAATCCTATAGTGAGTAACTCATCTCCTGACTCCCCAAAGCCTGTCCACCATCTACAAGGCACAAGTCAGGAGTACTCTCCACTTGCCTGCATGATTGCGGTTCCAACAGCACTCAGGAAACTCGACACTATCCAAGCCAAAGCAGCTTGCTTGATTGGAACCCCATCCACCACCTTCAACATTCACTCCCTTCACCACCGAAGCACAGTGGGCAGCTGTGTGTACCATCTACAAGATGCACTGCAGCAAGTCACTACGTCTCCTTCAACAGCACGTTCCAAACTCGCGTTCTCTTCCACCTAGAAGGACAAGGGCAACAGATGCTTGGGTACACTGCCATCTGCTAGTTCCTCTTCAAGCCACACACCATCCCGACTTGGAACTATATCGCCGTTCCTTCACTGGGTCAAAATCCTGGAACTCCCTTCCTCACAACACTGAGTGTACCTGCACCAAATTGACTGTCGCAGTTCAAGGCAGCAGCTCACCACCACCTTCAAGAGCAATTAGGGATGGGCAATAAATGCTGGCATTGGCAGCAACGCCCACATCCGATGAAACAAAAAAAAAAAAACATCTGAATGTGCAAATACATATATCTTTCAAACGTGGGAATGCAGGTTTAAAAACAGTTCATAAAAAGCAAATGGGATTCAGAGCTTTATACATAAAGCAATGTGGGCCACTTTGCAAATTTGCATGTAATCCTAGGCACCAACTCACTATGAGAAATATATTATGCCAGAGAAAAGAAACACCAAAAATTCACTAACAGTATCGGAAATGGGAAATTATAGTAATGACCCTTTACATTGGAACACAAAGTTGAGGGGTATAAAAAAAGTTCCATAATTATGAAAAGGTTTTGAGTGGGTAAATAGCAAGCATGCTTCCACTAATTGAAAAATCAGCAACATAGACACAGACTCAGGATTATCACAACATTTTCATCACGACAGAGGGTTATTGGAATATATATTTTACCACAAGTGGCTATTGAAACAATAGCATTGCTCAAAAGAGAACTGGTTAACTATTTGAAGGTGAATATAAAAGGATAGAGGGAAAGGGCAGGGAAATGGGATTAAGAGTAGATAGCTTCAGTGGAAAAGCGATCACTAGCACAACACCATGAGCCAAATGCATTTTATTTTCCACAATCGATTTCAAGAACTGAAACAATTCTCACTTTCCAAGTTCACAAACTTCCTTTAATTAAAGAAGCCATCTTTCATGAGCAAAAGCAAAACTGGATATCAGTACAGCAGATATTTTACTACAGGACTGAGAACAAGGAAGTGTTTCGAGTCCATTTTCCTGTTCAGTTTCTACTTTCTGCCCATTCGCACAGGCAATATGAACAAGGTAATAAAAGTTATCCCAATTCCTACTCACCTTTCTAGTTTCTTCTCCACAATCGACACATCCAGTCCCAGGCTCTGCTTTGTAAGTTGAAGCATCTCAGCAATGCATTGAAGGGTGTCTGCAAACCAATTAAAAACACCGTCAGCATTGCTTGCTAGAAGATCTTAGAGATAAGTGAGTTTTTCTTTGTGTTTCATGAAAGCATTGATTCCATGCTCAGGTGTTGTGATTCTACAGCCCACTAGTGTGCCGTGTCCAAGTGTCCATTTTTCAGATATACACACACCTTTTCACCTCTCCCCAATCCTCAGCATCGCCTCAGGTAAGGTTAGGGCACTATATTTAGGAGGTTCATCAGACTGGGTGTGAACAATTGCGGGGGGGGGCCCGTGGAGGAGATTAAAAATGAAGCCCCTAATATCAACTGCTAGCCCAAGTCCCTGTTGTAAAGCGCACAAGTTGATTTTGAGTGCAGACAAACTTAGCTATGATGCCTTTTAATCCATAATTAAAAAGCCTTTCAGAGGCTTACATATGAAGAATGACCAATGTGGGGGGTGGAAATCAATACTGGCAAGAGAAAACACTAGCAAAAAGGTCGGCTGTATCACCATAAGCTACTTGAGCCCCTGCCTGTTGGCCAGGTACAGGTTGCCTGACCACTGCCTTATGATGCTTGGCATGGTTGGCCAAACAGAAGGAATTTTTTTTTTTAAAAAAAGAGAATCTTGCAGATTCTTTATAAATGTAACTTAAACAGCTGGTTTCAATATTAAGCAATTGCTAAGTTAAGGCATTGAAAAATAATGATACATCCAGTGACCATCAGGTGGAAAAACCGATTGTAAATCTCAAGCATGCATAAAGAATAACTCTTGTATGTGTTTGTTATGGAGCTAAATTTATTAAAACTTTTAAAAAGGACTGGCTAAAAATGTCAAGTGTACTGTGACATTCAAGGATCTTTTACAAGATGATGTATTAGGGATGATGAACAAAGAACATTTTGGTATAATGAAAGCAAAATACTGCAGATACTGGAAATCTGAAATAAAAACAAGAAATGCTGGAAATACTCAGCAGGTCTGGCAGCATCTGTGGAGAGAGAAGCAGAGTTAATGTTTCAAGTCAGTGACCCTTCATTAGAGCTGGCAAATATTAGAAATGTAATAGGTTTTAAGCAAATAAAGCGGGGAGGGGCAAGAGATAAGAAAAGGCAAGGTGTTGATAGGACAGAGGGTCACGGAGAATAACTGACCAGAAGGTCATGGAGCAAAGGCAAAAAGGTATGTTAATGGTGTGTTGAAAGACAAAGCATTTGTGCAGAGTTGGTGTTAATGGACAGACAAATGAACAGCCCTGGCCCAAAGCACAAACATGAAAAAAAGTAGGTAGGCACATGGTTAAAAAAATGAACCAAACGAAAACAAAACAAATAAAAAATAAAGAACTGAAAATAAAAAGGGGGGCCCCCATCACGCTCTGAAATTATTGAACTCGACATTCAGTCTAGTAGGCTGTAGTGTGCCTAATCAGTAAATGAGATGCTGTTCCTCGAGCTTGCGTTGATGTTCACTGGAACACTGCAGCAAGCCTAGTACAGACATGTGAGCATGAGATCAGGGTGGTTGAAATGGCCAGCAACCAGAAGCTCGGAGTCATGCTTTCGGACTGAGCAGAGGTGCTCTGCAAAGCGGTCATCCACTCTGCGTTTGGTCTCCCCAATGTAGAGGAGACCACATTGTGATCAGCGAATACAGTATACTACATTGAAAGTAATACAAATAATTCACTACTTCACTGAAAGGAGTGTTTGGGGCCTTGGATAGTGAGGAGAGAGGAGGTAAAAGGGCAGGTATTACACCTCCTGTGATTGCACGGGAAGGTGCCGTGGGAAGAGGACGAGGTGTTGGGGGTAATGGAGGAGTGGACCAGGGTGTCGCGGAGGGAACAATCCCTTTGGCATGCTGACAGGGTAGGGGAGGGGAAAATGCATTTGGTAGTGGCATCATGCTGGACTTGGTGGAAATGGCGGAGGATGATCCTTTGAAATGTGGAGCCTGGTGGGGTGGAAAGCGAGGGCAAGGGCAACCTTGTCGCAGTTCTGGGAGGGAGGGGAAGGGGTGGGGGGGTAGAGGTGCAGGAAATGGGCCGGACACTGTCAAGGGCCCTGTCAACAACAGTGGGGGGAGTCCTTGGTTGAGGATAAAGGAACATATCAGAAACGCTGTCGTGGAACGTTGCATCATCAGAGCAGATGAGCCAGAGAGAGAGAAACTGGGAGAATGGAATGGCGTCCTTACAGGAAGCAGGGTGTGAAGTGTAGTCGAGGTAGCTGTGGGAGTCAGTGGGACTCAATGAATATTAGTAGACAGCCTATCCTCAGTGATGGAGACAGAAGTCGAGAAAGGGAAGGGAAGAACATTTTAAATTTGTTTCCAATCAGAGAACACCTCACATATAGCAGCACTACAGCTGGGAATTAATTACAGCAGACATTAAGTCAACCTTTTGAGATGGCAGAAGCAGATTTAGAAAAAAACCTTACCTTTTCCATCCTCCTCAGGGTTTCGAGTCACAGCTCTCAGTGTATGAAAGTATCCACTAGTTCCATTGTGCTTGTAATGCAGCCTCATACAAGTAAACTTGGGCTTCCCAAAGAAAGTTGGTTCTGGACCTTATTTTGAAAATATAAAGCATGACAATACCTACTTACATCATTATCAGTTGAGAAGTAGTATTCCTCAGTTAATTAAATCTTGCACTGGATATGCTCCAGTGTCTTTATAACTGTTTTGCAGATCAAGTGCTCTGCATGCAAGTGAAAATTTTATAATTACAATAAACTAGTCGATCTCTTGTGGTGTTAGACACAGTAAGTCAGAGTACATGGCCTCTCTTAGCTGTCTTTGTGTTGCTGTTTCACTGCTTCTCTTTTGCTTCCAACTTATTCTCTTTCTATTTCTCTCCCCATTATGCTTTTTGTATCCCTGCTCTCTTCTGCTTCTGTTCCAAGTGGGAAGGTGGTAGGTGGGATTTATAGCATGGCAGGTGGGATTTATAGCATGGCAGGGACTGCAGACTTCACCTGGAGTACACATTGTGGGGAAAATGTGGCCCTCAGTGGCGCTCTCTGCATTCTGCAGCTCAATTTTCTCTACCTCTTTTGCTCCAATCATGTACCCCAAACCTCCAGTGTCACACTACATCCTCCCTCCCATCAGTAACCAAACTAAACTCTTCCTCTTTGAACTACCTGCTCTACCCCCGTATCCCTTCACCTTCACTCCACCATTAATCCTTCATTCACACTGTGATGGAGTCCTCATGTGTAGACTGCATTTTGTGCAGATGACTTGTTGGGTGCTTTGACTTTGGATTCAAATTGTATTTTTTCAAACAAACCCCGATTTGAAACTAACTGAAAGGCCTTAATGTTCTGAAGGATCAGAATCATGTTAAAACAAGTAGTTTTTTTTTAATAAAAGATTGCAATTGGAGCTTAGGTTTCAGTTTCACAAAGTGGCTCCAGGGTGGGGGGGGGGGAGTTAAAGAACAAAGAACAGTACAGCACAGGAACAGGCCATTCAGCCCTCCAAGCCTGCGCCGATCTTGATGCCTGCTGAAACGAACACCTTCTGCACTTCCGGGGCCCATATCCCTCCATTCCCTTCCGATTCATATATTTGTCAAGATGTCTCTTAAACGGCGTTATCGTATCTGCTTCCACCACCTCCCCTGGCAGCAAGTTCCAAGCACTCACCACCCTCTGTGCAAAAAACTTGCCTCGCACATCCCCTCTAAACTTTGCCCCTCGCACCTTAAACCTATGTCCCTATTGTAACTGACTCTTCCACCCTGGGAAAAAGCTTCTGACTATCCACTCTGTCCATGCCGCTCATAATTTTGTAAACTTCTATCATGTCGCCCCTCCACCTCTGTCGTTCCAGTGAAAACAATCCGAGTTTTTCCAACCTCTCCTCATAGCTAATGCCCTCCAGACCAGGCAACATCCTGGTAAACCTCCTCTGTACCCTCTCCAAAGCCTCCACGTCCTTCTGGTAGTGTGGCGACCAGAATTGCACGCAATATTCTAAGTGTGGCCTAACTAAGGTTCTGTACAGCTGCAACATGACTTGCCAATGTTTATACTCTATGCCCCGACCGATGAAGGCAAGCATGCCGTATGCCTTCTTGACTACCTTATCCACCTGCGTTGCCACTTTGTGACCTGTGGACCTGTACGCCCAGATCTCTCTGCCTGTCAATACTCCTAAGGGTTCTGCCATTTACTGTATACTTCCCACCTGCATTAGACCTTCCAAAATGCATTACCTCACATTTGTCCAGATTAAACTCCATTTGCCATTTCTCCGCCCAAGTCTCCAACCGATCTATATCCTGCTGTATCCTCTGACAATCCTCATCACTATCCGCAACTCCACCAACCTTTGTGTCGTCCGCAAACTTACTAATCAGACCAGCTACATTTTCCTCCAAATCATTTATATATACTACAAACAGCAAAGGTCCCAGCACTGATCCCTGCGGAACACCACTAGTCACATCCCTCCATTCAGAAAAACAACCATCCACTGTTACCCTCTGTTTTCTGTGACTGAGCCAGTTCTGTATCCATCTTGCCAGCTCACCTCTGATCCCATGTGACTTCACCTTTTGCACCAGTCTGCCATGAGGGACCTTGTCAAAGGCTTTACTGAAGTCCACATAGATAACATCCACTGCCCTTCCTTCATCAATCATCTTCGTCACTTCCTCAAAAAACTCAATCAAATTAGCAAAACACAACCTCCCCTTCACAAAACCATGCTGTCTCTCGCTAATAAGTTAGTTTGTTTCCAAATGGGAGTAAATCCTGTCCCGAAGAATCCTCTCGAATAGTTTCCCTACCACTGACGTAAGGCTCACCGGCCTATAATTTCCTGGATTATCCTTACCACCCTTCTTAAACAAAGGAACAACATTGGCTATTCTCCAGTCCTCTGGGACCTCACCTGTAGCCAATGAGGATGCAAAGATTTCTGTCAAGGCCTTTAAAGAGACTGAAAAAGCAGGCAGCTGGAACGGTTGTTTTGGCTGAGAGAGAGCTATGCTGAGTATTGGAATGCCTCTGTTAAGAAATTTAAATTCACAAGTGGATTAAGAAAAGATTGTCCAACAGTAAAAGGCCTTCTGAGTGGACAAGCCAGTGAGTTTGAAACCGGTTTTCTGGTCTGCTGTGGGGAATCAAGCAGGTTTTTTGGTGCTTCCAGAGAGGCTGCTTCGACCAAAACTACAAAGCAACAGGGTGAAGCAGTTGTTTTGGCTATGGGCAAAGAAACCTGGACTGAGAGCTGAACCTTGGAAGAGGCAAGATGCTACTATTGTTTTTGGTGCCTTAAAGAGTTTCGTAAGGCAAGCTATACCGGTGAAGCTATACCATCAGAACTGTTGCGAGTAAAGACACGGAAGTACCAGAAGGATGTGCAGTTTTGGAGACGACGATAATCGGTGGGATTTGGATTGCAGAGGAACTGCCACCAACTGGAAGTTGCCGTTTGTCTCTTGGGAAGGCAGGATCTGGAGATCTACTTGAAACATTCAAAGACCTGAAAGCCTTTGGGACTGTTTGGCACCAACGACATGAAAGGATTGTCAAAGGGCTGGAGAAATACCCTTGTTGCATATAATGTGTAACTTAAGATATTTATCGACTGTGATTTAACTGCTAGCTTATGTTTAATTTATGTTGGTTTTGATATGAATGTTAAAGCAAAAATTATAGAAGTGAAATCTTGTCAGTTTGGCTTTTGTTTCCTAAATTGGTGTCAGTCAGTGGATTTGACTCTTTGTTGGTGATCTCCGTGGGGATGATAACACCCATTTCCATCACTCAAGGGTGGCAGCAGAGAGGTGTAACATTGTATCCCTTCCAACCTTCCCCTCTATTTATTTCCAAAAAGAAACTTTGTTCGCTTTCAAAATCCAGCAATGTTTGAGTTTTTTTTTTAAATACTTCTGTCTGCCTCACTGTCCTAAAGGTAATTGCAATATGTCTCACAGCTATAGACAAACAGCTAACTTAAAATACTGCTGAGATAATTAGGCAGCTTCAAAATGTAGCTGTTCTTAAAAAATGAACTATTAGCATAAAGAACACACTTTTCTCTGACCCAGTCCCTATTTCACTTTCATGTCAACATTCTTTGAAGTATACAGAATACAAAACAAAAGCTACAATAGGTATGTGTCAATTTTACTCACATTCACGTACAAGCTGACATTTCTTTTAAAAAATAAATTCACAAATTTTTTTTGAAATTTGTCCTCTAGCTTTTGAAGTTTGGAAAAACTGAGCACAAGGTGTTAAAGAAAAAACATTACATCAATACAACTGAATTAAGTGTTTCCTACATTAGAACAGTGACAACATTTCGAAAGTACTTAATTGGCTGTAAAGTGCTTTGGGATGTCCTGAGGTTGTGAAAGGTGCCATATAAATTCAAGTCTGCATCCTGGGAAATTTGGTACCCTGTAGCCGCTCAGATTTCACAATCAAAATTTAGCCCATCGAATAAAGTTTGACGCAAAAGCCCAGGATCTAGCAAGAGGTTGAGCCCTTCTAGTAAAGACTTTAAATGAAGGCATTAAAAAGCTACAAATAAATTCATAAATTAAATCAGGTTATGGCTTGCGAGGAAAATAGATAGGAGTATGCTGCAGGTCACAAACTAAAACAGAAATAGTTTGAGAGCAGAATGTATCGCGCTGGCTCTGTGAAGTACAACCCGCACATGTCGGCTGCCTTTGTTTATGGCTGAAAAATCAGCCTGGTAATTGATTCCCTTCGTTTTTTTCCGAGTTTGTTTAATTAATGTAGAGTGGTCCACCTACTGGATGGGCCCAAAACTGACAGACTGAGATTTAAAAAAAAAATCAGAAGGTAATAGAGCAGACTGGGTCCAAGAAGCAAAATTCTCAGCCATATTCAACAGAGAAGTCCCGCTAAGAGAGGCGATTCTAAATGGTTTCCTTAAAGATGAAGAAAACAGCTATGTTACTGTGAGACGAGGTTGCACAAGTTATATATGTTCTTCCAAGGGGGAGCTGGATTGGTAACTGACTGTGGAAGAGACCACATCAGAACATTAGTGGCTTTAGAATTAACAATTGGTCTACGTGATCTCCTGGACTGGCTTCAATTGACTAACAGGATCAGAGAGAAGTTTTCTGAAGTATTTTTCCTATCAGTCTTGGGTTTTTACTTCTCCCAGAAGATTACATGGGCTGCCAAGGGTGAGGGGCATGGCAGCGAGGGAGTGTGGAAGTTTTTATTCATGATCTGACAGGCCAGCTTGATGTTTCCTGTTTTCATTTTTGTAGGTTTGTATGCAAGTGTTAGAAAAAACATTATTTAACCAAATTTTTTTAATTGGTCAAATGTTTTTTCTAAGTATTAGCAATTATGACCAACCTTTGTTTCACTAAGCTAAGGTGGAAGCAGGAAATTGCTCTCAGTACTTGCCATAGTATCCAGTTTGGCAGTGGAAACAGGAATCAGTGCTGCATCCAGACTAAATGGGTGCCTAAAGAACAAAAAGGGTGAGGAACAGGAGCTAGAGTAGGCCAATTGGTCCTTCGAACCTGCTGATCTCCTAGCTCAACTCCACCTTCCCACACTATGCCCATCTCTCAATTTCCCTCAGTATCCAAAAATGTATTTCTTTGTCTTGAATGTACTCAACGATTGATCATCCATGGATCTCGGGTACAGAATTCCAAAGATCCCTATCTTGACTAACTTTTCTCTGCTGGTCCAGTCTCTTCCCACCTACATCCGTGATTCTTCTGACGCCCTACGTCATTTTGACAATTTCCAGTTTCCTGGTCCCAACCGCCTCTTCACTATGGATATCCAATCGCTCTACACTTCCATCCCCCACCAGGATGGTTTGAGGGCTCTCTGCTTCTTCCTTGAACAGAGGCCCAACCAGTCCCCATCCACCACCACCCTCCTCCATCTGGCTGAACTTGTTCTCACATTGAACAACTTCTCCTTCAACTCCACTCACTTCCTTCAAGTAAAAGGTGTTACTATGGGTATCCGCATTGGGCCTAGTTATGCCTGTCTTTTTGTGGGATATGTTGAGCATTCTTTGTTCCAGTCCTACTCAGGCCCCCTCCCCCAACTCTTTTTCCAGTACATTGATCACTGTATGGGTGCCGTTTCCTGCTCCCGCCAATACTGGAAAACTTTATCAACTTTGCTTCCAATTTTCACCCTTCTCTCACCTTTACATGGTCCATCTCTGACACTTCTGTCTCCATCTCTGGGGATAGGTTGTCTACTAATATTCATTATAAGCCCACCAACTCCCACTTCTTCACACCCTACCTCCTGTAAGGACTCCATTCCATTCTCCCAGTTTCTCAGTCTCCGACACATCTGCTCTGATGATGCTACCTTCCATGACGGTGCTTCTGATATGACTTCCTTTTTCCTCAACCGAGGATTCCCTCCCACTGTTGTTGACAGGGCCCTCAACCGTGTCCAGCCCATTTCCTGCACCTCTACCCTCACCCCTTCCCCTCCCTCCCAGAACCGTGACAGGGTTCCCCTTGTCCTCACTTTTCATCCCACCAGCCTCCATATCCAGAGGATCATCCTCCACCATTTCCGCCACCTCCAGCGTGATGCCACTACCAAACGCATCTTCCCCTCCCTTCCCGTCAGCATTCCAAAGGGATCGTTCCCTCCGAAACACCCTGGTCCACTCCTCCATTACCCCCACCACCTCGTCCCATGGCACCTTTCCCTGCAATCGCAGGAGGTGTAATACCTGCCCATTTACCTCCTCTCTCCTCACTATCCCAAGCCCCAAACATTCCTTTCAGTGAAGCAGCGATTTACTTGTACTTCTTTCAATGTAGTCTACTGTATTGGCTGCTCACAATGTGGTCTCCTCTACATTGGGGAGACCAAGCGCAGACTGGGTGACCTCTTTGCGGAACACCTCCACTCAGTCCGCAAGCAGGACCCTGAGCTTCCGGTTGCTTGCCATTTCAACACTCCCCCCTGCTCACATCTCTGTCCTGGGATTGCTACAGTGTTCCAGGGAACATCAACGCAAGCTCGAGGAACAGCATCTCATTTACCGATTAGGCACACTACAGCCTGCCGGACTGAACATTGAGTTCAATCATTTCAGAGCATGACGGGCCCCCCATTTTACCTTTATTTTTAGTTATTTTTTTCAAATTTTTTTTTTTTAAAGTTTATTTCATTTCATCTTAGTTTGTTCAGTTTGCTTACCCACTGTTCTTTTTCATGTTTGTACTTGCTGCTGTTCAATCTTCAGTCCGTTAACACCTATTCTGTACTAATGCTTTGTCTTTCAACACACCATTAACATATTATTTGCCTTTGCTCCATGACCTTTTGGTCAGCTACGTGGCCTTGTCCAATCTACACCTTCTCCTTTGTTACCTCTTGCCCCACCCCCGGCTCACTTGCTTATAACCTGTGACATTTCTAACATTTGTCAGTTCCGAAGAAGGGTCACTGACCCGAAACGTTAACTCTGCTTCTCTTTCCACAGATGCTGCCAGACCTGCTGAGTGATTCCAGCATTTCTTGTTTTTATTCCAAAGATTCACAACCCTTTGATTCAAGAAATTTCTCATCTCAGTGCTCAATGGCCAACTGCTCATCTTGAGGCTGTGAGCCCAGTGATATAGATTCCTCAGCCGGGGGAAACATTATCTCAGCATCTACCCTGTCAAGCTCAAAAATTTTACATGTTTCAATTAGATCACCCTTTATTCTTCTAAACTCCAGGGAATACAATCCTAATCTACTCAATATCTACTCACAGGACAAACCCCCCATTCCAGGAACCAGTCTAGCGAACCTTTGTTTCACTCCCTCTCAGGCAAGTATGGCTTTCCTTAGGTAAAAGAGACCATAACTGCAAACAGTATTCCAGGTGTGGCCTCACCAATGAACTGTGTAATTGTAGGAAGACTTCTTTATTCCTTTACTCTAATTCCTATGCATCATAAGCTACCATACCATTTGCCTTCCTAATTGTTTGCTGTGCCTGCTTCATGGATTAACTTATCTCTGGAATACTGAATTTACCCTTTATTCAGAGCTTTTGGCCAAAATCAGAATGCAAGTACATTCGATCCCAAAGTTTAAAACCAGTACCAGATTATATAACTGTTCATCGGTCAGCATGCCACAACAGAATTAGAGATTTCAGTTTCTCAAATGAATGCAGACAATTTAATAAGAGGAAAATCTAACTTGCATTGGTTTCCTGATGAAAAGATTAAATGTTTATATTAAACTGTCTCATTGGAAGGTGAAATTATGATGGAGCAACTCACAGCAGTGTCACTGAAAACTGCAACACAAGTATTAATTTTTTTTTTAAAGTCACAAAACCCAGGTACAAGTAATAGCTCCACTCCCTGCTTATAATATATACATTTTAAAAATATACAAACAGGAGCATGCACAGAAATATATTGCAATAAAATATGTTAGATCAATCTGTAACAGTCCCAGCAAGGACCAACAGGCAGATTAGTGGCAGAATGCAGAGTCACTCAAAGTTGGGATGAGAATTCAAGCTGCAGCATTGGCAAATACCAAATACTGCACACTCAGAACAGATGCCATTCTTAATGAGAACCAGATACCAGCATCAAAACAAACCCACCAATTTCAATCTTCTCCAAATCTTCCAAGTTCAGTCTTTCATACTGGTTCACTTTATCAACTTCGTCATCATAGCTGCCAATGAAAAGACAGAAAGTGTCAGATTTTAAGCCAGCTTCGTGCAAGTGAACAATCGGAAACTTGCTCTTTGGTTGCTGAACAACCATCAGTTATGGATTTTTATTAGTCTGCATACGAAGCGATCTTTAGTTACTTTTAAGGAGTTTTTAAAAAGCTGGCTATTTACTTACTAGGCCACATAGTAGGCACAGTTGGAGAGGAGGAGGAGAACATCAACATCTCGGTGGGTGGCATCAATAAGGCTGTAAAAGCAATACAAGTTATTTCCTATGGGCATATGCAGTCTTTCAGAAGAGTATCAACTCTTAAAACATATACATTTTCAAATAAGTTAACATTGAAAATATCACCCTCAAATAGAAGGGCAAAGATACCACACTATGGAACCATTCCCAACTAGTCCCAGCAGACAGTGCTTCAACTATTCTTAACAATTTAAGACACCAGCCACGAGTGTTAACTCCTACTTCAAGTGTCAGAGGTGCAAGAGGTGAACACAGGTTTCAAGGTTGGCAGAGATCAGCATCAGGGCTGTAGCTACATGTTTTATCTGTTGAAATCTACTTTATTCTATTTCAATCCACATTTAAAGCCAAGAACAAAACTGCTTTACTGCCTTGGCACAGGTTCTTAATAAAACTAACCATTACACAATGTGGGAAACAAAGGAATAAGTTTTTAAATACAGCTTGAACATTTAATTTTTTTTAAGTAAACATGATCTTCGTCCATTCGTTTCAATTCAAGCAAAATCTATTTTGGCAGATGGCCCAGTTGCTCCAGCAGGAGTGTACTGCACTGCCCTAGTCCGGGTACTCAAAGCACAGCCTCATTGGATCATGAAACTCAGCGACCCTCCAAGCCACCGGTACACAACTAGCTCGACTTAGCTGTACATATTCTGGTTGAATTGGTGCAAAGCTTCCAAAGAGATGCCCACAGCTCAAACCATGCTGACGTCAAGGCAGGAAGCCATCGCAAACTGAAGCTCAAGTGGAAATTTAACCCATGTCTGAGGAATTACAACATTTATGTTGTCATTGCTCTTTTGTTAAAGCAGTAACACCTGAAAACTTTCTTCCAGCAAGTTACTTATTAAACTCTGAAGAACTAGTTACATTTAGTTATCTCTACACTTCCAGTTACAGGTATGTATAAGAAAGATCACTGAAAATTCTTGTAAGATGACAATACTCTATTCCCAGCTGCATTCAGTGCAAGTAATGTGTCTCGCCTTTATTCATTTGGAAGGAATACTGTACAATTGGTACCAGAAATCAATTTGTGCAGTTTTCAAAACCATGAACAGTCCCAATAGTGAAACACTATGGAAATAAAAGTAATCCTGTAATTTACGATCAAGACAGTTGTGACTGGGGTTTGTTCTGACTTTCTTCCCCCTCCTCCTACAGCTCGGACCTTCTCGTTTCTCCTCACACACGGCTATAGAGCATGGTCTCAAGACCGCTACCATAAATCCAGCAGCACACCACAATGAGGCATCAAGGCAAAAACAGCCTCTGAATACAAGTACCATCTATATCTATCCAATCAGGTTTAACGGTAGTGGCACAGCGGTATTTCATTTGGTGGCTCCGTGCACAACCACATGCTGAACAAAAAGATGTTTTTAGCTGCTGGTACCATACATCTCTTACCAATGTTAATCCTCAAACAATAACAGAAAAAAATTGCGAACATACTGGATGTACATTTACATTCTCACTGACATGCAATATCACCTTGAACGATTATAAAACACTACTAGCAATTCTCAGGAGATTGAGTCTTTTGCCACAACCCTGAGTAAGGAAACAAGAGGTTGCTTAACATCACAAATCAGTTATAATATTTCTTCGAGACTATGTCGGCCTGTCAAGCTTTACCTATTTTCAATTAAACGCTTTTTTTTTTTTACCCCCAGCATTCAAATATATTGGACTTTCTCGTCTCAGGAAATGCTAACTCAGCCTTGTTGCCATTCCAAGCACATAGCTGACATCTGGTAGCACTGTCAATAAACAGAGTTAAAGGCCACTTCAAAACTTCATTAGAAATTCTGCCTTCAAATAACGAGCTCAACCATCAATTTACCTGTGCCATGTACACTGTAAAGAGTTTTATATTGTGGTGCAGCCAATATCTACATCTAATCAACAGTGGCAGGTTGAGATTCATCAATATTTAATTTCTGAGAGTGAAACAAAAATTCTCCGTGATGGATACATTTTTGTCATTACAGACCTTGGATCACAATCTATCACAGCCCAGCCCCCATGGAATTTCTCATCGTCGGGTAATAGCAGTTTCATGTAACTCTGCAAGAGGAGGCTGAACTGTTCCTGCTGGCTCCTCTGGTTCTGCTTATGCAAGGCTTCATGCTCTTTTTCTTTACTGAAGATAGAGTAGAGATCTTCAGTCACTGGGATACCCTGCATTGGATCTAATTAAAGAAGAGCATTACTACACAACAGTACAGAAACAGTGAAATGAGCTATTAAAAAAGCATGAGGATCATATAACCAATCAGGACAGAAAATCAATCTTCATTTGGCAACAGTTAGATATAACCAAGATACATGTAAATACTTGCTTTCAATGTCAGGCATAATGAAAATCCATCATTCTTCACAGGTTAAATGATTACAAAACCCCTGAAGACTCTTAGGACAAGACTGACTGAAAGCCAAGCTGTTACCCTAAAGCTATTTCAGGAGGGCGAAGGGAATCCATTATAATATCCATTTAATATTTGAATCTGTACACATTTCTGTCAACTTTGCCCAATAACTTCCTATGTCCGGATTTATGATGGAAATTGCCGATGTAAATTGCTCAAGCTCGAGTTGCACTCAGGTCCATTGGAGGTGCTGCAGCACCACCACTGCCTGGAGGATGTCATTACATGTGACAAGTTACAGGGCAGCACAGTAGCGCAGTGGTTAGCACCGCAGCCTCACAGCTCCAGTGACCCGGGTTCAATTCTGGGTACTGCCTGTGCGGAGTTTGCAAGTTCTCCCTGTGACCGTGTGGGTTTCCGTCGGGTGCTCCGGTTTCCTCCCACAGCCAAAGACTTGCAGGTTGATAGGTAAATTGGCCATTGTAAATTGCCCCTAGTGTAGGTAGGTGGTAGGGAATATGGGATTAATGTAGGACTAGTATAAATGGGTGGTCGATGGTCAGCACAGACTCGGTGGGCCAAAGAGCCTGTTTCAGTGCTATATCTCTCTCTATGACTCTAAGTTTAGATAGGTAGATTCCATTACAAATGTGAAGAATGTGTGCAATGGAAATACAGAACAGAATATCTGACTTTAAAGTGCAGATTGCATTTCATCTGCTCAACCTGGTCCAAGTATCCCCAGCCTCTAACCCCACTATGTCAGACTACAACACTTGATCTTGACTTCCAGCATGTAATGTTATGGCAGACTGATCAGATATTGTAAATACTCAAATAATGGTGAAATTCACATCTATATTAGCCCATCCCCAGCTGCAGGCATTCTAGTGCACAAGTTAACAGAGATGATATGCTAACAAATAACTCAGTGTATTGAAATCAGATACAGGTTTCTGGCAAGTTATACTGCAGTAAGATTCTTGGGGGGTGCCCATAATAGAAAGGAACAAAAATCAATGTCTCTAGTGGCCAGTTACAGGTTGGTGTTGCACCAACTTGGAAACAGATCGCTAGCTTGCTTTGTTAATCAGGGAATTGATAACTACAGAATACCAGTCAGGTACAGGAAAGAGGGGAAAGAGATGAGTGAAAAATAGACTAAGGTGAAATCATGACAATACAAGATTTCTACCAAATAAAGGTGCACGAATCTGACCTTCGCAACTCGCCCAACTTCCCCACATTACTTTGATCACGAACTTGTATGTAAGTAATGGATATTCTAGCTTAACAGGATAGGGGTTAGGGAGAAGTGGCACCGTATGTTCATGCTTCAATGTACTATGGTGTTTAAATGCAATCTAGAATATTGCAGCTGGTCAACTAATTGAGAGGTACAATAGAAATGGAGTGCATTTTACTTCTGTTAATATGACAGGTCTATTAAGTGGCCCGTTGAGGGATACTTCGCGGAGAAACTTACTTTATTTTCAACTATTAGAAAATGCGAAATGAAACTGTCTGCAAATGTTTAGGCACGGAATTTTCATGCGATTTTTGTTATATACTGGTCAAGGTTTCATATTGCTATGAAGATTACAACTTTACAAGGTTGTCGCTTACCTATGACAGCTTGTCTATATGCATCACGGAAGCGATTCAGGTAATACCGATTGGCAGAGTTATAGCCATCTTTCATCATTCCTGCAAGCTTTCGTTCTCCAGTCCTTGTAAAGTCACCCTAATATTAAAAAGGAACACAAGAATAATACATCCACTCCTCTGCTTGTGGAGGTAAAAAAAAAAAACTACATAACCAAAAGGTTTCAGACTTGTATCTTTGTTCTTGAAGACTGTGAAAGTCATCGTCATCACCTGGATCAGTTATTTAGTTTAGTTCAATCTGGGTCAGATCATAGCATGAAAAACACAGCAAATTAATGTACTAGATTTGTTCAGCATCCATCCTTCGTTCACTTTTTAATTTCCTCTTCTTCCACACAGCAAAATAAGGGGGTGGGGGAAAAGGAAGAGGATGATGTGAAAGGGTAAAAGTCTGTTTTGGAAGAGTGTATTGATGACGACCAGCCTACCCCAAGTACCACTCTCACCTGTGTCTACCTCTCTCATTTGTTTTGCTTTTTTCCCTTTCTGTCGCAGATATTCACGCAGTGTGTAGTATATCTTCATTGGAGTTTGTAAACGTCTCCTCTTCCTCCCTACTGCCCCACAGCAGCATCTCAGGTCAACTCAGTGCCTTATCAGAAGCAGAGATTGCAGCCCTGGAGAGTTCTGAATTCGAGCTTTCAGAGATTCAGGGTTAAGTTGCAGGAAATGCCATCAGGATCTGATGCAAATCATTAGGTCTACCATCCCATCAATCAGTGGCTCTCCTGAACCTATGCCCAGCAACAGGCTGCCCAGGAACTAACAGAAGAGCTGAAGACCACAAGTGGTCCTTACCAGGACAGAGTGGTCATGAAACAAGCACAATTTAAGTCCCAAGATGCTAACTGCCTCTCAACACTGACTCCCAACTGACACTACAAGGATAGGCACAAGGGAAGCACATCTCAGCACAGTACGATCACCTACTGCAAAACAAATCATACACTTGCAAAAGGAGAAATTTGCAGGATTATGGGAAAAGAGACCAATTGGATAGGTTTTTCAAAGCGCCAAAGAAATGATGGGCTGAATAGTCTCTTTCTGTACTGTATGACTATGAATTGGTTCTATTGTTGATTGCATGAGAGATTGCAAGATCTGGTTGGGAGACATGACGGATGTGTTAATGGGGACCAGGAAGTCACATACCACCCTGATTTGGAACTAAGTTCCCTTGCTGCAGTAATGTTCCACTGGTGTGTTTGACAGTTAAAGTGCAGCCATGTGCCATGGAAGCAAGGGCTACAGTTTGACAGGCTCAATGCTGAAAGGCTGTTTCCTCTAACTGGAGAGACTAAAAGTCATGTTCGTTGTCTCAGGATAAAAGGGTCAGCCATTTAGGACAGAGACGAGGAGAAAGTTCTTTACTCAGAGGGTTGTGAATCTTTAGAATTCTCAACCCCTGAAGGCTATGGAGGCTCAGTAGTTCAGTATAGTCAGATCTACGAATTCTTTTGACACAAAGGCAAATCAGAAAGAGTGGGAAAGTGAAGTTGAGATAGAAGATCAACCATGATCTTATTGAGTGGCGGAGCAGGCTCGAGGAGCCATATCATCTACTCCTCCTATTTCTTATGTCTCCCAAAAACCATCATAACACTTCGCTGAATAGAGATGGGAGGCTGAAGCTCATAATGAAAGGTTACAATGCCCTGAAAATCTGCCATTAATATGCAGGATTCATTGTAGCTGCTCATCAATTATCTGAACATGGATGGAGCAGAATCATCGTCTGCTCAGGAAATTCAATGAGCCCAGACTGCCACGAACTGCTGCCTGAATTTTAGAATTACTAGCAACACAGTAGAACTGAACAGCCTCGTCAAACTGATACCTAGGCATCAAATCACAAACTGGAAAAATTCCCTAGCTCTCAAAGATGGGATTGATGACCTTGCATGTAGACCTGGACCACACCCTGGGTGATGTTAAAGTAGTTCCTGGTTGCAACCTGTAATGAGTCAGTGGCAGAAAGGTTGAGAGCTGTGGGGCCTTAGACAGCTACTGGCAGGACTGGGCTGCAGATCACCAAGCAGAAAGTGGCACTGTTCAGCCAGGGTTTCAGTCAGCAAAGGCACAGCTCTTCATGCTTCACCCTGATGTATTATTATCCCCCATCAAGATTCCAAACTTGTTTCTTATTCATTCATAGGATGTGGGCGTCACTGGCTAGACCAGCATTTATTGCCCATCAATAATTGCCCTTGAGAAGGTGGTGGTGAGCTGCCTTCTTAAACCGCTGCAGTCCATTTGGGGTAGGTACACCCACAGTGCTGTTAGGAAGGGAGTTTCAGGATTTTGACCCAGCGACAGTGAAGGAACGGCGATATAGTTCCAAGTCAGGATGGTGTGTGACTTGGATGGGAACTTGCAGGTTGTGATGTTTCCGTGCATCTGCTACTCTTGTCCTTCAAGGTGGTAGAGGTCACGGGTTTGGAAGGTGCTGTCTAAGGAGCCTTGGTGTGTTGCTGCAGGGAATCTTGTAGATGGTACACACTGCTGCCACTGTGCGGTGGTGGAGGGAGTGAATGTTTGTGGATGGGGTGCCAATCAAGTGGGCTGCTTTGTCCTGGATGGTGTCGAGCTTCGAGTGTTATTGGAGCTGCATCCATCCAGGCAAGTGGAGAGTATTCCATCACACTCCTGACTTGTGCCTTGTAGATGGTGGACAGGCTTTGGGAAGTCAGGAGGCGAGTTACTCGCCGCAGGATTCCTAGCCTCTGAACCAGGCATTTCTTACAGGGAAATCTAACCATGATGGAGTTTGAAAATGAATTGGTGACTGGAGTCTCTCTCAGTCTGGTACTTCTGAAATACTGCTCAGTAACTTGAAAACAAAAAGTTGTATACATGTATACATCTTTCAATGGAAGTGGTGCATTTTATAGATGTGTAACCATGTCATGAGCAGATCCTATCAGTTCAAAAGTTGCACCAAGCATGGTGGGATGGAATTTAGTGGAATTCTGATACCTGACAACTTGCGCATATATATGCTGAAGGGTTGAACAGAGAAAAGTGATCTTTCCATCCACACTTGAAATCATAGTGGAAGCAAAATGGAAGTCAGCACTGTCAAAAAAAAATTTGATCATGAAAATTACAGTTACCTTACACCCCTTTCTCACCAAAGTCAGATTTTCAGGGCCTCTGCATATTCTGTACTTTAGCAGTTAAGCAACCCAACAACCATGAGGAACTGAAGTTCTTCATAGATGTCAGAGAGATACAGCACTGAAACAGACGCTTCGGCCCACCAAGTCTGTGCCGACCAACAACCACCCATTTATACTAATCCTACATTAATCCCATATTCCCTACCACATCCCCACAATTCTCCTATCACCTACCTACACTAAGGTAAATTGGCCATTGTAAATTGCCCCATCAACCTGCAAGTCTTTGGCTGTGGGAGGAAACCGGAGTACCCGGCGGAAACCCACGCAGTCACAGGGAGAACTTGCAAACTCCACACAGGCAGTACCCAGAACCGAACCCAGGTCGCTGGAGCTGTGAGGCTGCGGTGCTAACCACTGTGCCACCATTCTTGATTAATTGTGTTAGCTACCACTTGGTAATAAAACTTGCTTCAGAGCTGAAACCATCTATGGCTCAGCCATTTTGAACCAATTACATGCAGCGCCAAACATGAACACTTCCAGGTCAGAGGGATCAATCAGGAAACTTCTGCACTTCAATATGGATACAGATTTACACTAATATAATTCCCCTCTACACAATTTCATAACTGTGCATAAAAACAGCATTCAGGCCTCTTCCTGATACATACGAATGCAAGAATTAGGAGCAGTAGGCCACTCGGCCCCTCGAGCCTGCTCCGCCATTCAACAAGATCATGGCTCATCTGCTTGTAACCTCAACTCTACATTCCCGCCTCCCCTCAATAACCTTCCACCTCCTCGCTCATCAAGAGCAAACCCTCCAATCATTTAAATGGAATGAATTTTACCTTTAAAGCAGCCGTCCCAGCATACTGCCTGCTGATGGCATCTCCATTGTTGGCCCACATGATCTGGTAAATTCGATAGCATTTTTGAGGCAGGGGCTGTTCAGGTGGCATGACTCCCAATTTCTTCAGCTGAAAGAGGAGACAGTCATAACGCATCATCAGAAACATGAATTTAAATGTGAATTATTTACATTTTTGCAAGGTTGCTATATTTGTACATGTCTATAAAACAATGTTGTACAATTCAATATATTTAGACTATGTAATACAGTCAAGAATCTGCTATCAAGAATCAAGTATGCCGCCATGTCAGATAGGTAGCAGTGCAAGGCATTTTGTACTATTAAATTCACATACAACCTCAGGTTTTTTTTTTAAATGAAAAGTGGAAGGGAAGCAAATTGTACTTATACATCACTTTAAGTCCTTAAGATGCCCTAAAGCATTTCACATCCCAATAATTACTTTTGAAGTGCAGTTACTTAGAGAGATTAACATAGTAGTCATTAAATACAGGAAGGTCCCATAGACTGTTCTAAGTTAAATTTAGCCAGGGAGGGACTTTAGGCGGAACACTGGTAGAACTTCCTGCCCTCCTTCAAACAGCTTTGCCAGACCTTTAAAATTACCTAAATGGACAGATGGACTTCATTTAATAACTCATTTGAAAGACAGTTTCTGACAGTACAGTCCTCCCAGTACAGCACTGAAGTGCCTGCTTAAATGGTGTTAAGTCCTGGAGTTCGACTTGATCGCATAACCTTCTGACTCAGGTGAGGGTACCATCAATAAAGCCAAGCTTACATGACTGGGAATGGACCACTTTCCTTCCCCAGTGCATCATGCAGTCCCAGCACAATGTAAAGCCCCTCGACTCTCCATCATTGGGCTTTAATCCAACCTCAATCAGGGCCTCACACACACCAAAATGAATTTTTTCATTTCTCTATATTCTCCATTTGAAGAGTCAATTCAGTCATCATTCAGTGAGTCTATATTTAATCCCAATCCAAATTTTATTTTGGTCAATTTAGCTCAGTGAGCCCAAACCCACTCTGAATAGAACTGGATGCGGCAAAAGCCTTCAACACAGAGCTCTTCAGGTTAGTAGAGAGAGGAGAACGTCACTCCATCAGCCAGAGATGGATCTGAATTCTTATCTCCTGGTTGGAAGGACCATTTGACTAGAATTCTTCATTAGGAAAACAATTTATTCAGCGTAGGTGGTGAAGTGAAAAGAAAACATGTTAAAAGTTAAAAAAAAACTACACAATTTTACAAAACTAAAAACACTTAAATTCCATTCAACTAATGTGCAATTTATTTTTGACTGCTATATTGAACTTGCAGACTGTGCCGAAAGCCAATTGTTTAGTACTGATGACACAGTCTTTAACTTAATTAAATGTGAATAAAACCTGCAATTAAAAAATAATTTACTGTGTCAATAATTACCCTCTGCCAATTTCTCCAGTAACAATCCTCATTTGTAATTAAAACATTCCCTGCCTCTCACAACCAAGATGCGACGTCTTCTTCTGAGATTTCCTTTTTCTCACCTGATCCTCCCCATTTCGCTTAGCCCTCACCACCGCCACCCAAGCTTCACCTCACATCTACAGGGCTAGGATTACTTGGTTCCCATTTTACATTTTATTTTCAGTTAGCATCAGTTATAATGACAGCATCCAGTTGAGAGTGCTCAATCCCAATCTATAGGAGGAGACACTGATCAGCTATCAGACAGAGCACACACTAATTTATGATATCGCACAGGTTAAGACATGGGTAAATGATTTGTTCTGCCCAGGATTAATTTTCCAGTATACAATTACTTTCCCAGCCAATCTATGGAAAGTAATCAGCAAGGCCTAATACAAATTGTGCTCCAAGATGAACATATTGACCATCTTTCTCCAGGAATGTATGTCACACTAATATTGAACAGTGAAAACTGACTGCCTGTTCAAGAGCTTGTGCATTTCACACCTAACTTTTAAATTACTTAAACCAATGGATATATTATACAGTTTGAAATCTCATATCTATGTCTTAAATTTAATAAAAAATTAAGTGCATCTCTTAACCTAACTGGATTCACTAGGATAGCCTCTGGATTAACCAGGTAAGAAAGTAGCTGGAATTGTATCTATAATCAGATGTTTACTCAAACAAGCTATGCTGATGCAACACAAAAGGTACATTCAAAATGTTATTAATCTTCTGATGCAATATTGACCTTGATCTGCTTTATAATGTTTTCAGAACAATAACCCCCACCCACTGTATTCTATCACTCAAGTGATCAGGACCATTATTGCTTTCTACAAAGTCCCAATATCAGTGATTAGCGGACGAGAAGTGTGCTTTGGGTCGGGTTTTCTCCATTCTGGAGAAGACTTCTGTTGCACAATGTGCTCTGTCAGCTCTTAGGACTATCTGGAGTGAAACCTCTAAAATGTGACTGGGGTATTAATACAATGAATGCAACAGCATCTTCAGAACTTGTAGATTTTTCTTTTAAAGTAGGGCTTGGGCCTAAAATACCACTTCCCATCTGGCGTTTTGCTTCAGTTCTGAAACAGACACTCAACACACCTGAAACCTAAACAACTTAGACCAGCAACTTTTGAATCACATAAGGTTGGTATGTAGAGATAGCAAGTGATTAGGAAGGCAAATGGAATGTTGCCGTTTATTGCAAGGAGAATGGAATCTAAAAGTAGGAATGTTTTGCTACAGTTGTATAACGTATTGGTGAGACAACATCTGGAGTACAGTGTACAGTTTTGGTCTCCTTATTTAAGAAAGGATATAAATGTTAGAGACAGTTCAGAGAAGGTTCACTTGACTATTACCTGGGATGGGCAGGGGCTATGAAGAAAGGTTGGGTCTGTATCCATTGAAGTTAAGAAAAATGAGAGGTGATCTACATATACGATCCAAAAGGGACTTGACAGGGTGGACGTTGAAAGGATAGTTCCCTTGCAGAAGAGACTAAAACTAGGGGGCACAGTTTAAAAGTAAGGAGTCTCCCACTTAAGATAGAGATGAGCAGAAATTTTTTCTGAGGGTTCAGAGTCTGTGGAATCCTCTTCCCCAGAGAGCAGTGGAGGCAGGGTCATTGAATATTTTTAAGGCAGAGGCAGATAAATTCTTGACTAACAAGGGAGTCAAAGGGGGTAGGCAGGAAAGTGGAGTCGAGGCCACAATTAGTGGTGAATTATTAAATGGCGCAGCAGGCTCAAAGAGGCCGAATGGCCTACTCCTGCTCCTAATTCGTATGTTCGCATGAGCCAAGCAACTACAATGGTGCCATAATGCAGCTCTGGGAGGTTAGTGATATGCAGCATCACAATTCAATATCCTAGGATTTAAAGGTTTTATTCATACCGTTACCAATCAACTCTGATTCTCTTCACAATTTGAACACACCACTGTCTGCTGTTTTTGTTACTTTGTTAGAGAACTGTAAAAAGGCTAATGAATTATAAATTGAAGCAGATAAGCTACGCCGAAACCAGAGTCCTGCAGCAGTTGGAAGAAGTCTCATTAATCTCACTCACTTTCACTCATTTAAGACAATTCGGAAAGTTAAATAGTGAACTTAAAGACAGCAGCACACTATAGGCCTTTGATAAATGTCAGAGCATGTGGAGTTAGGGGACAGGGTACAGAATGTATACTAAGCTGGCTGTAAAACAAAGCAGAGTAGAGGTTTGGGGTAGCTATTCGGATCAGCAGAATGTGGAAAGTAACATTCCACAGGGATCGGTGCGGGGACCATTGTTCACAATTTGCAGGAACCATTTGGACTCGGGAATTGGAACTGCAATTTCTAAATTTGCTGACAGCACTAAATTGAGGTGCAGTTCATACAAAATGAAGAATGTGACAAAATACATGAATAAACTTGCAGAATGGGTGTTTAATTGACATCTTATAAAAAGGATCTAGAGGTATTAGTGAAGGTGCAAAAAAGATTCACAAGGATGTTGCCAGAACGGAGAGATTATATCCATCAGGAAATGTTAAATAGGCTGGGCTCTTTTCTCTCGTAAATATAAAAAAGAGAAGTCTGACGGGTGACCTGATAAAGGTCTTAAGATAATTAAAGGGTTTGATAGGATAGACATGGAGGAAATATTTCTACTTGTGGGGAAGACAAGTATAAGGCAGTCATTAAAAAATACAATAGGGAATTCAAAAGAAACAACTTTACCACACAATGATAAGAATGTCAAGCATGCACTACCACAAGGAGTAGCTAACATAAATAGCACAGATGCATTTAAGGGGAAGCTACAAAAGCACTAAGGGAGGAAGGAATAGAAGGCTCTGTTGATGGGATTAGATAAAGAGTATTGGGAGGAGGCTTGTGTGGAGACTTGAGCACTTAAATCAGACTGACTGAGGGAGTACTGCACTATCAGAAATGCCATCTTTTGGATGAGATGTTAAACCAAGATCTCATCTGCTCTCGTGTGCGTGTAAATGATGCCACGGCACTATTGGGAGAGAAACAGAGCAGGTTGCCCAGCGTCCTGGTAAATGTTTGTCTCTCAATCATTAATATAAAGTGGCTGGGCATTCATCTCATTGCTGTTTGTGGGACTTTGCTGTGCACTAATTGGCTGCTGTATTTCCTCACAACAGGACTACGCTTCAAAAGTACTTCTTTGGTTGCAAGGCCCAGTGAGATGATCAGAGGTCATGAAAGGCACTATATAAATGCATGTTTTCTACCCATCCCTTTAACACAGCTACAAGCGTTCAATACAGTAAACTGTATAAGCAAATATTAAGTTGAATTTCAGGTTTTGCACTTAAACCTCATTTAAATTCCTTGTATCACAATTAAATTAAATTACCTGAAAGATGCCACATCCATCCCCTTTAGTTAGCAATGATGAGACTATTTGAGGAACATGCCTCAGAAGCTCGACATTACTAACAAATAATGAAGCAGGTTGCTCTTGAATTCCAAGCTCGCTTGAAGCACAAATTCGGATATAAAACGAAGTGGAGGAAAAATAAATGGAAAGCTCTCAAAAATCCTCCTTTGTAATCTGATTAGCTGGTAGTTGATTTGATAACTTATTGGCACTTTGGCAAGCATCGAATTGAATATATAATGCATTGATATTCTACTTTAGAACAGTTCACTAGTCTGAAGGGGGGGGGGGGGGGAAACGGAGAGAGAGAGAGGGGGGGGAACGGAGAGAGGGGGGGGGGAACGGAGAGAGGGGGGGGAACGGAGAGAGGGGGGGGGAACGGAGAGAGGGGGGGGGAACGGAGAGAGGGGGGGGAAGGAGAGAGAGGGGGGGGAAGGAGAGAGAGGGGGGGAAGGAGAGAGAGAGGGGGAGGGAGAGAGAGAGGGGGAGGGAGAGAGAGGGGGAGGGAGACAGAGAGAGTGTTTTACAGGGAATTCCAGAGCTTAGGACCTACGCAGCTGAAGGCACAGCTGCCAATGGTGAAGAAATTAAAATCAGGGATGCTCAAGATGCCAAAATTAGATGAGTGCAGATATCTGTGGGGTGGGGCTGGGGTAGGGCCAGATTACAGAGATAAGGAGGGGTAAGGGCATAGAGGCATTTTAAAACAAGGATACAAAGTTTTAAAAGCAAGACATTGCAGAGCCAGAAGCCAATGTAGGTCAGGGGTGATGACTGAAAGGCGAGCACAGGGGTGATGACTGAAAGGAACATGGTGCAAGTTAGAACACCAGAATACTGGATGACCTCATGTTTATGAAGGGTTGAAAATGGAAGGCCAGCCAAGGGTGCATTGGAATAGTCAAGACTAGAAGTAACAACGGTATGAATGAGGGTTTCAGCTGATGATCTAAGGCAGGGACAGAGCCAGACGGAATAGGCAGTTTTAGTGACCTCACTGAAATGTGGTTGGAAGCTCATCTCAGAGTCAAATCAAACCAAGGTTCTGATGAAAGGTCACAAACTGGAAACATTGGCCAGAATCTTACCCGTGTCAGATGGGAGCTGCCTACCGACTGTGAAGTCAGTGACGATCCCGCCTCCGCCTGGCCTGGGGATCCAGTCCAGATTTTACTGTCCCCAGGCCCTTAATTAGTCTGAGGCGGGACTTCCACCTCTGAGGCAGGAAGTCCCGCCTAATGGAGTTGCTGGCCAATCAGGGGGCTGGCAGCTCCTAGTCCCAGCAGCGCCACTGGGAGCGGTGGCCACTGCTAGGACCGGGAAGAGAAAGGATGGTCCCGGGAAAAGGGAGATTTTCGGGGCCTCGCCGGGGGTGATCAATTGGGCCTTAGCGAGTCAAGTGTGGTTGATTGGGTGGGAGCAGTGGGGGGCAGCCCTCCGTCAGGCACAGGGTGCCTGATCAGGTGGTCCCCCCCACCCACCCCTGGCCTTTGTCAGGCAGCTTTTCTCAGGCCCGGGCCACCCAAAGAGCTAAGAGTAAAATCCCTGTGGCAGCAGGCAGAGGCCCTTAAGTGGACATCAATTGGCCACTTAAGGGCCTTGATTGACCTGGAGCAGGTGGGCTGTTTCCTGCCACCCCCTGTAAAATGGTGGCAGAGGCAGGAATGGGTCTGGAAGGTCCCCCAAGCCTCCTACTCCATTTTACTCATCCCCACCATCCCGCTCTTGGAGGGGGGAGGGGGGGCGCGTAAAGTTCCGGCCATTCACTCTCTCTCTCCACAGATGTTGCCTGACCTCCAGAGTAGTTCCTGCATTTTCTGTTTTTATTCAAGTTTGTGAACAGTCTGATTCAGCCTCAGAAAAATGCCAGAGTGAGTGATGCAGTCAGTAGCTAGGGAATGAAGCTTGTGGCAAGGACCAAAGACAATGGCCTCAGTCTTACCAATAGTTAATAGGAGGAAATTTCTCCTCATCCAATACTGGATGTCAAACAAGCAGGGGGTCGAGAATAGTGCTGAGAAAATCTTTCCTCTGACTGAGGAATCTAGAACACAGGGTCACATTCCCAGAACAAGGGATTAGCTATTTAGGACTGAGATGAACAGAAATTTCTTCACTCAAAGGGTTGTGAACCTTTGGAACTCTTTACTTCAGAGAGCTGTGAATGCTTCGTCCTTGATTATATTGAAGACAGAGGTTGAGCGTCGACCATGATTTTGTTGCAATCCAAGTCCAAGATGAGATGACCATCTGGAAGTCACTCTCAGATATTGATCAGATATAATAGAGGTCGCTGAGCAGCTAATGGGAGATTTTTTAAATTTCTCTATTCTAGTGCCAACCTGCATTGACAGGTTGGATGCTGAATTCAGCTGCAATGCAATGACATGTCTGAAAAATTGCCAACTAATGTGTAATTATTGCAAGTTTGTCAAGTATGACTTACAACGGAGGCGAAGAGTGAATATGTAAAGCGGATAGTTTGAATTGTACTGACGAAAGGATTAAAAAAAGATAGTCAGGATAAATTAACATTCATTGCAACATTACACAATAACCTCCACGTTTTGAGAGGGGGCAGGCTAGAAAGAAGAGAAAGACTAAAAATAACATTAAACATCAAACTGGTGAGGATGTTTAAGATCAGACGCATTGTTTCTTCTGATGTCTCTATGAATCACAGATTGCCTGGCGATTTCATACCTGTTGTTCCATGACCACTCGAGCAATTGCAGCTTGAACCACATTCGTCCGATCCAAGCAATCCATGCAGTTCACCCTGAAGATCCCCTCCTGTTTGCAAATCTCTCCTGCCTGGTCAACCCTATATTCAAACAAAACAATGGTTTGCCTTTCTTGTGATCATTCCTACACCAGGTTATGTTAATAACACATCCATACAAAGAACAAAACGATCCCCATTTTAAGAGTGAAAATGTGCAGGGAATCAATCTTCTGCCAAATGTTCTGCACCAGATGACTGCGTGGTAACATTCTTTCCACCAGTCAGGAATGCCAACACTTCCTGTTTCCACAGTGCAGAGCGAGGCAAGCAAGCTGCTGGCTCAGAAACTGCAGCTTACAAAAACAATGTCTTTATTTGACAGTGAAAATTCTGTGTGGGAGTGTTGTTTCAGAGTTAAAACGCACAAGCCACCTACAGGGATATTGTTGTCCCTAAAATGTATTACAAGGCAAAGCGTTTTATGGTGAATAAAAGGTTGCATTTTTTTCACAACACGTAGTTCTAAGCAGTCCTAGTGTTAACAGTGAACTGTAAATTGAGCACTTCAGTCAGATCTTTGCTCAGCAGGGACTCAGCAGTCACAAAACCTAAAGTAAAGACAAGATATCTATACTCTGGTCAGCATCTCAGCCAGCCCTCAATTTGTTTTATTTTATTTAGAGATACAGCACTGAAACAGGCCCTTCGGCCCACCAAGTCTGTGCCGACCATCAACCACCCATTTATACTAATCCTACACTAATCCCATATTCCTACCACATCCCCACCTGTCCCTATATTCCCCTACTACCTGCCTACACTAGGGGCAATTTACAATGGCCAATTTACCTATCAACCTGCAAGTCTTTGGCTGTGGGAGGGAACCGGAGCACCCAGTGAAAACCCACACAGACACAGGGAGAACTTGCAAACTCCACACAGGCAGTACCCAGAATCGAACCCAGGTCGCTGGAGCTGTGAGGCTGCGGTGCTGCCCATTGTGGCATTCTATTCCAATTATGTCAAAGTGGCCCATTTTCATTCACTTCACCGCAAAAGGACTTCATGTCACATCAAGAGGAGTTTGTGCAAAATGCCTGTATTGGCGATAACTAGTAGTTTTAAAGTCTGGGCAATGAAGATACGCTGATAAACGTAAAGATATATCTTCCAACATTTGAAATAGAGTATGATGCATTTCTCTCCATTTAGTATTTTAATATTTTTACATTTAATCAGAACGTCTGCATCTCCAGTTCCACTTTTTAGAAAAATACAAATTGAGCTTGATTCATTATATTAACTTGATTAATGTTTGAGTGAAGGTTGCATTACTACCAATACACCATTTCAAGATCAGCAGCAGTTTGCGCATGTTGAAATATTTATCATATTAGAGCTACGAAATTAAACACTGGCGTTGAGCACCCAATGGCAGCTCCACACACTCCCAACTTCAGGCATCACGTGCAATCGATACTGAAATAATTGCTTTAACCCCAATCTCATAAAGACTCATTGCTACAATGGGAATTTTTCCATTTTCCAGCCTTACCTGAATCAAAGTATAAATTTAGGCTTCGTTTGGGTAATTATATGTAGACTGCCCAAACACATTGTATGTAGGATCTTTATAGATGGAAAAGGAGTTTTTCATCTCATCAATCTGGACTGATTTGAGCCCAGGTTTTAAAAGAAAGCACAACTCATTAACACTCGACATAATTAAACATTTCTTGCTGCAAATGTTTCATCTTTCTTTTCCCTGTTGAGTCCCTTACAGCACTCACCACTTCCTAACCAAGAGGATGGGTGAATGATATGCTCCCAGGGCTCTAGTAATTGCAGTGTATGCAGAAACAACTCAAACTGACTCATCATCCCAACTTACTGTCTGACCCTGCAAAGAGGGGTGCGGCTCTTCTGCCCAATCTTAGTGCATGTGGATTTGGGGAAGAATTGAAATGTTTAAGTATTACAATGCTCATTTCTATATTCTGCCTACAGTCCCTATAGATACCTATCAACTTTGCAAAGTGGCAGCTGAGACTACAGTAAGTGGAGCTAAAATCAAAGAAAGGAATCTGAATGAACTGAGAGTAAGTAAACAGTTATTGTAAGAAATTCCAGAAGTCCAGGACAGCTTTGATGACAACTTTAAACTATTATAGACACCTACAATGTGAAGATTGCGGTCCCTCAGCACATTGATAAATGATCATTGATTTTTTTTTTTAAAACAAGTCTAAACAGCTTTACTGCTGCAGCACAAATGATCAAGAGCACGCGTTCAGAATATCGCGCAACTTCAACAGCCAGTCAGTCTTCAGTTTTGTGAACTCTGTTATAACAAGGACACTTACTGCTACAGGAAATCATGCACCTTTCTCTGAATGGTAATAAAAGGAGATACCAACCAGCCCCATTTCATGTCTGTGATGATATCAGAGATAGCATCTGTAAGAGTCTGCACATTTTCAAACTTCATTCCTCGACTAGAAAGAAAGCAAATAGCCACTTCAGTTCTTTTGGCATTTTGATTTAACTGAAATCATTTTAAAATATACACATTACAATTATTTTCTTGCTGCTCTTTTTAAAAAGAAATTGACCTATTCAGGGAAAAGGCAGCAGTCACACAAGACTAATGAAGTGTATGTACCCTCATCGCACTCATATCCAAAGACACTTTCAGAGCACTTGAAAAGGATGGTGGAGTGAGCACTGAGCAAATTGGAGAGAGGGAAGAGGGAAAAGGAGGAAACTTGTTCATCTTTTCAACCAGTTACATTAATGGATTCAAGCATCCTTCATTCCTGGATGCTGCCTCCTCAGTCTTTACAGTTACCCATTGCACAGGAAATGCACTGACTTAACCAGCTATAAACAAGCAAACCACATTTTGAATTGTACAGAGATTCTGTTTTTCAAGCCAAGGAGGATTTATCCTGGAGGCTTTACAAACATCAAAAAAATGAAAATTAAGCATTTGTACAGAAACCAATACAATTTCATATGGTCCAGTTCATGCCACTGGGAAGTTAATCCCAGATAGATCATGCACATTTGTACACTGAAAGGGAACAGCAAAGCCTGCAATAAACTCAACCAGATTAAGGTGCCTGACAGACCCTAATACAAGCTGTCTCAGAAGCAGGCCACTGCGAGCCTCATTGTTGTCACAGGTTTGCTGTCAATCTGAATAAAAGTGTCAGAGGCAAGGTAACCACAAAAGAGAAAGGAGCAGCTCAGTTCCAATTAAGCAAAAGGCAGCACAATGGTGTGAGACTGCTGTGTGAAATGATAGCTATTCAAATACTTCTTTTTAATGACCTGTTATATTAAAAACTCCCATTAGCATTAATGAATTTATTAGTTCACAGAAACTCAAAACAGCTGGCCAATCATTTTGCAGGAGGCTCAAGGACAAACTCACGAACCTTTGAGACTCTAACGGGATCAAAATAAACAGAACTCTAATAGATCATTTAATATAACATTCTAACCAGGGAGCATGTCTCAAAACTCAAAAGGGAAGGTGATAAATTTATCTAAACTAAGTCAGACAGTGGTAAAAGTGTGAAACAGACTGCAAAGGAGACGGCATCGGCAAATTCAAGAGGGAGCTAGTTGGAAATGGTCGAGAGGTACAATAGACATTAGAACTCTTTAAATAAGCTTTGGGGCAATCACAATCATTTTCTGGCCTTGCATTCCAAATAAGGGAATGGTACCAGAAAAATTAAACATGCCTTTTTCAGTAGTTTAGTTTGATGGTGTAGTGTCTGAAACAGACAAACCTAGAGTGATGTGAAAGTGCAAGTTATCGATAGCACAAGCTCAATTTTAAATACAAACTAAACAAGACTACAATTCCAGCTTGCACTGTACACTTCTCGGTTACGTGCAACACTCTGCCATGTGAGCACCACTGATAATCGCAGTCCAATTTTTGGCAGTTTCTAACATTTTATTTTAGTGGTTATTTTCTTTAGTTGTACTCATTTATAAAATTTTTTTAAACACGAGTAGCCAGAAATGTCTCATTAGATCATTATTCAGTTGAACTATAACGCTTGCTCCCTCTATCCCCACCCACAAAAACTGGTTGCTATATATAAAAAATATTTACACATATCTTGGTGACCGCAAATCAAAGATTACGTCATTCCCACTATCAACTTAGAAATTAAGACAAACATTTTAAGAACTCCAAAGTCATTCAAAATAATTATTTTGGATATTCATTTATTGTAGTGTTGAGATGGAAGATTATTTTTGTAATGTTTAAGGATTACACTAGCCCACAAGACAAACTGCATTTCCACTATAAATGATTGCCCAAGAGTTAGCTACACCTTTTCCCATCTCCCCCCACTCCCTATACATATTATGGGGCCATGCAGCAAGATGCAAATTAAAACCAGGCAGCTGTGTGCAGCAAGAACTGTCTAAAGAGCAGCTCTGTTGATTTTCAATTGCAGACACGAAGACACTGCATTCTGAATGCAGGAGACCCACATACAACAGACAGCTGGTTAGAATCCCGATTTTACTTTCATCTGAAATTAACTGTCCAAGAGCTTGAGCCACTAAAGCACTTCCATAACATTGAAAATCACATGTTGCACAATTTAAGCAAACATCTCATCTTTGTCCCTTTTGCAGATCAATTTTTGCTTAGAAAAATTTAAATAATTTAAGTAAATTGACATTTTGCACATTATACCAAGAACCAACAGTCTCCAAATGTTACAATGGTAGAATTGCTGAGAAATAGAAGAGACTGGATATTCCAACAGGGAAGAGGATGATGCTCAATATCTACCCAATCGCACAGGCAGAGGGGCAAACAGTCATTTACTTAATTCCTTCATTGGATGGAGAGAAAAAACCCTGCCTGCTGGATAGATTCAGATCCCTGTGCACTGCAACAAGATGGAGTCAACTGCACTTCAAATACCAGCCTTATTATTAGCTGCACTATATTGCAGGTTTATCTATCTTTGAAAAAACTTATTTGGAAATTGAAAACATCCATGCAAAAAAATCTTCAGTCCACAATCACAGTCTTTGGCTCTTACCAGTGCTCATGGAAGTCAAAGGTCACGTAAGTGAGGTTTGGGTTATTGTAGAGCAGAACTTGCCTAAGAAAAGCATCTCCAATTATTTTCTCTCTTCCTGTCTGATCTACCAGGCTGACAATAACCTATCAAGAATGAACAGAAACATAAACTGAATGCAATATTATATTCTCCAATTATAAAGGCTTACTTTAACAGAGAATGAAACCCCATTTAGCACAAAGTAAGCAAATAGTGCAAAGATTAGCATGTCATCAAGTTTGTTGGTAGGCATACTACCTATACCCAAAGCTCTGGAATGCCCTCCCTAAATCTCTCTATCCCTACCCCCTCTAAGACTCCTTAAAACCTGTGACCAAGCTTTTAGTCACGTGCTCCAATATCCCCTTACGTGGCTGTGCATCCAATTTTAACAATAATCACTCCCATGAAGCACCTTGGGAGGTTTTACTACATTAAAAGGCATTATAGAAATCCAATTGATGTTTTGCTGCTTTACAACTGAGTATTGCTTCTAGCACACAAGAATAGCACTGGAGCGAAGGAATTAAAATGCTAATTCCAATAATACCAAGTATCCCAAATATCTCTGGACAAACAGCGCCCAATGATAACTTGTAATCAATTTCCTTTTTGTGACACTAATATAGGTGTCTGTTGAGGATTATGATATTGGATGGAGGATATGCCATTATGTAGCTCACTGGGTTTAAGTCAGTGTTATATGCAGATGCTATAGAAGCAATGAAACATTTCATAAATAAGACCGAGCAAAATATGGCCATAAACAGGCATGTTGGGAGCAATAAACATTTAAAGATCACAACAGGCCAAAGTAATGTAAAACATGAGACCATTGCAAGGTGATGGTCTGAATTCACAGATTGTTCATTAAATAATGCATGCACACACACAATTATACAGAACTAGAAAACAATATCCCACATACCTATTTCACATTTTAGTGGCAGACACAAACATTTAAGGAATAACTTCAATCAAACTGGGTTTTTAACCCCAAAAACCAACATCTGTGACTTCCACAATCAAGAGATTGTAGACAAATTGTTTCATACATCTTCATGAGCAAGCACAAAGGACAATACAGCATCACTCATAACTAGTGCTCCAATGAGTTCTGCCGTCAAATGTCAGAGCACAAGTTTGCCTCAGCAATTCTCCATGTGGCATATTCTTAATCTAAACAATGTCATTAACAAGATGTCAATCCTGAACAGCTCAAAGACCAGCTAAAGAGCGGAGACTGGCAAGCAGGTCACTTGCCTGCTTTTCGGACAGGGAAATGGTATCCAGTTTTGAGTGGAAGGGGATTATTATTTGCAGAGCACTTTAAAGACACAGCGTGATACAGTGGGAAATATCTACATATATGTTGCATTATTTGTTAGAGTCACAGGGGCAGTGCTTAAGGATGTTTGATAATTGGAGTATCAATATTTGTGTGCGCTGTTTGAAAAAAAGTGTCCAAGAATAAAAAATTCATAAGGATATACAGAATGCATAAACTCATTTGATAGGTTAAAAATTGCATACACCAAAATACAGAACTTAAAAACAAAAATTACAGACAGCCTACAAACTGTAGAGTTTATTGAACTGGATCAATCTTGGAACTCTTCAGTACACTACTGAACGAAGATCAGAAATCCAATGCATTCGATCGAGACCATGGGGAAAATCAAGTAGCTCACCTGTTTCTTATAAATTTTCAGCTGTTCCTCAAAATGTGCTGCAAACTTGCTGGTTGTCTCCTCCTCAGCTGCACAAATCAAAACATTTTAATTACCCAACAGAGACATTGGCACAGTCAACAGATATCTAACAGAACTGGAAAAAGTGGAGAGTACTGCCCCATCTAAAGGAAAGGGTAATAATTCTGCAAATTATTAATTAATCGAAAATAAACTTTCGCAGCAACATTCCCAACCAATTTCTTTACCTCAGGTCGAAACATCTCACTTTGGAAGCTTGGCCCTGAGCTATCATGTGGCAGCATCACACCAATAAACATCAGGCACATTACTGCCAAATACAAATAACTCATTTCAAATATCTACTTGTTAATGTAGTACCTACTTCTCAGGTTTAGCACGATGACAGTAATGCACAATTATTCCTCATATTGAGCCCTCAACTATTACCATACCACCGATGGGAGGAAAAAGCAGCACAGGAAAAAGTCTTGGAGCAGACCTCTTGACTCCTCAGTCTTCAAAAGGTATGGACTATAAGGAGGTGAAGGGAGTTTTATTGTTGACATTTGGATAGGATTTTTTTTTTTTTACAAAGTCAGTAAAATGGCTTTAAAACGCATGGTTGTGCATCGACATACACAGAATTGGTTTATAAACAATCCCACATTAAGCAGGCTTACAACAGTAAATTAAGCGAAATTCTGGTGCCATGACCGACAACAAATTAAATGGAGCAAAACAAAAATTGTGAAGGAGACAAGAGCGACATAATTTCAGTTGAAATCGCTTCTCCAGGATTTGTGCAGCTAAATGAGATTTTAATATTCACACGTGGAGAATTTGGTCAGTGCTCAGTTAGGAGCTGCTTAATGGGGCATTTCGCCAACCGACAGCTCCGTCTGTCCTGATTCTGTACATCTCCAGCCAGCTGCTCCAACAGAATGAGGTAAGCAATGGGAGCAGTGAAAAAGTCAGTGACCTGCGTTTGGTACCTCCTGGGTATAGCAGCAGCTATGAAGAGAGGACTAGCCTTTTGTTACTGCTCCTCGCAATTAGTTCATACCATAAACTGGTTAATTCTTTCTTTTGAGCAGCTCAAATACTGGAAAGGTTTTTCCTTTTATTGTGACTCCTAAATTGGCCTTCAAAAAGATTTGCTAATATTTTATTAGCACTTTTTGAGACTTGACCTTGTATTACAAGACTATGGCAGAAATTAAAGCTACAGGACCTCAATAGATGAACAGATGTGGTTTGACGGTTTTAGGTTTCAAGATTAACCAGCAGCCTATCTCATTTACATGTGCTGTGTTTTTCAATGAACTGTCAATATTTGACTCTCAAGTCCCATAAATCTGACAAGGTTTCCATGAGGAATGAGTAGTATTAAAATCCATACGAGGCCAACGGTGTTGAACTAGCTGCTGTCGAATTGCCGAGTTTAAAAGCATACCTTTTTCAGGATATCTGGCCAGCCAGTCAGATGTATAAACCCAAACACCACCACACATGGTTTAGCCGAAGTTAAGACATCAGCAAAACAAGTCAAAAGTACTGCAAAAATATTCACAAAGCATGCAGTCGTGCAAGAGTGCTTTCAGGAAGTGTGGCTGAGGGCACAGGAGAGAGGACTGTGTCAACGTACATCATTGCTTGAAAGTTTTCCACGGTTATACAGCCAGTTTGAGATCATAATAGACATGGCATATGGAGAAATAAAGCAGTGCATATAGGGTGCATTGGTTTTCAGGAAGTCTTCGATAAAGGTACCATGTGGGCAATTAAAGATCAAGTGGGTATATAATGAGTGAAAGGTGAGCAAACTGCACCAAAAATTGTTCAGAAGGGGAAACAGACAGTAGGAGTTACGGTCAGTTTTTCTGAGAGGAAAAGCGTGAGTAATGTTGTAAGACCAAAGGAAGATGCAAAGAGATACTGATAAGATGGGAAAATGGCCTACAAGTTGACAGATAGAATTCAATGTCAAATACGTATGAAGTGATATGTTTTGGTTAAAAGAAAACAGTAACTAATTATACCCTGAATGGAATAAAAACAAATGCTGGAAATACTCAGCAGGTCTGGCAGCATCTGTGGAGAGAGAAGCAAAGTTAACGTTTCAGGTCAGTGACTCATTAGAACTGCAAATTTAGAAATGTAATAGATTTTAAGCAAATAAAGCAGGGGTGAGGCAAGAGATAACAAAAGGCAAGGTGTTGATAGGACAGGGTCACAGAATAACTGACCAGAAGGTCATGGAGCAAAGGCAAACGGACGTTAATGGTGTACTGAAAGACAAAGTGTTCATGCAGAGAGGGTGTTAACTGACAGAAAAATGAACTCTGGCCCAAAGCATAAACATGAAAAAAAAAGTGGGTAGGCACATGGTAAAAAAAAAATGAAAAACTCAAATAAAATTAGAAAAACAAAAAATAAAATGGGGGCCCGTCATGCCCTGAAATGACTGAACTCAATGTTCAGTCCAGCAGGCTGTAGCATGCCTAAATCAGTAAACGTGATGCTGTTCCTCGAGCTTGCGTTGATGTTCACTGGAACACTGCAGCCAGCCCAGGACAGAGTGTTAAAATGGCAAGCAACCGGAAGCTCAGTCATGCTTTCAGACTGAGCAGAGGTGTTCCGCAAAACGGTCACCCAATCTGCGTTTGGTCTCCCCAATGTAGAGGAGAATGAACAGCCCTGGCCCAAAGAACAAACATGAAAAAAACCAATGGGTAGGCACATGGTTAGAAAAAAAATGAAACGAATTGAAATAAAACAAATAAAAAACAAAGGGGGGCCCCGTCATGCTCTGAAATTATTGAATTTTTCAGAGCATGACAGCCCCCCCCTTTTTATTTTTAGTCATTTTTTTCTTTTTATTTCAGCTGGTTTCATCATTCTTTTTTACCATGTGGCTACCCACTTTTTTTCATGTTTTGCTTTGGGCCAGGGCTGTTCATTTTTCTGTCATTTAACACCCTCTCTGCACTAACGCTTTGTCTTTCAGTACACCAGATACCGTCTGCCTTTTCTCCATGACCTTCTGGTCAGTTATTCTCTGTGACCCTCTGTCCTTTCAACACATTGCCTTTTGTTATCTCTTGCCCCACCCACCCCCCTTTATTTGCTTAAAACCCAATACATTTCTAATATTTGTCATGGACCTGAAACATTAACTCTGCTCCTCTCTTCACAGATGCTGCCAGACCAGCTGAGTATTTCCAGCATTTCTTGTTTGTATTTCAGATTTCCAGCATCTGCAGTACTTTGCTTTTATTATACCCTGAATGGAAGTAGGTTCAGTGTTGGAGAAAAGCGAAGGGATTTGGGGCATAAAGGGTCACCGAATATTCAAGTTAGCACCTCAGGTTGATAAAGCTGTAAGGAAAACACTAATGGAATTCTATGTTTTACCATGAGGTGTAGAATGCAAAAGTCAAGAGGTAATAATGCACTAATATAAAACCTTAAAATCTCTCAGTACTACATTGGCATCCACACTATAGAAAGGATATTGAGACTTTAGAGAAGGTACAACTCAGATTCAGTAGGATGGGGAAATAAATACAAAAATAGACTTGAAAAATTGGGTTTTTCTTCATAAGAACACAAACAATGAGGAGATATGATTGAAATGTTTAAAATTATGAAAGGAAGGAACAGGGTAGATGGAGGTAGACTGCTTAATAGTTGAGAAGCCAAAAGTTAAGGGTCAAAGATACAAGATAATATATATCGTGAGGAGATGTAAATCACTTTTAGATTTAGTTGCTGGGCAGAAACTCGGTCAGAATTCAAGATTAGACGAGCTGTGGCGCAGTTGTGAGTACTCTCGCCTCTGAATCAGGCGGCTCCGGGTTCAAGTCCCACTCCAGGATTTGAGCACAATAATCAAGGCTGACATTCCAGTGCAGCACTAAGGGAGTGCTGCACTGTCTGAAGTGCTATCTTTTGGATGATACATTAAACACAGGCCCCGTCTACCCTCTGATGGACGTAAAAGATTCCATGACACTATTTCGAAAAGCAGGGATGTTATCCCCGGTATCCTGATGAATATTGTTCCCTCAATCAACATCACAAAAAACAGATTATCTGGTCATTATCACACAGCTGTTTGTGGGAGCTTGCAGTGTTCAAACTGGCTGCGTTTCCTACATTGCAACAGTGACTACACTTCAGAAGTAATTAATTGGCTGTAAAGTACTTTGAGATGTCTTGAAGTTGTGAAAAGGGCTTTTTTCTTTTTTTTTTATTAGTTAGGTAGAAAGAGGAAAAGTGATTGCTAGAACGTGGGAATAAGTTGGGTAAATGTGATTAGAAATGCTTGCTTGCATAAAGGATAAATGGTGGCAGGAGCCAAATTGCCTGTTCCATGTGGTCATTTCTATGCTTTACTGCACACTAAATTCCTGACAGTGATGGTCAATTGGAAGGTGCAAGCTCAGAGGCCAAATCATCTTTTCTTATTCCACACTGATCAGTATTATGAGACATTAATACTGTGATCAATACTTCAAACCAGAGAAAATTTGAACAACACTAGGCAAGTGTGAGGAAGGTAGTTGGTGACAGTATCTTGCTCCAGTCTAAAGTTGAGCTGAATAAGGTATATTGAAACTAAATAAGCCAATTGTACGAGGTACTAAAATACACAACTGAAATTAGACGTCAATGAAATACTGGATGCATTTTGTTTTTCGCGTTGTAGTTGAGCCAGTGCAATCCATCCATTGCACTCATCCCTTACACATAGGGAGAAAGGCATGGAAGTTATGTTAACCATTCTATGGTCCAGTTTACAAAATAAATTAGTTCCTTCAGCTGTTATAGCAGTGCTTCAACAACCAGTTCAAATTCTCCATCACCTGCTGGCATTGAAGTTCGAGATCTATTTTTTTCCACTTACGTCTGTCCAACCGTGGACGAGGATTATACCGATACCCAATCTGACTCCAAAACACGGGTACAGACCCACGTGCAAGAACAAACGAGAGCGTGTGACTGTGGACATGGATTAACTGCTCGGTCTCCACATAATTCGCCACATTCCCATTTTCATCCACACCACGGCGCTTATAACGCATACCTGCAGAAATTGAAAGACTTGTGATAGGAGCTGCCTCAGCTTTATTCATAACCCACAAGTACATCCTTAAAATCCAATGTGTTCTATGCTGACCTGTACAATACCACAGCCATAAGTGCCTAGAGAAAAATTAATCAGATTTAAATTAAACCAGTAACTAAGCTTGCAATGCAGCCATTTTTCTCAGCGTGGATATTAATCATAAGAAAACTGGCAATCAATATCGATCCTGATCACCACTGTCAGAGGTGGATGCAAAACTAAATTAAGTGACTCTGCTCCCTCTGAAATGCATGGCACTGCACATATACACTACCTAGAGCAATCCTGGAGTCATGAATACTGTCATCTGAACCCCTTGATGAATTAGTCTTTTGTAGAGACTGCATCCAGTGATCTACCAAAAATCCTTTTGAACCAATGTGCTTGTTTCAGAATCACACCCAGAATCTTTCTCCAATTACAATGTTCGACCACAGTAACATGGGGGGAAAAATGACATCCAAAAAGATGCAAAACTTTTAAAAGGACTCAGTGAAATGAGCTCTGGAAGTTAACAGCTGTACACAGTGTCCCAGGGTAAGTGTTGGGATTCTTAGCATTTCTAATTGAGTTGGATTTAAAAGCTCAAAGCAAACTGGTACTATTTGCGAATTTGAGCAAACGAGCTAGATTATGTGCTCAAGCCTCTGGAGTGGGAATGAACCCATGATGATCTGACTCAGATGCAAGAATTCCACTGAAGCAAGGATGACACATCAGAAGAGAGCTGGATAAGCAGAGAAAAGGAATAACGATAATCTGTGCTGCGAAAGTGGGTTCAAGTAACAACTTCCAGTCCTAAGGCACAGAATTCCAGGAACATTAAACTGCATGGGAGACACCGTCTGATCCAAAAGCGACATAATCTGAAACCCAAAATAGGAAATAGGCTCATAGCTGGACTCAGAAGCAATATCAGATGCCAAAACCCTGAAGTAGTATTTGGAAACACATTATATAAAACATCATTTGCCCTTACAAACACATTTAATTTATATTCTTCCTATTATGGAAATATTGATTCAAACGAGAAATCCCTGTGAACATGACCTGGTTGCAATTTCAGACCTTCCGACACATCCTAACGTCAAGAGCAACACTGTCATTTCTGTACAATCACCCGTCTAATTAACATGCCCCGTCAGTATTTAGTTTATTTGCATAATTTGTTTTAAACAGAATGGAAGAGGCTGTGATGTTGTCAAAAGCTATTGCGTTGGGGCAGGGGGTGGGAAATAGTGTGGAGAAAGAGTGGGGGACTGGAGCTGAAGTTCAAATTAACCAGTTTCCCTGCAACTCAAACCTTCATCACTTCACTGTAAACATAAGCTACATTTGGGACCGTTCAACAAAACTTACGATATGCAAAATTCCCTCATTAATCAGCTAATTTATTCTGTGCTTCAATTTAATTTCCACACATCTCAAATGACATTAAACGCCAATGAATCACCCTGTTTACATCCATCTCACACCATCAACACTTCTTGAAGAGAAAGTCCAAGGTCCAGTTAAGGCTGAAGTTAACTAATGCCAGGCTGTTATAAAGTGCCCAATAATAAGTGAAGGAGCTGTTCCTCAAGATTAGGTTGAACAATGAACAGTGCAAGTAGCCAAAGAGAGAGATCAGAGCAGGAGAAAGATGAGAAAATTGAAGCAGCAAGTAATAAGGAACTCGGGGTCTCGGTCACATTTTCTGTTTATGTAGGTCCACGTTTTGAAATTGGCTGCTGTGTTTTCTTCAAAAGAGACAGCACTTCAAAAATTTAATTGTTTGGAAAGCGCTTTGGGGCCACACATAAGGATGTGCTAAGTCATAAAGTGTAAGTTCTTTCTTCTCTATCTTCCTGCGACCCCAAACCAGAGAGTTGGACAAAAACTCCAAGCACCAAGTTTGAAAACCATCAATCAAACTGAAGCATTTCTGTTCCGAAGAAGGGTCACTGACCCGAAACGTTAACTCTGCTTCTCTTTCCACAGATGTTGCCAGACCTGAGTGATTCCAGCATTTCTTGTTTTTGTTTCAGATTTCCAGCATCCGCAGTATTTTGCTTTTATATTATGTTGAAGCATTTCTGCCCCTTTGCCAAATATACCAATGGCCTCAAGGCAGGAGCCAAAGTAGGGTGCACGCATAATGAAATTCAAAAAATAATTCAGTCAAGTGCAAAATGCTTTGAGAATTTAAAATGATGAGGCACTATATAATTAGAAGTGATAAACATTCACTGTTCCCAACATAACAGAGATGGAATTGTTTTCTTATAAAAGAAAACTTAGTTGCGACCAGTCATGAGGAAGTATCAAATTACAAAAGCAAAATACTGTGGATGCTGAAAATCTGCATCAAAAAAAAAAGAACTGAAAATGGTGGAAATACTCAACAGGTCAGGCAGCATCTGTAAAGAGAGAGAGAGAGAGAGAAACAGTTAATGTTTCAGATTGATGGCCTTTGATCAGAACCCTGATGAAAAAAAATCATGGACCAGAAACGTCAACTATGTTTCTCTCGCCATAGACACCATCAAGTTAGTTGAATCAATACCAAAGAAATGTAGAAATTTTCAGCTCCGAAGGAGGCCAGTTGGCCTATCATATGCGTACTGCCTATTTGGTACAGGAATTCAGAACATACTCCATTGTCCTTTAGCTCGTCTCTTCCTCTGCTTTCAGCATCTATTGCTGTGGATGTTCCATTTATTGGGATTTTACATTACCAGCATTAATGCAGAGACACTGGAGGTTAAGTACAGCAAATTAAGTGGCATTCACTGCAGCTCCAAATAAAACCTATGATGTGATCAAGTGGCTGCAGCTCTTCCACAGAGGTCAGTGAAATAACTGGTAGAGGTGCGGGGGCTGAGGGGGAAGAACCTTTTTTTTTATAAAAAACGCAGTGAGTGGTAATGACCTGGAACTTGCTGTCCAAGAGGGTGGTGGAAGCGGAGACAATGATTTCAAAAGGAAATTAGACAGACACTTGAGGGAAATAAACTTGCAGGGCAATGGGACTGATTGGATTGCTTTATGGATTTGATGACTGTCAGACCTTACTCAGAAAAAAAAAATCTGCACAATTGCAAGTTGTAAATATCGTTCAGATCTCTGCTGCATGACAAGAGCCAGTGACAGCCACTGCCACATTCCCCATCTAGCAATTGCACTGAGTGGCGTGGACCCATCAACATGTAAACCTAAAAATTTACCTCAAGGTTAAGACACCAATCCCTGCAAACACAAAGCTGACCTCCTAAATCTGTGCAGGCTAGTGCAGACATGGTTAGTATGAAATAGCCTGACCTGCAATAAGATACCATTGCTGAAATACACTTCCCTCCATTATGTTCGGAGAAAGTGCTTCATTGGAAGTTTTTATTTCAGATTTCAGGCATCAGCAGCCGTTTTTCTGTCTTCAGTTGTTAGCTCCCATTGAGCAGATTTCATGGAGTACCTGGCTTCAAGATAGCTTCCTGGATTTTCTTTTCCCCCCTAAACTGGACATTCTGACCATCTTCCTAGGGTGTGGAAACAGTTTGCTCCATCAGCAGTGCTTTTGGGTAATGACAGTATAATGCAATATCACACACCCGTGTGGCTATTCACTCTGCAGCCACATCACAATGTTGCTGCTGAATCCATGCTCACTGGCCAAGGTGTCATGCCCAGTCCCCACATGTGCAGACGAGCAAGACCACAGCACAGGTTGACATGAAGGCCACCTACATCAACCAAGATATTGAATGACAGATCACACACAGATCACACACAGATCACACACAGATCACACACAGATCACACACAGATCACACACAGATCACACACAGATCACACACAGATCACACACAGATCACACACAGATCACACACAGATCACACACAGATCACACACAGATCACACACAGATCACACACAGAGGTGGTACATTTGTGCAGGCTTTTAGAGGGGGAGATTCAGGCATCTGTACATGTGATCTTTAGCCATTTGGTTTGTATGTGACACTGGTTTACACCATTTTTGCAGCTTCTTTTATTATTTGTTCATGGGATGTATGCATTTATTGCCCACCCTAATTGATGCAGTCCATGTGGTGAAGGTACTCCCGGAATGCTGCTAAGAAAGGAGTTCCAGAATTTTGACCCAATGACAATGAAGGAATGACAATATGTTTTCAAGTCAGGATGAGAGAGACTTGGAGGGGAACTTGCAGGTGGCAGTGTTCCCATTGTGCTCCCAGGTACCGGCTGCCCCTGCTCTTCTAAGTAGTATTAAAATAAATTTAATGCATAGAAGTGTGAAGTGATACATTTTGGTAGGAAGAATGAGAGGTGATACTATAAATTAAAAGGGTACAATTCTAAAGGGGTGCAGGAGCAGAGACCTTGGAATATATGTGCACAAATCATTGAAGGTGGCAGGGCAGATTGAGAAAGTGGTTTAAAAAGGGATATGAGATCCTGGGCTTTATAAATAGAGGCATAAAGTATAAAAACAAGGAATTTATGAAGAACCTTTATAAAATACTGGTTCGGCCTCAAATGGAGTAGTGTTCAATTCTGGGTACCGCACTTAGGAAAGATGTGAAGACATTAGAGGATGCAGAAAAGATTTACAAGAATGGTTGCTCAGATCAGGGACTTTAGTTATGTGGATAGATTGGAGAAGCTGGGATTGTTCTCCTCAGAGAAGGTTGAGAGGAGATTTGATAGAGGTGCTCAAAATCATAAGGGGTTTAGACAGTATAAAGAGAGGGGAATGGTTCCATTGGCAGAAGGGTCAAGAACCAGAAGAGAGATTTAAGATGAATGGCAAAAGAACTAAAGGAGACATGAGGAAAAACATTTTTACCCAGTGAGTGGTTAGGATCAAGAATGCACTGAGTGTGGTGGAGGGAAATTCAATCATAGTTTTGAAAAGGGAATTGGATAAGCATGTGACGGGGAAAAAATTGCAGGGCTACGTAGAAAGGGTAGGGGAGTAGGACTAGATGAATCCCTCTTGGAGAGCCAGCATGGACTAGATGGACAGAATGGCTATCTTGTGCTGTAAACATTCTATTCTCTGCCATTCATTCTACTCTATCCAGAGCAAAATGCAGGAAAACAGTGCAATAAACGCACTAACCCAAACCCTGGCAACAATTTAAAAGCAGCTAGTGATTTTTCATCTATTATCTAATCTAAAATGCAAAATACTGCTTTCCATGATACTAATCACCTTTTAATATGTCAATCTGTTTAGCTAACAGCATCCCAATCCGCAGCCCATTTTGGTTTTGTCACTGAGATGAGCAGTTTTCTTCGCAGGCGAGATGGAAAAGGGGCAAAAGGTTCCCCCTAGAGATCGGAGGGGGGGGGGGGGGGGGGGGGGGGAGTGGGTGGGTGAGATAAGCAATTTAATCCAAATACAAACTGCTACGTGACTTGTTCAATTATACACTTGATTGGCAGCTCCCGTTTTAATTGAACACTTATTTACATTCATTCGCTCCCAATAACTTCTCAAAATCAGACATCGACCTACTTTTTTCAACTCAATAGATCTGAGTTTTCTGAAAGACAAGAGTCTTAAACAGAGTCTTCAAAGTAATAGCTAAGCTAGATGATGTAGACAATTGGGGAAATAAAAAGAATGTAGTTAATCCCCACAACTGTAAAATGTAGTATGTCTGGTGTGCTATTATCCCGACATCCCCCCATAGAGGAGCCCACAGCAACAGGGAATAGAACGAGTAGCCGAGACCATATGAAAAATGGTCGAGACATTAGCTGATGTTAACCCATATGTTGGGAGCACAAGGACACCTGCAAGTAGTTGACAACCACAAAAACCAAAAATAACGATAGTAAAAATAACAATGCCAAAAACCATACAAGTGATGGCACAAATATTGTAATACATGGTTACAAGTTCAATGATGTGCATTTAACAGATAAGCGTTCGGTTTGTACAAACAGTTTGTCAAACATACTCCTTCCCTCCAATTCTTGGTCATTCCCCATTTAATAAGTTACAGTGGCATGAACGTGGATCAGTAAACTCAAATTTGTTTATATAACGCCTGTTCAAATTTGGCACCAGTCCATCAAACTGTTGACTGGAGGCCTGGCTACCTTCAAAGCAGATTCAACCACTATTAGCATGATGGTTCTCTGCATTTTGTTGTTGCTGTGACTGATTTTTTTTTTTGAGGCAAGCAAAAAGCATTGTGCGTGCACTGCCATAGGTGCAGCTTTGGTGCCCAAACAGGTCAAAATGACCCTTATCACATCAGTTTACCCAACCCACTATCACTGAGCTGTGGAATGGACTTCAAAGCCGACTCATCGCCCAAAGGCTCAGCTAGGAAATTAAAGGATGAACTAGTTAAACTAATGGTCTTTTCACCTTGGTCGTGCTGTTGGCTCCAATATTAGTCTCTTACAGTTGATTGAATTCCAAATATAAATGATCTGACCCCCAGTAGTTAACATGGGTCTTGCAATCTTGGATTAGAACCTCTTCTGGCCCAAGCTAGTTCAATGCATCAGCATGATAACAGGGTGCACATCAAATCACAGCTGATTTAGCAGCAGTTTTCAGGGCCACTGCGCACAGCAGTGAGAGAACATGCTGCTTTAGAAGGTCGGAAGTGGGGATGTTCGCTGCTGATTGCAGTGTGTGCAGAAACATTCGTAACTCCTCAAACAAAAGAGTCTGTTTGCATGCAGCAAGACCAAGACAACATTCAAGTTTGAGCTGATAACTGGCAACTAACATTCATGCCACACAAGTGTAAAGCCATGGTCATCTCCAACAAGAGAGAGAATCTAACCATTCTCCATTAACATTTAATGAATTTCGCCCGTCAGCATCTTGGAGAGGGGGGGTTATCATTGACCAAAAAACTGCCACATAAATACTGTGTTTACAAGAGCAGGTCAGAGGCTGGGAATCCTGAAGCAAGTAACACACCTCCTGACTTCCCAATGCCTGTCCACCATCCACAAAAGCTCAAGTCAGGAGTGTGATGGAATAATCTCCATTTGCCTGGATGGGTACAGCTCCAAAAACACTCAAGAAGCTCCACACCATCCAGGACAAAGCAGCCTGCTTGATCAGCACTTAAACTTTCACTCCCTCCACCAGCGACAGAGATAGCAGTGCGTACCATACACAAGATGCACGGCAGCAACTCGCCAAGCATCCTTCGACATCATCTTCCAAACCAGTGACCTCCACCAAGAAGAAAGGGAAACAGATGCATGGGAACGCCACCACCTGCAAGTTCCCCTTCAAGTCACACACCATCCTGACTTGGAACTACATCGCTGTTCCTTCACTGTCACTGTCAAAATCCTGGAACTCCCTTCCCAACAACACTGTCAGTGTACCTACACCCCACATGGACTGCAGCGGTTCAAGGTTGTGGCTCACCACCACCTAGGAGGGCGATTAGGGACGGGCTTGCCAGTGACCTTTATATCCACCACCAAGTAGACAAGGGTATATGTGCAGAAAAACATTCCGAGCTAACAACTTGTATTTTTGAATGTACCTTTAACACGTCCCACAGCACTTCATCAGACCATTTTCAAACAAAATTTGACACTGAGCCACATGAGGTTACAGGGCAGGTGACCAAAAGCCTGGTCGGAGGTAGGTAATTAAGGGACAACTTAGGAAGAGGTCAGTTTCTCACAACAACAAAAAATAGCCTTATAGTGAAAAAAAATGGCACATGGTGATTGTTCTGGCATCACTCTCCAAGGATCAGATTGTAAAAAGGCACAAGATGGAAGAACTCCTTAGAAGGGAGCTGAACCTTGCCTATTACTGCAAATTCAACGTGTTGGTGATTTGATAACCCTAAATTAACTTGGTCTGCCAAGGTAGGACTGGGCTGAGTGGAAAGATAATTAATTACAATGAATATAATAGCTCTGGGTACCAAATGACAGCAAGACTTGCATCAGGCATCTAGTGCTTCATTAAGATCTGCTTCAGCAAAACTAATGAAAACGCTAAAGTGTTAAGCCTTTTGTTTAAATCTCAAGCTACACTCAGAAGGTAAAGAACTGAAGTGTAAAAACAGATAGAACAGTAATGAGTCTCTGAAGACTTCCTCCAAAACAAATCGAAGAGGCAGCAGATGGTTATAAATAGAGCATTTGAACATCTTTCTGCTCCTCACTGTGCTGACACACATGACCACAATTGTGTTTCAGTACCTGCTCTGTGCCGACTCCGCCTTGAAATAATTGCCACCAAAAATCTTGGGTGAATGTCATCTACACACTGTTCTTGTGATGGGGTTTCAGGACTGCTCTTTTCATCATCTGAGGATTCATTATAATTGACAACCAATTCTTCAATCTGCACAAACCCTTGGATTATTGGAACAATCCAGAAATCTGCATTGGGATCCTGCGAGACAAGAATATTTCACATTTAATCTGAAGACTGCAGAATTATTTCCAATTACCTTTCTGTGAATAATTTAAGTCCTTCTCCCTTTGGCAGACAAGGAATTGGCTGCAGAATTCTCTTCGGCTGCTATCACTACTGCGCCACATCCACAGGTTACAGCCCACAGTACAACTGCACAAATAATGCATCTCTGCAAGGTGAAGTTCCTCATCATTATAAAGGTTCTTCATCTTAGTGACCTAACTGTTCTCAGGAATGCAACACAAACCCATCACCCATTCCAAACAAAGGCAAGTACCCGGTTTACTCCTTATTGGTGCAAGATACCTATAACGGATAGTTGACCTGCCACACATTCTTGCACATCATCCATTGGGAAATAGTATTTAAATGGATTTTAGTAGTACACCAAGCCAGTAAAATAGACTTCATTAAATACTTGAGCACATATGGGGAGGTGGGGGGGGGGGGGGAGAAAAGAGGGGCGGGTGCTGAACTTTTACCTGGATGAGGAAGCAAAACGGGGAATAGATTTTGTTGCTAGTCATATGCCCCACCAGAGATTCAATTCTATTAGTCAGCAGAATTAAATATTGGGTGAGACGTATAGCAGCCATCTGATGCAACACTGCCCATTTTGCATCCCTGCCCATGTCCACTTTCACCCCGATTGTGTTGGTGGCACAGTCTGTTACCATACTGCACCACAGACTAAGTGAGAGATGCACACTTACGGCAAACTTACTCTTCACAAGCCCAAACTCCATCATCGGAGCTCAGGAAACGGAGAGAAGCAAATATCCAGGCTCAGGATCCATTGTAATTTTCTCTCATCTTAGAATCACAGAAATTTACAACTCAGAAGGTGGCCATTCGGTCCATTGTGTCTATGCCAGCCAAAAAACAGCTAACCAACCTAAATAAAGGCTTGGGCACTTTACGTGCATATCAAAGTACTTTTTAAATGTGATAAAAGTTTCTGCCTTTACCACCCTATCAGAGAGCGAGTTCCTGACCCCCACCACCCTCTGGGTGAAAAAAAAATTCTCAACTCCTCGCTAATCCTTCTACCAATTATTTTAAGCCCAGGCCCCCTGGTTATTGACCTTTCTGTTAAGGGAAATAGGTCCTTCTGATCCACCCTATTTGGGCCCTGCATTATTTTAGGCACCTCAATTAAATCTCCCCTCATTGTTCCAAAAGTAACAACCCGAGCCTATCCAATCTGTCCTCCTAACTAAGATTCTCCATTCCTGGCAATATCCTCAAACTCCTCTGTATCCGCTAATGTGGCCACATCCTTCCTGGAATGCAGTGACCAGAACTGTACGCAGTGCTCTAGCTGTAGCCTAACTAGTGTTGTACACAGTTCAAGCATCATCTCCCTGCTCTTATATTCTATACTTAAGCTAATAAAGTAAAGTATCTTGTATGCCTTAACAAGCTTATCTACCTGTCCAGCCACCCTTTAGGGATCTGTGGACATGGACTCGAAGGCTCTTCTGTTTCTCTACACTTCCCAGTAACCTACCATTTATTGTGCCTTGTTTGCCCTCTCAGAATGCATTACCTCATACCTCTCTGGATTGAATGCCATTTGTCACTTTTCTGTCCACCTGACCAATTCATTGATATCTTCCTCCCCAATCTTCAAGGTCAATTTCTGTACAATCTGCAAACTTCTTAGTCATGCCCGCTACATTTAAGTGCAAATCATTGATTACATACCATGAGCAATAAGGGACCTAGTGCGGAGCCCTTTGGAACCCCACTGGAAACAGCCTTCCAAGTCATAAAAATACCCCTCAACAATTACCCTTTGCTTCTTGCCAGAGTCAATTTTGGATTCAACTTGCCACTTTCCCTCCGATCCCATGGGCTTTCCTTTTCTGAGCAGTCTGCCATGTGAGACCTTGTCAAAAGCCTTGCTAGAATCCACAGATTACGTTAAACATACTAGCCTCAATGACCCTCAACATTTCAAAAAGTAAGTCAGTCAGGCATGGCTTGTCTTAAATCCATCGGATTAATTCTTGCCATTCTAAATTATTATTAATACTGCCCCTCAGAAGTTTTTTCAATAATTTACGATCAAGATTAGGCTAGCTGGCTAATAATTATTCGTCTATCCCTTCCTCCCTTTTTAGATGGTACATTAGTCCTCTTACAACACCTGTAACCAGGAAGGATTGGAAAATGATAGTCTGGGCCTCTGCTATTCCTTCCCTTGCTTCTCTTAACCTGGGATACATTGTATCTGGGCCTGGCAATTTATTTGCTTTCAAAGATGCTGAACCCCTCAGTAATTCTCCTCTCATTATGTTTATCCCATCCAATATTTCACACACCTCCTCCTTAACTACATCTGCATCATCCCCACTTTTAAGGCAAAGTCTTTGGGTGCTGGTTCATAATTCCACCCAGGGGTCTGGAAACACTCCAAATATGATAGCAACCAGATGGATAACAGTGGGGAACCTGTAGAACAGGGCTAGGTAGAAGAAAATACTGGGCGGCACAGTGGTTAGCACCGCAGCCTCACAGCTCCAGTGACCCGGGTTCAATTCTGGGTACTGCCTGCGCGGAGTTTGCAAGTTCTCCCTGTGTCTGTGTGGGTTTTTGCCGGGTGCTCCGGTTTCCTCCCACAGCCAAAGGATTGCAGGTGATAGGTAAATTGGCCATTGTAAATTGCCCCTAGTGTCAGTAGGTGGTAGGGAATATGGGATTAATGTAGGGTTAGTATAAATGGGTGGTTGTTGGTCAGCACAGACTCGGTGGGCTGAAGGGCCTGTTTCAGTGCTGTATCTCTAAATAAATAAATAAAATAAAAATAGCTATTTTCTTCCTAAAAAAGCAATGGAACAAACATTGTAATTAATGCAATTTTCAGTGTGCAATGTAGCATTGACTTGACATTACTCTGCAGTTGCAGACACAAAAGTATTCAAAACACAAATGAGGACCAAACACTCAACAAGCTATGACCTATTTCAGGTCAATTGCTTAATAACTTTTTGAAGTTTTGAAAATGTTTTTGCATATTACAGCAGAAATGTTTTTTCTGTCCTCTATAAACACTAAATGGTATTTTACAATTCAACCAGATTTTCTATTCACCTAAAATAGCAATCCATTATATGCTAAGTAATTAAGAGTCAAGGATTCGCTATAAAGACAAGTATGATTTTCTTTATACGCAAGTCTACCTGCCCCTCTCAAACTTACCTTTTGTGTAATGCATACAATAATCTGGCTAGAATTTATTTTACAACTTGAACAGATCCTCAAAAATATACAGCCAAGTAGATGGGTCGACAAAGTGGGAGGAAGAATCAGACTTATTCAAACAACCAATTTGGAGGTCAGAATATGAAAATAAGGTTATTTCTACTAAAGAGTCTTTCATACTGTATACAGCACATTTTAGGTTTGCACACTGTAATGCTACTGTATGCAGACAAGAGGAGAATCATGAACAGTCCATTGTATCCACTGGCCAGATTATAAAGGCTTTGGTAGAATTTTGCAAACAGGTTTCCCACAACAGGATCACAAAAGTAAAGCTTACAGCTGGGAAGGGAGAGAAGATTATTCAGTAACGATTTAATTTTGGTTATAAAATTAGAAGAGATAGTTGGAGTCATTGTATGTTTGTATGCAAAAGATTGTTTGATTAATACAATGAAGTGCATGCAACAAAGGGGGACTCCAGCGACCAGAAGTTTGATACAAAGAACTACAGGATCCCCTGCTCGTTCGCAGTTTGCTCAATGAAACATCTGCGCTTGACTGACATCAGTCCAGTTCCAAATTAAGTCAGGAGGTACCTCTTTCGCCTTGTTTTTTTTGCTGCCACAGCTCATTCTGAAGGGTGAGCAGCCACAGGTCATGGAACACATTGGTACCAACGAAATGGGTAGAAAAAGGGATGAGGTCCAGCAACAAGAATTTCGGGAGCTAGGTGGCAGATTTAAAAGCAGGTCCTCGAAGGTTCTAATCTCTGGATTACTCCCGGTGCCACGTGCTAATGAGTTTAGAAATAGGAGGATAGAGCAGATGAATGCGTGGCTGAGGAAATGGTGCAGGAGGGGAGGGCTTTAGTTTCCTGGATCACTGGGTCTGTTTCTGGCAAAGGTGGGACCTGTACAAGTTGGACAGGTTGCACCTGAATGGAATGGGCCAAGCATCCTTGCTGGGAGATTTGCTAGTTCTGTTGGGGGGGTTTAAACTAATTTGGCAGGGGGGTGGGATACAGAGTGGAGGTACAGTAAGGAGTAATATAGAACAGAAAGTAAGTCTGCCTGGAAGGCAGAGCAAATATAGACCTGGTAAGGCACAAGGGAAAAATGCAAGGTGGGATTGCATCTATTTCAATGCAAGGAGTCTCACTAGTAAGGCAGATGAATTGACGGCATTGATTAGCACATGGGATGATATTATTGCTATCACAGACACGGTTGAGGGAGGGACAGGACTGGCAGCTCAATATTCCAGGGTATAGAATCCTCAGGCGCGACAGGGGAGGGTGTAAAAGAAGAGGTGGCATTGCACTGTTGATCAAGGAGTCAATTACAGCAGTAAGGAGGGATGATATCTTAGAAGGTTCCTCAAATGAGGCCATTTGCGTAGAACTTAAAACAAAAAGGGGGCAATCACTTGACTAGGTGTCTACTACAGGCCTCCAAACAAACAGTCAGGAAGAGATAGAGGAGCAGATATGTAGGCAAATCTCAGAGGTGTGAAAATAATAGGGTAATAATAGGGGATTTCAACTTTCCCAATATTAACTGGAATAGTCTTAGTGCAAAAGGCTTAAGAGGCAGAATTCTTAAAATGCATACAGGAGAGCTTTTTGAGCCAGTATGTAGAAAGTCCTACAAGGGAAGGGGTGGTACTGGACCTAATCCTAGGGAATGAAGCCAGTCAAGTGGTAGAAGTGTCAGTGGAGGAGCATTTCATGAATAGTGACCATAACTCTAAGATTTAAGGTAGTTTTGGAAAAAGGACAATGATGGACCAGAAATAAAGATACTGAATTGGGTGAAGGCCGATTTCAATATGATAAAACAGGATCTGGCCAAAGTGGACTGGGAGTAGCTACTTGTCGGAAAGTCTACATCAATCAGTGGGAGCCAAAGAGGAAATAGTGAGAGTTCAGAGCGAACATGTACCCGTTAAGGTGAAGGGTAGGACTAACAGGCCCAGGGAACCCGGGATGTCAAGGGATATAGAGGATTGGATCAGAAAAAAAAAAAAGAGGCTTACGGCAGATCCCAAGCGCTGAAAATAGCGGAGGCACTAGAGGAGTATAGAAAGTGTAGGGTGGCACTTAAAGTAATTAGGAGACCGAAGAGGGGACATGAAAAAAAAAGTGTCGGGCAAGATACAGGAAAATCCCAAGGCGGTTTATAATTATATTAAGGGCAAGAAGACAACCAGGGAAAGAGTAGGACACATTAGGGACCAACGTGGCAATCTGTGTGTGGAGCGAGAAGACATAGGTGAGGTTTTAAATGATTACTTTTCATCGGTGTTCACTATGGAGAGAAGGACGATGTAGGTGGAGAGATCAGGGAGGGGGATTGTGATATACCTCAACATATTAGCATTGAAAGGGAGGAAGTATTAGCTGTTTTAGTGGGCTTAAAAGTGGATAAATCCCCAGGCCCAGATGAGATGTATCCCAGGATGTTATGTGAGGCAAGAGAGGAGATAGCAGGGGCTTTGACACAAATTTTCAAATCCTCTCTGCCACAGGAGAGGTACCAGAGGATTGGAGGACAGCGAATGTAGTACCATTATTCAAGAAGGGTAGTAAGGATAAACCAGGTAATTGCAGTCTGGTGAGTCTAATATCAGTCGTTGGGAAAATATTGGAAAAAATTCTGAGGGACAGGATTCATCTCCACTTGGAGAGGCAGGGATTAATCAGGGATAGTCAGCATGGCTTTATCAGGTGGGGGGGGGTGGAGATCGTGCCTAACTAACTTGATTGAATTTTTCGAGGAGGTGACTAGATGTGTAGATGAGGGTAAAGCAGTAGATGTAGTATACATGGATTTCAGTAAGGCTTTTGATAAGGTCCCGCATGGCAGATTGGTTAAGGTGGTAAGAGCCCATGGGATCCAGGGCAATTTGGCAAATTGGATCCAAAATTGGCTTAGTGGCAGGAGGCAGAGGGTAATGGTCGAGGGCTGTTTTTGCGATTGGAAGCCTGTGACCAGTGGTGTACCGCAGGGATCGGTGCTGGGACCCTTGCTGTTTGTAGTGTACATTAATGATTTAGATGGGAATATAGGAGGTATGATCAGCAAGTTCGCAGATGACACAAAAATTGGTGTTGTAAATAGTGAGGAGGAAAGCCTTAGATTACAAAGAGATATAGATGGGCTGGTAAGATGGGCGGAACCATGGCAAATGGAATTTAATCCTGAAAAATGTGAGGTAATGCATTTTGGGAGGACTAACAAGGCAAGGGAATACACAATGGATGGTAGGACCCTGGGAAGTACAGAAAGCCAGAAGGACCTTGGTGTACTTGTCCATAGATCACTGAAGGCAGCAGCAGAAGTAGGTAAGGTGGTTAGGAAGGCATATGGGATACTTGCCTTTATTAGCCGAGGCACAGAATATAAGAGCAGGGAGGTTATGATGGAGCTGTATAAAATGCTAGTTAGGCCACAGCTGGAGTACTGTGTACAGTTCTGGACACCACACTATAGGAAGGATGTGATTGCACTGGAGAGGGTGCAGAGGAAAATCACCAGGATGTTGCCTGGGCTGGAGCATTTCAGCTATGAAGAGAGACTGAAAAGGCGAAGGATGTTTTCCTTGGAGCAGAGAAGGCTGAGGGGGGACATGATTGAGGTGTACAAGATTATGAGGGGCATTGATAGGTTAGTTAAGAAGAAACTTTTTCCCTTAGCGGAAGGGTCAAGAACCAGGGGCATAGATTTAGGATAAGGGGCAGGTGGTTTAGGGGAGATTTGAGGAAACATTTTTTCACCCAGAGGGTGGATGGAATCTGGAAGAGGTGGTGGAGGCAGGAATCCTAACATTTAAGTAGTATTTAGATGAGCACGTGAAATGCCATAGCATACAGGGCTACGGGCCAAGTGCAGGAATATGGGATAAGAATAGTTGGGTGCTGTACGGCCGGCACAGACACAATGGGCCGAAGGGCCCGTTTCTGTGCTGTATAACTCTGACTATGACTCAGTTGGTAGCACTCTTGTCTATGGGTCAGAAAGTTGTGGGTTCAAGTTCCACTCCAGAGACTTGAGCACAAAAATCTAAGTTGACACTGCAGTGCAGTACCAAGGGAGTGCTGCACTGTCAAGGTTCCATCTTTCAGATGAAACGTTAAATCGAGGCTCCATCTGCTCTCTCAGGTGGACACAAAAGATCCCATGGCACAATTTCATAGAGCAGGGGAGTTAACCTCAGTATCCTGGCCAATATTTACCCCTCAATCAGCATCATTAAAACAGTATCTGGTCATCTATCACATTGCTGTTTGTAAATTGAATACTGTGTTTCCAACGTTTACTGCAGTGACTAAACTTCAAAGTTGGTTGTAAAGTACTTGGAGATGGCCTCAGGTCATGAAAGGTGTTACAGAAACAGCTTTTTCTTTAACATTTACTAAATTTAACTCATTATGTAACTCTCAAATTAAACAGGTGAAAGATAAAGGTCATGTGTTGCATTAAATTTCTTTTTGAATAAAAAAAGTGTTTTGAATAAAATCGGAGTACCATTGAAATACAGGAGGCTGTAGTGATGCCAAGCTAAAACGCCATCGAGCTCTCAAGGTATAATCCATTTTTGAAAGTTACTATAGCAACACAGAACTCTCTAGTTAATAAAAGCAGCCCTGAACCTCTTGTAGAATTGTGACACAAATCAAAGTTAACACTGAACAGTTGTGCAAAATCTTTAATTTAGCAGAGAAGCAGGTCACTGCTGCATGAACAGAAGGAAAGCAAATGGATTCTAATTGAATTCTACCCCACTGTGCTACAAATCCAACCAAATTGGTCTTTAAATTAACAAGTGGTGTCCTTGGTAACCATCCACAACAAAAATCAAACATGTCCCCCAAATCAAACAAACTGAAGAGGAGTTAATTGTGATATGGTTGAGGGTTGAGCAATAAAAGGAATGAAACATTACATCTTATTGAGACTCAATCAGATTATGTAGTTTATACAAAAAGGCCTCTACTTACAGAAAAAGTCAAAAGTTTGAAACAAGAATATATAGTTTCAAAAGGTTAAGTGGTGATTTGATCAACATTTAAGATATTAAAGGGAACAGATAGGGTAGATACAGAAATTATTCCGCTAGCTGGGGAGTGCAGGACTAGGGGGGCACAGTCTGAGAATCAGAGCCAGGCTTTTCATGAATGAAATTAGGAAACGGAAACACTTCTACAGACAAAGGTTGGCAGAAGTTTGGAACTCTTAGGCAAATGGCAATTGATGTCAGATAAATTGCCAATGTTCAATCTGAGATTGACAGATTTTTGATAACCAAAGATATCAAGGGGTATTGGGCACAGCTGGGTATATGAAGATGGGTTGCCAATCAGCCATAATCTCACCGAATAGGGAAACAAGATTGAGGAACTAAATAGCCTACTCCTGTTGCTAAGTTCCCAGTTAGCAGATGACGAATTTACTTATCGTCAAACAAATACCAGCACTGCCCTGACCACGATGTGTTGAAGACACATTTCTATAAATCAATACCCCAATAGTTCACTTGGTTATTAAAACAAACTACATAGACCATCAGAATGTGCATCTACAGCTTAAAAGCCAGGTCCAAGCAACTAGCTAGTTTACTTCCATATTCCATTGCCTTGCCACAGATTTAACATCCAGTGTTGCACTTCTATGAGCTTTTAGTAAATGAAACCTCATCCTTCAACCTTGATTTATCAGAAATTAAATTTGAATTTAGTCACGTGAATAAGACGAAGGCTTCTACATGTTGGGCTAATTATCGCAGACACCAGAGGATCTACTACATATCAGAATGTCATTAGTGTTTACCCCAAGGTACAGGTTAGACCTAGCTCAGGCTATTTAAAACCTAACCCGAGGATAACAGTGACATAGACGGTGCTGGATATTGAGCACATATACACCCATACAAACTAATGGTGTTGTTTCAAAATAACCAGTATAGCTACTTACATTTACTTTGATCAGGTCATTAATCATGTGCTTATTCCAAAAAAACCTATCATCGACCTATGGAAAAGGAGAGATATGAGCATGTAGCAACATTACTGTAGTTATCAGTTATAGCTCAGTATACCTCATTTTGATATCAGATCCTCTTTTTCCAGTGTTCTATCTGAACAGTCATGTTGCAAGACTCTACAATTGAAGCCATTTGCATCCATGCTCCCTAACACAGTAATTACTATACAAGATGTTCTAGTACACCTAAGTAACGAGTACAAATACAATAACTCGGACTTAAATAGCACCTTTAACTTGAGAAAATATCCTGAGGCACTTAAGAGGTGCAATGAAAGTAAAGATACTGAGCCAGATATTGGGAAGTGCAATCAAAGAGGTAGCTTCTACAATGGATCTTAAAGCAAGAGAAGGAAGTGGAAAGAGGGGTTTTAGGAAGGGAATGCCAGAGCATAGGATCCAGGCAGCTGAAAGCATACCCAGCACTTGTGGCTGAAAGGGGGCTACATCGGAATGTGCAGACGGAACAGCGATGAGGGAGTTGGGTACAGCAGCAGGCAAGAAATCAAAATCAAACCAACAAATGGGTTATAGATTTTTTTTTCCAGATACTTGCCTTTTATCCTCCCTACTCCACTTCAGCCTAAAAAGGAAGGACATAGATTTCTACAGTACTGTGGAAGGTCCTCACAAATTAAGAGGCAGTCAGTTTTTTCTTTGTTGGACTGCCTTCTTTCTGCATGACCTAGCTGTAAGAACCAGCAGGCAGACTGGAGTGACAAGAAACCTTGGGGCTCGTGTTAAAACCTCTCAAGTTACCAGGCCACTCGTCACTGTTGAATTAAATTTTGATGGTGTTATCAGAAATGGACAGGACACCGGAGAGAACAAATACTGCAGTCTCAGATGATGGGCTACAGGTTGGGTGCATATGATGAGCCTCTCTAACCAACACAGCGGAGCAGTTAATATACAAGAAAATCTTACCCTTTGCCACACTGATTCTCCTTTCTTCTCAGAGGCACTAAGTCTCTGCACTGAATTTGTAAGGTCATATGTCAGGCTATAATAAAATGAATCTGAATCCATGAACATCTTGATTAGTTCCTCCAACAACCTTCGTTCCAAACGCTCCTTTTCCTTGTGTTCCTTGGCCTGCAAAACATGCAAACACAAACCACTCGATGTGAAAATAATGTACAGGAAATGAGCAGCTGTTCCATCAAGCATGCACAATGCCATCATGACACAACCTTCGCACACTATGGTGTCCATCCAAACCCCCCACCCCACCCTGGGTGTGTATTCGAGTGGCCTTCCTTATGCACAAAGGCTGCTTCTCTATTTTCCAGTGTACGATTCCTGATATCGATCTGTTTTCATTGAAGTAATTCAGTTGCTTATTAATGCACTTCAAATAAAGGAACATATTGCCGGGGTGCAGTGGGGGGGTGGGGCATGTGGAAAGGAGGGGGAAGCACAACATTTTCTATTAAGATACAATATCACCTCAGGTTTGTTTCATACTTTCAGACCAGTATGTTCTGGCCTCCACTGTTGCTACGACAATAAACATCTGAAAATTATGCACTTAAACCCACAAACAGAAAATGCACCATATGTCTGTAAATAAAACTCAAATCTTTGCCAATGGCGACAGAAGTTTTTAGGTTTTCACCACATCTCGCTCATGCTCAGAGCGCAGGACCACTCCCTTGACCCCCACAAATCAACGCATGATCCTACACACAGAATCTCCAATATTGTAGTCCAAGGTTGAACAGAGAAGTTTGTTCCTGCATTTGATTTATTGGAGTGATGATTCTATTGCGATCGACTACACTTTGCACAGCGGAAAAATAAACATGAGGTCGGGTTACGGCTACAGGTTTATTAAAAAGTTACAGATGAGCAGCAGCAAAATAAACAGAGCAGCTTGGATTATTTTTAATTGAAAATTTAATTCACACTTCCTCCTCAGGAATAAAAACAAGAGATTTGTCATTTCACTAGCTTTGCTGATGTACATGAAACGTGGACAGGCATCCATATGGCAACTCTTGCACGTGGAGTTGGAGATGGAGCTCAGACCTCAACAAGACCATCACACATAAGCTGCAGAACAGCCATTCAAAATGAACCAATTCGCTGAGGGACAACAGCCCAAGCTGCATCTCTGCTTGCAGATGAAGGGCTCTATGAAAGCACAACCCAGACACCCTGTGGGACCAAGATAAACCAGTGTCTTCAGTTCAACTCTTGCATTTACTCCCATTAAGTGAATCACGTATATTTATATACGCCTTTCAGACTTTGCAAAAGGTGGCGCAGAGAACCAAGCATACGGCTTACTGGTGCCTCACGCCTTTCTAAATCAGAAAATTTAAATTGGCCAGGCTGGATCCTTCCTAAGGTTAGATTAATCTGCCAAATTTTTATCGCGAATGAATAATTAGCATACTTTCAGAACACAAGTAGTTGTGGTACGTGGCATTTGAGTTGTGATGTATCCATTCTTAACAAGTTTGCCCTCAAAATATATTTGCATAACAAGTCCCTCAGTATCTGGAAGATCCTAGAGCAAGACAAATTTAGGGGCCAGCTCTCAAAATGAAAAGAAACTTTGATTTGATGTACAATGAAACTCCCCATTTGTCAGTGACATCAGTCCCTGTTTTCTTATGGAAAGCACAAAGTCATTATTTACTATTAGAGTTTAACCAATGAACTCACATGCTTTCCTTCCATGGGCACATAGGAAACCACAATTCCAAAATGGTGGTTAGCTTGCAGTTAGATTAAGCAGAGGAAATGTATCCTTCCAGAAGGTTAGGTTAGGTTAGCTGCTTTTCCAAGACAACTCAGGCCAGACTAGCTCCCCAGTACCACCTCGAAATAACCCTTTTTCCCCCATCATGTAAACATTGTGTAAATTTACTAAGAAACCAGCACAGAAATACAAGTTTCAGTCAAATATTTGATGGACTGTGTTCCTTTTGTACAAGGTTAGATCAGACTTCTACAGAACAGTTATATCTTATAAATCTAATAAAGTTTATACTTCTTGCCCTTCCCTCTTGAAGTCTCTACATCACATCTTGTTTAATGGAGCAGGAAGTCAATTGGCTGATGGTCTCCGTCAATGGTGCCCAATAAATTGACATTCCACCTCATCCTCAGTTCCTGGTGCTCTCTGTATCCATCCCTTCATCCATCTAGTGATGGGGCCTTCCATTACCACGCACCAGTTCTCCAGCATTTCTCCACACTCACCCTGAGCCCATCGCCAGTTTTAAACTTCAAGCTCCAATTCTGCGGCTCATGCGAAAATTGTAACTTTGAAAAGCAGATTAGGATATTTTTCCATGTTAAAAGTGCAACACAAAGGCAAAAATAGTTGTTGTAGTAGCATTTATTTTATTTATTATTTAGAGATACAGCACTGAAACAGGCCCTTCGGCCAGAGTCTGTGCTGACCATCAACCCCCATTTATATTAATCCTACATTAATCTCACATTCCTACCACATCCCCACCTTCCCTCACTTCCCCTACCATCTACCTATACTAGGGGCAATTTACAATGGCCAATTTACCTATCAACCTCCAAGTCTTGGGCTGTGGGAGGAAACTGGAGCACCCGGCGAAAACCCACGCAGTCACAGGGAGAACTTACAAACTCCGCACAGGCAGTACCCAGAATCGAACCCGGGTCGCTGGAGCTGTAAGGCTGCAGTGCTAACCACTGTGCCGCCCAATAGTACAATATTCAACCATAAGTAGCTCACAGTTTCTCTCCTTTCTTGTGCTCAGCGTCCTTCAACATATCGGCTGAAGTCAACAACTCGCATGGAAAATTGCTGACAAAAATCACAACTCACCATTGTGCAGCGCAACAGATTGAGGTGTGTTACATCAGTCACACAACTGGATTTATAACATTTTAAGCATACATTCATGTTAGGTCCTGCAGTACAACTTGGATATACGTCCAAGGGCGGTTTATTTAGTGGCTAGTTAGAACATTGGAAAACTCACTTCTCAACCATATTGTCAGAAGTCTATCACTGAAGTTTTATTTCTCCAGAGGTCACTGGTTCATACTTCAATAGCAAACAAAAATGTATTAACCATCAAAATAAGAAATCAGTGCTGAGAAACTTGACGCTTTTATATACAGCATCAGCAACAAGCACTCCCAATAAAGCGAGATGCAATCTAAAGCTTCTTCTACTCTGCTCTGTAATGGGTCTTGACCACCCCCCCCACCCCACAAGATTATCCCTACTGTGTTAGTGAGGGATTTCTATTTCCACATCAGTCATCCTTATTGCTAGAGTAAGACTGCCAGTTGTGTGATGTGAACTCTCACCATTAACCAGGTTAACACTGCCCAAAACTCATTTCACTTAGAACAAGTCAAGAAATTTTCTCCCATCACAGATGGATTTGAAGTGACTCCCATATTTAAAAAAAACAATGTTAAACCACTACATATGTTGGCGCCTGTAAATAGCTTAAAAGTTCTTTTTTGCAAAAAAAAAACCTCAAAACCTACCATATAAGTGATAAGGTTAGTAGTACTAAAGTGTTTTTTTTTAATTAGTGTAATTTATTAAGGACTTTAGATAGTAGTGGGTAGTTTGGAGTAGAAGGCGGCCACTAGTGTAATTAGTATTTTTTAACTAAAGGGAGCAACTAAGTAATCTAAGGTAAGTCATGGCACAAAAGTTCACACCTATGATATGCTCCTCCTGCACTATGTAGGAAAGCAGGGACGCTTCCAGTGACCGACGACAATGTGTGCAGGAAGTGCATCCATCTGCAGCTACTGGCTGCCCGCATTACAGAGCTGGAGTTACGGGTGGATTCACTGTGGAGCATCCACGACGCGGAGATCGTCGTGGATAGCATGTTTAGCGAGGTGGTCACACCGCAGGCAAATGCTGCAAAGGGAGAAAGGGAACGGGTGACCACCAGGCAGAGTAGAGGAAGGCAGGTAGTGCAGCAGGCCCCTGTGGCTATCCCCCTCTCTAACAGATATACCGCTTTGGATATTGTTGGGGGGAGATGGCTCAGGGTAAAGCAGCAACAGCCAAGTTCATGGCACCAGGGGTGGCTCAGCTGCACAGGAGGGATGGAAAAAGTGTGGCAGGGCTATAGCAATAGGAGATTCTGTCGTAAGGGGTACAGATAGGCCTTTCTGTGGCCGCAAACGCGACTCCAGAATGGTATGTTGCCTCCCTGGTGCTAGGGTCAAGGATGTCATGGAGCAGCTACAGGACATTCTGAAGGGGGAGGGTGAACAGTCAGAGGTCATGGTACACATTGGTACCAATGACATAGGTAGAAAGAGGTATGAGGTCCTGCAACAAGAGCTTAGGGAGCAGATTAAAAAGCAGGACCGCAAAGGTTGTAATCTCTGGATTACTCCCAGTGCCACGTGCTAGTGAGTATAGGAATAGGAGAATAGAGCAAATGAATGCGTGAAGAGATGGTGCAGGAGTGAGGGCTTTAGTTTCCTGGATCACTGGGTCTGTTTCTGGTGAAGGTGGGACCTGTACAAGTTGGACAGGTTGCGCCTGAACCAGAACAGGACCAACATCCTTGCTGGGAGGTTTGATAGTGCTGTTTGGGGGTGGGGGGGGGGGTTAAAACTAATTTGGCAGGGAGTGGAATACAGATTGGAGGTACAGTAAGGGGTGATGCATAGTCAAATATAGAAGAGAAACTGAGTCAATCTGGAAGGCAGAGCAAATATAGACCTATTAAAGGCACAAGCAAACAATGCAAGGCTGGATTGCATCTATTTTAATGCAAGGAATCTTGCATAGTAAGGCAGATGAATTGAGGGCATTGATTAGCACATGGGAATATGATATTATTGCCATCACTGAGACATGGTTGAGGGAAGGGCAGGACTGGCAGCTCAATATTCCAGGGTATAGAATCTTCAGCCGTTACAAGGGAGGGTGTAAAAGAGGTGGCATTGCACTGTTGATCAAGGAGTCAATTACTGCGGTAAGGAGGGATGATATCTTAGAAGGTTCCTCAAATGAGGCCATATGGGTGGAACTTAACAAAAAGGGGGCAGTCACTTGGCTAGGTGTCTACTACAGGCCTCCAAACAGTCAGGGAGAGAGAGAGGAGCAGCTATGTAGGCAAATCTCAGGTGTAAAAATAATAGGGCAATTATAGTATGGGATTTCAACTCCCCCAATATTAACTGTCTTAGTGCAAAAGGCTTAAAGGGGCAAAATTCTTAAAGTGCATACAGGACAGCTTTTTGAGTCAGCATGTAGAGATCCCTATAAAAGAGAAGGGGCGATACTGGACCCAATCTTAGGGAATGAAGACGGACAAATGGTAGAAGTATCATGGGGAGCATTTTGGGGATAGTGACCATAACTCTAAGATTTAAGGTAGTTATGGAAAAGGACAAAGAGGGAGCGGAAATAAAAGTACTGAATTGGGGTAAGGCAGATTTCAATATGATAAAACAGGATCTGGCCAAAGTGGACTGGGAGCAGCTACTTGCAGGAAAGTCAACATCAGACCAGTGGGAGTTATTCAAAAAGGAAACAGTGAGAGTTCAGAGCCAACATGTTCCCATTAAGGTGAAGGGTAGGATCAACAAGTCCAGGGAACCCTGGATGTCAAGAGATATAGAGGATTGGATAAGGGGGGGAAAAAAAAAGGAGGCTGATGGCAGATTCAAAGCACTGAAAATAGCAGAGGCCCTAGAGTGTAGAAAGTGTAGGGGGGGTACTTAAAGTAATTAGGAGAGCGAAGAGGGGACATGAAAAAACACTGGCGGGCAAGATAAAGGAAAATCCCAAGGCATTTTATAAGTATATTATGGGCAACAGGATAACCAGGGAAAGAGTAGGGCCCATTAGGGACCAAAATGGCAATGTGTATGTGGAGCTGGAGGACATAGGTGAGGTTTTAAATGATCTGTGTTCACTATGGAGAAGGACAATGTAGGTGTAGAGATCAGGGAGGGGGATTGTGATATACTTGAACAAATTAAGGGAGGAAGTATTAGCTGCTTTAGTGGGCTTAAAATTGGATAAATCCCCAGGCCCAGATGAGATGTATCCCAGGCTATGTCAGGCAAGGGAGGAGATAGCAGGGACTCGGACACAAATTTGCAAATCCTCTCTGGCCACAGGAGAAGTACCAGAGAACTGGAGGAGAGTGAATATGGTACCATTATTCAAGAAGGGTAGCAGGGATAAAGCAGGTAATTACAGGCCAGTGAGTCTATCAGTGGTAGGGAAACTACTGGAAAAAAATTCTGAGGGACAGGATTAATCTCCACTTGGGGAGGCAGGGATTAATCAGGGATGGTCAATATGGCTTTGTCAGGGGGAGATCGTGTCTAACGAACTTGATTGAATTTTTTGAGGAGGTGACTAGAGGTGTGGATGAGGGTAAGGCAGTTGATGTAGTCCACATGGACTCCAGTAAGGCTTTTGATAAGGTCCCGCATGGGAGATTGGTTAAGAAGGTAACAACCCATGGGATACAGGGCAATTTGGCAAATTGGATCCAAAATTGGCTTAGTGGCAGGAGGCAGAGGGTGATGGTCGAGGGTTATTATTGCGAGTGGAAGCCTGTGACCAGTGGTGTACCGCAGGGATCAGTGCTGGGACCCTTGCTGTTTGTAGTGTACATTAATGATTTAGATGTGAATGTAGGAGGTATGATCAGTAAGTTCGCAAATGACATGAAAATTGGCGGTGTCCTAAAGTGAGGAGGAAAGCCTGAGATTACAGAACGATATAGATGGGCTGGTAAGATGGGCAGAGCAGTGGTAAATGGAATTTAATCCTGAGAAGTGTGAGGTGATGCATTTTTGGAGGACTAACAAGGAAAGGGAATATAGAATGGATGATAGGACTCTAGGAAGTATAGAGGATCAGAGGGACCTTGGTGTACTTGTCCATACATCACTGAAGGCAGGACAGGTAAATAAGGTGTTTAGGAAGGCATCTGGGATACTTGCCTTTAGGCATAACAGCAGGGAGGTTATGATGGAGCTGTATAAAACGCTAGTTAGGCCACAGCTGGTAGGCTGTGTACAGTTCTGGTTAGCGCACTATAGGAAGGATGTGATTGCACTGGAGAGGGTGCAGAGCAGAATCGCCAGGATGTTGCCTGGGCTGCAGTATTTCAGCTATGAAGAGAGAATGGATAGGCTAGGGTTGTTTTCCTTAGAACAGAGAAGGCTGAGGGGGACATGATTGAGGTATACAAAATTATGATTGGTATTGATAGGATAAATAGGAAGATAGATTTCCCCCTTGGTGGAGGGGTCAATAACCAGGGGCATAGATTTAAGGTAAGGGGCAGGAGGTTTAGGGGGAATTTGAGGAAAAAATTTTTCACCCAGAAGGTGGTTGGAATCTGGAACGCACTGCCTGAAGGGGTGGTAGAGGCAGGAACCCTCACAACATTGAAGTAGTATTTAGATGAGCACTTGAAACGCCATAGCATACAAGGATACGGGCCAAGTGCTGGAAAATGGGATTAGAATAGATAGGTGCTTGATGGCTGGCACAGACATGATGGGTCAAAGGGACAGTTTCTGTGCTGTATAACACTGACTTTAATACCTTGCCTATTTTCCTCCTCACCTTTTTCTTCAACAATTTTCTCACCTTCCCTTCGCCTGAAGAGACAGACTTCTTGCTGGGTGTCATGATCCTGTTTTTTTTTTTCTCCTCGGGAAATACGCAGTGTGTCTTTAAGGCTGTAAGAGATCAGTACTTCAAGGCAGCCAGCTTCAGAAGTTACCAAATGAAGGTGCATCTTGGTTGCCTGGATACAACCATCGATAGGGACAACAGGATATTCAGTGTTGCCATTTAACTTTGAAAACTGGCTTTGGAGAGACAGTTGACACAGCTGAGACACACCTGAAAGGAGTGCTCTCAGACCATTTAAATTGAATTGAGAGAATATAGTCTGTTTATTTATTATTCTCTTTCAAAATTCTAAAAAAAAAGTCAAGCCAGATTCATTCTTTTGAAAGTGGTAGCAAATTGTTGATCTGCTGTGTTCATCGTTGGAAAAAGAGTAATATTTCAACTGCTGAACTGGGCTAATGAATCTCCTATTGTTCAAGAACTTGTTTTTCCCACCCCATTGGACAACTGCGAAGACTTCAAGCAACTTTGGACTGTGTCTACATTGAAGATTCCGCTTCCTAAGGAACATAAAATCAAGACTGTTATTTCTCTGCTTCGGGCAGCTAATTAAACACCAAATTACCGATAGTTTGGGTATATTTATGTGGATGCAGGAGTTAGATTCTGTAAATACGTTATAAGATATTTAGATATTGGTTTATCTTCGTGTTTAAGATTTTAGGATTTGTTTTAATAAACAGTTCATTTGTTGATATCTAAAGATACCTGGTTTGGTTCACCTCATTCCGGGGTTACTAGATTGGTTCAATTCAGCTGCAACTTTCTTCGATTTGGAACGCTTTAAGGTATGTATGATGTGACCTGTGGGGCGACGGGACTGAATTGTTTACAGTGCGATGTATATTAATTGGGGGCTTTGTCTTGAGCGGTCATACCATACCACTGGGGCACAGCTCCAGTTGTTTCATTCAACCTCTGATGCTTTGCCTCAGTTAATACTATTCACATGTGAGGCTTTGTAGTCAAGCATGGGCAGGCTTTTCAACTGCAAGGGAATTTTAGTAGAATCTCATCTGGTTCTCATCAGATTGTGTTGTGAAAGTGATTATATTTTTCACTAAAAACATACTTTTTTTTTTAAAAAGGAATTTATAGTTAGATTGAATAAATGTTGGACCAGTTTTTGTCTTAATGGAAGCCGCCAAGGGGACACTGAAGGAACTGTTGACGACAATTTTACTGGTCGTCACATGACTCAAGTTAAAGCTAGAACAGAAACCCTGGTAATGGGCAGAGAAGTGACAAGCATTCCCTTGATTCGACAAGCCCAGTAGCAGCAGAGCGCCTGGGATGGGCAGAAAAATGACAAGCTTTTTGATTGTGTGTCAATGTGTATATTTTACCTTAAGGAGTAAGATAAAGTCAAGTTTGCTACAGAAGGAGAGAATTCCAAGGAAGAGATGACCACAACCCAGCTTAGTTTTCCAGCAAAACTCTAAAGACCCTGAGAAGTCCACTGTATCAATTCATTTTGCTTCCTGTATTTGAAGAAAGCCTGCTAAAATAATTCTCAACGGCACCTGAAAAGAACTGTTCTAAAGATCCTCGTGACCTGTCTACGTGTACTCGGAATGCCAGTTTTGGAACATCTCATCTGCTGTTTTCTTCAACCCTAGTGCTTTTTGTCTGCAACAGAGCTCTGATCCAAAATTCCTTTTTATTTTTTCAGTTAATCGGTATAAAATATATATATATATATATGAATGAATCTGTGTGTGCGCGCGAGTGTGAGATGCCAAGGTAAAAAGGGTCATTAAAATTTCATGTTGGGACTTCAAAAGTTTTAATCTGTCTTTATGTTTTAATTCATTACTAGTTAAGTCTTATTTTATAATGAACTGATAATTTTGTTGTTCATTAAAAGAAACCTGGCCAGTGTGTTCTATTCTGGGAAAAACAGTGTATTCAATTGTTTTGCTAAGTGGGGAATTTTAAATATATGTGACCTGTGGAGAAGTGGGACTGAATTAACAGTGCACTCCTCCCACCTCAGATGTAATAATATTCACACTTCCTCCACCAGAAGGGGATTCTGCTTGAATTATGACCTCAATCGGAATTGAGGCCAATTCTAACTTCCCTAATCTACCCTGGCTGAGGCCAACATAAACCTGAAGCTGAACCTGGGACTTCCCTGATCTGTATGGTTCAACTATTCGCCGACCAGTCAGCAAGGTCAGGTATTTTACCCTCGGGAAGAGAAGGAACAGCATGAAGCCTGTCCCTGAAAGCATTAAATGGCAACAGAGAAGCGAGAGTTCAATAGAAGAGGTATTAAGGGGAGCAAGGGCATAGAATGTACTTTGGATGGGGATTTCCACTACCAAGAATGCCTCAGTAGCACCACTACTGATCAGGCTGGCTCAGACCTGAAGGACATATCTGCAACAGGTGGTGAGTGAACCATGAGGGGAATAAACGTGCTTGAACTCAGCCTCAATCTACCTGTTGCAAATACATCTGTCCTTGACAGTATCGGTACGAGCGACCAACGCACAGCATTCTGGAGATAAAATCCCATCTTCAACATGTTTTGTGGCAGTACCACCATGCTAAATGGGATAGATTCAGAACAGAACTAACAGCACAAAACTGGGCATTCATGAAGCAATCTGGGCCATCAGCAGCAGAATTGCATTCAATCACAATCTGTAACCGCATCACCCAGCACAGTGGCGCAGTGGTTAGCACCGCAGCCTCACAGCTCCAGCGACCCGGGTACTGCCTGTGTGGAGTTTGCAAGTTCTCCCTGTGTCTGCGTGGGTTTCCTCCGGGTACTCCGGTTTCCTCCCACATGCCAAAGACTTGCAGGTTGATAGGTAAATTGGCCATTATAAATTGCCCCGAGTATCGGTGGTGGGGAAATATAGGGACAGGTGGGGATGTGGTAGGAACATGGAATTAATGTAGGATTAGTATAAATGGGTGGTTGATGGTCGGCACAGACTCGGTGGGCCGAAGGGCCTGTTTCAGTGCTATATCTCTAAACTAAACTAATCCCTCACTCTATCATTGCCGGAGATCAACCCTGCTTCAATGAGATTTGCAGGAGAGCATGCCAGCAGCAGCACCAGCCATTCCTAAAAATTCGGTACTGACCTGGGTGAAACTACAACACAGGACTACGAATATGAACGGAAGCAACATGCTGTAAGCAGTGCTATGCAATCCTACAACCAAAAGATCAGATCAAAGCTCTACAGTCCTGCCAGATCTAGGTCATGAATGGTGGTGGACATGTACACTAACTGGGGGGGGGGGGGGGGGGGGGCAGCTCCACAAATATCCCCCATCCTCCATGATAGAGGAGCCCAGCAGATCAGTGCAGAAGACAAGGCTGAAACACTTGCAACCATCTTCAGCCAGAAGTGCCAAATGATTGATGCATCTCAGCATCCTCCAGAGGTCCTCAGCATCACAAATACCAGTCTTCAGCCAGTTCAATTCACTCCACATGATATTGCGAAATGGCTGAAACAACTGGATACAGCAAAGGCTCTGGGCCTTGACAACATCCCGGCTGTAGTACTGAAGACTTGTGACCCAGAACCAGTCGTGCCTCTCATCAAGTTCCAGAACAGCTATAACATTGGCCAAGGAAGAAGAAATTTACCCAGCTATGTCCTGTCCACTAAAAGCAACATAAAGCCAATCGGGCTAGTTACCACCCCAATCGTTTGCTCTCAAACAGCCAAGTTAAGTTGTCGTTGAGTGCTATCAAGTGGCACTTACTCACCAATAACCTGCTCACTGATGCTCAGTTTAGGATTGACCAGGACCACATGGCTCCAGAGCTCATTACAGTTTAGGTTCAAACATGGACAAGAGCCGAATTCCAGAGGTGAAGTGAAAAAGACTGCCCTCACTGCCAAGGTAGCATTTGACTGTGCAATGTCAAGGAGCTCTTGTGAAATTGAAGTCAATGGAAATCAGGGGAAAACTCTCCACTAACTGATGGTTGCGGTTGTTGAAGGGCAATCATTTCAGCCCCAGGACATCGCTGCAGGAGTTTTTCACAGTCATGTCCTAGTCCCAGCTATCTTCAGCTGCTTCATCAATGACCTCTACTCCATCATAATGTCAGAAGTGAGGATATTGTTGGTGACTGCAGTGTTCCATTCCATTCATAACTCCTCAGATACTGAAGCAGTCGTGCCCACATGAAGCAAGATCTGATCAGCCCAAGCCTGACTGTTGACAAGTGGCAAATAACATCCATGCCAAACAAGTGCAAGGCAATGACGATCTCTAACGAAAGAGAATCTAACCATCTCTGCTTGACATTCAACAGCATTACCATCGCTGAATCACCCAACATCGTGGGGGTTACTATTGACCAAAAACTTAACTAGACCAGCCATCTAAATACTGTGGCAAAATGAACAGGTCAGAGACTGGGAACTCTGCAGCGAGTAACTCACCTGACGCCCCAAAGCCTGCCCACCATCTACAAGGCACAAATCAAGAAAGCGATGGAATATTTTCCACTTGCCTGGATGAGTGCAGCTCCAACATATAAGCTCAACTCCATCCAGGACAAAAAGTCATCCGCTGGATCAGCATCCCACTCACCACCTTAAACATTCACTCTCTCCATCATCGTCACAAAGTGGCGGTCGTGTGTACCATCAACAAGATGCACTGCAGCAACTCGCCTAGGCTCCTTAGGCAACACCTTCGAGATGGTGGAGGTCATTGGTTTGGAAGAACAAGGGTAGCAGGCACATGGGAACACCACCACCTGCAAGTTTCCCTCCAAGTCACTCACCATCCTGACATTGGAACTAAATTGTTTTTCTTTCATGGTCACTGGGTCAAAACCCTGGAACTCCCTCCCTAACATTGTGGGTGTACCTACACTAAGGACTGCAGCAGTTCAAGAAAGCAGCTCACCACCACCTTCTCAAAAGCAATTGGGGATGGGCAATAAATGCTGGCTTTGCCAGTAACACACATCCCATGAATAAAAATAATACATGGTAAAAGAGATTTTTAAAAAAGTAATACTATTATTGGATTAAGCAACAGGTCAAGGATTAGTTGATGTCATGGACATAAAGCACTATGTCCACCCATTCATACACCAGGTTTACCTATAACATCTGATTGATATCCTGGGCAGTGATGTCTATCTGTAACAATAAGTTGCTAAAATAACCAAAATAAATGAGCACATTACATTTAAGCAAATGATTTAATTAAAACACAATAACTAACTTACAAATATCTGCAAATTAAATACCATTAACTCATTTAAGACCCTCTCTCAAACACACCTACAAGTTATCTAGTATCGTTATCCAATAAACCAATGAACTACAAAAACTTGCATTTATCCAGTGTATTTAATGTAGAAAGGCACTTTGTAGAGCCATAACCAAGTAAAAAATGAAAACCGAGCCAAAGGAATACATAAGTTTTATACTGGCCTGGTTTTAATAGATTCCTATTTCCTAGCACATTGGGGAAACTCCTCTTTATTATTTTGCTTAATCCAGCTCTTTTATCCTAATCTTTGCTATGGGTGTTTATGGTATCGGAGTTTGGTAGATGTACAAATATGTGGGTGAACGGAGTCAAATTTAGCAGTTAAGTAGCAGGAACCAGCGCCCAGAATCTACATCAACCTTTTGACCATCAGTACTCATGCCTACCACACTGTCAACCTTGAACACTTACAATATCTGTCAGTCAAGCTGGGTCATGGGCAAGGAATCAAAGTGTGTCAATCTCCCAAATTTACTTCTAAATTGCACGGCCTGCCTGCTTATGTAGTGACAGCAAAAGGGAAGGGTCATGCACAAACTGTGGCAGTTTTGCCAGTCTGTAGAGTATCGGCATCACTACATTGCACCATTATGGACAAAATAGTTACATTCATGTGAGATGATACCATGGTGCAACACTTGACGTTACAATTTGCCACTGGCTGCAATTACTTACCAGAGTGATACCAGCAGCAGCCAGAAAGACTCAGTACAAAAAGGTCTTGTTCACTGCCAGCCTGAAAATTACATTGATGTGGCCACTGACCACAGGGATTCAATGATGGGAGAGTCAGTGGCGCAAGAATCTAACTGCGTCTTGTACATCAAACTATCTTAGAGATAAAGTCATATAATTTCTAAGTAAAGTTTACTTGTATAACTTGGGGTTAGTAAATGGTAAGTATTTTTTATTTTACTTGGTATTTGGGGAATGGTCATGCGTTTCGAAGAAGCTCATTCAGTTGCCAGAGCTCATTTCCATACATTTCCATCACAAGACCCTGCTGACTGCCCGAGGCTCCTTTCTTGTTTCTAAGAATAGAATGCACCAGTGCTCCATTTCAAAACCTCAGCCAGCACACTTACAGTAATGATTCACTGTAGTTCCTTCCCCCCGTGTCTGTTAACTAAAAATGGAATTTTTCCCCCTTTATCAAGCCTACTTGGCAAGCGACCCAACATTATCCAATGTTTTCAATGAATTCCTGTTTCTTCAAAACATTTTAAAGCTCAATTAAAATATTTCACCCGTTAAAATTATATTCACAGCCCTTTTCACAAAGTCCTACCTTTTAATAAACCTGCAGCTGATCATTGCTTGGTTCAGGAGTAGGGACGTTACAACGCCGCAGGGCTTTTTTTTTTAATGATGCTCATCAACTGGCTTCGCGGAAGTGCCTTAGCCATTTTTTATAAGCAGAAGCACCATTAGCTTCAGCAGGATGTCACATAGCAAGCAACAGCAAGAAATGATTGGCCAATCCTTGGCCAGGAAGATCAATTGTTTTTGCGGTCTCATTAAAAAAAATGGCTGTGAAAAGCTCGGATATGGATGCACCTCCAGTTTTCTCTCACTCCCTACAGGGAGCCATCAAGTCTCTGCTCAGCTTTTCCTTTCAGCAGTACAGCCAAGCTCAGCAATTCACATGACAAGTGAAGCACCAGTTACGGTTTAGAATAGATCCACCAAGATTGATCTCAATTGCACTCCTCGGTTTGCAGCCCAGATTTCAATACTAGCTCCTGACTCCATCACTGGGTGGAATCAATAGTACAATACTATGATCATTCATAAACTATCAAACTCAAATTAAAATTTCACTTTAAAGTCATCTACAATTTAAAATCAAATAAATTAGTTTCACCATTTACGAAATACTAAACTCGCCCATTAAACCAATACATGGAACACCAGAATTTCAAAAGAAATGTGTTCTGCCAGAAAAAAATGGCTGTCAATTTGTACTATTTGGTCATCTTCTTAAAGAAGATGCCAGACTGACAACACAGCAGATTAATTCCAGGGATAAGTGATGGTCACACCCACCAAGAGAAAAATTATTAGAGCGATCAGTTAGAAAACTAGCTCTAAAACTTATGACAAAACAGTTGCCAGTTATTGTACATCAAAACCTTTGTTAATCACTTATTGATATTCAGACAAGGCCAGATTAGTCCAACATCTTTTACACTGTTTGCTAACAAATATTTTACCACTCAAGGTGCTAGGGTTCCATATAATATGTTTGAAGAACCACAGTTGCAGTGCATCGGGTTGGCAGGCTAATATTTTGAAAAGCTTCAAGACGACATTCACTCACCTTCTTCTTGATTGGAGCAGCCACATTGCATTTAATCTGACTCAACGTCTTGAGCAAAAACTTGGAGTCATCTGGAGACTGGGTAATCTTCTCCGTCTTGTTGATGCCAAAATGATGCTTCTTGCACAACTACAGATGAAAATTGAAGGTAAAATTAATCAATCACCTTGGTTCTTTCTGACACACTTTACAAGGCTCCTGCAAATCAGCCTACCTATGGATCAGTCTAATCCAAAAGTTCTGATGAGATTATCAGAACACATCACTTCAATCTTCAGTGCTACATTGATTGGCACAGCTCTGAAAATGAATCTGCTATCTGCTCAGACATTCCTGTTGCTTCCATTCTGGTTCCAATATGTCCAAAAGTGACAAGTTAGTACCTAAACACAGCAATCTAATCCAACACCGTCGTCTTCAATTTTCATCTCAAATCTCACGTGGGTCAACATCAATTCATTCAACCTCAACCAACTGAATCAACCTCAGCGAGTTAACAATTTGAACATATGTACCCAATTACCAAACTTTGTTTGAATTCCTCCCACCTATGTATAATGCTAAGCAATATTTGCAAATTTGCTCCAAATCAGTTCAAATGAATAAGGAGTAGAATCGCAGAATCAGGAGGCCGCCGTTCGGCCCTTCATGTCTGGCCAGCTCTCCGAAAGGGTTTACCTCATGCCACTCCCAGTAGCCCTGCACATTCTTCCTTTTCAGATAATAATTGGTGGTGGGGTCATGGTCTGGGGGAGTTAGGAAGAAGTCTCTGACAGTTGATGCTGAGCCTCTGCAAGGTAGAGGTCAGTATGCCAGACAACAGCACTGCCCTTGCCCGTGGGCTTGATCACAGTGTTGGGGTCAGTCCAGAGAGAACGGAGTGCAGCATGTTTGGAGGGACACAGGTTGGAGTGAGTGAGGAAAGTGGAGAAATTGAGATGGCCGAAGCCCTGCTCACAGTTCTCAATGAAAAGATCAAGAGTGTGTAACAGGCCAGAGAGCGGGGTCCAGGTGAAGCGAGAATACTGAAGGTGGGTGAAAGGGTCCACTGGTCAGGGGGAGAACTCCCGGTCAAGGAAGTGAACCAGCAATGCCTTTTATTTTACCCAAAAGGTGTATTTGAACAATTTAGGAAAGGCGCCCATGATTATGAGAAAATTCAGTCCCATAGAACATAGAACAGTACAGTACAGTACAGGCCCTTCGACCCACGATGTTGTGCCGAACCTTTAACCTACTCTAAGATCAAACTACCTACCTACCCTTCATTCTACTATCATCCATGTACCTATCCAAGAGTCGCTTAAATGTCCCTAATGTATCTGCTTCTACTACCACCGCTGGCAGTGCATTCCACGCACCCACCACTCTCTGTGTAAAGAACATACCTCGGACATCTCCCCAAAACCTTCCTCCAATCACCTTAAAATTATGCCCCCTGGTGATAGCCCTTTCCGCCCTGGGAAAAAAGTCTCTGGCTATTTTATTACAAGCTCATAAGTAAATCAAGTAAAACAAACTGGTTCTAGGCAGATACAATAGCATGGATACACAAAGAATTTCGATCCTATGATTTAGATATAGTTAATGACAGTTTTGGCAGCAACCAAAAGATTAAACACCTGTTGAATCAGATTACTTAGGGAACGAGAAATATTTCAAATGACAGTTCATAAGAGATGAATTTCAGCAATCTGCTCAGTTACTGTAGTTTCTAGATTGCAGTAAAGTTATCTGTAGCTTTAATTGCATTTTTTTTTACATTAACTGTGAAATTGTCCCTTAAGTTAGAAATGGAAATCATATGGTCTTGATATTTGGATTCACTAAAAATAACTAATTTTTCCCCAGTGAAGTGCCAAACCATTCCCATCTCAAGCAAGCTGTAAAGGACCCTGGTCAACCCTGCAAATATCTGCAAAAGATTAGTATTTCTATTTCTAACATTTCTTGGTGTCATTTACTTGCTGTTAAGTTGTAACCATGCATTTTTTTTTCATATTTCATCCTTGTAACGTTGGAATCATTGGTAAGGCTAGCATTTACTGCCCTGACAGGAATGGTTTGCAATGCCACTGCATAGAGCAGTTAAGAGTCAACCATGCTGGTGTGGACCTCAAATCACAAAGGCCAGACTGCGCAAGGATGGCAGATTCTGTTCCCTAACTGGCATTAGTGAGCCAGTTATGTTTTTCCAACAGTGTCGTCGTCACTTTCAGTGATATCAGCTTGTAATTTCCAGATCTTCCTTTAAATTGTATTCCAATTACCACAGTGGGATTTAAACACACATCCTCTGAAGTATTAATCCAGTAAGGTAATCACAACTCTACCATATCCCTTAGGAATTTGTCATAGGGTGTAATACACATAGCCAGTCCTTACATTTAGCAACTGTAGACAAGGGGCAATACTTTGCAACAAAAAATAAATTTCACACAGGCTAAAATTAGCCATCAAAAAAATGTTTCAGTGCAAAGTGGAGCAACGCCGACAATGAGCTTGTGGCCTAACCAAAAAAAGGCTAGTACGCCCAACCGTCATAACACTTACAGCCCTAAAATGGTTACAGTATGAACACTGAACCTTGGTTCCCAACATTATATTTATTTTGGAAGATAACTGAACTTAAATATTTCATAAGATGCACACTACTCCCCTGATGACTCACTGAACAGACAAATGCATTATGTTATCACTGCTGTCAACAGAAGTTGTCATTTGCCGGAGAGAGTGTTACCTCACATTTCATCTGAAGTTTTGTTAAAAATAAAATAGAGAAAGTTTGCCAAGGTCTTTCTGCCATCCTGAGTCAGCCATTTAACATGTACTAGACCATTTTCAAAGCTTGTCTTATGGATTTAAAGGGGTGCACTAATGTTCAATTATTTTTAAACACCTAATTAGAATGTTAACAGCTGGATATTTTCAGGTGCAGAGTCAACAATCCTGACTGGACTTAACATTTAGCAGAAAATAATTTGTCATTTCATTCTAATCTCATACCTCAACAACTGAAAGCTCCCAACACTCTTAAAAAGGGAGCAAGAGATTTTTTTTCACAACTGCTAACAGGTTGGACTTAACACATTCGACCAAAGGACTGTGGTATTTTAGAGAAACTAACTCACTGCTTCACAATCTCATACATTATAAAATGCGAACTTGATATGTACTGGTGGTTTTCACTTTTTGAACCGAGAGCACATCAATTTCATTTTGCGAGCCACCCAATGTGCGACGAGCAGATTTAGCTTTTTTTTGTTGCCAGTTTTAAAGCTTCACATGATGTTCCATACAGATCACTCTGTAGCACAAGTTCACCCTGGTAAATATTCTTATTTAAGCTTAATCTAGGTTGTAGACAAATGAACACACATGGGGCCAAGTGATTCAGAGAGCACCAAAATAAAAGCAAAATACTGCGGATGCTGGAAATCTGAAATAAAAACAAGAAATGCTGGAACCACTCAGCAGGTCTGGCAGCATCTGTGAAAAGAGAAGCAGAGTTAGCGTTTCGGGTCAGTGACCCTTCTTCGGAACTGACAAATATTAGAAAAGTCACAGGTTATAAGCAAGTGAGGTAGGGGTGGGGCAAGAGATAACAAAGGAGGTCTAGATTGGACCAGGCCACATAGCTGACCAAAAGGTCACGGAGCAAAGGCAAACAATATGTTAATGGTGTGTTGAAAGACAAAGCATTAGTACAGATTAGGTGTTAATACACTGAACATTGAACAGCAGCAAGTGCAAACCTGAAAAAAAACAGTGGGTAAGCAAACTGAACAAACTAAGATGAAATGAAATAAATGCAAAAAAAAAAAGATTGTAAAAAATGTAAAAATGTAAAAAAAAAAAAAGAATAACTAAAAACGAAAGTAAAATGGGGGGCTGTCATGCTCTGAAATTATTGAACTCGATGTTCAGTCCGGCAGGCTGTAGTGTGCCTAATCGGTAGATGAGATGCTGTTCCTCGAGCTTGCGTTGATGTTCACTGGAACACTGCAGCAATCCCAGGACAGAGATGTGAGCATGAGAGCAGGGGGGAATGTTGAAATGGCAAGCAACCGGAAGCTCAGGGTCCTGCTTGCAGACTGAGCGGAGATGTTCCGCAAAGTGGTCACCCAGTCTGCGCTTGGTCTCCCCAATGTAGAGGAGACCACACTGAGCAGCGAATACAGTATACTACATTGAAAGAAGTACAAGTAAATCGCTGCTTCACCTGAAAGGAGTGTTTGGGGCTTGGGATAGTGAGGAGAGAGGAGGTAAATGGGCAGGTATTACACCTCCTGCGATTGCAGGGGAAGGTGCCATGGGACGGGGACGAGGTGGTGGGGGTAATGGAGGAGTGGACCAGGGTGTTGCGGAGGGAACGATCCCTTCGGAATGCTGACAGGAGAAGGGAGGGGAAGATGCGACTGGTAGTGGCATCACGCTGGAGGTGGCGGAAATGGCAGCGGATGATCCTTTGGATATGGAGGCTGATGGGGTGAAAAGTGAGGACAAGGGGAACCCTGTCACGGTTCTGGGAGGAAGGGGAAGGGGTGAGGGTAGAGGTGCGGGGAATGGGCTGGACACGGTTGAGGGCCCTGTCAACAACAGTGGGGGGGAAATCCTCGGTTGAGCAAAAAGGAGGTCATATCAGAAGCACCGTCATGGAAGGTATCATCAGAGCAGATGCGTCGGAGACAGAGAAACTGGGAGAATGGAATGGAGTCCTGTAGTATACCGTGTTCGCTGCTCACAGTGTGGTCTCCTCTACATTGGGGAGACCAAGCGCAGACTGGGTGACCGCTTTGCAGAACATCTCCGCTTAATCCGCAAGCAGGACCCTGAGCTTCCGGTTGCTTGCCATTTCAACACTCCCCCCTGCTCTTATGCTCACATCTCTGTCCTGGGATTACAAACAAAGAACAAAGGTAATTACAGCACAGGAACAGGCCCTTCGGCCCTCCAAGCCTGCGCCGATCCAGATCCTCTATCTAAACATGACGGCTATTTTCTAAGGGTCTGTATCTCTTTGCTTCCTGCCCATTCATGTATCTGTCTAGATACATCTTAAAAGACGCTATCGTGCCCGCGTCTACCACCTCCGCTGGCAACGCGTTACAGGCACCCACCACCCTCTGCGTAAAGAACTTTCCACGCATATCCCCCCTAAACTTTTCCCCTTTCACTTTGAACTCGTGACCCCTAGTAATTGAATACCCCACTCTGGGAAAAAGCTTCTTGCTATCCAACCTGTCTATACCCCTCATGATTTTGTACACCTCAATCAGGTCCCCCCTCAACCTCTGTCTTTCTAATGAAAATAATCCTAATCTACTCAACCTCTCTTCATAGCTAGCGCCCTCCATACCAGGCAACATCCTGGTGAACCTCCTCTGCACCCTCTCCAAAGCATCCACATCCTTTTGGTAATGTGGCGACCAGAACTGCACGCAGTATTCCAAATGTGGCCGAACCAAAGACCTATACAACTGTAACATGATCTGCCAACTCTTGTACTCAATACCCCGTCCGATGAAGGAAAGCATGCCGTATGCCTTCTTGACCACTCTATTGACCTGCGTTGCCACCTTCAGGGAACAATGGACCTGAACACCCAAATCTCTCTGTACATCAATTTTCCCCAGGACTTTTCCATTTACTGTATAGTTCACTCTTGAATTGGATCTTCCAAAATGCATCACCTCGCATTTGCCTTGATTGAACTCCATCTGCCATTTCTCTGCCCAACTCTCCAATCTATCTATATTCTGCTGTATTCTCTGACAGTCCCCTTCACTATCTGCTACTCCACCAATCTTAGTGGCGTCTGCAAACTTGCTAATCAGACCACCTATACTTTCCTCCAAATCATTTATGTACATCACAAACAGTGGTCCCAGCACAGATCCCTGTGGACCACCACTGGTCACACGTCTCCAGTTTGAGAAACTCCCTTCCACTGCTACTCTCTGTCTCCTGTTGCCCAGCCAGTTCTTTATCCATCTAGCTAGTACACCTTGGACCCCATGCGCCTTCACTTTCTCCATCAGCCTACCATGGGGAACCTTATCAAACGCCTTACTGAAGTCCATGTATATGACATCTACAGCCCTTCCCTCAATCAACTTTGTCACTTCCTCAAATAATTCTATTAAGTTGGTAAGACATGACCTTCCCTGCACAAAACCATGTTGCCCATCACTGATAAGCCCATTTTCTTCCAAATGGGAATAGATCCTATCCCTCAGTAACTTCTCCAGCAGCTTCCCTACCACTGAAGTCAGGCTCACCAGTCTATAATTACCTGGATTTTCCCTGCTACCCTTCTTAAACAAGGGGACATTAGCAATTCTCCAGTCCTCCGGGACCTCAACCGTGTTTAAGGATGCTGCAAAGATATCTGTTAAGGCCCCAGCTATTTCCTCTCTCCCTTCCCACAGTAACCTGGGATAGATCCCATCCGGACCTGGGGACTTGTCCACCTTAATGCCTTTTAGAATACCCAACACTTCCTCCCTCCTTATGCTGACTTGACCGAGAGTAATCAAACATCTGTCCCTAACCTCAACATCCGTCATGTCCCTCTCCTCGGTGAATACCGATGCAAAGTACTCGTTTAGAATCTCACCCATTTTCTCTGACTCCAAGCATAACTTTCCTCCTTTGTCCTCGAGTGGGCCAATCCTTTCTCTAGTTACCCTCTTGCTCCTTATCTATGAATAAAAGGCTTTGGGATTGTCCTTAACCCTGTTTGCTAAAGATATTTCATGACCCCTTTTAGCCCTCTTAATTCCTCGTTTCAGATTGGTCCTACATTCCTGATATTCTTTCAAAGCTTCGTCTTTCTTCAGCCTCCTAGACCTTATGTATGCTTCCTTTTTCCTCTTAACTAGTCTCACAATTTCACCTGTCATCCATGGTTCCCTGATCTTGCCATTTCTATCCCTCATTTTCACAGGAACATGTCTCTCCTGCACGCTAATCAACCTCTCTTTAAAAGCCTCCCACATATCACATGTGGATTTACCTTCAAACAGCTGCTCCCAATCTACATTCCCCAGCTCCTGCCGAATTTTGGTATAGTTGGCCTTCCCCCAATTTAGCACTCTTCCTTTAGGACCACTCTCGTCTTTGTCCACGAGTATTCTAAAACTTACGGAATTGTGATCACTATTCCCAAAGTAGTCCCCTACTGAAACTTCAACCACCTGGCCGGGCTCATTCCCAAACACCAGGTCCAGTATGGCCCCTTCCTGAGTTGGACTATTTACATACTGCTCTAGAAAACCCTCCTGGATGCTCCTGACAAATTCTGCTCCATCTAGACCTCTAACACTAAGTGAATCCCAGTCAATGTTGGGAAAATTAAAATCTCCTATTACCACCACCCTGTTGCTCCTACATCTTTCCATAATCTGTTTACATATTTGTACCTCTACCTCACGCTCGCTGTTGGGAGGCCTGTAGTACAGCCCCAACATTGTTACCGCACCCTTCCTATTTCTGAGTTCTGCCCATATTGCCTCACTGCTCGAGTCCTCCATAGTGCCCTCCTTCAGCACAGCTGTGATATCCTCTTTGACCAGTAATGCAACTCCTCCACCCCTTTTACCTCCCTCTCTATCCCGCCTGAAGCATCGATATCCTGGGATATTTAGTTGCCAATCATGCCCTTCCCTCAACCAAGTCTCAGTTGGAACTGAATAGCACTGTCCAACAGGACTCAATTCTGGGGTTACTTCTATTTACTGTGTACATCAACAATTTGGATATACACCTGCAGGGAGTGGTGTCAAAATTTGCAGATATCAAAATAATGGGTACCAGTAATTCTTTAAAAGACCAAAAGAAACTGAAAAGGGTTATTTACAAGGTGAGGAAATGGGATAATGCATGGCAGATGGAATTCCATGTCAAACACGAGGTAATGCATTTGGCTGGAAAAAAAAACAGTAATTATACTCCAAATGAAAATAGGCTCAATGCTGTAGAAGGAGCAGAGGAACTTAAGGGCACAGATTGAAAGAGCATTAAAGGAAAGATTTAACAGCCTAAGGACTGTGTTTAAAAACACTAACGGAATTCTAAGTTTTTCAAGAAGTCTGGAACATGAGAGGGGTAATAACGAGCCAATATAAAGCCTTAATTAGACCTTTTTTTTTTATTCATTCATGGGATGTGGGCGATGCTGGCCAGCCCAGCATTTATTGCCCATCCCTACTTGCCTTTGAGAAGATGGTGGTGAGCTGCATTCTTGAACCGCTGCAGTCCATTTGGGGTAGATATACCCACAGTGCTGTTAGGAAGTGTTTTCCAGGATTTTGACCCAGCGAAAGTGAAGGAACAGCGATATAGTTCCAAGTCAGGGTGGTGTGTGACTTGGAGGGGAACTTGCAGGTGGTGGTGTTCCCATGTATTTGCTGCCCTTGTCCTTCTAGTTGGTACAGGTCGCAGGTTTGGAAGGTGCTGTTTGAGGAGCCTTGGTGCACTGCTGCAGTGCATCTTGTAGATGGTGCACACTGCTGCCACTGTGCGATGGTGGAGGGAGTGTATGTTTGTGGATGGTAGAAACCCCTTATCTAGAGCTGCAGAGATGTGGAATTCACTTCTAGGGTCAGTAGTTCAAGCAGAACCTGTGCCAAGATTCAAAATTAGATTGGATAGGTGGATGAAAAGGGAGATAAAGGAAAATTGGAAGAGGTTGGATAAACATGATTTACTCATATGGAGTGTGAATGCTACCACAGATAGGTTAGGCCAAATGACCTATACTTGTGAAACTTCTATGTAATTCTTTGAGACCAGGGATGTTAAATGAAATAATGAGACTTTTTTCACTGTAGCAGAGTGAAATTCTATGTTCCTTTTTTATAAATTGTGAAGGGATTCAATAAAATAAATGGGGAAAAACACAATTCCCTCGAGCTGAAGATTAAGTGCCCAAGAATCAGTTTAAGATTTAAATGCAGAATGAGGTGAACAGTTAGATGAGAAATTTGTACGCACAGCATTGCTGAAAGCTAGAATGCTTTTCTAGAGTATTTGAGGCAGATATTAGTGCATCTTTTCAAGGAAAAGAGACACAGTTTAAGCAAAGGAAACGACAACGGGAAGAGAGCAAGGCAGTAAGATTAGTTTTAATTTAGCAGCTATAGACTAGATGGGCTGAATGGTGTCCTTCTCTCAACCTATGTGGTTCCCTGGCAGCTTTCCACCCTTGAACAATTAGCTTTCAGTCTGCAAGCAACTATACCATGCACTTTTCCAAGCTGCTGCTGAAGCAGCACCCAAAACACCCAGATGTTCTATTTACTTTGAGGATGCTGCCACTTCTTCCAGCTGTGGCATTTCAGGAAATGTTGCATCTTGCATACGACCAGGAAATGCTGTAATTTTCCCCAGAGCAATTGAAATGTGTGTACATGGGCAGCAGGGGAGACTATTTCCAAGGTAATTTGTTACATGCTTAATGGGACTGAATGGAATTCTCTACAGAGGGCCAGCATGGGCTGAATCTGTTATGACTATGGCAAATAATTTAACATCTGGTATTTTGTAGAATCTACTTGTAGGATTACCTCATTTTTTTGTTGGGGGGTGGCAGGGTATACTTGCCAGTCTACAACGAATTCTACAAGAAGTTAATCCTGAGAAGTGTAAGTTAATGCATTTGGGAGGACTAACAAGGCAAGGAAATATACAATGGATGGTAGGACCCTACGAAGTACAGAGGGTCAGAGGGACCTTGGTGTACTTGTCCATAGATCACTGAAGGCAGCAGCACAGGCAGATAAGGTGATTAGGAAGGCATATGGGATACTTGCTTTTATTAGCCAAGGCATAGAATATAAGAGCAGGGAGGTTATGATGGAGCTGTATAAAACGCTAGTTAGGCCACAGCTGGAGTACGGTGTATAGTTCTGGTCACCACACTATAGGAAGGATGTGATTGCACTGGAGAGGGTGCAGAGGACATTCACCAGGATATTGCCTGGGCAGGAGCATTTCAGCTATGAAGAGAGACTGAAAAGGCAAGGGTTGTTTTCCTTGGAGCAGAGAAGGCTGAGGGGGGACATGATTGAGGTGCACAAGATTATGAGGGGCATTGATAGGTTAGATAGGAAGAAGCTTTTTCCCTTAGCACAGGGGTCAAAAACCAGGGGACATAGATTTAGGGTAAGGGGCAGGAGGTTTAGGGGGGATTCGAGGAAAAAATTTTTCACCCAGAGGGTGGTTGGAATCTGGAACGCACTGACTGAAGAGGTGGCAGAGGCAGGAACCCTCAACATTTAGAAAGTATTTAGATGAGCACTTGAAATGCCATAGCATACAAGGCTACGGGCCAAGTGCAGGAATATGGGATTGGAATAGTTGGGTGCTGGATGGCCGGCACAGACATGATGGGCTGAAGGGCCTGTTTCTGTACTATATAACTCTGACAATGAATCTATGACTATGACTCATCTCAGGCAGTTATGCAGGACGAGAGGGCGATCAAGACATTGAACTTTCTTTCACAATTTATCAAGAGACTGAAAGTTGCAAGGAAGTTTAAGTCTCTACCCAGAAGAAAAAAGGAAGCATCTGCACCTTATAGCATTCACATGCATGTTTTGTTCACAATTCCCAGAGGGTTTACTGCACATGAAGGACAAGGTACAAATTACAGCCAAGATCTAACCAGTGGAAAACAAAGGAGGAGAAAAAAAAAAGATGCCTGCAGCCCAGATCATCCCATGCTTTGGAGTGAACAGGGTACAATAGTGAGAAAATGTAAAAGGAAACAAATGAATTCAATATATAAAGGAGCTTGATCGGGTTGATATTTTTTCCAGTCCTGAACCTATTTACATTTACACACACTGAAGGCAATCAATATAGCCATTTACATTTATGTGAAAGGCATTTGCTTCAGATGTGCCAGTTACAAGACTTCATAAAAATGATTACACTGTGTTTAATACACTTCTTACTATTGAAAAGCATCTCGGTTTTCGAAGAACAAAATTGTGCATTATTACAGCATTAAAAATGATTACACTTTTGATGGGGGAGATGAGGAATGGAAGCTTCCATGTGCTGTCCAAGTACAGTAAATTAATAGCTCAAGCTTTCTGCTGTATACTGCATGGTCAGCTTCCTAACAGGAAGCAGCTCCATCCATTAAAGCCACTTTTTCCAATCAGAGCCAATAATATTTCAGTATCATTGACACTAATACCCCAAAACGGAAAGCAGGCATTTTGCTGGATTTGCAACACTGCCAACAAAGTCATGCAAAATTAAGGACAAACTGAAATAGCTGGCTTGAAAACAATTTCATACCAGTGTCAGTTGAATATTGCAGCAGAATTAAACTACATGAACTAGAAAATACTAGAACACAAAGGATAAAATGAGTAAGGCCCGAGTGTCCTGGCCTTTCATTAACTATGACTAATCTACCCTGCCATGGATTACATCTACTCATTTATATACAAATACTTTCTGATCCCTAAAGATTAATCCAGAGCATCCAGTAAAGAGTACTTTGTCAGTCAACCAACTGGAGGCAGAGCAAGGCTTACAGCTAAACAGACAATTTTACAGCAGACAGTAAAGTTTTGAGAGACAGAGAGAGAGAGTCCATGAGCTGCAAACAGAAATCTTGCATAAAATCAATCCCAGTTACAGTAATACAGTCTCTGTTCTGGTCAAGAATAGCGCTGTCACTATACGCACCGTACTTTAACTTACACTGCCCAAGGTACTTTGGTACAGACACTTCATTGGAATCTAATCTACATTTCGCCAGGCATTATGCTCTGAATCTCTTTGGCGCTACTTTAACTTAGCATATTTAGCAAAAATTACACCACGACCCTCCCATGGTTACATATAGATATTCCAAAACATGACTCCCTGTCCTTGGGTAAAAAACAAGTGCATATTGCCATTTTGGTAGAAAACAGCTAAAGTTAATGATAATTTCTCATTATAATTTTACACACCCACCCATCCTAATCTGCACTTCCTCTACATAGCACAAATACAGATTTCATGAGGCAGGAAGTTGGATATACACAGTGATGCCCTATTGCTCCACAAAATTTGGATGTGCCACATAATTCTAGTTCAAATTACATACTTGTATTTCTGGCTGCCTTGTGTCATTAAATTGGTAAGTTTGAGGTGTTTACACAAGGTAGGGGGCGGTGGTGGTCACTGCTCCTGGCTAATTTAATGTTTGTCTGGTTTTTGACTTGGACGGTGATTAATCTCAATTACAATGCAAAATGAGCTATGTTAATCAAAACTAATACAAGAGCTTCCAACAAGAAGAAATAACAGCCTGTCCTCCATCATTCCAATGTGTAATACTGGTCTGTCTATGCTTTTCTCCAAAGCATATTAGAAGAACATAATCAAATGTATGTTGCTGTACTTCAATTAAGCAAAACAAGAACAGTCCGAATCTACACAAGCTGCCCTTTACTAAAGTTGCTCTAGATTTATGAATCAGAGTCAAGACTGATATGAAGGAAATGGTGTGTGTTGTGGCTAAGATTGAGTTCAAAGACTGATGGTTAAACTATTACAAGATGTTCAACAAGGGTTGTGACTTCTGATTGGACATATTCCAAGGTTTGATCATGTGACATTTTATCCTGGTTTGCAAATGTCATTGCATTTAGCTTAGTTCAAATGTTCCAGTACTCCAGCTCAAGTAACAAGAGAATTAACCAATACAGCTTTAAAGAAAATTAGAAGTACAATTTGGACAGAAATCTTTTCTAATCATATGGGAACCTCAGTCATTGAGTATTTTGGCTGATTTTTTCAACCTCAGCTACACTTTGCAACACTTTTAGATTCCCATCTTTTAGATTCCATAGGAACCAAAAATCCATCAATCTCTGACTTGAATATGCTCAACGACTGAGCAGCCACAGCTCTCTGGGATAGAGAATTCCAAAGGCTCACAAAACAGTGAAGACATTTCTCCTCATCTCAGTCCTTAAGTGGCTGACTCCTTATTCTGAGTTATTAATACCTATTGCTGCTCTAATGCAATCAAAGAAAGACTGATTTTCCACACTGACTTCTCAATCCCATCTGTGTTGCTGGGTGCTGACAGCTGGTGAATGGAGGCCTGGAGCTTTCTTGGGGAGGTGAGGGAGAATTTCATGCAGATACTCTGGCACATTCTCATCACACACCTGCAGCCAGCTGTGGCAAACATTGGCAAGTCTTAGTCTACTGTATATAGGACAGGAAGTTTTGTACAAGAAACTGTGGAAGGATTAATTTACACCAAAAATTGTTTCCACCAAAAGATTAAGCTCAGTTCATAGACACATTAGAGCACTCAATGGTCTGTGGCAAACAGAGTTGCAGAAATAATCACACCTCAGCATCTTTGCACTTCACTCAAATTACAGTTGGCAAGATGCAGGGGATGAAAGGCATCTTGACTGAGACAATTGCTTAAAGGCCACATTATGTTTTAATGGGTGAAGCACCGCCTAAATGTGCCCACTATCTTAACATTAGCAGACTTTAGGTCAAGCCCAGTGTAAAAGACTTTTTCTAATAAAAAATGTGCCTGCTGTAATTATATAAGTTCGCTTGTGAATTAGTTATTCCAATTGGCCTTTACATACTGATCATAAACTAGTGCCAATAAAACAATGACATCCATTTTCACCAACTTCGTGATACAAAGATATCCTGAGCTGGCAGGCAGAAGGAACCCGAAGCTCAAGAAAAAGACATTTTCCAAACTTCCACATATGAGAATCGAAGTTTCATCTCCATAATCGAATTCTTCACCATGCCGACTGCATGCATTGAATGCCTTTCCAAAATTGTTTTTATTTTCAGTATGTCTGGAACATTGCTCAAGTTCAAGCAACGTTGCGTTACCTCTTAAGCAGAAGGAAACTACAGGTGTATTTGACCAGGGTTATAAAAATCAAAATGTGCATTCACAAATTACAGTAAATTTGATACATCAATATTAATTTTTAGCAGGCCATACCTCACTAACTAACATGTTGGAAAGATATTCAGGTCTAAAAATAGAAAGTAGAGTAAATCTCTTTGCTAACAAGAAACTAATGCTGTTCAACAGAAAGGAATTTTCTGTTCACAGCACCTTAACATTGCCGATACCTGCATCATTAGAGGCCAGAATCTCAGAACAGAAAGTTTACGACACAGAAAGAGGCCACCTGGCCCATCACATCTGCGTCGGCTGGGGAAAAAAGGTAATACCGTGACAGTTTTAATGAGAGGGAATGGTGCTCAGAAAATCTAATAGTCTTATCTAATGATAGGAACAAATGCAATTCATTTCAGCAACAGTGCTTGTATTGTACCCTTCTTGGTCAAGGAAACTTTCTAATACAAAATTACCTTTTACGCTTAGAAGCAAAGTGCTCAGCTAAATTACTGATTTAGATTAAAGTTATTGGAACTCATTCCCTTTCTCAGCTCTAACATGATGCAGTTTCAAGGTGATAATACAGGGAAAAACTTCAGTTGGCATGTATTCAACCCTCTGTTTGGGATTCCACCCTGGCATCAAAACCCTTCAATGTTCAGTTCTCTCACCCCCATTACCATTACTTTGTTATCTTCTAACTGTTCATTTGCACCTTTACAAATATGGGAACTGGGTGCCAAAGGATGATTTTGGGTGCGTCCTTTGCCTTGATCACAAGTGCATCAGTTTCTGCTCCAACAATCCACTTGCCTCCTCTTCCACTCTTACAGTAAATTAGCAGATGTGGCTTCAAAACCACTTAGTTTGAATTTTCCAACTCTACAAATGGAGTTGCAATCTACACAAAAGTCCAGTTCATTGCTGCAAAATGACTCATGCAAACCTTTGAGAGAGAAAACGGTCAGTGCATTGCATGCATCTTCCAGTGCACATGGATCATTCCAGACACTGATCTACTTGCAGAAAGTATGGAAATATCAAAAAGTGAAGACGACTCCCTTGATTCAGTCAACTCAATGTTCAAAAATTCCCATACCTGAGCAGAGACCCCATTGTAGCAAGACCCCATTTAAAGCCACAACCAGGATGACTATCTAGCAATCTAAAACTTTCTGCAAGGAATTGGCACTAAATTGGAAATTTGCTAAGAGTGCCTCTAATGAGCTATTCTGAATGTTCACTGCTTGGTGCTACTTATAAAATCCATCCAAACAAAATATGTAACTGATTAACTGCTCTTGACAAGATAGGACAGTGTTGGAAGAAAATACTTTTTGCTCTTGGCATCCATTGTCAATATTAGATTTCCTAAGTGGAAGTGAAGTGAAAGAGACCAAATATAGGGATATATACACCCACACAATCAATATGCCTCAAGCTCAACTACAGATAGTGTGCCTCCCACAGCTGAGGTGATGAATTCTATTCTGGTGGTGCCTTGGAATTGTAAAATTGCACCCATAGGAAATAACACTCGAGACTACCCAAACACACTTGGCTTAGAATGTTTTACCAGAATGCTTGAATTGTTCGACAATATTCAGGTGAGATTCATTTTAACTTCATGTTAAAGCAGCTTATTCTTTCACAACCACCCACTGCTGCATAAGGATCCTTTATGTGAACACAGCGGTTTGAACATACTCTAAAACATAGTTCCCTCCACATTTGACACAAACACTGTCCCCAAAAACATTGAGGTTGTTACTTACAAGTATTCCATCAGGTTTTGGGAACAGTTTCCTCAATGTAAAATTTGAAGGGAACTATGCTTTGTTTTTAAAAAAGGCAATTTGAGATGCATTTAAGATGCAAAAAATACATATTTTGCTGTTCAATACACCCAGGCTGAAGAAATATGTGAGAAAAGGAACAAATATTTTAAGTCCTGTTGAAGAGAAGCACTAGAATTTATTTTTTTTACCTCCAGTTCCAGATCCTGAGGCTCTGCTTCAGAGAGTGGGATCACTGCTATCTTGGTTATTTTGTACACTTCATGTTCCCCTGGAAGCTTTCCAACCACTGCTTTCTGGCGGATTAGGAGGAGCTGCCATGCAAAATCTGAAAAGGAAGCCAATGTCAGTCAATAATAGAAACTTAGGCTCAGGTGGAGAGACATATTAACAGAGTGACTACCCAGAGATAACTATAAATGGAAAAATACTTAAAGCAGGCTCTCAGCTTTCGCCCAGTCAATTTGGACTGTGAGACACAGTGGGAGATTAAGAATGTGGTGCTTTATAACAAACTGGAGAAAGATGTCCAACCCAGTACATGAAACCTTTAAATTTTCTCTTTCAAAGAGGTGTCAATAATTGAACAAAAAAAAAAAGCTGAGGAAGAATGTTCATTAATCTGCTTCCAGACTTGTGACTGATCACTAATGTAAATGGGAAGTTGGTGCCATAAATATACATGGGCAGTGGAAAAGACTTCAAGGCTTAGGAACAGGAGTAAGCCATTCAGCCCATCAAGCCAATTCCAGCATTCAATTAGATCTTGGCCGATCTGTCTCAACTCCACATAGTCGGCTTGGTTCTGTAACCCTCAAAACCCCTTCCTGAACAAAAATCTCAGGTTTTGAAATTTTCCATTTGACCCCCCTAGCCTCAGCTTTTTTCTTTCAGGGGTGGGGGAGAATTTCCAGATTTCCACTACACTTAAAAAGTGCTTCTTCACATCAACCCTGAATGGCCTAGCTCTAACTTTCTTTGCTCCCTTGTTCTGAACTCTCCAGCAGAGGAAATAGTTTAGTTTAGAGATACAGCACTGAAACAGGCCCTTCGGCCCACCGAGTCTGTGCCGACCATCAACCACCCATTTATACTAATCCTACACTAATTCCATATTCCTACCACATCCCCACCTGTCTGTATATTTCCCTACCACCTACCTATACTAGGGGCAATTGCTAATGGCCAATTTACCTATCAACCTGCAAGTCTTTGGCATGTGGGAGGAAACCGGAGCACCCGGAGGAAACCCACGCAGACACAGGGAGAACTTGCAAACTCCACACAGGCAGTACCCAGAATTGAACCCGGGTCGCTGGAGCTGTGAGGCTGCGTTGCTAACCACTGCTCCACTGTGCCGCCCATCTCTCAATCAACAATCCATCTACCCCATCAACTCCTTTAATCATCTTAAACACAAGTTAGATCACCCCTTAATCTTCTTATAACCATGCATATACTCAAGCCTAGCTATGCAATCTGTCATTTAACCCTTTTAGACCAGCTAACAAGTTACCTCCTTGGAGCTCACTGTCAGAACAGGATCAAATACTGGTTTTGCTCAAGTTTCAGAAAGAGAAAAAATTGTTCTATTTTTCATAGATTCAAATAAAACTAACAGCTCAGACAGACACCTATGGAAGTTACACATTTTAGAAAAGTAATTTTTATTCTGCCCAGTACACCAAAAGCAAATCCTTTGGGTCTTGGTTTGGCTAAGACAGTAAAACTAGGAACAACAGAATGCTGTAAGCACAGACTGCAGTTGGTGAACTGTATCAGGATTGAATTTTGCTGATTAGTAGAGCAATGTCTAAGTATTTACAGTATTGTGGCTACCTTTTAGCTAAGATTGCTGGAAGCAGAAATTCTGCCACTAATGCACACTGCCTGGATGAACTCGTCTCGCCTTACCTTGGCACGTGGAAGACAGCTTTTTAACTGTCAAGATGCTAATGTAAAAGATGACAGCTAGGAAAATAATGCCCATTACTGCCTTGGAGGAAAATACCACCTCAGCATAAAAGCTTTTGCTGCAGGTTTACAAGAGCTCCAGCACTTACAGGAAACCAGCGAGCTTTCTAAGCTATGCTTCAGGAGCAAAGTTCCAGCTGCTAGCACATTCAAATTATACTAACAAAGTGGCATTTTGCTTCTGATAATTGCGTGCACTTCCACATTTCCATGCATCAATAAACTGAAATAAACCTCTAGAAGGCTCACTTCAATGCCTATCGGGGGAAGCCAGAAAATGGGGTTATTGTGCAGGACAATCTAACCATAACCAGATTTGTGTATGTTTTAAGGCCTTTCCAGTTATTCTGACTCAAATAGCAATTGTATTCTAACAGGATTAGCCAATTATTCAAAGCTATTGTGAATTATAGCTTGCTCAGAGCTCATACAACATGCTAAACAATGTGTATAATGTAATGTTACACTTGCGCTGCTGTCTCAAACAACATGCAACAATTACCATGGTTATAGCTTGTTCAAAGATTTTGAAGGGAAAAAACAGATGTTATTTGCAACTACTAAGGTGACTGATTTCCAGCTCAAAGCAGCAAAGCAATTTTCCCCAGCCTATTTGCTAAATAGTTAAGTTCTGGTGCAAACCTGGAATTTATTAAGGAAGAAAGAAATAAGGAAAGATGATAAAGTATTATGGCTTCCAGTAACTGAAGTCATCAAATGCACACTAGACCCACATTTGTCTTGTTGACAATGGGGTATAAATTTCCTAGTTGTCAACAAGACTCACACTCCCTGTAAAAACTATAGTCTCTGCTGCATCAAATGCACATTATGCTTTCATCAGAACTCAATCGCCTTCACCACAAAATCAGCAAATGTTTTGTTTAATGAAGTCTCCAAATTGTCAGTGTACAAAAATCTGAATCTTCGTCAGATTCAACGGGGAAGAACCATCACAAACTAAAAAAGGATCAGAGTTAAATGTGAGAGATATTTTAAAAATTTACGAGGACTCTTCATGCAGCAATGATCACGAAATGAGCAGCCCCACTCACCGGCCACAAGAATGACTGCTAAAGAAGTTATGCAAAACCTTTATAAATCATTGGTTAGGCCTCAGCTGGATTCTTGTGTTCAGTTCCAGGCACCAGACGTTAGAAAGGATGTCTAGGCCTTGGGGCGGGTGCAGAGGAGATTTGCCTGAATTGTATTAGAGATGAGGGACTTCAGTTATGTGGACAGACTAAAGAAGTTGAGATTGCTGTTAGATCAGAGAAGGTTAAGGGAATATTTAATACAGGTACAAAATTGAGGTTTTGATAGTGTAAATAAGGACAGACTTTCCACTGGCAGGAGGGAGAGCGATTGGCAGAAGAACTAAATGGGAAAGGGAGAATTTTTTTCGTCAATGAGTTGTAATGATCTGGAATCGACTGCCTAAGAAAGGTTGGTGGAAGCAGATTCAACAGTAACTTGCAGAAGGGATGTGGATATATACCTGAAAAAGGAAAAATCTTCAGGTCTATGGGACTAACTGGATAGCTCTTTCAAAGAGCTGGCACAGGCAAGATGGGCCAAATGCCCTCCTTCTGTACTGTATAATTTTATGATTGGTGCCCACTGACAGAATCAAGAGTTTTTTGGGCTGCGTTAGAGCAAAACAGTGAAAGCTTTATTTGGGAGCTAAGCGATACTATATCTGACTTGGAAATGCTTAACGCTGAAAGAAAAAATGTTTCCCAGCAGTGACATTTCTCATCCTGACGAGCATAAAGTTAACTATGTCAAGTAACACAACTAACATTCATCGTCTGCTATGAAATGCAAGAGTAAATTCAGAAACCTTGTGCACCCAGCAGTGGCCCATGCTCAAAATGGAATACAGATCATTTAATGTTCCTTCACATCATCAATGGTTGAACTCTCAATGAAAATGACTGCCATAGTAAATTGGCCTGAGCAATAGGAACACAACAAATTCAGAAGCAATTTGCCTTATTGCAGGGGAGTGCATACATATCAAAATAGCAGTGAATGGGTTTCTGGGTTACTCTCTGTTAAGAGATGCAAGCAGATTGAAGAGCCCACTAACACCAGATGAGAATCACTGCAAACACTGGGTAGAAACTCTACAACTGTTTATTAAACAGGTCAGACATTAATAGCTGAGAAAAATTCAGCTCAATAACCTGCAAGTCTAACAGGGAAATCAGCTTTCAGTAAGTATCCCAACTGAAAGACATTAGGAGCACAACTCCCATGGCTTGCTCATGACAAATCAAGGGTCACAACTATATTACAGCAATAGCCTTATTTTTAGTCATGTATAATAAGACAAAAAGCTGTCTTTGGCAGCCACGTAAAACAGGCAATAGTGAATAGACAGCCCATTTCACAGCCCACGATTCTGTTTTCCATTGAAGTCAAAGGAAAATTATGCCCTAAAAATATGGAATATTTATGAAAACATTTACATGGCATATGAAATGGCCATCAGGTATAAATGAAACATGGTATGCATGGTTGATGGCAGTGGCATAGTGGTATTGTCACTGGACTAGTAACCCAGTGATCCAGGGCACTGTTCTGGGGATATGGGTTCGAATCCCACCGCAGAAGGTGGAATTTGAATTCAATTAATAAATCTAGAATTTAAAAGCTTGGCCATGAAACCATTGTCAATTGTTGTAAAAACCCATCTGGTTCACTAATGTCCTTTAGGAAAGGAAATTTGGTGTCCTTACCTAGCCTACCAAGCCAGTCAGTTGTATCAAACTACTACGAAGTCAATAAAAAATGAAACTGGACGGACCACCCAGCATCGACCTAGGCACCGGAAACGGCAACGGCAAACCCAGCCCTGTCGACCCTGCAAAGTCCTTCTAACATCTGGGGGCTTGTGCCAAAGTTGGGAGAGCTGTCCCGCAGACTAGTCAAGCAACAACTTGACAGTCATACTCATGGAATGATACCTTAGACAAAATCCCAGATACCCATCTCAGCCTCCTCCTGAAGTCCCCAGCATCACAGATGCCAGATTTCAGACGATTCGATTCACCCCGCATGGTATCAAGAATGAAGGCACTGGATACTGCAAAGGCTATGGGCCCTGAAAATATTCCGACAATAGTACTGAAGACCCGTGCTCCAGAACTTGCCACACCCCTAGCCAAGTTATTCCAGTACAGCTACAACACTGGCATTCACCTGGCAATGTGGAAAATTGCTCAGGTATGTCCTGTACACAAAAAGCAGGATAAGTCCAACCCGGCTAATTACCACCCCAGTCTATGCGCGATCATCAGTAAAGTGATGGAAGGTGTTGTCGACAGTGCTATCAAGCAGCACTTGCTTAGCAATAACCTGCGCAGCGACTCTCAGTTTCGGTTCCACCAAGGCCACTCAGCTGATGATTGCACAATGTTTAGCACCATTCACGACTCCTCAGATACTGAAGCAGTCCGTGTAGAAAGGCAGCAAGACCCGGACAATATCCAGGCTTGGGCTGATAAGTGGCAAGTAACATTCGCGCCACACAAGTGCCGGGCAATGACCAACTCCAACAAGAGAGAATCTAACCATTGCCCCTTGACAGTCAATGGCTTTACCATCGCTGAATCCACCACTATCAACATTCTAGGGGCCACCATTGACCAGAAACGCCATATAAATACTGCGGCTACAAAAGCAGGTCAGAGGCTAGCAACCCTGCGGCGAATAACACCTCCCGACTCCCCAAAGCCTACGCACTGTCTACAAGGCACAAGTCAGGAGTGTGATGGAATACTCTCCACTTGTCGGGATGGGTGCAGCTCCAACACTCAGGAAGCTCGACACCAACCAGCACAAAGCAGCCCACTTGATTGGCACACCATCCACAAACATTCACTCCCTCCACCACCGATGCACAGTGGCAGCAGTGTGTACCATCTACAAGATGCACTGCACCTAAGTTCCTTAAACATCACCTTCCAAACCCACGACCTCTACCAACGAGAAGGACAAGGGCAGCAAATGCATGGAAACACCACCTGCAAGTTCCCCTCCCAGTTCCAAGCCACACACCATCCTGACTTGGAACTATATCGCCATTCCTTCACTGTCGCTGAATCATAATCCTGGAACTCCATTCCTAACAGCATTGTGGGTGCACCTACCCCACATGGACTGCAGCAGTTCAAGGTGGTAGCTCACCACCACCTTCTCAAGGCAATTAGGGATGGGCAGTAAATGCTGACCGAGCTAGCAACGCCCACATCCCATGAATGAATTTTTTTTTAAAAGCATAGAACACCTGAATCTGCATTCGTCAAAGATGCATATACTCTATACTCTTAATTCCAAAATTAAATAAAGTGGGTGTAATTATACCTACGGCCTTCAAATGCACTACTGATCATAGAATCTGTACCTCTAACTCAATCTATCCTCGCACCTTAAGCGAGAAAGTTGCTTACCTTTCCCTTCAGTCTTGCCTCCTCCCACCATCTCCAGCTTTTAAAAAAAATCAAGCTTTGCATCACTAAATATTACTTCTTGTACTCTTCTCCTGTCTTCTCCACTGCAGGTCTGCATCCATCTTCTCAATTTTACAAAAAGACAAGCTTGCATTTATATACAGAACCTTCCCTGACCACCAGGCATCTCAAAGTGCTTTACAGCCAATGAAGAAGTACTTTTTGAAGTGTAGTGATGGTTGTAATGTAGGAAACGCAGCAGCTATTTTGTGCACAGCAAGCTCCCACAAACAGCAATATGATAATGACTTAGATAATCTGTTTTGTGATGTGGATTGAGGGATAAATATTGGCCTGGACACTGGTGGCAAATCCCCCAACTCTTCAAAATAGTGCCAAGGGATCTTTTACATCCACCCGAACAAGAAGATGGGGCCTCAGTTTAATTAACGTCTCATCAGAAAGTCGGCACCTGACAGTGCAGCACTCCCTGAAGTGTCAACTGTGATTTTTGTGCTCAAGCCCTTGAGTGGGATTTCAACCCATAACTTGTGACTCAGAAGCGAGTGCACTATCAACTGAACTACTGCTGACAACTGTTCGAGAAAAAGTAAACCTACCTAAAGAAATTTGAAATAAAAACAAGAAATGCTGGAAATACTCAGGAAGTCCGGCAGCCTCTGTGGAGGGAGAAGCAGAGTTAACATTTCAGGTCACTGACCCTTCATCAGAACTGGCAAATGTTAGAAATGTAATAGGTTTTAAGCAAATAAAGCGGGGGTGGGGCAAGAGATAAGGTCAGAGAATAACTGACCAGGTGGTCATGGAACAAAGGCAAACGGTATGTAGGTGGCATGGTGAAAGACAAAGCATTAATACAGAGAGGGTGCGAATAGACTGTAAATCACAAAGCACTCCAAACATAAACTAAAAAAATGTTGAAACAGAAACAGTGGGTAGGCACAGTAGAAACAAACTAAACACTAAAAAACCTAAACTAAAATAATCAAAAAGAGAAAATAAAAAAATAACTGAACATAAAAAGAGGGGGCCCAGTCATGCTCTAAAATTATTGAATTCAATGTTCAGTCCGGCAGGCTGTAGTGTGCCTAATCAGTAAATGAGGTGCTGTTCCTTAAGCTTGCGTTGATGTTTGCTGGAACACTGCAGCAATCCCAGGACAGAAGTGCGAGCATGAGAGCTGGGGCGGGGGAAGCGGCGGGGTGGGGTGTTGAAATGGTCAGCAACCTGAAGCTCGGGGTCATGTTGACAGACTGAGCGGAGGTGTTCCGCAAAGCGGTCACTCAATCTGCATTTGGTCTCCCCAATGTAAAGGAGACCACATTGTGAGCAGTGAATACAGTATACTAAATTGAAAGTACAAAGTAAATTGCTGCTTTACCTGAAAAGGAGAGTTGGGGCCTGGGATAGTGAGGAGAGAGGAGGTAAATAGGCAGGTTTTACACCTCCTGCGATTGCAGGGGAAGGAGACGAGGTGGTGGGGGTAATGGAGGAGTGGACCAGGGTGTCGCAGAGGGAATGATCCCTTCGGAATGCTGACAGGGCAAGGGAGGGGAAGATGCGTTTGGTAGTGGCATCATGCTGGATGTGGCAGAAATGGTGGAGGATGATCCTTTGGATATGGAGGCTGACGGGGTGGAAATTGAGGTCAAGGGGAACCCTGTCACGGTTCTGGGAGGGAGGGGAAGGGGAGAGGGTAGAGGTGCGGGAAAACTGCCAGACACGGTAGAGGGCCCTGTAACCACAGTGGAGGGAGGGGGGCGGAGGGAAAGAGAATCCTTGGTTGAGGAAAAAGACATCAGAAGCACTGTCGTGGAAGGTAGCATCCGAGTAGATGCGTCGGAGACAGAGAAACTGGGAGAATGGAATGGAGTCCTTACAGGGGGCAGGGTGTGAAGAAGTGTAGTCGAGGTAGCTGTGGGAGTCAGTGGGCTTATAATGAATATTAGTAGACAGCCTATCCCCAGAGATGGAGACAGAGAAGTCGAGGAAGGGAAGGGAAGTGTCGGAGATGGACCATGTAAAAGGTGAGAAAAGGGTGGAAATTAGTAGCAAAGTTGATAAAGTTTTCTAGTTCCAAGCGGGAGCAGGAAACAGCACCGATAGAGTCATCAATGTACTGGAAAAAGAGCTAGGGAGGGGGCATCAGTAGGACTGGAAAAAGAAATGTTCAACATATCCCACAAAAAGACAGGCATCACTATTCCTAATGTAAAGGGGAGATAATGGGGGTGGGGAGGGGTGGGGTGGAGTTTCAGAGAATGTGTGTTTATCGGGTATTAATTTTTGGCAGTCAATTGTGGCAAGGCTTACAATCCACCTGGAACATCTAACCAGCATTCAACAAAATGAACTGTCTGTGTTGCTACGTTTTCTTACCCTGCACTGAGCTCCACTTGTCATTTTAAAGACCTTAGCCTTAAAATAGCAAGGCAGCAGACATCATTTGATGAAGCCACTCTGTTTTACCCCAAGGCGCCAGCCAGTGCAGATAAACACTGAGGTGGCAGCTTGCCAGTTGAGAGCAGTGTCAGAATTCTTAAATTAGCTGAGCTACCATCCAGAGAAGAGGTTAGCTTCCAATCCCACAGGCTTAGTCAAGGCCCAGAGCACATCACCCTGATGACAAGCAAAACAGCAGTTAGCTGGAAACTACACCAAACCACTGAGTATCCTTGGGAGACTGCACAACTCAAAAAAGCAGTCATGCAGTGTATTTCTGGGGCCAAGTACTGCTCCTGGATGCCTGCATCATAGGTGCAGTAAGTTTCCATTCACATGTATATTTTATGAAGCCATTGTATTCTCTGAAGACACCAGATTTTCAGATACATGATAATTTCTTAGTATGGCTTTGTGTCCTCGAGGGCAAAGTAAGTTTAAGCACTTAGAGATAGAGTTTCTGCTAGATTGTACTGCTGTTTCCAGCGCAATTTGCACAAAATCAAACTAGTGCACAAGACTGAGGAATTACAAGCGCAAGTTACATTCAACACAAAAAAAATCAGGTTTCTGTGATCCTTTGCGTTGGGTTAAAACACATGTTGCACTATAAACTGGCCCTGCCTAAAAACTAGCCCAACTGCCTGATCAAATCATCAGGGTGTTTCTCCATTCCTTGCACCTGTTTGAGGCTTAAAATCGAACTTTTTTTGGCACAAGGGCACGAACAGGAACCCTTCACTTTCTTAGTAAAATATTATTTAAAAAGCTAGTAATTACCCCAATGAAACTAGCAAACTTCTGTATTTTTTCTAAAAGGAAGTTATTTTGTTATTTGAATTTGGGTTACTCTCCAGCACTGGACTGGGCACTATTAAAAATGCTTTTTTTTTTTAAAAAAGTGTTATTTTTAGCTATAATAAAACTGCACAAATACATCAAGAATTGTGCTGGCTTATGAAAGATTTCACAGTTGCGATTATGCAAATGAGCGAGCAGAAACTTGAACCAAAATATTCATTGGGAAAATTAGCACAAATTTATATTCTTGGTCTGAGGAGTTAGGTTGAGGATCAGTGGTCCTGTTGGTTAGCATTGCAAGCCCGTGCCTGCAATTAACAAAAGGGACATTTGCAGAGATGGAATGAAGGGAAAGATGCAAAGACTGCAGCTATTGGACAGTAAAAGAATCAACTTGGAAGTCATGGAAACCACAAGTACTGTAATGAGAGAACTCAGCAACAGCTTTAAGCTTTAGTGTCCCATAAATCTGCTCTCCCATTTGACAGTTAATTAAAATGCTTCACGCTGCTGCCAAATGAGTTTTGTCTCGTCAAAGATGGAAACATTTTCTTTCACCAGTTTGTAATGATATTGACCAGATATTTACAGGCGACTTTCAGCAGCAAATAAGGGCAAGGTTCTGGTTCTACCAAAATTAATAGCAGAACCTTTTTTTTTTGGAGAGAGAAACTCAGTTTCTCACACGGCAGCCAGACTGACAGGCAGGAAAGCCCAACGTTCAAGGCCGCAGCCAGGAACTGGAGGAGAGAGGATCGCCAGTGGGCTAGAGGGTGGGAGACACAAAACCAGGTAATGGTTGCGTAAATCTGAAGCGCGCAGCATAAGTATTACACTTATAGGCCTGCTTCTTGATCACCCGACTGCCAAGCTACCCCAGTTAAACTAGAAGTAGATGTTTTCAGGTTGGGTTTCCCCACCCTAGAACTTAACCCCATTGACCACCACACCCACCCCCACCAACCTGTCCTGCAGGTTTAAAATTCTACTTCACTAATTCACTGACATGTTTCTGACTGACAGAGAATCCATCATCGGAGGTCTCCAATCCAGAGAATCTGTTGTTGCATGCAGTCATTTAGACATTAACATTTTTTTTAATGTTCTTTTGTGGGATGTGGGCTTCGCTGGCTAGGCCAGCATTTATTGCCCATCTGTAACTGCCCTTGAACTGAGTGGCTTGCTAGGCCATTTGCCAGCATTTATTGCCAATCCCTAATTGCCCTTGAACGGAGTGGCTTGTGAAGCCATTTCAGAGGGCATTTAAGAGTCAACCACATTGCTGAGAGTCTGGAGTCACATGTAGGCCAGACCAGGTAAGGATGGCAGATTTCCTTCCCTAACGCACACTAGTGAACCAGATGCAACAAATTGACAATGGTTTCATGGTCACCATTAGACTAGCATTTAATTCCAGATTTATTAACTGAATTGAAATTTCACCATCTGCCATGGTGGGATTCGAGCTCATGCCCCCAGAGCATTAGCCTGGGCTCTGGATTACCACTCTGCCACTGTCTCCCCAAAATTAAAATACCCTTTGAAGTGAATGTACTGGGGAAAAGGCTCTCAAGGAGCTAATCGCCAATACATTATTTTAACTGAACTTTCAAGTACCATCAGTGCATTTATAGATCACACCATTAAATCAGGTTTAAATATTTGTATTAATAATTAAAACTCATTTTATTTTTGGGGGGGACAAAGTCAATGCTGAGGAGGGCTGCAACTAATTACAAGAAAGGCATTAATAAACTTACAGAATGTGCATATAACTGGCAAGTGAATTTTAACAGCTAAGTGTGAGGTATTACATTCAGCTAAGAAAAATAAGGTCACATATTACTTGGAAAAGAAGAATCTAATTTTTTTTTTTAAAAACTCATTCATGGGATGTGGGTGCCGCTGGCTAGGCCAGCATTTATTGCCCATCCCTAATTGCCCTCGAGAAGGTGGTGGTGAGCTGCCTTCTTGAACCGCTGCAGTCCATGTGAGTTAAGTACACCCACAGTGCTGTTAGGGAGGGAGTTCCAGGATTTTGACCCAGTGACAGTGAATGAATGGCGATAGAGTTCCAAGTCAGGATTGTGCGGGGCTTGGGAGGGGAACTTGCAGGTGGTGGTGTTCCTATGAATTTGCTGCCCTTGTCCTTCTAGTTGGTAGAGTTCGCTGGTTTGGACGGTGCTGTCTAAGGAGTCTTGGTGCTGTAGGGAGACAGGCATAGGGAACTATGGGATACTGGACATAACTTGGGTCCCTGTAACTTGAGAAAGATTGCCTGCTTGATACCCGAATTATATGAATGCAAGTACATAGTTCCCTGAAAGTGGCAACACAGGTAGACAGGATGGTGAAGGCGGCGTATGGCATGCTTGCCTTCATCAGCCGAGGCATTGAGTACAAGAGTTGGGACGTCATGTTAAAGTTGTACATAACGTTGGTTCGGCCGCATTTGGAGTACTGTGTGCAGTTCTGGTCGCCGCACTACCGGAAAGATGTGATTAAGCTAAAGAGGGTGCAGAAAAGATTCACAAAGATGTTGCCTGGTTTGGAGGGCTTGAGTTAGAAAGAGAGATCGCATAGGCTGGGTCTGTTTTCCCTGGAGCGAAGGAGGCTGAGAGGGGACATGATGATAGAGGTATATAAAATTATAAGAGGCATAGATAGGGTAGATAGCCAGAGTCTGTTTCCCATGGTAGGGGTGACTAAAACTAGAGGGCATAGATTTAAGGTGAGAGGGAGGAGGTTTAAAGGGGAACAAAGGGGTAAATTTTTCACACAAGGAATAGTGGGTATCTGGAATGAGCTGCCAGAGGAGGCAGGAACAGTAGCAACATTAAAGAGGCATCTGGACAGGTACTTGAATGAGCAAGGCATAGAGGGAGATGGAATTAATGCAGGCAGGTGGGATTAGTATAGATAGGCATTATGGTCGGCATGGATGCAGTGGGCTGAAGGGCCTGTTTCTATGCTGTACGACTATGACAAATCAGAATGTAATGAGCTCAGCGGGGGAACACCCAAGTTACATGAATCGCTAAGAATCCTATGAATAGGGTAATCAAGAGGTTGACGAGGTGAGTAACATAACCATGGCAGGATGAGACCAGGGAAGACAACAGATGGGAGATGGAATTAGGAAACCGTTTATCAAGTAAACCTCCTGTAAAACTGTACAAAATGACTACTGGAACAATGCACGAGCAGAACCCCTACAATCATTCGTGACAGCAGGACTTCTCCTTGCATGCTCTATGTTTCGACGAGGTGAGCAATGTCTAGGGGTTTTTTTTGCTGTCTTTACCTGGTCTTATTTTAACAGGGTTTAATTTTTAAACACACTGCGTTTTGAGCTCCCCTTTGTGAGAATCCTTGTTCACTGTTTCCAATTATAAGGCAAAGAACTGAGCATAAACAGGCTTGCTTTGGTTTAAAAGCAGAATGAAATTTATTAAACCTTAAACTGATACGGTTCACGCTTATGGATATACAACGCGTTCACGCTAGCATGCACACATGATATAAACATGTAAAAATAGGGATAGAACAAGCAAAGTAAAGTAGAACGGTTTGAGGCAATATCTTGTTACTGTTTCTCAAGCTCGCTGTAGTCCTTGATTGAAAAAATAGTCTTGCACTTCGTTGGGGCCCAGTATTAGTTTACTTAAAACCTTGTTCATGTGGCAAACCTTTCTCTTTGTGCTTCACGTGTTTTCACAAGATTCAGTTCCACGGGAAGAAATGAAGGCAAGCAGACAGAGGAGATCTTCTCAGTCCATGAGCGCACGGCGTTCTGAGTTCAAATTCCTTTGATGGGAGTTCAAATTCAATAAAGACTCCCAGGTTGCCCTGCAGGTTCGCCATGCGATTAGTTCCTCATATAGAACAATCTCTTCACATCCTTTGGTGGAGGTTCAAATTTTTCTGCCACAGCCTTTTAGCCATGTGACTAAAACTGGTCTGATCATTTGTGTATTGGAGAAGCAACTGTTGGATGACCATTGTTTCAAAATTGTCTGTTACCATGGACATGTCTTTCCGGTCAGGGCTTGCAATTTTAATGTTCATGTGGCAAAATAATGTGCACCTCAGTCCTGGCAGGTGGGTTTTCCTGACACTCAAATAAATATCGCTTGTTTGTACAAGACATCCAACTCTCATGGTATTTTGGGTAACAGGGCAAGCCTTGACCCTTACAGTGCGTTGCATGGGGTAGAGGAGCAAAGGGCTCCAAGTGTACCTACACAAATCACTAAAAGAACATTGTCCATTAACAATACCATCAATAAAACAAACCTAGTGTTATGACCAAGGCGGGTGGAGTGCACTGTTTTTCTAGTCCCACTTCTCCACAGGTCACAACATGTATTTTAATTTTTTTACTGATACGGTCATAGACTATTTTTATCCCAGAATAAAATACACCAAACCAGGTTCCTTTAACAAACAACAAAATCAGATTATAAAACAAAACATAACTAGTAATGAAGCAAAGCATTAACAGATTGAATATCAAAATTCCCTCATTACCTTAGCCCCTCACACACATACATACACTGGTTAACTGAAAAAAAAATTACTCTTTAGAACTCTATTACAAAAATACTCTGACCAGATATTTGCTAATTCAAGAAAAAAAAATGGAAAGATATCAGATGTCCTTTGCTTTGGTGTCCCAAGTACCTGTGGTTGTCACTGGGATAGTACTACAACAGTTCTTGTCTGGTGACATTCAAGATCAGTTTGGGGAGAATTTCCAGGAAAAATGCAGCAACATTTTCAGTCCGTTTCTTACACTTCCTTCTCAGAGATGGAAAATTGGCAGGCTTTTTAAAGAGCTAGAACAGACAAATTTGGGGTTTGCTCTCTTGGCAAAGTTTTCTCCAACTGTCTTTTCAAACCATTATCCATAGCCCAACTGCCTGCCCAAAGCGAAACCAAAACACCTCGGGGGTCAAGCCTCCTGACCCTTACAGATCTTGACTTGTCACTTCTTGCTAAACATCTTTCCCCAAGTCAAAAAAACCCTTCTGGATAATTATCTGAAGACAGGTCCCTTCCAGTATGGGCTTGTTTTTAGCAATCTGATTCTTCCAGTAACTACTGTTGACAAGCTCAGTCCAAAAGACCTTCTGATGACCTCTTTTTAAAAAAAAAAGACAAAGTTCCAGCATCTATGAAATCTTTTTTTCAATTTTCTCACAATCAAAAAATGGAAGCACTCGGGTTTAATTTCTAGAGGGACAGAACTAAAAAGCAGACAGTTTCTGTCAAACTTCAATTGAACCACCTTTGTCAGAACACAATTGGAGAACTGTGTATATTTCTGGTTGCTGTATTATAGAAAGGATAAAGGCATTTGACAGGCTGCAAAAAAAAAAAAAAAAATTTACAAGGATGATACGAGAACTGTGAGGTTATACTTAGCAGGACAGGACGAACAGGCTGGGTCTCTTCAAGAGAAAGCTGAGGGGCGACCTAGCACAAGTCTTTAAAATTATGAAAGGTTTTGATAGAGTAGACACAATGTTTTCACATGTGGGTAAAAGCAAAACCAGAGGCCACCAATAAGAGACATCAAGAAACCCAGGAGGGAATTCAGAAGAGGCTTCTTTACCTAGAGTGGTGAGAATGTGGAACTCGTTACCACATACAGTACTGAGGCCAATACTATGGATGCTTATCTAGCTTTCCCCTTAAATGCACATGAGGGAGTAGGGAATAGAGGGTTAGGGTGATAGTTTGGTGAGGAAGGATGGATGGATGGGAGGCTCGAGTGGAGTATAAACACCAGCATGGCCTGTTTCTGTGCTGTATATTCTATGTGCTTCTATGTAAAGCTAATCAGCTTCACAAAAGCCTTTACTCAGACATAGCACGACTGTATCAGATGGACAACATCTGGTCTAAAAGGATTCAAAGATAGAATGGAAATCCAAACGTAGCAAAAAAATATCTATAATTGTGGGGAACAAGCCAGAAGAGATATTGTAAGAACGTATAGGAAAACAACTTGATGGAAATTAAACTGCCTGACTTTACAATTTTTTGCATGCACCCAGGCTATCTAGTGCACATGGGTGCAGACACAAAACAAATCTGGCCTAAGATGCCATGGCAGCAAGAATGTAGAATGGATGCCCAATGCTAGTGAATTGCTGATCTCAGCTTTCCTGCTAACAGAGGTCAGGTAGCCATGAGGGCCAGGAAACATTTAAAGCTGGATTTTGGCTTCAACTGCGAACAACAAATTTTAATGTGTAAATGGAGAGTTTGGATTGACAGGCAAGGTGGAAACATCACACAAGTGCATATAAACGAAAAGCATGGATCAAGACACAGTGCAACCCAAATTTAGCCCAACACAGTAATTCAGATCGGAGGCTGGATTCCAAACTGATCATGGATCCAAATTCTGATACCATGTTTGGTCATTCCTAATATATAACAATGACTACCGTGCCCCAACACTGCAACGTTATTCTGTCATTTAACAGCCTCTCTGCACTAACGCTTTGTCTTTCACCACACCATTAGCATACCCATTGCTTTTGTTCCATGACCTTCTGGTCAGTTATTCTGTGACCCTCTGTCCTTTCAACACCTTCCCTTTTGTTATCTTTTGCGCCACCCCGGCTTTATTTGCTTAAAACCTATTTGACAGTTCTGATGAAGGGTCACTGACCTGAAACGTTAACTCTGCTTCTCTCCACAGATGCTGCCAGACCTGAATATTTCCAGCATTTTTTGTTTTTACTACAACTGATTGCACTATTCAGGTGTTCGATGTTCAAAAATTGGAAAAAGGGCAAAAACACTATTCCAAATTCTCAACACACAAACTGATCGGATGCAACTGAATAACGAACTACTGCACAATGTGAAAGCTCTGCAGCGAGGTTAGTTAATTAAATGCTCTAAATTAAATGAACCGCACAATTACAATCACATCTTCAATTTTGTACAAGTTCTGAAGAGAGAATGTCCATCACTAGCTAATTTGCTCCTGGCTGAGCCAGTGATGTACTACTATCCAAAGTGCCCAACAAAATTTTACACCTGTTTAAATATGTATCCTGTGCACAGAGGCTGATGGCACCAAAAAAATCTAATCTTTTGCAATTGATAGCTCCATATCTGTACAAAAGGATGCACTCAGCTTCCAACCAATTAATAGTACATGTTAATGGAGAAAAATCAGCTACATTTTCTGCAGTTTATTAAATCCATGCAGAGTTCAGTCTTTTGGTAGCCAGTAGATATTTGAGTTCAGATGAAAAATTTATATTCGAGTTATCTGGGATGCACAACGAAGCCAATTTAAGAGGTCATATTAAGGAAGATGGACCAACTTGCATTTATATAACTTTGAACAAAATTTATCCAGAAAACTCATCCATTCTCTAGAATGAAAATCTTGAATAATCATGCCCCATATGTGTCAAACATTTTTTTTTTATATAAATCTATTCCTTGAAAGGCAACGACGGCTCTGCTCACCCTCTGGCTATGTGGCTATAGTCATCAGTTAAGAAGCTTTACACATTTAACTAAACCAACTCCAGCGATAAGAAGCCATTTCTTGGGCTTTTTCTAACTAACGAGTTTTACATCATATAGTATGTAAATCAGTTACACAGCACACAACTGACTCAAAGCGAGGTACTGCTATGCACAGGAGTTTAACTGAATCAAACATTTTCCTTTCAACTAAAAAGCTAATCCTTTCACCTCTCCTACATTGGAACACATTATTTCATACATTAACCTGCCAGTTACTTATTTTTTTTTATATAAAGGTCTCAGACTTTGACACCTAGCTTGTAACGTGGCATGACCAACCTGAGTAAACATCAACACTGCAAGGAAGAAACTAATGCACGTGCTACACACTAGGGCAGAAACATTTATTCTGTCACAAAACATTATATCACAGCAATCAAAGAATCTGCAACTTAGAAGAAATAGGATTCACAAGCGTTGAGGAATTAAGTGACCTATGCGGCTGTAAGGGCATCTGCTGGGCTGTGCACATGTTTTATGAGGGAGCTCACTCAAATATACTGATCCTTTCCTGGCTACACTTCATGTCAGTTTGCAAGCTCCTCTTCCATTACAGGGAAACGAGAGAAATCGCACACTGCACAGACATCAATCTGAACAGCTGAATGATGGAATAAACAATAAACTCATCAGTTCAACCACAGTTAAAAAAAAAGGAAAATTCAGCTTGAATAGACTTTCTGCTCAGACAAAATAGCTCCCATGCTCAAGATTCTTTTCTTGTTAAAATACAGCAGCAATCATTTTGGTTATGTCTGGGTAGCAGACTTGAAGATAATCCACAGCAATTACTTCATATACTCTTCTTTGGCCTCCTTATCTCGAGAGACAATGGATAAGCGCCTGGAGGTGGTCAGTGGTTTGTGGAGCAGCGCCTGGAGTGGTTATAAAGGCCAATTCTAGAGTGACAGGCTCTTTCACAGGTGCTGCAGAGAAATTTGTTTGTCGGGGCTGTTACACAGTTGGCTCTCCCCTTGCGCCTCTGTCTTTTTTCCTGCCAACTACTAAGTCTCTTCGACTATATACTATTGTGTACATTTATATATAATTCAATACATAGGCTTTGAAAAGACACCATTTAGCACAGTCTTTGGTCCAAGTTAAGGAACCGACTCAAATCATTTTAGTTTCCATCCTGCCTTGTTTAAACCTGATATCCATATAGCCCCTGCTGGATCAGAAATTCATCAGCTTGCTTTTTGAACATTTCACCCAGAAGCCTCAGCTTATTGTCTAAGGTGAACTTTAATTATGAGGCAGTTACTGCATAAATGAAATTTGAGGGTTTCTTCCACTATCGCATCTCATTTGTTCCTTTCCATAAACCTCCTTGCTATCCACTGGTGCTGGAAGAGAGATTTTCAAACAACATGTAGCAAGAGTGAAGAAGCCTTCAAATAAAAACTCAAAATAGCTCATAAGACAAATATTAGACAGTGTTGCTTTCTTGCACGGAAACAGTCCACTGCGATCTAAATTTATTCCGGGTTTTTTTGTTATTGCAGATGACAGAAATTTAGTACCCCTCATCTCATTCACTTATCAAAAGCTCAATGTTACTCCATTAGCGTTAGTTAAAATCCTTGGACATACATTGTAACAGGACAAGAATTACACACTGGGGTTTGTTTACATCAGGTTCTGGGAGACCTCCACCTATGAACCAACTCTCAACCGCTGACTGGTAGATCCAGATTCTTACAGCTCTATCATTCTGGGGGCAGGCAGTCATAATTATTACAAATGTTTCAGTGTTTAGTCATTCAACATATTCAAACAACCATTCTCAGTCAGATTCATTTACTCTGTTGTAAATCTCATTTAATATCACCCTCAACTAGTCTTAGTACTAGCATGAGTGACATTAAGTGCATGCACAGAATAGCGGCAACAGTGAAACAATAGAATAAGGCACAAGGCCAAAACTTAAGTGAGGGGAGTTTGAAAAAGTCTCAGTATCTGTAGCAATTTATTTTCCTGAGTGTGTGAACCTGCTGACTACCTGAGCACAAAACTGAAATAAACAGCTTTACAGCAATGACAAATAGCCAGATACAGAACAAAATAGAGAACTGATGGTATGAAGTGATCTAAATTAGATGAGTAATATTTCTCAGTAAAAAAAATTAGACTTTCAGCTGTTATGTTTTTAGATCTATTATATTCCTCTCAGAGCAGAGAACTTTCACACCCAAAATGGAGACCAGTAAATTCGACATAAATCATCCTGCTGTTAGTATATTATGAATACTAGGGGTTTAAGATAACTGAAATATTCATTTCCTTGCCAATTAACAAGGACATACAACACTAATTTTACAAGTCACTTGACAGATATTAAAATCATTTGAACTTCAAAGTACAACATCCACCATCTTGTCCTCATTCAACAATTCTATGAAATCTAAGAATTGGGAAGAATTATAAAAATGTTCCGCTGGTTTCAATTCACTGCTTTTATTCACTGGATACTTTAGAATTGCTTCCTTTTCAGAGTTTGCAATTTTCCCCACCTCAGATGCCATAACATGGCTCCAGTTCAGAGAGCAACCACCCATGTATAGAGTTTTATAAAACTGCCACCAGAACAATACAACTCCTCAATACCGCATGCAGCACATTTACTCATTAAACAGCCACAGCAAGCATCAGTAAACTGGAGTGGACTGAAGCCCTGTGTTGACAAGGAACTGCATCCCATGCCAATTGATAATAGAATTGTCAATCACCACTGCTGCTAGAACTTCTGTTTCTAGCAAGTTACTGTAAAGGAACATTCATGTGGAACAATGAATGCCAAGTGGCAGGAATAGAAATGGGGAATATAAGCACAAGACAGGGCTAAAATTTGACTATTCCAACATACTCTTGGCCAGCCCAGCCTCCCAGCTTCCACCCTCTGTAAACTTGAGATCATCCAAAATTCTGCTGCCCATGTCCCATTCACACATGCACACTGGCTGAATTGGCTGCAGGTTGAACATGAGTTTTGAAATTCTCCTCAATTCAAATCCCTTCATGGTCTCACCCCTCCCCAGCTCTAATCTCCTCCAGCCCCACCACCTTAGAGATATCTGCTCTCCTCTAATTCTGACTTCGAGCACCCCCCATTTTGATCGCTCCACCACTGGTGGCCGTGCCTTCAGTTGCCTAGGCCCTAAGCTCTGGAATTCCCTCCCTACACCTCCTTCCTCCTTTGAAGTGTTCCTGAAAACTCAACTCTTTGGCCAAGCTTGCAGCCATCTGCCTTAATATTGCCTTGTGTGGCTAGGTGTCAAATTTTGCTTCATGATGCTCCTGAGAGAAGTCCCTCGGGCTAATTTACAACATTGAGGGCACTACAACAACTTGCATTTTTCTAAGACTCACTGAATAAAGATTGAAGAAAAGAACAAAAATAAAACTACAGATCCTGACTGAACACGGACTTACTAAGTACAAACTTTAAAGATCCTATTAAACAAATGGGATCACAGCAATGATAAATCTGTGAGCTAGAGATGAGAGACTACATTACTGAAAACAGTAAAATGTAAAAATTGCCTAAATTACAGGGAAAACATTTAAACATGCAAATTGTATTAAATGGATCAGTAATTGTGCATTAGAGAGTCCTTTAACAACTGAATTTACTGGTCAAGTAGAATGGATGTGTCTTTCACACTAATTTAAGATTTAAATTATTGGTGATCTATGCCCAATTAGTTATCTTTTTAAAAAGATGCATACCTGATTAAGGCACCCTCATTTGATCCCCAACTCATTTTCAGTCATGCAGGAAGGTGAACAGCTGTCTGATTTGCAGTGCAAACGTAAACAGCGAGCAAAATGAGAAAGACACAAAGTCCTCTGTGCGGACAACAGCTTTTTAGCCATTAACCCACAACGGGTCCTCCGCTGAAAAGAAAAAGGCCATCAGCTATGCAATGGTAGAAGCTGTTTTCATAAGAATGACTGATTGATCCCAATGACTGATTCCCATTGCTTTCACATGTAATTGTAGCTTCAAAGCAATGAGATTCCACTATCCCCACACTGCCTGAATGATCAGTCCTTGGCTAAGGCCTCAGTTTCATCCAGTTATGCCTCCAACTCAGTGAATTGCAAGTATAGCATAATGCTAAACTCTTGTTCCATCGCTTCAATGCCCACTTCTTGGGCCAGTTGTCTTCTCCCTCTCCACATAGCAGACCCTTTCTGCCATGTTCAGAATTCTCTGGACTCCTCCCTCTGACCTCTTACCATCTTGATGTTTTAATTGAAAGCTGCCATGTCAATTTCTCTACTGCCCTCACTCACACTGACCCTGCAGCTCCATTTTCTCAGATCCAACCCTAGTCTTGTCATCAAACCTGCTGATAGATGTGGCGCTGTTAGCGTTCAGCAAACTGATATCTACCCAGCGGAGAGTTAGCGTAAACTGATCCATCCTCCTACCACCCCCACACACACACACTTACCCACCCCCCCCCCCCACCTCCCGAACCGTGACCCCTACCCCCAAACATCAAGCTATTGTTTCTAGGACTTTAACAGACCTCAACTCCACTGGAGACCTTCCTTCACAGCCTTCAAGCTCAGAGTCACCCCAACCTCTCACAACCCACTTCGACCTCCTTCCCAAGATCCACTAACAGGATTGCCCTGTGCTTGCCGCACAATTTTCTTCCTATTGGCTTTTTTTCCTCCTTGTCCTGTCTCTTGCTGACTAAATCCACGGTTCTTCTGCTGCCATGAACTGTTGCTAGTTTCCTGGCCCTAACAATAGATTTTCAATCCCTCTGCATCTCCATTGCCCACCAGGTCAGTTTGACAGCTCTCCACTTCTTTTACCAACGAGTCCCTCACCACTACCACCCACCTCTGCCTGGATGAGCTTGATCAGTTACACTGAACAACTCCTCCTTTGACTCCACTCACTTCCTCCAAAAGGTGTTGTCCAGGGTACCCATATGCCTTTTCATGAGATGGGTCAACAAGCATTCTCTGCTCTAGTCCCACTTGGGTCCACTTCCTTTTTTTCTGGTACCGAACTGGAAAATTTCAACCTTGCTTCCAACTTCCACCATTCCCTTGCCTTTCCTTTTCACGTGGTTTATCTCCAACTCTTCCGTTGCTCGACTTCTCTGTCTCCATTACTGGAGATAGGCTTTCGAATAATATCCACTGTAAGCCCAATGACTCCAACAACTACACTTCCTCCCACCCCACTTCCTGGAAGGTCTTTATTCCATTCTGCCAGTCTCTTAGTCACATCTGTTCTGAAGATACCACCTTCCATACCAGTGGCTCCAATGTCTTCCCTTCTCAACTGAGGACTCCCTGTAGTTGACAAAGCCATCGACGAGGTCCCTTCAATTTCACACGCTTCCCCCTCCTCCATCAAGACCCTAAACAACATTCCCACTGTGCTCACCTTCTACCCCACCAGTCTTCATATTCAATGGATCGTCCTCCATTTCCAAACCCAGCTTTCCCTTCCCTCTGCAACACTCTGGTCCACTCTGCAATCACTCCCCTCGTCACAAGACTTTCTCATGTGAGTGCATAAGATACAACAACCATCCTTTTATCTTCTCCCTTCCCACTGTCCAGGGCCCCAAATACTCCTTCCAGGTCAAACAGCAATATAGTTAAGTTTCACTTTTTTTTTTATATAATGCAACGACTGGTTAAGATCTGGATCGCACTGCCAGAGTGTGCTGGGGGCAGATTCAGTTATGGCTTTCAAAAGGGAATTGGATAATGATAGAGAAAAAAATTGAAGGACTATAGAGAAAAGGCAAGGCAGTGAAACTAGCTCTTAGAGAGCCAGCACAGACACAAGGGGCTGAATGTACTCCTTCTGCGCTGTAAGCATTCTATGCTTCTAACAATTTAGTATACTCTATTCGCTGCTCATGGTGCGGTCTCCTCTACTTTGGAGGCACCAGAGACTGTGAGCGCTTTGCAGAATATCTCTGTTCAGTTTGCAAGTGTAACCCCGAGCTTCTGGTCACCTGTCATTTCAATTCTCCGCCCCACTCCCACTCTGACTTCTGCCTCCTACCCTGTTCCAACGAAGCTCAACGAACATCACATCTTCCAATGGTCACGATCCTGTTTTTTTCCCCCAGGAAATAATGCAGTACGCCTTTAAGGCAGCAAAAGATCAGTACTTCAAGGCAGCCAGCTTCTGAAGTTACCGAGTGAAACTGCATCTTGGTTGCCCTGGATACAAACAGAGACAGGGAACAGGACATACAATGTTGCCGTTTCACTTTGGAACTAGCTGGAAAAGTACAGTGGTTAGCACCGCAGCCTCACAGCTCCAGCGACCCGGGTTCTGTTCTGGGTACTGCCTGTCTGGAGTTTGCAAGTTCTCCCTGTGACTGCGTGGGTTTCGGCCAAGTGCTCCAGGTTCCTCCCACAGCCAAAGACTTGCAGGTTGATAGGTAAATTGCCCCTAGTTTAGGTAGGCGGTAGGAGACTGGTGGAGATGTGATGGGGAATATGGGATTAATGAAGGTTTAGTATAAATGGGTGGTTGTTGGTCGGCACAGACTCAGTGGGCCGAAGGGCCTGTTTCTGTGTTGTATCTCTCCATGACTATAAACAAAAAAACCTGGCTTTTCAGAGACAGTTGCGACAGACGGTTCTGACAGACAGCTGCGTGCTAGCACCTAAAAAGAGATCTGTCAATTTAAACTGAAGGAAGTGAATTCAAACTGTTTATTTTTACCCCTCAAAATACTAAAAGTTAAGCCAGATTGATTCTTTTGAAAGTGGTTGTGCATTGTTGATCTGCTGTCGTCATCACTGGAAAGGAGGGGAATTTGATGCTTCAAATGTTGAACTTAATTACCAAATTCATAGTGTGGGATTCATTGGACCCTGCAAGATTGCGAATAGACTTTGAATCAGAGGACTGTTCGTCAGGAAGTGTAAATCGGCAAGGACTTTACTGTTATTTCTATTTTTAGATACTGGTTTATCTTAGTAGTGTTTAAGATTTTTTAGTTTTTAGATTAGATTAGGAGATACAGCACTGAAACAGGCCCTTCGGTCCACCGAGTCTGTGCCGACCATCAACCACCCATTCATACTAATCCTACACTAATCCCATATTCCTACCAAACATCCCCACCTGTCCCTATATTTCCCTACCACCTACCTATACTAGTGACAATTTATAATGGCCAATTTACCTATCAACCTGCAAGTCTTTTGGCTTGTGGGAGGAAACCAGAGCACCCGGAGAAAACCCACGCAGACACAGGGAGAACTTGCAAACTCCACACAGGCAGTACCCAGAATCGAACCCAGGTCCCTGCAGCTGTGAGGCTGCAGTGCTAACCACTGCGCCACCCTAATAAATGGTTAATTTGTTAATATCTAAAGATACCTGGTTTGGTTCACCTCATTTGGGAGTTATTCGATTATTCAATTTGGCTGCTGCTTTCTTGATTTGGAAAGCTTAAAGATATATGTTATGCGACCTTTGGAGCAACGGGACTGAATTGACAGTGCATTGCTGCCACCCGCAATCATATTTTGATTGAGGGCTTTTTTCCTGAGCAGTCGTGCCGTAACAATTAATCAATTTACAGCCTTCTGGGCTCACTGAGTTCAACGATTTCACATAACTTCTGCTCCCTTTTTTTTTTTGCAGATGACAGCTGCTGGTGGTGATTCCCATTTACATCTCTAGACCCATCTTTTCTTTATTGCACCATTAGCATACCCTTTTGCCTTGCACCATTATCCTTTGACATTTCATCTCTCCTACCTTCCACCCCATCACAAACCCTCCCCTTTGCTTTTCCCCCCTCCCCTCCATATATACTTGCTTAAAACCAGTTACATCTCTAACTTTTTCCAGTTTTGATGAAAGATCACAGACCTGAAATGTTAACACACTCTCTCCACAGACCTGCTGAGTATTTCTAAACATTTTGTTTCTATTGCAGATTTCCAGCATTTTCAATATTTTCCTGTTGTAAATAGCTGCCCAACCTTCCTTCAGTAACACTTCCAACAACATGGGCCTCTAGCCACTATTTCCTAATTAACATGCTAAATGGCTATGTTAATAATCAATTTAATTTGGGCTGGCTTTCTTTAAACAGGGGTACAAAAATTTTAACCCAATGTAACCTTGTATCAATTAAAACAAAACCCTTCAGTTAAAATGTTATACTTGGAAAATGTAACCTAAATTCCATCCAATAGATTCTTCAAGTAACATGCCCAGTACCAGATCATCAATGCCAGAAAAAGCTTGCTCTCGAGTCTAACATTGACCCCAGTGCACAAGACAGTTCTGCTCCTTTACAATGCCTGAATTGCTTGAACTTGCATTGTGTTACTGTACCATCCATAAACTTTACAGAAACTAGTCACTGTGACAATCTGTTCAAGATTGCAACATTCTGAAGCTCAGATAGAAGACTAATACCTCTTAGCTGCACCTCATCCAATAAAAGTAAAGATTCAGAATGCCAATGTACTGTATTGTAGATTGCTAGGACAAGGTTGTATTTACCAATTTTATGTATGACAACTGCATTCTTGGTTTTTTTTCAAGCAATGTCCACGTGCTTTTGCATGAGAAAGGGGGCAGGAGGCAAACAAGGGGCATATTACCAACTTGTATTTATACAAGACTTTCAGTGCCATAACATGCCCCAAGGTACTTCACTGCAATGTTAGGAAGATTCACCAAGCCATGTGCGATACCTGATGGGTAGGGTTTAAGGAATGCCTTAAAAAAAAGGGTCACAGGTTGGAGGCTCGAGGTAATTACAGGCCCATGAGTCTATCAGTGGTAGGGAAACTATTGGAAAAATTCTGAGGGACAAGAATAATCTCCACTTGGAGAGGGAGGGATTAATCAAGGAGAGTCAGCATGGCTTTGTCAGGAGATCGTGTCTAACAAATTTGATTGAATTTTGCGAGGTGGTGACTAGGTGTGTAGATGAGGGTAAAGCAGTTGTAGTCTACATGGACTTCAGTAAGGCTTTTGATAAGGTCCCACATGGCAGATTGGTTAAGAAGGTAAAATCCCATGGGATCCAGGGCAATTTGGCAAATTGGATCCAAAATTGGCTTCATGGCAGGAGGCAGAGGGTGATGGTTGACAGCTGTTTTTGCAATTGGAAGCCTGTGACCAGTGGTGTAACGCAGGGATCGGTGCTGGGACCCTTGCTGTTTGTAGTGTACATTAATGATTTAGATGTGAATTGGCCATTATAAATTGTCACTAGTATAGGTAGGTGGTAGGGAAATATAGGGACAGGTGGGGATGTTTGGTAGGAATATGGGATTAGTGTAGGATTAGTATAAATGGGTGGTTGATGTTCGGCACAGACTCGGTGGGCCGAAGGGCCTGTTTCAGTGCTGTATCTCTAATCTAATCTAACAGGAGGTATGATTAGTAAGTTCGCGGATGACACAAAAATTGAAGGGGTCATAAATAGTGAGGAGGAAAGTCTTAGATTACAGGACGATATAGATGGGTTGGCAAGACGGGCGGAGCAGTGGCAAATGGAATTTAATCCTGAGAAGTGTGAGGTGATGCATTTCGGGAGGACTAACAAGGCAAGGGAATATACAATGGATGGTAAGACCCTAGGAAGTAGAGAGGGACAGAGGGACCTTGGTGTACTTGTCCATAGATTACTGAAGGCAGCAGCACAGGCAGATAAGGTGGTTAGGAAGACATACGGGAACTTGCCTTTATTAGCCGAGGCATAGAATATAAGAGCAGGGAGGTTACGATGGAGCTGTACAAAACGCTAGTTAGGCCACAGCTGGAGTACTGTGTACAGTTCTGGTCACCACACTATAGGAAGAATGTGGTTGCACTGGAGACGGTGCAGAGAAGATTCACCAGGATGTTGCCTGGGTTGGAGCATTTCAACTATGAAGAGAGACTGGAAAGGCTAGGGTTGTTTTCCTTAGAGCAAAGGCAGCTGAGGGGACCTGATTGAGGTATACAAAATTGAGGGGCATTGATACAGTAGATAGGAAGAAACATTTCCCTTAGCGAAGGTGTCAATAACCAGGGGGCATAGATTTAATGTAAGGGGCAGGAGGTTTAGAGGGGGTTTGAGGAAAAATGTTTTCACCAAGGGTGGTTGGAATCTGGAACACACTGCCTGAAGAGGTGGTACAGGCAGGAACCCTCAACATTTTAGTATTTAGATGAGCACTTGAAACGCCATAGCATACAAGGCCATGGGCCAAGAACTGGAAAATGGGATTAGAATAGATAGGTTGGCACAGACATGATGGGCTGAAGGGCCCGTTTCTGTGCTGTATAACTATGACTCTACAAAGATAAGGAGGTGAGAGATCAGGAGGGATCTGAAAACGGATGAGAATTTTAAAAACAAAGGCATTGTTCAACTGGAAGCCAATGTAAGTTAGTGGACACAAGGATGATAGGTGAATGGGACTCAGTGGGAGTTAGGACACAGACAGCAGAGTTTTGGATTACCGCAAGTTTACGGAGGACAGAAAGTGGGAAGCCGGCCAGGAGTGCATTGGAATAGTCAAGTCTAAAAGTAACAAAAAGGTATGAAGAGAAATTCAGCAGCACATGAACCAAGGCGGGAATCAGGCGACACTACAGAGTGTTACAACCAGGGCTCTGTCTTTTCTAGTTCCACTTCCACAGGTCACAACATATATATTTTTACAAATGTTTACCCAGTTACCGATGCGATCAATCATATACTCCACTCCTTCGCCCAGAATAAACACACCAACAAGGTTTCTTTAATAAACAGAATTTATCAGATTATAGAAGACTTAACCAGTAACCAAGCAAAGCATCAACAGATTGAAAGATGAAAGTTCCCTTTTTAAGTTCCCCACAAGCAAACACACATTGGAAAAAAAAAAATTCTCACTGCAGGGGTCTGTTACAAAAAAAGACTAAAAAAATACTTTGGCCAAATACTTGCTAATCCTTGAAGAAAGTAAAGATATGGAAAGATATCAGTTGTCCCTTTTTGGACTGGCGTCCCAAATACATGTAGACTGCAGTCACTGGGATCTTTCTCAAGCACTTTTCAGGGGACGTTGAGGATCAGTTTGGCAGGCTTTACAGGAGAAATGCAACATCAGTCTCTCTATTGCTTATACTTGATTCTCAGGAATTTCTCAAAGACGGAAGAGGGTGCTGATGGCGACTGCTCTCTTGGCTAGTTTTCTTCAACGGTCTCCAAAACAGTTCACACCCCAACACACTGTTCAAAGCGAAACAAAATATAATATCTCCAGAGTCAAGCCTCCTGACCCCTATAAATCTTGACCTGTCACTTCTCAGTAAACATCTTTCCTAGGTCACCAAGGTTTCTCTTGGTTATTGCTTAAAGCACATGACTTCCAGCAAGGTTGTTTTTAAAACAACATCTCAATGTCCTTTCAATGAACTGTCAACAAAGCAAAGTACAGCTTCTGTGAAATCTTCAGCCTGCCAATGAATCCATCTCCATAACTTAAATACAAGCCCTCAAAAACACACTTAAAAAATATAGAATGTGGCTAGGAAACAGTTTCGGGCAGGAATCGAATACAATTACTTTGGTCTTAATATTTAGTTGGAGGAAATCTTTGTTCATCTAGTACTGGATGCTGGAAAAGAGTATGACAAATTAGGAAGGTCATGGTGAGAACACTGTGTGTCATCGATGTGCATGTGGAAACTGATGCTCTGTTTTCAGATGTCGCCACCAAGGGGCAGAATGTAGATCAGAAACAGGAGGGGGACCAAGGATAGATTCTTGGGAAACACAAGAGGCAATGGCACCAGAGCAGGAAGAGATGCCACTGCGGGTGATTCTCAGGTTACAATTAGATGGATCAGAATGGAATCAGGTAAATGTAGTCCAACCCAGCTGGATAGCTGTAGAGGGCTGTTGGAGGATGATGTGGGAAAATGTGTCAAAAGGCTGCTGACAGGTACAGAAGGAAGATAAGGAGTAATTTACCTTTGCTACAATCACATGGGATGTCATTTGTGACCTAGATAGAACCATTACGTCAGTCCCATACTTAGGTGGCAGTTATAGCATGACACCGGTTACTAACCTCGGTGATTAACAAACCCCTTGATAACCATTATTACACCATTTAAAAACATCCATGTTTTAAAAGTCATGTATTCAAAAGCCAAGCAACCGAGACTGGGGCGGATAAATGCTACCATGAAATGCCTTGGGACGTTTTGCTTTGTTAAAGGTGAGGTTTAGATGCAAGTTGCTGTACTAGTGAAGATGGGGCTGTTGTTTTGAAAGAAACATATCAGTGTGGATTTAGATTTTTAGATTTTATACGGCCCACCGAGTCTGTGCCGACCATTAACCACCCATTTATACTAACCCTACACTAGTCCCATATTCCTACCACATCCTCACCTGTCCCTATATTCCCCTACCACCTACCTACACTAGGGGCAATTTATAATGGCCAATTTACCTATCAACCTGCAAGTCTTTTGGCTGTGGGAGGAAACCGGAGCACCCGGAGGAAACCCACGCGGTCACAGGGAGAACTTGCAAACTCCACAGGCAGTACCCAGAATTGAACCCAGGTCGCTGGAGCTGTGAGGCTGAGGTGCTAACCACTGCGCCATTGTGACAGTGCAGTGTCAGAGTAGTGTGGGTGTTGCAGACAGCTGATGAAATGGATGAATTCTGCAGGTGCTAACCACTGCGCCGCCTCATTGCAGCAATGCATGTAAGGCCATTGTCCTAGCAAGATAAATACCCTAACAAATAGTGACATGACAAAATTAGAGTCTGATTTTTTTTTCAGTCCATAAAATCTATTCAACTGTTACTATCTGAAAGAGTTGAGTATCCGAAAGAGCCGAGTGTCACTCAGTCTGATGCTTATTACACTGCAAATGCAGCTGGTTTTCAGCTGCCTGCTGCTGGCAGATTGTATTTATGCATCAGGAAATTTAGATCAACAAGTGCATTTAAAAATTCAGACTTGCTAAAATTTAGTCAGTGGTACAGTAACCTCTTGCCAAAGAAAACAGATACTGAAAAAAGTTTGTGATCAAAGGAAGTAATATTAGCACAAGTGGGCTTTTGGTTTTGAGTATACGATTGTGCCGTCAGTGATGTTATCCACAGAGGACAGAAACTTTACTGCAGCTTTCAGATTCTGCCCTTTTTGAATAATCTAAACACACTAACTGCCCATCTTTTCAGCTTTCAGCAGCTTTTCAACAGCTTCATGGGTGAAAAAAGACTTGCATTTATATAGTAACTTTCATGACTTCAGGATATTTCGAAGTGCTTCACAGCCAATGAAGTACTTTAAGTGTAGTCACGGTTGCAATGTAGGAAACGCAGCAGACAATTTGAGCACAGCAAACTCCCACAAACAGCAATGTGATAATGTTGATTGAGGGATAAATATTGGCCAGAACACCAGGGTTAACAACTACTCTTCAAAATCGTGCACGAGGATCTTGTATATTCACTTGAGAGCATTGACAAGCCCTCGATTTAACATTTCATCCCAAAGATGGTACCTCCGACAATGCAGCACTCCCTCAGTACTGCACTGGAGTGTCAGCCTAGATTTTTGTGCTCAACTCTCAGGAGTGGGACTTTAACCCAGAACCTTCTGGCTCAAAGGCTAAAGGGCAACTGAGCCACAGCCGACAATAAATGGACAGCCTGGTGTGTTATTAAGCCACAAAGGCCAAGAATGCCCAGGTTGGATTCTGGGTCTATGTCGGGTTAGATGAGCTCAACCAGGTGGCAGTGTAATTAGCACAGGATGTGCATGCTTGGCAGAAACAAAACAATTAAATTCAAAACCTAAAAGGCTTTGCTCCTGACTGGTACCAGGGACTTCTGCAGCAAACATGTCCATGTGCAGTGGAGGGAGCGACAAAAATGAAGCATGTTTTTCTTGCATTATTTATTGGATTCTTTATTGCTGGTTACATTGCCAACACTATTTTCTTGCTGTTTCTAGACTGGTATAGAATATCAATTACAGCCTGGCTAATCTTCACACCACAGGACAAGGCCACAGTACAGTATGTAATTTTGTACAATTTCTTTGTTGTCATTATACTTGGATGGCAACCAAAGTAGTTCACGTGAATCAATGAATCTTTCCATTCAAACGCATGAGCTTGACATTTGTCATATATAGTGACCGAGGGAATGTCTTCATTTTACCACAAATGGCAAGTGTACTTTGTTAGTGGCTGTTCATACAATATAATTGAGATACACAATTATTGAATGCTCCAGTATACATTCAAAGCATGTTAACTACAATAGCCATGTTAGACAATATGCTCATCAGCTCAGTTGGAAGTCAGCAGGGAATTTGAGCTCGATCACTGGCTCTGCAGTTGTGTTTCAACTGTGGGGCGGCACAGTGGCGCAGTGGTTAGCACCGCAGCCTCACAGCTCCAGCAACCCGGGTTCATTTCTGGGTACTGCCTGTGTGGAGTTTGCAAGTTCTCCCTGTGTCTGCGTGGGTTTCCTCCGGGTGCTCCGGTTTCCTCCCACATGCCAAAAGACTTGCAGGTTGATAGGTAAATTGGCCTTTATAAATTGTCCCTAGGATAGGGAAGTGGTAGGCAAATATAGGGACAGGTGGGTATGTGGTAAGAATATGGAATTAGTGTAGGATTAGTATAAATGGGTGGTTGATGGTCGGCACAGACTCGGTGGGCCGAAGGGCCTGTTTCAGTGCTGTATCTCTAAACTAAACTAACATGCAAGCAAGCAATTGTGTTAGAAGCAATGTTTCTAGAGAGGCGTACAGCAGGAGAAGCATCAGTATTTTGACATTAAAATATTGAAACTATTGTAAATATACAACTTGAAGTACTGTCCATTTACCCATTCAAAATTAACCACATTTATTTAACCTTACATCCCAAGTCTCTCTCCCCAATACATGGTGGCACATTTTCCAGTCAGCCAGAAAAAACAGCAAGAGTTCTCTGTTCAATCCTGGGGGTCTCACTACATTTCCCTGGATATTCAGGTAGATGAAGACACCTTACTTCATTTGGGACATGGGGTCTGTCTACAGAAGCAGTCACTAGCATTTAACGCAAGAAGCATCTTCACTGTAAAAACCCAAAACCAAATAAAACTAGGACAGAGGGGGAAAAATGCAACCCGCTATTCTGTTACATGATCATAATGCAGTTTACCTGGTTTGGAAACCAAGTAGAATTGAAAAACACCAATGGCAGACATGATTCCTAAACATTCATTATGTTGTTCTTAAACACGCTTCCCACAACAGCTCAGTGAGTTTACAAAATGAGTTGTCACATGACAGATGTAATTTAACAGATGTGTGAAGTGATGGATTTGGGTATGAGAAATAAAGAGGGGTAAAAATTGTACAACTTTGAAGAGGGTGCAGGAACACATCGAACTGGGTATGTTCTCCTTAGAAGTTAAGGTTGGGGAGAGATTTAATAGAAGTGTTCAAAATCTAGGTGATTTTGAAACAATAACGAAAGAGAAATTGTTTCCAATGGCAAGAGGGTCAGTAACCAGAGGACATAGTTAACTAGCAAGAGTGAGATGTGAAGATGATTTTTTTTTTAAAACCAGGCAAGTTATGATCTGGAATGCACTGCTTGAAACGGGTGGTGAAAGCAGATTCAACAACTTTCAAAGAGAGACTTGGATAAATACTCGAAGGGGAAAAAATATGCAGGGCCATGGGGAATTGGACAGCTCTTTCAAAGAGCCAGTACAGGTACACTGGGCTGAAAATCCTGCTTTTGTATCTTCTCATTCGAAGATTCTATGAAGAGTTGAGCCGCACAAACCAGGCCAATGTTGATTTAGCTCATCTTGGCCAGAGTGGGAGGCAGGGCAAATACAATTGGTCTCAGACCTTGGACAGGGTGTTACCTGCTCTAGAACAGTAGTGATTCTTGCTGGGTAGTAAGCAGGCATTCCAAGGAGATTTCAGAGACACATTTGACACAAGAAAAACCATTCAAAAATTCCACTCAATCTCACTAACGAGTTTTAAAGTTAGTAGCGGTGTTTTATATTCCTTTAGGGCAAATATGGAACTGAAGCAGGGTATTAAACGGTACCAGTATCTGGATACCTCTTTTTCTAATATTTCAGTTCCGAAGAAGGGTCACTGACCCGAAACGTTAACTCTGCTTCTCTTTCCACAGATGCTGCCAGACCTGCTGAGTGATTCCAGCATTTCTTGTTTTTGTTTCAGATTTCCAGCATCCGCAGTATTTTGCTTTTATCTGGATACCTCTTCCTCGTCTTTATATATCTGTTCAAGACTGAAGAAATAATGTTATGAGTGGGGAATGATTTGTCTTATTCTTCAATTTTGGGATAGGATGACAGAAGTATATTTTGCCAGTTGTCTCAACAGAGTGTGCAATATGTGGGCAGCATAGTATTCCACTTCACAGAATCCAGTCAAGCTGGCATCAGCCAGGCTGCTTTAACACTGGATTTCCCCATGGCACTCGCCACAGAGCAGAAAAAGGAAGTTGAATGTCAGAAAACACGACTAATACATTGCAGGTTTGCCAGCATCTGAAGAAAGATGGTGACCATTCCAGGCAGAGTCCCTGCATCGGAACTGTACTGGCAAGGGGTCTACATCCAAAACATTACTAGCCTATCTTTTCAGAGGCTGGCAAACCTGTAATCCCAGCATTTGATTTTTAGCATTGGCAATCTTCATCTTTACAAAATCAAAGCAATAATGCTCGTGGTGACAAAGCAAAAAAGTTTCCCCTTCCTTTTTTATCAAGAAAAATGAACTTGTTTAAGACTCTATAAAACTTGAAAATCTGTACATCAGTCGCACTCAACTTTGAAATCACAAGATTCCAGGTTCAGGTTCCATGCCAGGCCTCGAACACAATAATCAAGGCTGACACTCCAGTGCAGTGCTGACAGAGTACTGCACTGTTGGAGGTGCCATCTTTCAGATGAAACATTACACCGTGGCCCTATCTGCCTGCTCAGATGGATATGAAAGATCCCACTGCACTAGTTTGAAGAGGAGCAGGGGAGTTATCCCCAGTGTCCTGGCCAATATTTATCTCTCAACACATCACAAAAACACATTATCTGGTCATTATCATGGCTGTGTGTGGGGGGTTGCTGTGCGCAAATTGGCTGCCGCGTTTCCAACATTCTAATGACTAGACTTCAAAAGTACTTATTGACTATGAAGCACTTTGTGATGTCAGGTGGTTGTGAAAAGCACTATATAAATGAAAGTCTGTCTGTCTTTTCTCCAATACAAAATTAAAATCCCAACCGGTTTTCAATTTCCTAATCCTTCTCCACTCAAAATTACAATGTCACACCTTAAAAAAAAAAGAATTCTGCCAGTTTACACATCAGAACCAACGCTGCCGTTCTATGAATGGTACTTTCTGGACTGTTAGCAGATGGGTTAAACAGGGGTATTCCACAGATGAAAATGGACTTGAAAAATACATTCAGTTGACATCAGCAGCAGCTGAAATTAGAAGCATTGCAATTCTACTCAAAACTATTTCTTAGTGAAGAGTAGGTGCAATTCTGCTACTCAAAACACTATCGTCAAGTATTTTAACTAGAGGATTGGCTAGCTAACAGGAAAAAGTAGGCATAAATGGGTCATTGCCTGGTTGGCAAGATATAACAAGTAGTGTGCCACAGGGGTCAGTGCTGGGGCCTCATTTTTTTTTACAATTTGCATACATGACTTAGATGAAGGGACCAAAGGTATGGTTGCTAAATTTGCTGATTACACAAAGATAGGTAGGAAAGTAGCTTGTGAGGACATAAGGAGGCTACAAAGAATATATATAGGTAACGTGAAAGGGCAAAGATCTGGCAAATGGAGTATAATGTGGGAAATTGTGAAATTGTCCATTTTGGCAGGAAGAATAGACAAGCAGCATTATCTAAATGGAGAGAGATTGCAGAGCACTAAGATGCAGAGGGATCTGGGTGTCCTAGGGCATGAATCACAAAATGTTAGTATGCAGGTACAGCAAGCAATTAGGAAAGCTAATAGAATATTGTTTATTGCGAGGGGAATTGAATGCAAAAGTAGGGAGGTTGTACAGGGCATTGGTGAGACCACATCTAGGAGTACTGTGTGCAGTTTTGGTCTCCTTATTTAAGGATATAAATGCATTGGAAACAGTTCAAACAAGGTTTACTAGACTAATACCTGGAATGGGCGGGTGGTATTATAAGGAAAGGTTGGACAAGCTAGGCTTGTATCCATTGGAATTTGGCGGAGTAAAAGGCGACTAGATTGAAACATACAAGATCCTGAAGGGTCTTGACAGCGTGGATGTGTAAAGGATATTTCCTCATGTGGAAGAATCTAGAACTAGGAGTCACTGTTTAAAAATGGGTCGCCCATTTCAGACATTGAGAAATTTTTTCTGAGTGTCGCGAGTCTTTGGAATTCTCTTCCTCAAAAGGCAGTGCAAGCAGAGTCTTTGAATATTTTTAAGGCAGAGATAGATAGACTCTTGATAAGCAAGGGGGTGAAAGGTTAGCGGGGTAGGTGGGAATGTTGAGGTTACAATCAAATCAGCTATGACTTTCTTGAATGGCGGAGTAGGTTCGAGGAGCTGAGTCGCCTAATTCATATGTTAATATGTAACTCAGCCTGAGCAGAAATTTTTTGGGTTTTACTGAACAGTAAAAAAAAAATCTAGAACCATTCCTGGTTTAATACAATGATATGTGGAAGATTCTGAAGTGGGGAGTTGAATTTTTCTCTTTTCCACAGCAGTGCAAAGGAAGTCAATGAAATGAATGATAGTGAACATGGTTGCATTGTTCTAGGGCACTTTTAGTATTTAAAGGTGTTATACCAGCACAACTCGAGGAAAAATTTTTAACGTTATGTAACAATGCATCTTCAATACACAAGCTAAAGCAAACCATTATACAAAGCAAGCAACCATGGAGAAAGTCTACTCTATATCTATTAACTCAGCAACTACTTAAAAAGCATTAAACTATAGCACTTTAACAGCTTATGTCAAATCTATGTAAACTTCACTGGGTTTCAAAATCTGCAATTAGTCTTGGAACACACGTCAGTCAGTTAGGAAAATCACAAAACGCCTAAAATAAATACCCAGTTTAACTGGAATTCAGGTCCTTATTTGTGCTATTCCCATGGATGAAACATTTCATATTACAGCCATTTTACTACTCCGTGAAATATTAGCTAAAGGCAATACTTTAAACACCCAAACCACTTGCATTTAACTCCAATCCATCTGGCAGGATAACTGATGGAAGGCAGACCAAGATTTGCTGGTTCAGGTGGATACAAGTTAACAAAATTTAAGAACCTATGAATTGGAAAACCACCCAAAAATTCCATTCAAATTGCTGGGAAGTATGACAGGAAATGGAAGTGCTGCACTAGAAGCTTTGAAATTGGAGGTGAAGGCACATTCTTGAAGGAGCTATAATCTGGCATCTAATTAACAATTCCATCTTTATAACGAAAACATTTTCTTTTCCAGACATTTCATTTCAATTAAACCACGGGAAATGGGTATTTACAATTCTCTTCCATCCTACGCTTTTATGAATCATCTGATTGTTCTGCTCTGATTTTTATGCTACAGCCAAAGACCAGTCACCCTTTACCCCTTTGGTCTATTTTTTCAAAAAACAGATAGCAAGTAAGAGCAATGCCTCAGGGAAGGTTACAGGAACACCCTGAAGAACATACAGCTTTAATTGAGCTCCAGCACTCTCAATCAAAAACCAACCCACAAGACCCAATTATTGAAGTTTTCCCAAACATTTCAGAACTGCTTTCAATGATGGGTGTAGGAGTTCCATAGCATCAGCAAACAGGTGTTAAAATTCAATTAAACAGCGTGCCGGGAGGTAAAAGTCTGGGCTTCAGTTTAATGGTGCTATAATATCTACTTAACTTCATTTCCTTCTTAAGGACATGTCATTAAATGCAGTTGCAACAATTTTCCATACTGCACTGAGGTAATCAGTAATGAGTATGATATGGTGAGTGGTTGTTTCTTTATTCCCAAGTGTTTTGTGACTTGTGGTAAAGTTGTGTAAAAAAAATGTTTCCACTAAAATCCTGATCTAAACAAACAAAAGATAATTGCATAAGAAATAGGACTGAGACAGACACTACTGTACCAAAAATCAAGAAAACCTTGAGACAGGTTGTTACTTGGCTATCAACTAGAGTCTTCACTTTGTCTACTCAGTTTATGGATCAGTACTTCACACAACAGAAAAATCAGAGAAGGAATTGTAATATCCTTCAAGAACCAACATTCAGATCACATCCCATGTGAAATTCCCACGAGCCTGCAACAAAACATTTCAACTTCAAGAATTCCCCAGTTACGAGTAACATTTCCAACACCAGGTAACTTTTTGGCTTCTATCATTGATAGGATCCTATTAAATTCAATCAAATTAAAAAAAAAATTCATGGTCACATTTCAAGAATCTTGAATTTCAAGTATTTAAAATCAAATTTCACAGCTTCGCAACCATGAAAATGATTAGACAAAAGGAGCTTTCCAGTTTCAACTGGCAATTATATACTCAAAAACGATTGTAAATAGTTGACTATAAACAGGTCACATTCTTTACTCACTGAAGTCAGTGGTTGAATGTGAGCATGGAGCAGCCTGCAACTGTGTTTCTTCATTTCCTATCTGTGCTATGAACACCTATCCATATTTAGACACACCTCTCTCCACACCCAGAGTTGGCTAGAATTGTCAGATATGTGCAGGGTCAATGATACGCACAGCTTCCAGGAATGCTGCAGAAGGTTACTGAAAGCGCAGCTGTTTTTTCTTCACCGCTTGACTCTTCCCCGTAGCAGTAATATTGTTTCAGCTTCTTTGCCATGCAAGAAAACACCTATTCAGCACAGACATTTAATTCAAAAATGTTTTTCGTTTTACTATGCTTCAATCCAGAACAGTACATCCATTAACTTATTCTAAGCTTTGTGGATAGTGATGTGTCAAGATTCAAACCAAGTGATTAAGTCCGTTAGTCGTGTAGCATTCTTGGCAACAAACCGCCTCATTAAGCCGAGCATAGTTTAGAAGCATCACAATGTCTGTTAAAAGCTGTGTTTGCGGTGTCAGTGTGAGCTCTTCTGAGATGAAGTCTTAGTGGTGTTTCAGTTGAGTTGCATGATACTGTACTGCCCGAAACCAAGAATTCCAAAGTGTAATTACTGGCTCAGGAGGAAGGGCGATTTTTTTTTTTTTTTTAGCAATTTCAGCCATATCTGCAACGTGTCGCCTGTATCAAAGCTTGCGGCTAGGGCAGCATTTAAAGATTTTTTGATGTAGCTGACCAGTTTTCTGACTTTATCAAACTCACTGACGAGAAATATGTGCATTACATGTAATGTGGATAGCATTAGGCATTATACCTTGGAGCAAAGATCAGAAAGATTGCCATATAAGTTGCATTGTCACTAATGAAAGCAGAAACTTTGTTGAAATCTGTACCATATTTTGAAACGGTTTTGCTCATCGCTTAGCAAACTGTGGCATAATTAACAGCTCAGTGGACACAGTCTGTGAGCACTGACAGTCTTCCTGACTATACATCTTCAGCCTTACCAGATATGAAATCAAACAAAACATGCAGCACATAGTTGTCTTGCTCATCAGTAGACTCATCACAAACAATTGAAAAAGACTAGTGTTAATTTGGGACTTTGTCTCCTCACTTTAGTAGGTAGCCCCGGTCAGTTTATTCACACTTGGCAAGCAACCACCATTTTACACATTACGTTGAATGAATACCCACAGCTTTGGGTGATCAAGTTTTTCTAATGGTATGTTGCACTTGCAAAAGCTTCCAGAAGTTCCACTGTAACCAACTGAAAATTTTCTGAGCTCTGTCAGCTTCTTCAAATGGGAAGAAATCATTGCTCGTTTTTTTGCGCGTTCGTTTTCCAGCAGTGCAATATCGGATGCTCTCTTTCTGCTGCAATAGCTTTTGGACTTGAAGGGGTGCTGAACCGTTGCCCACCGTGAGATCTAACAAAATATTGCAGCTTGTACAAGTATTCCACCAACAGCACGCAGAATTTGGCTTCAAATTCTCAATGTGCTGCAGCAACGACTGGCCAATTTTGATTTGCCTCATTCTGGCATTCTCACTTGTCTGCTAATACTCAAGATTGCTTCTCCAACTGCACCAGAAACCCTCCCCCATTGACCAATCAGCAAATTGAGCCTCGTCAATCACAAACACTGTTTGCAACATGCCCAGCGAAGTGAGCCTGGTGTCAATGAAAAAAACACACAAATCTCAAAATGGCTGGTTTCACGTAGGACCCGCGATTCTCACGGCCTGACGCATTTTTAACAGCAATGAATTTGTTGGGCCCTAATCCAGACATTAAGATATCTACACATGATTTGCTTTCATATTTGCTTCTCCCCACTTCCTTCATCAAGAGATGTCACATCTCCCTCACTGTTCAAAATGTCTCAAAAATCAGGAATCAATTGAAGCACGATTCAAACCACCAAAATTATTACCTGCTTTATGGCACTGGGCATTATCACACTAGCATTGATACATCTCGGAAATGATTTTAGCTAAAAAATTGAAGTTTTGTTTTTAAAAAGCAACATATCCAAACACCAATAACTCTGAAGCTACAGACTTAACATTAAGAATGGCACCAAGGTTTAGAGCTGCCTCACTTAGCACACCTTTAGAACTGAATGCCATTTTCACGTGTTGAGTAGTGTTCTAACTCTGAAGAGGTTACTGTATTACTTCATTATAATAAACCCCAGGCTTTCATAATCCCAGCAGGAAATCTTAATTTTTCCAATACTACAAACACGAGCATGAGCGACCCAGACAGACTGATATAATGATGGACTACAAGTGGACACTAATTTTTTTCTTTTTTTAATTCATTCATGGGATGTGGGCGTCCCTGGACAAGGCCAGCATTTATTTCCCATCCCTAATTGCCCTTGAGAAGGTGGTGGTGAGCTGCCTTCTTGAACCGCTGCAGTCCATGTGGGGTAGGCACACCCACAGTGCTGTTAGGAAGAGAGTTCCAGGATTTTGACCCAGTGACAGTGAAGGTACGGCGATATAGTTGCAAGTCAGGGTGGTGTGTGACTTGGAGGAGAACTTGCAGGTGGTGGTGTTCCCATGCATTTGCTGCCCTTGTCATTCTAGTCGGTAGAGGTCGCAGGTTTGGAAAGTGAACGATAAATGATTGAACGATAAACATTGAATACAAATCATGCATGGCACACGCATTAGGTGCCAGCGGCACAGTGTAATACAGTATAATACTGTAAAGCAATGCTTTTTGTATAAAAGACAATCTGTCCATTTTCTTAAGCATTGAAAATTTCAAATCTTTAATGGATGGATTACTTTAAGCAGCAGTGTAATTTAGAACTGGCATTGGAGTTATGGGTGGAGTGGACATGAGGGGACTCGCTCATCTCTTCTACGCAATGGCAGTCCAAGACACATCCACAACGTCAACAAAACTGGTCTTTTCTTTTGAAAAAAAAATCAGCTCCTCCCCATTAAAACTCTCATCAACATTCATGTTGCCTGTGTTGGCACAAAACAAAAGAAACAGGTGAGTTACTCTCTCACAAGGGAGAAACGTGGATGGAACTGACTGGATGCCCCCATTTATTCATTGATCATGCAGTGAATCCCGTGTGTTTTACAAATGTAGACCATTTAACAAGATAGAAACAGCGCGCATTGCCAAAAACGTGGATACGAAGCAATCCATGCTCCACAGTGTAGTACAATGATTGTTTCATTTTTCCGATGAACAAAAAAAAAAATAGCTAAATACTACAATAATGAACACCCTGTTGCAACTACCTTTCTAGCAGTCCTGAGGGTGTTCTTTAGAATGAAGTTCAACTGTTTCCAAAATGTGCTATGAAGTAATCACAAGTGGGCACATTATTTATTCACTAAGCATTTGATCGAATCATGGGCCAAAGTAGGTCAATTTCTTAGTTTAAAGAAATAACAATACAAGCATTATCCAGCATTTAGCTTAATTCTTCTGGACAACCTAGTTACATATTTATTCAGATTCAGCTTTTCATGAAACTTCAATTGAATGAATTTTGATTTGGGGGGAGGGTGCGTTTCTGCAGGCTGTTTTTCCTTCAAGTCTGCAATTCTCTCCATACTTGCATAACACAGCAATTAACCAAAGCAGTTCAATGCCACAGCAATCATTCTGACTATGTGAAGACATTTCTGGACGGCGGTACCCATCCTATTCACTTTGAGGGACAATTTGTGTTATTCCTCTCTCAATGAAAACAACGTTGGGATGTTTTTCCTACATCTGTTTCTGCTAATCAGATACTCCAGCAAGATACGCATCCAAGAATTTTAGTCTCTCTTAAAAAGAATGATAATGCTACAAGCCAGTGGCAACTACAATAGAAAATGTTTCTAAGCCCAGCCAATTTCCTACAAGAGCTGCATAACAACAGCACTCATCACAACCCTTGCAATAGCAGTTTATCCATTTAAAGCTAAAACAGGAAGGAGAAATACAGTTTTGATTCTAGTAACTGCCAGATACCAGGGCATGCTTCAGAATTACAAGGCTGGCTGGTGAGCTTTCCCTGCAATATTGCATCATGATGAACCAATTTAAAGACTAGATTGTCTAGTAAATCTTGCATAATTTGTATGTTGAGATTCAACATTCATTCATTACCTGCTTCCTTCCCCCCTCTCTCATCTGGAGAGTGTACAGCCAATTCAGCATTCATTGCATGACTCATTCATTGTTCCATTCTAAATTGATCAAGCAATTTGGACATTAAATCTACAATACCCCTTTAGCTACATACAGGTGTTTCCACAAACAATTTATGGGGTAGGGAGAAAGAGCAGTGAGAGGTTGAGAAGACAGACAAAAAAAAATAGCATGGGTGGCCTGTTCCTGCAATCTGCTCACCAGAATTGAAAACATTTTAGCAGCTCATCTTGGCCATGAGACCAATGTTTGTACTATTAGAACTATTCGGCCCCAAGGTGCTTCACAGAAGCAGCGCATGGATGAACTGCAACAATTTATTCCTGTCTGGCGCAAAAGTAAAACAGGAAAGGTAACCAAACCATGGTTTACAAGGGAAATTAGAGATAGCATTAGATCCAAGGAAGAGGCATACAAATTCGCCAGACAAAACAATGGACCTGAGGATTGGGAGCAGTTTAGTATTCAAAGGAGGACCAAGGGATTGATTAAGGAGGGGAAAATAGAGTGAGAGTGTAAGCTTACAGGGAACATAAAAACTGACTGTAAAAGTTTCTATAGGTATGTGAAGAGAAAAAGATTGGTGAACAGTCAAACAGGGGAATTTATTATGGGGAACAAAGAAATGGCTGACCAACTAAATGCATACCTGGGTTCTGCCTTCACAAAGGAGGACACAAATATCATACCAGAAATGTTGGGAAACACAGGGTTTAGAGAGAGAGAGAGGAACTGAAGAAAATCAGTAGGAGTAGAGAAATGGTGTTGGGAAAATTGTTAGAATTGAAGGCCGATAAATCCCCAGGGCCTGATAATCTACATCCCAGAGTACTTAAGGAAGTGACCCTAGAAATAGTGGACGGTCATCTTCCAAAATTCTGCAGACTCTGAAACAGTTCCTACAGATTGGAGGGTAGCTAATGTAACCCCACTATTTAAAAAGGGAGAGAGCAAACAGGGAATTATAAGCAAGTCAGCCTGACGTCAGTAGTGGGGAAAATTCCAAAGTCCATTATCTAAGATTTTATAGCAGAGCACTTGGAGAACAGTGGTAGAATCAGACAGTCAGCATGGATTTACGAAAGGGAAATCATGCTTGACAAATCTACTAGAATTCTTCGAGTATCTAACTAGTTACGAGTTGATGAGGGACAGCCAGTGGATGTGGTTTATTTGGACTTTCAGAAGACTTTCAACAAAGTTCCACATAAGAGATTAGTGTGCATAATTAAAATACATGGGATTGGAGGTAGTGTATTGCCACGGATAGAAAATTGGTTGGCAGACAGGAAACAGTAGGAGTAAAATGGGCCTTTTTCCAAATGGCAGGCAGTGACTAGTGGGGTACCGCAGGGATCAGTGCTAGGACCCCAGCTATTCACAATATATATTAATGATTTAGATGAGGGAACTAAATGTAATAGCTCCAAATTTGCAGATACACAAAACTGGGTGGGAGGGTGAGTTTTGGAAGGATGTAGAGGGGCTTCAGGGTGATTTGGACAAGTTGAGTGGGCAAATGCATGGCCGATGCAGTATAATGTGGATAAATGTGAGGTTATCCACTCTGGTAGCAAAAACAGGAAGGCAGATTATCTGAATGGCTATAAACAGAGGGGAATATGCAACGAGACCTGGGTGTTCACGTACACAAGTTGAAGTTAAGCATGCAGGTCTAACAGGTGGTAAAAAGACAAATGGTATGTTAGCCTTCATAGTGAGAGGATTAGAGTACAGCAGCAGGGATGTCTTGCTGCAGTTATACAAGGCCTTGGTGAGGCCACACCTGGAATACTGTGCGCAATTTTGGTCTCCTTATCTGAGGAAGGATGTTCTTGCTATAAAGGGAGTGCAGCAAAGGTTTACCAGACTGATTCCTGGGATGGCAGGACTGACGTATGAGGAGAGATTGAGTCATTTAGGATTATATTCGCTGGAGTTCAGAAGAGTGAGGGGGGGATCTCATAGAAACCTATAAAATTCTAACAGGACTTGACAGGGTAGATGCAGGAAGGATGTTCCCGATGGTGGGGGAGTCCAGAACCAGGGGTCATAGTCTCAGGATACGGGGTAAACCATTCAGGACTGAGATGAGGAGAAATTTCTTCACCCAGTGTGATGAGCCTGTGGATGTCGCTACCACAGAAAGCAGTTGAGGCGAAAACATTGTATGTTTAAGAAGGAGTTAGCTATAGCTCTTGGGGCGAAAGGGATCAAAGGATATGGGGGGGGGGGGGGGGTGGGGAAAGCAGGAACATGTTACTGAGTTGGATGATCAGCCATGATCATAATGAATGGCAGAGCAGGCTTGAAGGGCCAAATGGCCTACTCCTATTTTCTATGTTTCTATTATAAAACAAAATTTGATATCAAGTCACATAAGGAGATATCAGGACAGATGTTCAAAAACTTGGTCAGAGTTACATTCTAAAGAGTATTAAAAAAAGAGCGGGGGTGGGGGGGGGGAAAAAAGTGTCACAGATTTAGGGAAGGATGTTCCAGAGGTTAGGGCCTTGACAACTAAAAGGTGCAGCCAGCAATGGTGGAACTATTAAAATCTGGGATGAAGAGGCCACAATTAAGAGTGCAGATATCTTGGGGGGTTGTGGGGCTGAGGAAAATTGCAGAGATGGGGTGGGTGGGGGGGGGGGGAGGCCATGGAGAGATTTGGAAACAAGGGGGAGAATTACATTCGTCCAAGACGACATTGCTTAACTAGGAGCCAGTGTAGGTCAGCAAGAACAAAGATGATGGGTGAAGAGGACTTAGTGCAAGCAGTTTTGGATGAACTCAAGTTCATGAAGGATAGAATGTGGGAAGCCAACCAGAAGTGCAGTGGAATAGACAAGTCTAGGAGGGAACAAAGCCATATATTAGGTTTTACTGAACAATTTATAGCAGAAAACAAAAAGATTTTCAATTATGGCACCAAGTAAGCATAAATGGAAATTAGAGTTTAAGCCAGGTATCCAACAAGTGACCAAAACAATACAAATGAAGTTACAGTGGAAACTGGAACATAGAATTCCAGAATTTAGTGAATTTCCTCTCAGTTACTCGTGCACTGCCAGCTCCATAAGTGATACCTGAAGCATGAAATGGTTTATGGTTTATGACATTGAGGGGTGGGGGTGGGGGGTGGGGAGAAGGAGAGAGAAGGGATTTTTAAAAAGTGCTCGAGAAAGTAGGTTAGAATTATATAAGAGCACAGCAAACTACCATTTCAGAACTGGGGTATTGCAGTATACTGCTGTCGTAGGTATAAAGCACTGTCGTAGGTATAAAAGATATAATGCTTACTAATGATCATTGCAACCCCTGTCCAACTGCCCTGCTCATTCGGTATCGATTAATTACTAGCTGGAAATCTACAGCTGTAGTTGTACAACAAAACAGACAAAAAAAAAAATCAAATCTTAGAAGGCTGAGACTATTGGTAATAACTCCACACAGTAAGAACAGGCACACTGCAAATCAAGCTCTTGTATAAGAACTGTAATGCCATTATGAGAGATTGTCATGCTGAAATGCTTAAAGAGTAGGTATAATAATAAAAAAAGGCATTGAAAACAAAATTCCAAGATGGGTTTTCTTGAACATAAACAGCACGCATCAGTAATTGCCTTGGTGACATGTCTTTGCACACTGATTTGGGTCGAAAAATGTGAAGTGCATGACTTGCATTTAAGTGCCGCCATTGAATGATACAGCACCTTGAGGGAAATAAGAGTTGATTAGTATTTGTAATCCTCCAAAAAATACAACCAACATTTTCAAAGGTTACTGTACTGCTAATTTTTGTCCCTAAAAATGAACCATTTTACATTAAGGCTCTTTTATATTACAGGCCAAAAATAAACTGCACATTTTTCATATGCAAAATTGGCTTATCTGCTTCCAGGTGTTACTGGATATAACAGAACAGTAAACAGGGCCATTAAACTGACTGGACTCAGGGACCCAAGACTAAAATAGTAATTCATTTTACTTGATTTTAATTATATTAAATCCATTTTAAAAATGCACCCAAGCAGTGGCACCTCTGGGAAGTCATTAAATGTTTAGACCTGCAGCAAATTAGCCTGGGAACAGCCAAGAATCAACTAACTGACTGTAATGCAATTAGCACAAGTCAACTTGTTCACCATGGATGTCTTGACATGCATTTTTGTTTCACATCCATGTTTGGCTGCTCAAAACATGGCCCACAGCTCATTTCGACTGCAGTGATTATTGATTTAAATTCATCTCTTAATAGCCTAAAAATCTAACTTCCAATTGTTTCTAGTCGTTAAAACCAGGTTAGTTAAAAAGAATCAAGGAGACACTGAAGAGCCACGATTTTAGCCACAAACCCACTGTTTCACGTGATGTTTCTCTGCAAACCCTCAGCAGACAGTCTTTAAAGGGACTGCATCGACATCAAAAGGACTCCAATATCTAAATTTTAGGCAATAGTTACAGGTCACCTTTCTATTTTACCTGCCTCTTCAACAAAGAGGAATGGATTAAAAAACCTCAAAAGATAGCATGTTACTGCCTAGGAGCTGGCCACAACAAAGAGTATTATGGAATAATTTTAAGTCAACATAGTTTTTGTATGTTGTACAAACTGCCTACTTAAAATGATCATGCCACGGTTTGGCATTTTTCTATTTAAAATGGAATATAGTTTAGTTTCACAGCTGCAGACATCACTCTTTACCTTCCCAAAGATGTCATTGTTTGCCTGTGTGAGTACACTATATGTTAGAATGTTATTTGGCATGGGGGTGGGGTGAGAAGAGAAGCGAGGCACATCAAGTGTTCCCTTGCCAAACTGAAGAAAATTAATTTCAGAATCATAATTAGCAGCGCTAAATATTTATATATGCAAATTAGTCCACATGATTAACAAAAGTAATTCAACATTAGCTGCGTTACTGCACATGAATTTACAGTTGAGATGAGCAAGGTTAATTTAGGACAAGACTCCTTAGGTAGCTGACGAGTTAACAGCATCAGATCGCCAGTCTACTGAACAGATTCAAGTCTATGTGCTTGTAGCTAGTTATATTTTCAGATCTTCTAAGACTTGGCCTTTAGGAGTTGCTGAGATTCAGCTGGTTGGCTCACCTTTCTCTGTGACAATGTCATTAGTCTTATGGGATGGTGGGGTAATGACCCAAGTCTGTGGAGATGTTGCAGATCTGCACACAGGGGAAATGTGGCAAGTTGGATCCAAAATTGGCTCAGTGACAGCAAACAAAGGGTAATGGTCGACGGATATTTGTGCTAGTGGAAAGCAGTTTCCAGTGGCATTCCACAGTGCTAAGTGCTGGGTCCCTTGCTGTTTGTGGTATATATTAATGATTAAATGTGGGAGGCATGATTGGGAAATTTGCAGATGGACAAAAATTGGCCGTGTAGTTGATCGCGAAGAGGATAGCTGTAGACTCCAGAATATCAATGGTTTGGTTGAGTGGGCAGGAAAGTGGCAAATTTTCAAACAGAAGTGTGAGGTAATGCATTTGAGGGCAAACAAAACGAGGAATACACAATAAACAGGAGGATACTGAGACGGGTAGAAGTGAGACACCTTGGAGTGCATGTCCACAGGTCCCAGGACAGGTAGATAAAGTGGTGAAAGCAGCATATGGAATGCTTTCTTTTATTGGCCGAGGTATAGAAGGCAAAAGCAGGGATGTAATGTAATGTTGGAACTGTATTAATCGCTGGTTAGGCCTCAGCTGGAGTATTGTGTGCAGTTCTGGGCACATTACAGGAAGGACATAATTGCTCCCGAGAGAGTACAGAAGAGATTTACAAGAATGTTGCCAGGGCTTGAAAATTGCAGCTATGAGGAGAGATTGGATAGTCTATGGTTGTTTTCATTAGAAAACAGGCTGAGGAGTGACTTGTCTGAGTGTACAAAATTATGAGGGGCCTAGTTGAGTAGACAGGAAGGACCAGTTTCCACTAGCGGAGAGGTCAATTACCAGGGGACACAGATTGAAGATGATTGGTAGAAGGACTGGAGGGGACATGAGGAAAAACATTTTCACCCAGAGGGTGCTGGAATTCACCACCAGGTATGGTGGAGGCAGAAACCCTCAACTCATTTAAAAAGGTACCTTGACATGCACCTGAAGTGCTGTAACCTACAAGGCTATGGCCAGGTACTGGAAGGTGGGATTAGATTGGGCGGCTAGTTTTTTTAAGCCAGCACAGACATGGGCTGAATGGTCCTCTGTGATGTAACTTTTCTATGGTTCTATTGTTTACTGCATGATCAGTTGGTGATTACAAAAGGAACTTAAATGGGTCGCTGGTTATCGAGTTGCTAAAATTACATTTCCACCAATAACTTGTCAACCAGAAATATTGACTTATACCTCATTAAGGTATAAGAACACCACTTCATAAACTGTATTTTTACTGGATTGTCTTCAGGTAATATAGCTTATGTGTATGTAAATAATGAAATCCTTGAACTCTCACGACTGACCTGTGGGCAGAATACTTAACAGCAATTATATAAAATTACACTAACATTCAGCAATTACTTAACTACAGTAAATAGTTTGATCATTGATTTGAATCCATTCACCAATCTTTATCCTCCTTGCTCTTTTCAATATAACCTTATGACTTTGCAGGGGCTCTGGCAGCTTTAAACAGTTTCTTTTGGTGTCAACATGTTACTGCAGTCCTGGTAGGGGTCCAATCCATTAAACACCAATAGTAAGAAAATCTTTCAAACTTGTTTTTCTTAAATTATCAAATTATATTTTGGTCATTTTCAGGTGCAGAACCCGGCTTTAAATTGTTAATTTAAATGGATGTTTCTGCCGATGAACTCAATCTTCACAGCTCAATAATTGAGAGATCAGCATGTTTTAATGGTAGATTAAAGATACACAGGTGAAGGGCATTGTTTAATTAAGGACTTCGAACAGATATACAGAGCACCTGCTGGGACACGGGGGTGGAGGGAGAGACATGTAATGCTGCATTCTGTGAATAAGCCGACACGTAAAGGATGTGTCTAGCTTCATTCCACACCATTTGGCTTAGATCAGTTTGTCAACTTGTGTGTAACCACGCTTGCACAGGAAAAGGGGGAGTGCCTGTCATTTGCCGTGAACAGGATACAGCCTGCCTGGGACTGAAACTGCAGCTTATGGTCTCAGTGCAAGTTCAATTTTATCAATGAACAATGTTTGCAATTAAAGGCGTTGGCATGCCTGGTGTTGATTCACCTCTGACGTCAACATAAATATTACTTTTGCACCCTGACCCTGCATCTCTCCAGATCACCTGGAATGATTGCGGTCATGTGCTGCCTGAGAAATGCACCCAGCACAATGGTGCGAGCGGTGGTTTGAACAGCCTCAAATGCAAGTATAAGGAGACCAAAATTGCGCTCTATTGTACGCTAGGTGTGGTCTCATCAATACCCTATACATTTGTAGCAAGACTTCTAATTTTATATGCCATCCCCCTTACAATAAACACCAACATACCATTTGCCTTCCGAATTACTCACTGTACCTTCCAGCTAACTTGTGATTCATGTATCAGGACACCCAGATCCCTCTGTACCAAAGCATTCTGTACTCTCTTCATTTAAATAATGGCCTGGATTTTGCAGTAACAAAGACATTTGCTGCTATTGAGAGCTGGAACATCACAAATTCCAGTGATTGCAGATGCACCGAAAACCAGAAGTTGCGGCGCAGCTCAACAAGCACTGTGCGATGATGATTCTGCCAGGCCACTCTTTGAAGTGGCAGGGACAAGTATTACATGAATCTGGGCTAACTGCCCACAGCTTGCACAGATTTTTACATGCCTTATGTTACAGCTGATATTAGCAGGCGTAAAGTCTGTTGGGGAGCAGATCGGCCAATTAACTACACAATGAACAGAAGGAGCTCAGCAAATTTTGATTTCAACTTTTAGCCCACATTTACTGGGAATAAACTTTTGTCAGACAGGGTCATTGAATGCTGCAGCCCTCTTTCCATTTTCACGTTTCTCTTTCTCCAGTTCCTGACAATGTATTGCCTGTCTGAAGCTCTCAAATTTTACCTTAAAATGTTATGCCCATTGGTTTGCTCCTACTGCCCTTTGACATCCAGTTTAGAACCATTTTTAGTTTGTATGAATTACTCCACTCTCTTTTCCCAAGAAAAATAAATTTCAAGCCAGTTTTAATATTGTGGTTAATTTGACAAACCCTGCACAGTTTGATGACAGATATTGGGCTAATTAGCTTCCAAGTTTCCTGCTTCTGTCTCCCTCTTTTCTTGGAGAGGTGTTACATTTGCAGTTTGCCAATCTATTGGGACCTCTCCAGAACCCAAGGAATTTTGGAGGATTACAACCAATGCATCCACTATCTCTGCAGCCATTTTTTTTCCCCCAAGATCCGAGGATGCTGATCAGGTCCTACTGACTTGTCAGTCTTTAGTCCTATTATTTTTCCTAGTACTTTTTCTCTTGTGATAACGACAAGTTCCTCCTTCCCTTTTGCACAGATTTTCTATTACTGGGATGCTTTTCGCATCTACCGTGAAGACAAATGCAAAATATTTGTTCCAAGTCTTTGCCATTTCCTCATTTCCCATTAATTCCCTAGTCTCAGCCTCGAAGGGATGAATGTGTACTTTAGCTACTCTCTTCCTTTTTATTACTTGTAGAAGCTTTACTGTCTGTTTCTAGATTTCTTGCTACTTTACTCATTCTAATTTCTCCCTCTATTTTAAAGTCATCCTTTGCTGGTTTCTAAAATTTTCCCAATCTTCTGGCCTAATACCAATTTTTGCAACATTCTACATCTTTTCTTTTAATTTGATACCATCCTTAAGTTCCTTCGTTAGCCACAGATGCTACATCCTTCTGGTAAAGTCTTTTTCTCTGTGGAACATACCTTTTGTTGAGTTATGAAATATCTTCTTAAATGTTTGTACAAATGTTGGCACAGTGGTTAGCACCGCAGCCTCACAGCTCCAGCGACGCGGGTTCAATTCAGAGTACTGCCTGTGTGGAGTTTGCAAGTTCTCCCTGTGTTTGAGTGGGTTTTCTCCGGGTGCTCCGGTTTCCTCCCACAAGCCAAATGACTTGCAGGTTGGTAGGTAAATTGGCGATTATAAATTGCCCCTAGTTTAGGTAGGTGGTAGGGAAAAAAAGGGACAGGTGGGGATGTGGTAGGAATATCACATCACTTGCCCTGCCATTAGTTTTATTTAACTAATTAGGTTTTGAAGTAACAGTCTGTCTATTCATAATTTTTAATCTACATAATAACCTTGTTTAATTAAAAGGTAACAGGTTATGCGGAGGAATACAAATGATTTAGTGTCCCAGACTTCCCCAGTACTGCTTCACTATGTATAAACAATTAGCAGGACAAGACAAAATAAAATAATTGCCAACCTAGTTTTCTAATTTATAGGAACAAACATTGCAGGATGATCCAAGAAAAATTGAGGCAATTAAAACAACCAATTTAACTTTCAAATGATTCATTCAGGCTCAGAATATTGAGGTTTTCTGACCTGATGAAATCTGCAGCGAGTTGCTGAACCTAAATAGATAGAAGGCAAACTGATACACAAGTCTGTGTATATATTGGAGTTGCCAACTACCGGAGGAAAGAAGGCAGTTTCCTACAAAGTGGAATCTAGACATATTATTGCCCAAGAATTTCTAAAGAGGAAGAGGTTGTCCCATATACTTGCTAGCCTTACAGCACACTGATTATCTGAGGCTACATAGCACAACGCTACGAGTAACAGTTCTTCATGTAGTCGAAATCTAAAAGACCAAGACGACACTTGATTTTGTGGGAGGAGACGGAGAGAGACGGAGAGAGACGGAGAGAGACGGAGAGAGACGGAGAGAGACGGAGAGAGACGGAGAGAGACGGAGAGAGACGGAGAGAGACGGAGAGAGACGGAGAGAGACGGAGAGAGACGGAGAGAGACGGAGAGAGACGGAGAGAGACGGAGAGAGACGGAGAGAGACGGAGAGAGACGGAGAGAGACGGAGAGAGACGGAGAGAGACGGAGAGAGACGGAGAGAGACGGAGAGAGACGGAGAGAGACGGAGAGAGACGGAGAGAGACGGAGAGAGACGGAGAGAGACGGAGAGAGACGGAGAGAGACGGAGAGAGACGGAGAGAGACGGAGAGAGACGGAGAGAGACGGAGAGAGACGGAGAGAGACGGAGAGAGACGGAGAGAGACGGAGAGAGACGGAGAGAGACGGAGAGAGACGGAGAGAGACGGAGAGAGACGGAGAGAGACGGAGAGAGACGGAGAGAGACGGAGAGAGACGGAGAGAGACGGAGAGAGACGGAGAGAGACGGAGAGAGACGGAGAGAGACGGAGAGAGACGAAATCTGCAAACACAATTTTACTTTGAATTAAAGTACTAACTCCTTTCATGAGTTTCAATTAAGAAAATAAATCTGGCTCTTCAGAAAATCTGAATTATATGACAGGCATATTAAACTACAATTGCAAGAAATGGAAATGGATACAATTTAGCAAATAATGTTAAGACCAATACCAGAATACAATACAAGCCTGCGTCCTCAGTACCTTGCTCTATGGCAGCGAGGCCTGGACAACGTACGTCAGCCAAGAGCGACGTCTCAATTCATTCCATCTTCGCTGCCTCCGGAGAATACTTGGCATCAGGTGGCAGGACCGTATCTCCAACACAGAAGTCCTCGAGGCGGCCAACATCGCCAGCTTATACACACTACTGAGTCAGCGGCGCTTGAGGTGGCTTGGCCATGTGAGCAGCATGGAAGATGGCAGGATCCCCAAAGACACATTGTACAGCGAGCTCGCCGCTGGTATCAGACCCACCGGCCGTCCATGTCTCCGCTTTAAAGATGTCTGTAAACGCGACATGAAGTCCTGTGACATTGATCACAAGTCGTGGGAGTCGGTTGCCACCGTTCGCCAGAGCTGGCGGGCAGCCATAAAGGCGGGGCTAAAGTGTGGCGAGTTGGAGACTTAGCAGTTGGCAGGAAAAAAGAGAGGCGCAAGGGGAGAGCCAACTGTGTAACAGCCCCGACAAACAAATTTTTCTGCAGCACCTGTGGAAGAGCCTGTCACTCTAGAATTGGCCTTTATAGCCACTTCAGGCGCTGCTCCACAAACCACTGACCACCTCCAGGCGCTTACCCATTGTCTCTCGAGATAAGGAGGCCAAAGAAGAATACCAGAACACACTTTACACAAAGATCAATAATATTCTGATTAGGGCAGCGGAGGCAAAAAAAATTGAAGTAACTGCAGATGCAGTTAGACACTATCATGAGTTCAGGGGGAGAACTACAGGTTTCTACAGAATAAGCAGGCCAAATGTCCTCTCATTCTTGAGAAGACATGGCAAGATCGCACTAGTAAAAGCAATTACAATTACAATGGAGCCATTCTGTCTTGAACGGAATTGACAGCAGTTTACTTCTTACAAACACGATTTAAGTTTCAGCTGCCAAATAGATTTGCCCCGCTTTCTCCAATGTCTCCTCTTAAGGCATGAATGCATCCTTAAGTGCTGGTTGCCTCAAGAGTGCCTTCTCCAAGTGGCGATTTGGTATGTGTACAACTAGCGTACTTAACGATTAGAGGAGCACAGCGGCACTTGATCCTGCGGTTATGACCAGGTGAGAAGGGGTTTCGGGTTCCCTCTCAGCCTTTGCCTGGCTTAACCGTAACCGGGTTTAATTTTATAAACACTGTTTTGGCTTACCCAACCCTGCCCCCAGTGAATCCTTGTTCATTGCTTTCCAATTGAAAGGCAAAAGAATCAGACAGGTTGTCTTATATTTAAAGAAAAGTGGAAGTTTATTAACCTTAAACTCCAATTCTGTTAACTACTACAAGTACGCGACACAACCACACTAGCATGCGTACACAATAAAACACACGCAGATAGAGACAGAAAAAGTAGAAAGAATAAAAAGGGAAAAAGTTTGAGACAATGGCTGGGTTGTAATTACAGTCCTTTGAGTTTGATGTGGAGTCTTTAGTTGCTGCCAAGTCTTGCCATTCGTTGGGGCCCAATGCTCACTTTAACTTGTTTTGATGTAGGAGTCTTTTCTCTTAAGGTTTAAGCGACTTCAGTGGGTCCAGAGGTTTGTGAGAAAGCAACAGAGAGCCAGCGAGGAGAGAGGCTCTCTTGTTCCAGTTGCAATCTGTAGCCTATCTTCAAACTGCCCTGTGTGTAGTTCAAGAAGCCTGGACCAGCAGGTTAGTCGTATGACCATCCAGTTTAACCACTCGTGTTTGAGGATTCTCCATCTTAGACACTGGAATGAGAGCTTTCTTACACCTTCAATGTCTGGTGATCAAAGTCCATATGGGTTCATTGGACCAGGGAGTCATTGCTTTGTCTCTTCAAGCACTGTCTTAGTATGCAAATGTCCTCCTACCAAATGTCTGGTGATCTCTTTAAACTAGTCATTTCTTCACGCCAGCAACAGTTCAAAATTAATGCTATGAAATTAATATGCCTCATTCTTGGCAGGTGGGGGTCTTCATGACATTGCCTTAAACAATGAATGTGATATTACTCACATACACAAACCCCTATGGACCTGATCGGCAGCGGGAATGGTGTATTTTCTTCCCCACTACTTAGCCCAGGATACTCAGGAAAATTGCAGCTCCATCCCCAATGATCAGCAAATTGAACACAGACTGGGAACAGAACAGCTTTGCTGGGTCACTGCCATTTGTTAGTCAAGTCACTGTACCCCAAGGAGCATTTATGGATAACATAATTCACAAAGAGTGTGTAAAAAGATTGCTATAATTCATTGGTAGAGAATGTGATGCAGGGATGAGATTGCCAAAAGGAAATAAATCAATACAATCTTAGCTAATGACACTTCAGCTCATTTCATGTCACAAGTTAACATATTTAATGGAAAGTGAACGCTTGTAGAACATTCACTGATTTAACTCTAAATTATTCCAGTGAGCTAAATCAGTTGTCATTCCAACATTAAAATCAACATACACAACCATTATAACCAGGTTACAAGACTGAGAAAAATCTGTTAGCGACTACTGCTCAGTTGCAGATTCTAAGTTGTCAACAGAAACATGCAGTTAAATGTCTCAACTAAAAATTGTTCACCTAAAATGAGTAGATTTGATGATATCTCAAGACCCTTGTTCTAACAAAATTCATCTAATAATCCCTCACTCCACAACAAAGTCTGTTTTAATATATAGTGAGATTCTGTAAATTGTAAATCACCTTCACTATTATATTGGAAAAGGCCTTTGTTCCCTTACTGCTGAAAGTTCTGCTAAAATTATCCAGTGATCTTGCCACTAAACTGTTAAGCTTCAGTGAGTAAAACCTTACCTGTATGAAGCTGAATCTTTCCAATGACTCCCTCCACCAGACCTAGGCAAATCGGGTTCCAGGCCAGAAGCAAGTCAGTAGCTGTTGAAAATAAAAGAAATGGGTTTACTTTTTCTTGGTCCGCCTGGAGATGAAACCATAACATTCCGACAAAATAGGCACCTCGAAACAGCTGAATTCATGAGAACTCCATTATAACAAGTGCCATGGTGGTCAAGGAAGCTGGTTCTGAATTGACTTGTCGTAGTGCTCACAGCCAAAGTAATTGGCAGGTGATGAATTACTGTACAAAGATCTTTCCCTTTGAAAGCCGATAGCAGTCATTTTTCAATAAGACCTGTAGGTAACAGTTACACTAAAAATCAATAATAAAATCCATTATGGATAATCATACTTTTATGGGCTAAATCAAAGTCATAGTAATAGGGTTAAGGAAGAAATGCATAAGCAGCATTGAAAACTATGCAGTCTTTCATCTCACTAATTCAAAAAAGGGACAGGTACTTCATTATGAAAATATGGCTGTAGTAAGAGGTATATATTTTTGCTATAAACTGCTAGTGAACAATTCCCCAGTAATGGATGTGCGTATGTGGACATCAAAAGTGGATGTGAAGATCCAGCCAAACCCATTCAAGTGGTTAAATCCCATTATCATTTACTTGATTGGAAAAGCCCAAATCACACATTAATTTGATAACCGTAGTAACATATTACTGGAGCCAGAGCAAGAAAATTCAAAATCCCCATTTCTTTCTAAAGGCAAATTACAACACATCTTTTAAAAAGCAACATACAAGGACAGTTGGCTAAAAAGGAATCAAATAAATTGGTTAAACTGGATCATTTTTCCACAGTCAAGTCCTGTAGTCAAGCTTGCCTTAGGATTTCAGAGAAACCCCTTTGTGTAAATTATCCTGGCTGGACAGGCAAGTTGTCAGCAAGAGAATTAACCAACTGTCCTTCCATAAGCTTCAAGGACACGTCCATATTACAGGAAGATGAACTGACTAGGAGAATTCTCATTTCTGCTGTCCTTCAGCCAATAACAATATCTCTGTCTGATACTTCAAAAGGAAGAGTTATTAGGAACCAAACACAAAACACATTAAATATCTTGAACAATCTGAACTCCTAAGTGCTGTGGGTGACAGGTAGTAGAGTAGTTCTAATATGTAACCACAATGAATGTTTGAGCTAAAAATTCATTAACACATTTTGTTCTGGTAGAGGGAATGGGAGTTCTTAAGGAAGGCAGTCAGCCTTAGTCCATTTCAAATTGTCTACCATATTTCAAACTTGGAACATAGCTCTTTCTGCATTACAATCATGACTGCACTTCAGAAATACTTCATTGCCTGTCAAGTGCTTTGGAATTTCCGAAGCTCATGCAAGAAACTAATAAGTTTTTAAAAAAATTATAAAAGCTTGGTCAGAAAAGGCATTTAAGGCGGAGCTTAAGAGGAGAAAGGGAAGCTGGAGTGGCAGTGGGTTTAGACAGAGTTATTACAGATGATGGAGCCTTGTTGGCTGAAGGCACAACCTTTAACACAGTGGGGTGAATACAGAAAGTCAGAGGAGGGAGAGACCAGGGGAGGGTTGCAATGTTCAATCAGCTCTCCAAAGATAAAGGGCAAGTCCACAAAAGGTTTTAAACCCAGGGTTGGAGGGACCAGGAGCCAATGTAGGTCAGCGATCACGGGGTGAAGGGTGACTGGGACATGTGCATCAGAATTTGCATGAACTGAAGTTTACATCGGGACAATAGGGAGAGGGCACAAGAGCACAAGGAACAGTCATGTCTACGACGGACAAATGCATGAATAGCTTCAACAGCAGATAAGCTGAATCAGGACAGAGGAAAGCTATTTTACAGGGATGGCAGTTGACAGTCGGTGATGTTGCAAGCAGTCTGTGACAGAAGCCAGGGAAATGAATGACGTCAGTAACAGGGCTATGGTGTGTGTGGTCTAAACTGATCTTGAGCTGCAGCAAACAGTAGCTCCTCCAAGATTGGATGTCAGCCAAGCAGTGATTGCAGACGACTGGAAAGGAAAACAGATTTGGAGAGGTAAAACTCTTATCTGTATACAGGTGGAAGCTGAAGCCATGTTTGTGGATGATGTTACCAAGATGCAGCATCTAGAGGAAGCAGCAGAGGCCAAGGATATATCGTTGGGGTTCTGGAAGCAAAGCACAGGGGTTGCAAGAAGTCACTGATGACACTCTAGCTACTGTATGCTATGTATGAGTGGAACCAAAGAACAGAACTCTTACCTAGCTGGACAATAGGAAGCAAGACAGACAGACAAGACTGGCATTTATATAGCAACTTTCATGACCACTGGACATCTCAAAGCACTTTACAACCAATGATGTACCTTAAGTGTAGTCACTGTTGTAATGCAAGAAACACAGCAGCCAGCACGTGCAGAGCGTAAAAATAATACGGTAGTAATAGCAAGGGATTTCAACTTACCCAATATTAACTGGAATAGTCTTGGTGCAACAGGCTTAAAGCAGGGGGCAGTGCAGAATTCTTAAAGCGCATCCAGGAGAGCTTTTTAAGCCAGAACGTAGAAAGTCCTATAAGAGAAGGGGCAGTACTGGACCAAATCTTAGGGAATGACATCAGTCAAGCGGTAGAAGTGCCAGTGAGGGAGCATTTCGGGGACTGTGACAATGACTCTAAGATTTAAGGTAGTTATGGAAAAGGACAAAGATGGCCCAGAAATAACTGTACTGAATTGGGGGGGGGGTGGGGGAGGCCAATTTCAGTATGATAAAACAGGATCTGGCCAAAGTGGACTTGTAGGAAAGTCTACATTAGACCAGTGGGAGTCAAAGAGGAAATAGTGTATTCAGGGCCAACATGTTCCCGTAAAGGTGAAGGTGTAAACCCAGTAAACACACAGTAAAAACATAAGAACTTAGTTGAAACAAAGGGCTAGTTTCACATAATTACATCGTCAAAACATAATGGGGTTGGGTAGAAAGGGGAACAGCAATGATGCTAGCAGACTCAGTGTCCTTGCATGTACCAGATAAAGGAGTAGTCATGGTCACAAAAATGATTATACTCATAGTAAACAATGGGAAATTGTAAAGTGCTGACCAGGTTCTCACTGAGCCAAATAAGGAATTATCATTATGTCATTATACCAGACCCTTGAGTAAGAGGGGAGGGTCTTGGAAACAAGATCAACCCCCGACTGAAACTGGGGACGGCATGAGAACGCCAGGGAAGGCCACTTGAGAAAATACCCAAGCCGAGGGCTCAGAACAGAAGAGCAGCCGCAAGTCCGAGACTGATCACCTCGTACCTCGATGGGTAGTATACTGTGCTAGTGAGTGCTTGTGCTTGATGATTTAGTGTGTGAATAAAATATTGACATAGCTTTCGTGGATTCTTTAGGAATAAGTGCAGATTAGGCACAAAGGGTAGGACCAAGTCCAGGGAACCCTGGATGTCAATGGATATAGAAGATTGTATAAGAGATTTTTAAAAAAGAGGCTTATGGCAGATTCAGAGGGCTGTAGTCATACACTAGTCACTCTAGAGCAGTCTGTGCACTTATCACACAGAAAGCAGCTCTACATGGCTTAGCATATGGGAGCATATGGTGGGGTTACTCCAGTCAAACCAGGAGTTCAGTCCTTCAGGCAGTTTGTGAAAATGTGCTAAAGCAGGTCAACCAATTCATGTTTCTGATTGAACTGATCCAGAGAGTTTTCAGAACTGCGACTACATTGTTGGTATGATTTTCTGGAAAGACCATAATCAGAACATTCTAGATCTCCCCACAACGCAAGAGAGGAATTCAGAGTGAAAGCACAATGCCTTTCAAATTCCAGAAACCTGACTGGCTCTGCTGGTAAAAGATTAAACCAGTCCCATTAATAATGGTATTAAACAGCAGTGTCAGTGACTGTGGTATTATGTTTTGAACAGAAAAACTTTCCAGCCATTATTAATTAAAATGAGTCATAATGATGCTCCAACTTTTATCCAAAAGCTATTCCAAAGTGAGCCTATTTACTTCAACCACTATATTTTCCCAGGATGAGCATCTCATTTCCAACCTGCTCACTAATTTCAAGATCCAATGTCAGGATGAGTTACCCCCAGTTCATTGCAACGTCTCAAGTTTATTCCTGTGTTAAGGAAACGCCCTTCACAATGCCATTTTGATGCAACGGACTTGCCATTCAATGTTCACTGAAAGACAAGAGGTGCACAAAATGTCTAATTTCCAGTCTTAGCATATTCACTACAAATCAGTATAACAGCCATCCCAAAAATAAAATCCAACAAGCATTTGACCGCTTGCTTCATCCCATAATAATTGCTCATGTAAACATAGGAACATAGCAACATAGAAAAATAGAAAGGGCCATTTGGCCCTTCGAGCCTGCTCCACCATTCAATACAATCATGGCTGATCATCCAAACTCAGTAACTGTTCCCACTTTCTCCCCGTATCCCTTGTAGAGAATTCTACAGGTTCACCACACTCTGGGTGAAGAAATCCCTCCTCATCTCAGTCCTAAACGGCTTACCCCTTATCCTTAGACTGTAACCCCTGGTCCTGGACTCCCCCACATCGGGAACATCCTTCCTGCATCTAGTCTGTCCAGTCCTGTTAGAATTTTGTAGGTTTCTATGAGATTCCCTCTCATTCTTCTAAGCTCTAGCAAATACAAGTCTAATCGACCCAATCTCTCTTCATACGTCAGTCCTGCCATCCCAGGAATCAGTCTGGTAAACCTTCGCTGCACTCCCTCCATAGCAAGAACATACTTCCTCAGATAAGGAGATCAAAACTGCACATAATACTCCAGCTGTGGTCTCACCAAGGCCTTGTATAATTGCAGCAAGACATCCTTGCTCCTGTACTCTAATCCTCACTATAAAGGCCAACAAACCACTTGCCTTCTTAAATGCCTGCTGCACCTGCATGCTTACTTTCAGCGACTGGTGCACAACGACACCCAGGTCTCACTGCAGCTCCCGATTCCCAATCTATCGCCGTTCAAATAATAATCTGCCTTTCTGTTTTTGCCAAAGTGGATAACCTCACATTTATCCACATTATACTGCACTTGCCATCTATTTACCCATCTCTGCATCCTCCTCTCAGCTCACACTCCCACCCAGCTTTGTCTCATCTGCAAACTTGGATTATATTTAATTCCCTCATCTATATTAATATATATAGTGAATAGCTGGGGTCCTAGCACTGATTCCTGCGGTACCCCACTAATCACTGCCTGCCACTCAGAAAAAGACCCTTTTTATTCCTACTGTTTCCTGCAAGTCAACCAGTTCTCTATCCATGTCAGTACCTTATCCCCAATCCCAAGAGCTTTAATTTTGCACGCTAATCTTTTATGCAGGACCTTATCAAAAGTCTTCTGAAAGTCCAAATACATCACACCCACTGGTTCTCCCTTATCTATTCTACTAGTTACATCCAGTTATCTTGACTGCCACATTTTTCCAATTCTATTAATAGTCAGCACATCAGCCACACAAGAAAAATGATTCAACTTTAGATGCTATGAGGGAAACTAACCCTTGCAAGGACATTAATTTGGACAGAAGGCCCGGTGATAAAAAGGGTGCTATTCAGAGCCTAGTGTTAGATGTTAATCACTTGAGCAAATAGACTGGTTTACCTTGTGCAGACTTAAGCTGTTACAAAACATTTACTATTTTGTATTTCACTTTGTCGCAAATCCCTGAAGACACAAACCCTATTTTTTTTTTTTTAAGAACAGTCTGACACAAACCATCACTATGTAGGAGGAAGTTGTGAACATGTCAATGATATATTCCATTATCCGAAAAGGATCTATTATTGGTTGGGAAAAGGGGTAAAATTCAGAGGAAGTAGTGAAATATTGTTAATATTTCTGGGAGTGTACTGATGGCGGCAAGGCGGGGCTAAAGTGTGGCGAGTCGAAGAGACTTAGCAGTTGGCAGGAAAAAAGACAGAGGCGCAAGGGGAGAGCCAACTGTGCAACAGCCCCAAACAACTTTTTCTGCAGCACCTTTGGAAGAGCCTGTCACGCTAGAATTGGCCTTTATAGCCACTCCAGGCGCTGCTCCACACACCACTGACCACCTCCATCGTCTCTCGAGATAAGGAGGCCAAAGAAGAGTACGGATTTACAATAAACCAATTAATGGGGAGCATAAAACTCAAATTTGGGAGTGTGTCCGACACAGCAAATTTTGATCGCGAGGTCTAAACTTCCCCTCATGGAAATTGCTGGCAAAATGTGGCACGTAATGTGGTATTAAACCAGAAAATCCCAAGTTCCAATTCTCAGTCTATGCAACATCAATTGATCTCAGCATGGCTATTTGGATTTCTACAATTTGACATTTGTACCCATGGGTGAGGAAAGGAGGAAATGTAAAAAAAACAGAAGAATTCTACAAAACAGTAGAATGCAAAGCTCTAATAAGGAAATTTGTGTATTTATTTCTAACAGTTTTTTTAAGAGTCAAAGTTAGAAAGGGAAGTGGGCACAGGTAAAGCACATGGGTTGTAACTCCAGTAACCTTTGAAGCCAAACTAAATCAATATTATTGATTTTCAATAAAAAAAATTAGGCTACCTAAATGGCACAAGCTGGAGTTAACTCTAGGTCAAATACAATTGGATGCCAAAGTCAAGACTATTTTAAGTGTTAACATCTGTGAAATGAGACAGTGGAATAGACAAATAATTTCTCTGACTGAAGTAGTAAAAGGGAGATGTTTGCAGAAAAGCACAAGATCCTGCCAAATAATGTCCTATCTCAAGAGGATATCTGATTTCAAAAAGGACCAACTGCGATGAAGTAGCACGCTCTTCTGCCAAATATTCTCAACCAAATGTCCCGTCATGCAACAAGCTGTGTAAAAAAAAATACTTAGAGATTTAGAGTTCTCCTGGACCGGTTCGATCTTGAGCTTTTTTTTTTTTTTTGAGTTGGATGTCGCATCGCAAATTTACATTGCTTGAATTCCAAGGCTTCAGGCTGGGAGGGTTGTTTCTGTGCTGCTGTCAAACCCGTCAAACTCTGGGAATTCAAACAGGTATGACAGGTTTCACAAGGTAGCAGCAACGAGAAATGTGCAACAGGAACAGACCTACCATCAGCAGCAAGTATGCAAGAGAACACTATAGCAGGACAGCAGTGGTCACTATTATTCATAAACCCCAACTAAGGCTGTTGGCAATCCTACAGCGGATATTGACTGGTATTTGACATCAAAGCACCTGCTGAGGGATGTGACGTAGAGAAGAAATGGAACATGCAAGAAACAAAAAGGAACACAGGTAAGAGGAGTACATCATTCAGCCCCTCGAGTCTGCTCTGCCATTCCACTACATTATGGCTGATCTTCCACCTCAATGCCATTTTCCCACACTATCCCCATATCCCTCGATATCTTTAATATCTAGAAATCTATCAATTTCTGTCTTGAATATACTCCGTGACTGAGCCTCTACTGCCCTCTGGGGTAGAGAATTCCAAAGATTCACCACTCTGAGCAAAGAAATTCCTCCTCATCAGTTCTGAATGGTCAACCTCTTATTTTGAGACTGTGTTCCTCAGTTCTATACTCCTCCACCAGGGGAACATCCTTCCTGCATTTTTCTTTAATTCATTTCATGGGTTGTGGGCATCGCAGGCCAGGCCAGCATTTATTGCCCATCCGTAATTGTCCATGAGAAGGTGATGGTGAGCTGCCTTCTTGAACCACGGCAGTCCATGTGGGGTAGGTACGTCCACAATGCTATTAGGAAGGGAGTTCCAAGATTTTGACCCAGCGACAGTGAAGGAACGATGTGAGTCAGTGGTGAAGGGAGTGAATGTTTGTGAATGGGGTGCCAATCAGGCGGGCTGCTTTGTCCTGGATGGTGTCGAGCTTCCAGAGTGTTGTTGGAGCTGCACCCATCCAGGCAAGTGGAGAGTATTCCATTACACTCCTGACTTGTGCCTTGTAGATGGTGGACAGGCTTTGGGGAGTTACTCACTGCAGGATTGCTAGCCTCTGACCTGCTCTTGTAGCCACAGTATTTATATGGTCATGGTATTTATGGGGACTTCAGGAAGAGGCAGAGATGGATCATCCTCTCTGCACTTCTGGCTGAAGATTGTTGCAAATGCTTCAGCCTCATCTTTTGCACTGATGTGCTGTGCTCCCCCATCATTGAGGATGGGGATATTTGTGGAGCCACCTCCTCCTGTTCGTTTAATTCTCCACCATTCGCATCCGGACGTGGCAGGACTGCAGAGCTCAGATCTGATCGTTTGGTTGTGCATGCATGCAGCTTACGTTGTTTGGCACACAAGCAGTCCTGTCTTTTAGCTTCACCAGGTTAACACCTCATTGAGGTATGCCTGGTGCTGCTCCTGGCATGCCCTCCTGCATTCTTCATTGAACCAGAGTTGATCCCCCGGCTTGCTGGCAATGCTGGAGTGGGGGATATGTTGGGCAATGAAGTTACAGATTGTGGTTGAGTACAATTCAGCTGCTGCTGATGGTCCACAGCAGCTCATGGATGCCCAGTTTTACATTGCTAGATCGGTTTGAAATCTATCCCATTTAGCACAGTGGCCGTGCCACACAACACGATGGAGGGTATCCTCAATGTGAAGATGGGGCTTTGTCTCCACAAGAACTGTGCAGTGGTCACTCCTCCCAATACTGTCATAGACAGATGCATCTGCAGCAGGCAGATTGGTGAGGATGAGGTCAAGTATGTCGACCCGGTCATGCTCTGCAAGAATTTTGTATGCTTCAATGCGATCACCTCTCATTCTTTTGAAATGAGTCGAGAATATAGGCATAGTCTCTTCAATCTCTCCTCAGGACAATCCTGCCATCCCAGTCACAGCCGGCCAACCCGAGAAGGATCCACTTATTCCTACTCTTTTTTGTCCGTTAACCAATTCTCAATCCATGCCAGTATATTACCCCAAAACCTATGTGCTCTAATTTTGTTTGCTAACCTCCTGTTGACACCATTACTGAGACTAGCTTTCAATTCCAGATTTTTATTCATTTCATTTGAATTTAAAATTTCACCAGCTGCTGTGATGGGATTTGAACCAGAGTCCTCAGGGCATAGCCTGGGCCTCTGGATTACTAGTTGAGTGACATTACCACTACGCCACCCTCTCCCCCTATAAAAGGAATAAATAGGTGACAATACAGGGAGATGGACAGCCAACACAGAAGTGACAAAAAACACACAGCGGCTATAACAAGCAACACCGCAAAAGATCAAGTGTTCAAGAAATATTGATCTTGTGCATTTCTGTTGGTTTGGGAATTTTACCTAATTCTAGGGAAGATGAAGGGAAACTCAGACTGGTAAGCTCAAAGAGAGGAGAAATCCAGACACAAAAGAACAGGGACTGATTTTGGCCATTTGTGGCCCAACACATGAACATGTCACAAGTGGTGCCAAAGAGGAGGTTCTTACAAAAGATTTGAAAAACCATTTTGCTCCTGACCTTCAAAACTCTGCTCTGATTAAAAATTACATGTGCTCAGTCACCCCAGCTCAGTAGCACAGCACCTCTATGTATTACACAAACTGTAAACAAGTCTTAGATTTAGCCTACAAACACTTGTCTATGTTCCAAATGAGGCAGAACATGGTAGACATTCCACATGATCTGCACCATACTACATATAATCCCACGCATGTTCCACAGGTGTTGGATCAAAGGTAACTGTGTCTGCTCATGGAAACTGTCTCATGTTCACAATGAAAAGTGTGACAAATCCCAAACTAACAGTGACATCCTCACTCAACTGACTACAACTAGTACACTGGAATATAATGAGGCAAGAGCAAGCAGTGTGTACAAACTTTCAAGTTGAAAGAAGCCAAAATGTTCCCAGTTAAACCATGGAAATTTAGATGAATAGATACAACAGTAGGAATGTAAAACCAAAATTTTAAGAATTGAGCAGCAACAGGGTTGAAGAAACAATGAGCACTCCAAAAGCAAATTATTGGTCGAAAACTATTAAACCCATTTAAGCAAGAGAATGTGTATAATAAATTAATCTGTACATCAGTCTAAGACAAACCAATATTAAATGACTAAATATCTGCAACTGACATTTGCAAAGAGGTGCTGAAACAATTGGAAAACTTATTACAAACAGTTTCTCTGCAAGATGACACACAAGATTGCCTTAATTTTATTTAAATCTTTCAGGAAACAACTTGCATTTACAGTATCAGCTTCAATACTAATTCTGAACAGTTCCAGTACTAATACTACACAGACCTAAATCCAAGTAGAAGTAATTCCATTTTAGAGACTGCAAACAAATGAGAATAGGTTTATATTATAATTGATTAGGGGCTAGAAAAGTACATCGAGATATAGACAGAATAAAAGCAAAATACTGCAGAAGTTAGAAATCTAAAATAAAAACAAAGTGCTGGAAATGCTCAGCAGGTCTGACAGCATCTGTGGAGAAAAGCAGAGTTAACGTTTGAAGCCTTCGACCTTTCATCAGAGATTAGAAATGTAAACGGCAGTTTACCAAGGACAGCACATACAAGTTTGGATGTACATATTTCAAATGAGCAAAGCCATAATTTCACCACATTTACATCTCTTCCATGACCAAACTACCATAAAATTGTACACCCCCAATTTCATCCAAGTAGGATCTGGCTTTAGACAAGTCATGGGAGAACACACTATTTGGACTGCAGTAACAAAGCAGCTGCCAAACTACTACAAATGGTTTCTATAAAGACTTGTATCGATTATAAAAGTTCACGGTTTCCTTTCCAGCACATTGATCCTTCCCGATTGAGAAAAATACATGACCTGTCAAGGCTACTGCCAGCATTTAGGAGCTCTTCCATTAATCTGCTAACTCTGGTATTCTGCCAAGCAGCCGGTTCTACATGAAGTCGAGCAGTTTTCATCACCAGCCCCAGAATACAGTCTGACAATGGTTCATCAGGAACTTTAGTGCTCAAACACCCACCCAACAAACAGCAGTAAAATTAATGCGGTTAATGTGCCAAAATCTCATGGTAGCATTGAGAAAAGCTGTGACCCAGACTCTTCTGCAACCCCAGCCAGGTGCCAACAGAGAAAGGGAGATGGTTGGGGCAGGATGGGGAGATAAAAACAAACAGGTTTTTTTGTTGAAATTACAATGATAAATATTCTGTTCTAAGTACCAAACAAAAATAAATGGCATCAAAGCCAATGCCATGGAGTCAGACTAACAGCTGTATTAGCAGCAGAGGGGTTATTTACACAAGCTGGATGCATGCCCAAAGAGAAAATACATGTCACTTCAGAGTTACAGTTACTTGCCCTTAACGTCATTAGCTGAAGCCAGATAGCATCTCTGGTCTCAGCCCAAGGTAAAACATTTCCTGGGCAGTAAATATTTTCCACATTACTGCAACAGCAGCAGACATACTGACTAAAACATCTGGGTTATTAATCATTAACAAAGCATGCAGCTCAAGTAAATGCGCCTGACAAATTAAACAAAGATGATAAAACCTATACTAAAAGAGGCACAACTACTTTGGTTCTGAATCCATTCTTAATTAAATAATTGGGCTACTGGAAAATTCTTTCCAACTGAAGGTTCCAATTAAGGCTAGTAACAACAAGGCTTGTACAATTACTGAAATCGACAGATGCAAACCAACGGGAGCAGGATTAAAGGCAGGATGACATTTAAATAGAAGATCGATGATAAACTTCACCTACATGCAGGTTCTGGGATAATCAATATGCTGCAATTGGATAGAAGTGTCAGTTCTGATGCTTAATTTGAACCTACAGAATTTCTGGACAAAGTTGGTTGTGTAAGTTTATAGATATTAATTTAAATCATTCCCAAATTCATAAAGTAAAACATGACGTTCTGAAGTTGCATTATTGACAGTATCAGGATCGATTTTACAAACCCATGAACAAGTATGATTTTCAAACTGTTGAATCAAATAAGTTGATAAAGAGCACTGTAACTTAGAATGTAGTAATCCATTTGAAAACTCCTTGGTCTAACCATAGAATCAATCGACTCGAGCAGTTTCGAACAGAATGCCAAAATTTAGAATTTCAACCTTGCAAATAGATCCAGAATGCCATCGTTATTTACACATCTATAAAATTCAACTTCACAATGCACGTCAGAATTTTTTTGGCCAGTTTATGTGCTATGCATGCAAATACAAGCTGTAAGTACCCTCCCCATCCTGGATATCTGTGGCCCAAACAAAATAGGAGCCATGGTGCTGTTTTACAGGACTGCGATTATAGCAGCAAATGTTATACCAACTATGAATTGGTCAAAAATCAGATAGAGCAGAAACTGTCACTGCTTCCTCTGAAGCTACTGAAACTATGGGCAGGAGAGTTTTACTATGCATTCACTTTTTTAGGGAGGAACAGTAAAGTGGAAATGGCGACAGAATGACATGCGGCCACATGTTCTTTGCAATGGACCAGATGGTCCAAAGTTTCACTTCACATTAACAGCTCAGTATCAAGGATTTTGGATTCAAATTCACACCTCCTTGGCTATAAACCCCCTTTTAAAGTGCCTTGACAGCAATAAATTGCACACTGCAATATGATTTATCATAACTTGAAAATGAAGAATCCCAACGTTAGAGTAGGTTAAAGGGTCGGCACAACATCGTGGGCCGAAGGGCCTGTACTGTTCTATGTTCTAAAAGAAATTAGAAATGGTTTCAAATCAACATTCCCGCCCACCCACACTGTGTCTAAGATCATTTAAAAATGGAGTTGAATGTTTTGGTTGTAATTAAGCAGAATGGGAATTCAGTGTCTTACAGGGCTAATAATTTATAATCAAATAAATGTTTTAACATTCTTCAAATACAGATCAGAACAGAAAGGTAGGCAGAAATGATTTAAACTGTGTTTTCACAAATCCTGTTTTCATCTCATTCACAGTGATGAGGTTGGAGAAGGATGAATTTCAGGGCCAAAGGCATTTTACCAAAGGATAGGCACATATTAAGTAAGCTAGTTGGATAATATTGAGATAAAACGGGTCATTGGAATTAGCACACAGGCTTTTAAAACACAGCATGGGAGGGGGTTGGTGATGAGGTGTAAGAGGGGAGATGGCAGCAATATTGTACAGCATACAAAAGCTTTGCACAAATCTACAGCACGGGAAAATCAATGATAGGATGATAACAGTATGGCATGAAGTCATGATGCGCCTCATTCCAAACCAAGCAATCAGTTCAAACAACCGCGGCATCATAAAACACCAGATATTGTTGTATCCAGCAGGAAGATCACAATAGAAAATGCTAAGAAATGCAATCTTTTACTCAAAAGGAAGTAACTTTTGCCGACATTCAAGACCAAGTAGCATAAACAGGCTTAGAGAAGCAATTTTTCTATACTCAAATCTATGCTCATGTATCTTAAACACAAGCTTGGTGCATTGCTCTGAGTTTTTATTAATGTTTGGCAGCAAGTTAGACATATTACTGTCACTAGCCTTTCAAATCTGTTGAAATGGTGAAGGAAGGAACATAGAACAGTACAGCACAGTACAGGCCCTTCGGCCCACGATGTTGTGCCGAACTTTAACCTACTCTAAGATCAAACTAACTACCTTTCATTCTACTATCATCCATGTACCTATCCAAGAGTCGCTTAAATGTCCCTAATGTATCTGCTTCTACCACCACCGCTGGCAGCGCATTCCACGCACCCACCACTCTCTGTGTAAAGAACCTACCTCTGACATCTCCCCGAAACCTTCCTCCAATCACCCTAAAATTATGCCCCCTGGCGATAGCCCTTTCCACCCTGGGAAAAAGTCTCTGGCTATCCACTCTATCTATGCCTCTCATCATCTTGTACCCCTCTATCAAGTCACCTCTCATCCTTCTTCGCTCCAATGAGAAAAGCCCTAGTTCCCTCAACCTTTCTTCGTAGGACATGCCCTCCAGTCCAGGCAGCATCCTGGTAAATCTCCTCTGCACCCTCTCTAAAGCTTCCACATCCTTCCGATAATGAGGCGACCAGAACTGAACACACATTCCAAGTGTGGTCAAACCAGGACCTTATAGAGCTGCAGCATAACCTCGTGGCTCTTAAACTCAATCCCCGTTAATGAAAGCCAACACACCATACGCCTTAACAACTCGATCAACTTGGGTGGCAACTTTGAGCGATGGACATGGACCCCAAGATCCCTCTGTTCCGCCACACTGCCAAGAATCCTGTCTTTAAGCCTGTATTCTGCATTCAAATTTGACCTTCCAAAATGAATCACTTCACACTTTTCCAGGTTGAACTCCATCCGCCACTTCTCAGCCCAGCTCTGCATCCTGTCAATGTCCCGTTGCAACCTACAACAGCCTTCCACACTATCCACAACTCCAGCAACATTCGTGTCATCAGCAAACTTGCTAACCCAGCCTTCCACTTCCTCATCCAAGTCATTTATAAAAATCACAAAGAGCAGAGGTCCCAGAACAGATCCCTGCGGACCACCACTGGTCACCGAGCTCCAGGCTGAATACTTTCCATCTACTACCACCCTCTGTCTTCTATGGGCTAGCCAATTTTGTATCCAGACAGCCAACTTACCCTGTATCCCATGCCTTCTCACTTTCTGAATGAGCCTACCATGGGGAACCTTATCAAACGCCTTGCTAAAATCCATATACACTGCATCCACTGCTCTTCCTTCATCAATGTGTTTTGTCACATCTTCAAAGAATTCAATAAGGCTTGTGAGGCATGACCTGCCCCTCACAAAGCCATGCTGACTGTCTCTAATCAAACTATGCTTTTCCAAATAATCATAAATCCTGTCTCAGAATCCTCTCCAATAATTTGCCCACTACCGACGCAAGACTGACTGGTCTGTAATTCCCAGGGTTATCCCTATTCCCTTTCTTGAACAAGGGAACAATATTTGCCACCCTCCAATCATCCGGTACTACTCCAGTGGACAGCGAGGACGCAAAGTTAATCGCCAAAGGCGCAGCAATCTCTTTCCTCGCTTCCCGTAATATCCTTGAGTATATCCCATCTGGCCCCGGGGACTTATCTGTCCTCATATCATTCAAAATTTCCAGCACATCCTCCCTCTTAACCTCAACCTGTTCGAGCATATCAGCCTGTTCCACGCTGTCCTCACAAACGACCAGGTCCCTCTCACTAGTGAATACTGAAGCAAAGTATTCATTAAGGACCTCCCCTACCTCCTCCGACTCCAGGCACAAGTTCCGTCCACTATCCCTGATCGGCCCTACCCTCACTCTGCCCATCCTCTTGTTCCTCACATAAGTGTGGAATGCCTTGGGATTTTCCTTAATCCTACCCGCCAAGTCTTTTTCATGTCCCCTTCTAAGTCCATTCTTCAGTTCCTTCCTGGCTACCTTGTAACCCTCTAGAGCCCCGTCTGATCCTTGCTTCCTCAACCTTAAGTAAGCTTCCTTCTTCCTCTTGACTAGCTGTTCCACATCTCGTCCTCCAAGGTTCCTTCACCCTACCATCCCTTCCTTGCCTCATCGGGACAAACCTATCCAACATTTACTATTTTTGTTTTACATGTAGCAATTTGAAATTACAGGAAATCTCACCATGCGAAATATTAAAAGTAAAGTTGTTGGATGAACCTCCTTCTGCAGTTTTGAACAAAATGTTACTTTATGCTCACTTTAGGCCAAACCAAAGGAATTTTCCCCATCTTGGGCCCAATGAGGTCAAACTTTCCCCAGTCAGACAGACATCCTCTCTTTTGCTGCCCAACTGAACTCAATCACATTTTACCATACTATCTTTCCAGCATTGATTTAAAAAAAGGAAACATACCAAATTACTTAAGGTTCAGGCCATTGAGACATTGGAGTGAAATAAACAGACAGACATTGCAAAAATTCAGGAATCAGAGAGCACATTAAAAAGGAATTTATTTAAAAAGCTGCACTACCAAAAATTCTTACAGAAAGAGATGCCAATTTCAAGATATGGAATAAGTCATCAGGGAAAGCCATTAAGACAACGAGACATGTTTCTAGAGAAAGTGGTGATTTGGGGCATAACAGAGATGATGGTGGAGCTGATGCAACAAGAGCTGTTTGTCTGACCAAAAACTGGTGCAAGCTCAAGGTTATAGGAATGTAAAAATCAAGAGCTGCCCCAAAACATTAAACACAGGTGTGTATGAAGGTCACATGTCTGGTTCTTGCACTGTCTAATGTTGTACCATTTATTGATTTTTTTTGTTTATTAGTCCTTCCAAAATGCATCATTGGAATGCTTGACAAATATTAACTGTAGAACTACTCAGACACAATCCCCACCGCCCCCCCCACATGTTTCCGCTGACAGATGGGGAATGTAGCCATCTGAATGCTAAATTTAGAAACTTCGAGGGAATTTCTTGAATTCGAGCAGGTGCTCTGTACAGCTGATCACACACTTGGAGAACATAAATAGGGAAATGGATAACCAGACAAATCTTGCTTTCTGACATTTAATTTTATAGGACGGATTGGAGGGAACTCTAATTTTCCTTCAGTACATAAATCCACATTAACCATCACTCATCACCTCCTTACAACATCTAATGGATGCGAAAAACCACATGTGCACAAGCTTAAAAATGTCCCACACCCATTTGATTTTTGATTGTTGCGATCAAAGTAGCAATATTTAACCAAGTGAAGCATGTCTGGGTTCATCTTATTTTAGATCTCCTCCCATTGCACAACCCTAAATTATTGACCAACACGCTGCAAACAGTGGTTATGTCAAATCTAAAATACTGAACAGATCTTCAACTAAAGACTGCAACTGGAGTAGGAATCAATTTTCTGCTACATCCAGAATAATGCATTCCTAGGATAACTTTGCATTAGTGTAGCACAGCACTAAGTACTTAAGCTGCAAAACCTAATGCACCAGTGGAATGTCAATACTGGTTAATCTCCTTTAGCTTTCCTACCTTAAAGACACCACATAAAATGAAGTAAAAGCAAAGACACATTTAACACCATACTTCAAAATGCTAAAATGTTGCTTTAGGTGGCTGGTAAATGTTGAACACTTTACACAAAACTATGGTATATCAGATCTGAGCCATTTCATACCTACGTCAGGTTGACTCAGTAGGTCTGAGAAGGAAGGGCAGCTCCATGATTTGAACATAAACAAGGCAGACACCAGTGAAAAACTGAGGGAGCATTAAATAGTGACTGGTGTGGTCCTACTGGTGAAACCTTAATCCAAGGCCCCTCCTGCCAAATCGACAAATTCAGTTGCACATTCCTGACTGCACTACTTGAAGATGAGCAAAGAATTTCCTTGGTTAACAATCCTCTCTAACAATACCAAAAATTGATTCACTAGTTATTCATCTAAATTTTGCTGTTTGGAAAATTAGCTGCTTCGCTTGCCTATAGTGAGAGAAGTTCAAAATGTGTTTATATTGAAAGCACCAATAAGTTTCAGACACAAAGACATGATATTTCATCAATTTGTTCTCTTGCATTCTTCTTCGGCCTCCTTGTCTCGAGAGACAATGGGTAAGTGCCTAGAGGTGGTCAGTGGTTTAAGGAACAGTGCCTGGAGTGGCTATAAAGACCAATTCTAGAGTTGCAGACTCTTCCACAGGCACTGCAGATAAAATTGGTTATCAAGGCTGTTACACAGTTGGCTCTCTCCCTGCAGTTCTGGCTTTTTTCCTGCCAACTAAGTCTCTTCGACTCGCCACTCTTCAGCCCCACCTTTATGGCTGTCAACAGCTCTGGCAATCACTGGCAACTGACTCCCACGACTTGTGGTCTATGTCACAGGACTTCATGACACATTTGCAGACATTTTTAAAGCGGAGGCGTGGACAGCCGGTGGGTCTGATACCAGTGACAAGCTCGCTGTACAATGCGTCCTTGGGGATCCTGCCAACTTCCATGCGGCTCACATGGCCAAGCCATCTCTTGCATTGTACACGTGTTATTGCATTGACTCTCTGAATGATCAGCAACTTCAGAAGACCACACATGACTCGGGTTCTTTTGGTATTTCTGAACTGTGAACGAACTGTGTGGGAGTTCGAGTTGATGGTCTCCAAGGATAAGGCTCCAGATTTGTTTCATCAGAACTATGCATTCGGAATGAGATCACATTAGCATATAGCTCCCTACCGTGCTTAAATACACCAAATCCAAGTTAGATTTTAGTTTCCTCCCACCCAAAAGACCAACACCAAAGTAAGGTTCAAAACTGAAGACTGGTACATATCCAAAAAGCACAACGAAGGAAACTTCCTGCTTGCAGTCCACACTCAAGGCCTACTACCCGACCCGAACCAATGACGTGTCGGGTCGCTCTTCCGGGTCCGGCTTATGGGCTCAGGTTAGGCCTGGCCGGAGACACAGTAAGGAGTGTCGAAAGTTTAAAAAAAAAACTTACCTGAGCTGCGAGCCCGGGACATCAAAGAGGGAAACTGAGTCTGTGCAGTGAGCGACTCTGACATCATCATGCTCATGCTGCAGCTTGGGAGTCGCAAGGTAGGTAAAGGGGACATGCTGGTGGTCAGATCGGGTGGGGCATGGGAAAAAAAGTGGAGGGTCTCGGGCCAGGGTCCGATGCGGTTCTGTCAGGTTCGGGTCAGGTTTTTTTTCCCTCTGACCTGAGCAGGCCTTTAATCCACACCACAGGATCCACAGCTTGTATGTACTGCACTGCATTCCTGAAAATATTGGTGCATATCCAGATATGTCACTTGGATATACACAGTTTCCAAAAGTTACTTAAAATACAAAAGTATCCCAAGAATTCCTTTTGCTCAGGTATTCAGCAGCACAGTGTCATTTTTAATGACTTGTCCTGAAATGATGAATGAGTATTTTCAAGGGTTGCATGCTTTTAACTAGCCCATGAAAAATCCAAGTACAAATTTTTACTGCCGGTCGAGTTTAGTTTTATCTTAAAATGAATGCAAATTAAATTTTAAAGGAAATAGTAAAAAAAAAATCATGAGTCAATTTTATTTTATTCATTCATGGAATGTGGGCATTGCTGACTCGGCTAGTATTCATTATCCATCCTTTCCAACTGAGTAGCTTGCTGGGCCATTTCAGAGGACAGTTAAGAGTCAACCATATTGCTGTGGGTCTGAAGTTATAGACCAGACCAGGCATGCAGAGCAGCTTTCCTTTCCTAAAAGGAATCAGCGACAATCTGGAAGTTTCATGGGCACCTTCAGTGATGCAAGCTTTTTTTTTTTTTGTTTAAAATTCCACATTTATTTAATTTACTGCATTTAAATTCCCCAGCTGCTGTGGCAGGATTTGAATTAGCATATCCAGATCATTCATCCAGGCCTCTGGATTATTAGTCCAGTAACATAACCACAATGGGTACTATCCCACAAAGCTGCCAGATTGCTGTGCCTGACGATACCTTATACAATGCAGGCGTATTCCGCTGCAGTTAGTCAGATACTTACTGAGTTTCAGTCAGATCAGCAGGGAAGTATTATCAATCCTAAATTATGAATTTTGTTCTTTATAATTTATCACGATTGTTGCAACATTGCAACTAGGGACTTTTCATTTGTAATCCTAACACTATTCAGCAACAAAAAAAATGCCTTAGAATGAAAATATTAGCAGTAAATTTCATTCATATTAACAGTAATGGATTGTCAGGCAGCAGGTTGTCACACATCAGCTACACTTAGAGTCATCGAGATACAGCACTGAAACAGGCCCTTCGGCCCACTGAGTCTGTGCCAACCAACAACTACCTATTTATACTAATCCTACATTTAACCCCATTTTCCCTACCACATCTCCACCTTCCCCCAATTCTCCTACTACCTACCTACACTAGGGGCAATTTACAATGGCCAATTTACCCATCAACCTGCAAGTCTCTGGCTGTGGGAGGAAACCGGAGCACCTGGCAGAAACCCAGGCAGTCACAGGGAGAACTTGCAAACTCCGCACAGGCAGTACCCAGAACCAAACCTGGGTCGCTGGAGCTGTGAGGCTGCGGTGCTAACCACTGCGCCACTGTAATGACCCAAACCCTTCACAGTTGAAGGCAGTGGAGGATCCAATACTGTTTTTACTCTCCCAGAACTCAAGTTATGAATCAAAATGCTCGAACACTGCATCTGCAGCAATTTTCTTATGGCTCTCGAGCATGGGTAGATTTAACAAAGCAGAAAATTAAGTTGCTATCATAGGGAACTTCGTAAGTAATTCATTGGTGACAGCAGCCTATCACCAGAGTATTACATTTTTCTACTTGCTTTTACTCGCCATGGCCAAAGTTTACTTTAAATCCACAAATTTCTACACACTTAAGAGGACTATGTCAGTTTTTAAACCTCATCCCAAATCCGTTACCCTAGCTCAACACTTTATAGGGAGGGGGGGGGGGCGGGCTCTGCATAAGCAAACACTTGAACTGAAATTAAATGCAAAAACACCTAAGTAACAGCAGGCCTATCAGACTGGGGAGGCAGAAATGAATGAGCTCTCTGCACTTGATAAAACCTTGGCCAGAACCTTGGGATGGAATCGAATTGAAACCAATTGAAAAGCCTCATTTATCAAAGGTTAAGGGTCTGAAACTAAACTGGTCTAAGCAAGATTAATCTATTGAGTTCAGTCCCAACATGAAATTACTCCAAAAGTATTGCTGTAGAAACCAATCCATGTGTGAACCAATTCAGTGTTCAGAACACCACTCCCTAAGTCAGATCCCTGATATTTGTAACCAGCAGTTCTGAGAGAGCAGTCCCTCAGTGGGATGTAAATATTTAATATCTTGGTAACATTGCACAGAATAAGGAGGAAAATGATCTCCTCCCTGTTCACTGTCACAATGGTGACAAATTTAAGTATCATTGCTTGTACAGTGCAGAAGGATACTCTGAATTTTTTCATGAACACCAACGTTGTCACAATTCGAAAGGAACAGATTCCACTCATTAACTCAATCATCTTCCCACACTTTGAAGTATAAATGAGTTATGAATTATAAAACCCTGATAGACGAGTGCAAACTTCTCTCCTGGAAAGTCTATAAGTTTGATAGCACAAGCAATATTTTTTTTTTGTCTCACGAAAGTGCAACTTCAGGAATTCAGTTCCCAAGTGGTAAACACAAGTAGTAGTGATTAATTTCATACTTTGCAAACAATCTACCCCAGGGTAAACTGGCTTTGTAATTACACAAGAAAGTAAATGCATTTAATTTACCAGCAATTACTCATCTCCCCTTAGTTGTTGAAGACTAAACCTTATTGATCTTTTTTCCTCATTAGTCCAGAGATCCCTATTCTTCAGCCAAGACATATATGAATTTAACTGAAACTCAGACTTCGTGTGATGGAAATTACACTGACATATCCCAAAATACGTCATGACCATGATTCGGCAAGACTAAAATGTGAAAAATGCAACAAAGGGTAATGCTGCAAATATATCTTTTTCAGTCATAGAAATGCTATAACAGATGTTTACACGCAAATAGAAAAAAATTTGTTTGGATTAGTGGAAACTAGAAACTAACATTGCATTAAAATGATTCGAAACACGTGGTGCAAAAAAAGTGAAAATATACTTTCTTTTAATAAATGCAAAATTGCAGATCGAGATACACACAAGGACCAACAACTGTGTACAGGCCCTTATGAGTTTAAAACAAACAAATTCAAAACAAATAATGTTTAAACAGTTCATATTTGGTACAGTGAAGTGCATGCATGCTGTTCATAAACAGGAGCCAACTGCAGCCAAGTATATCCATCAAACACAGCAGCATGGCAGAATTCACAAATGATCCTACAACAAAAGCTACAAATGTTTTGGCAAGGTGCCAAATGCAGTATGTAGCAACTTGACTTCCCATTATACAAAAATATGCAATAGAATAATCTCATGATAAAAGTAAACTAGAATTTGAAGTAATTTTCTTCATACGTTCATGGGACATTTGGAGCCACTAGCAAGGCCAGCATTTGTTGCCCATCCCCAATTGCCCTAGAGAAGGTGGTGAATTAAACCCTGAACATTCTCAACTGCTACCACTTTTAGACTATTCTAATACCCCATTAGTACACTGAGTATAGGTCATGATGCTGTGCTTTACTAGATCAAAGTGCCGTATTGCTGTACTGAACACAGCAGAAAACTTCAGTACCAAGACCAGGAACCAGCACAGTGAAAAGGTTGCCCTTTAAATTATGAACAGGTCTGCATTTCTTTCTTTCATCAGTTATGCTTTGCCAAAAATGCATTGATTAGTGAGCCTCTTGTAACACTAATTATGCCCAGTTCCACACTTATCAAGCACCATAATGCCTGCAAGGCGGAACAATTTGACCAAGGGCAATATTCTAAATTCTAAAACATTGTGAAGTTTCATACTGATAGCAAAACACGCAACCGGAAGTGGTGCTACATGTCCTGTTTCTCTCGCCACAGATGCTGCATTAACCTGCACTTTCTATTTTAATTTCATATTTCTAGCATCCACAGTATTTTGCTTTTGTCCCAACTTAATCCTTTAAACACAATCTTCATTGTGATGAAGCTGTGCTGTAACCCCAACAAAACCAATATATCCTCCTTGATGCGTGTGATGCCCTAAATCAGATGCGGTACTCCATTTGGGGTCTGACCAATGGTTCTGTACGACTGAGGCATCATTTCCCATTACTGTATTCCAACCTTTGAGATACTCCATTAGCCTTTTTCACTACTTTGTATTTGTACACAAACCACTAAAAACTAGTAGACAAAACACCCTTTGCTCCTCTACAGCTCCCAGTTTAACATTAATAAAATATGATCTGCCTTTCTTGGACCCAGAGTGGATGAGCACTCACTTCCGCAAATTGAATCCCATCTGCCTTAGTTTTGGCAACTTACTTAAACCTGTCTATGTCCCTTTGAAACCACCAGCTTCTGTCTACACAACTGACTGCGCCTTCTAATTTAGGGCCAGTCAATTCGGGATATAAAACACAACCAATAACTTGAAGAAATAGTTAATACAAATTCCTGGAAAATACTCGTCCAATCCTGTGAATCAGAACTTTCACTTACTGTCTCCTACCTCCAAACCAATTCCCAATCCATAAAGGGAATAAAGGCAAAACTATCTATCCTCAGGGCCCTGAAATAAATATTTCAGACATTATCTTACCTAGATTGAGAATAAAATAAGTAACCTAACCAGTGAATTCTCACTGTATTGTGTTTTTACAATCTTAAAATAAAATTGTCTACTGTATAGAGTCTGTCGACAAGCTATTTTATCATATGTTCTTTTCTAATTGGTTATTTGCTATTTCTACTGAGTGAAAACTTTTCTGCACAATTTCAATCAAAAAAATCTCCAGTATGCAGCCACCATGAAGGTTTTGCCCTCATCCCACCTGATACGGAAGTCTCATCATATGCACAAGAATCAGCCCCGCCAAACAAAATCAAACTATCCATGCATTTGCCCACAACAGCTTCATGCATGTATACTTACCCTGCACAAGCAGTCCTCAACCCTGAAATCTGGGTACAGCTTCCCAAACGAGTACACATGGGAGGTTCAATATAATCAGCATGATGCAAGCAGGAAAAAGGCAATGTGAGGAGTCCATCAATGTAAAATACCACACTTCCCAATACACAAGGCAATGTGCATCTTTTCGTATGATTAATGACCGTCCAGTTCTGCATCCAAATTAGATGAATGGTGGCAAGGGTTAGGTATTGCTGGCAGGGAAGGAGAAACTGTTACCCTTTTGAAAAGGCCAAACCAAAATGAAGGCCTTGATCTTTTTTGGGGATCGCTCTTCGACATCTACCTTCCAACTCAAGTGCACACTTAAACACATGCACACATTGTACTTGATGGTTGGCGCAGGTGCATTGGGCCAAAGGGCCTGTTTCTGTGCTGTAAAACTGACTATGAAATCGTTAGATAAGCAAGTGCAGTGTTTGGGGGGGAGGGAAAGAAAGAAAGAGAAAAAAGAAAGAGGGGTGGAAGGAGAGCAGGAAAATATTGAAAGAAAAAAAAAAGGGAAATAAAAATCACTGAGGTAAAGCAGCATTTCTGGTTCTACTGGAACATTTATAGCTCATTTCATTGTTAGAAGGATTTTTGGACTAACAGCAGCTTCACAGGAAACCACAAATGTAAATTTTTCCTTTTATGCTAGCAAGCCAGCAATTCCCATGGGAGTAGTCGTAGTTTTGGTGAGCTAAATGGTCCTTCTGTCTGTGCTCCTAAAGCCTCATTTCCAAACATTGCTTACCTCACCATACATCCATCTCCTTTAGACAGATCAAACAGCAGTGCCCATTTTTTGAAAAAAAAACATTTGGGGTACGTTGTGGTTTCATGGCTAAAGTATTCTGAAATCAATAGCTAAATATGCACCGTGCTTCGCAGTGGTTAATACCAACATTCACAATTCAGTGTACCTTGGCATTCATAACCTTTGGTGTCTTGAATTCCTGCTTTACCCAACAGCTCCCGGTTAAGGGAGTGAGGAGGGAAAGGAAAATGGGTGAATGTTGCTGACTAACTATGGAGGATTGCTCCTCAATTAATTTATCAAAAGGACAAGAACCATTAAAGATTTTAGTGCATCATAAATCATGGTCAATGATTGAGGAGACAGTTAATTTACAACAGCATTTAGTGGCTTCTTCCAGCAGTGGTCCAATCCACAGAATCACTTGCACATCACAGACGCACCTCCTTACTCTTATTCTCTGCTTCCAAAACAACCGTTTCTAAATATTTGTTTCAATGAAACAGCTGAAGGCATTGCAAATTATGAATTCAGATTTGAAGTGCAAGAAACACATTTTCTCAGTTATATGCACAGCCCAAACAACAAAACTGGCAACTGTCTGGTAAACCCTTGCTGATCCCATCTTACCACAATTAATATTCCTGTGTTTAAGAACCTAATTTTTTAAAATAAAAATTCTACACTTCAATCAACCCCCATCGCCCAGAAAACACAATTACACCCCAAGGAGAAAAACAAACAAACAGTCTCTAAACCTTCCAGAAAAGGTAAACTACTTCACATTGCTTCCAACAGGAGTTGATTTCTGGGTTTTCTCCCGCATTAGTCAAAGGGATTTCTCCTGTCCAACCAACATCAGCTGTTTCCCAAACGGAAGCAAACATTGCCAGTTATACATCACTAATATTGAACCAAAAGGGGGGGAAAAAAACAGTCCTTATGAAAGCTTAGTACCAGACATTCAAAATTTCACATTTGTCAGTTACATAATCTGAAATTCAGAGACCCTGAAAATTTTCCTATTTGACTCGCCCAAAATATCTTGCTAAGTTACTCAACTGTGTGACCCAACTGTTTTTAAAAAAAAAAGTCGTGCAAGTAAACTACTCATTACGAGGTCCAATAGACTTTCTGCAAGGTGGAGCCAAAATGTTTCTACTTCTATGAAGTGGGCAACAGGAAGCTATAAAAATGGTCTGAACTCCAGACAAGTTTTCCATTCCATCAGATGCTCCCTTTTAAGTTTAGTTTAGAGATACAGTACTGAAACAGGCCCTTCAGCCCGAGTCTGTGTCACCCATCAACCACCCATTTATACTAACCCTATACTAATTCCATATACCACATCCCCACCTGTCCCTATATTTCCCTACCACCTACCTATACTAGGGGCAATTGTTAATGGCCAATTTACCTATCAACCTGCAAGTCTTTGGCATGTGGGAGGAAACCGGAGCACCCGGAGGAAACCCACGCAGACACAGTGAGAACTTGCAAACTCCACACAGGCAGCACCCAGAATGGAACCCGGGTCACTGGAGCTGTGAGGCTGCGGTGCTAACCACTGCGCCACTGTGCCGCCCATCATTACGTAAAATGTTATTTTACAAAAAAGGAGTATACAGATTCCCTGTACGGGTTACTGAATATTAAAATGAAAGCTAATTGATACATTTGGTTTGCATTAATTGAAGCATCCAAGGTCTGTTCCTAAGTTCTCCAGGACAGCAGAGTACTGTTCCAATGGCCACGTGCTCCATCCAAATTAAAGGTTACTACAGTGTAAGCTTCCTTCAAGCACAAATGCATTCCCCATCAATAATTGCATATTAGATAGAATCACTTCGGGTTGGAGTACTGTCCTCATAGGACACTACTCTGTTCCTCCAACATTAAACCAGCTCCACCACCCACCTCCCCCCCCCCCCCCCCACACGTGAGAAGAGTGGTAGACTGCAACAGTACTCTTCAGTAAAACTGTATACTGCAATTAAAGACATTGGTTACGAAAGTGCTTCTATATTTTAAGGTTTTTTTTTTTGAGGACTTCTTTAAATTGTGGAGATGGATTCATTGGCAGGCTTAAATTTCATAGAAGCTGGACTTTGCTTTGTTGTTGACAGTTCATTGACAGGACACAGATGTTGTTTAAAAACAACCTTGATGGATGTCAGGTGCTTTTAGCTTAATAAAGAGACACGGGGAAGATGTTTACAGAGAAGCCACGTGTCAAGGTTTATGGACTCTTTGCTTTGGGGTTTTGGCTATTGTTTTCAAGTCAGTTGGGATGCGAACTGGCAAGGGAAAAGAAACACCAAGCTCATCTCTTCCTCTAACTCTTTTTGAAAGAAGCCCAGCGATTCAAATGTGTATTAGCTGAAACTCCTGATGCCTCATCTCCTGGAAAGCCTACCAGATGATTTCTCCACAAATCCAGAAAGAATTGCTTCTTAAAAAAATCCCAGTGACCAGTCACTGTACACCCGGATGCCAGACTAAAAGGGACAACTGACATCCTTTCATATCTTTTTTTTTTCTTTAAAAGTTAGCAAGCATTTGACCAAAGTATTTTTTTTGTTTTTGTAACAGGCTGCTGTAGTCTTTTCACTGTGTGGGGGGAATTTACAAAGGGAACTTTCATATTACAGTGTTAATGTTCTGCTTCATTACTGGAAAGTCTTGTTTAAAAATAAAATTATCAGTTTATCAAAGAAAACTTGATGTATTTTGGTAATTGAATCTATAACAGACCATAACATTGTTGCAAGTGAAAAGTGCAGTCACTGTTCATTGCCACCAGTTACTTGCAATACAAGGAACTGTGTCATCATACCCTGGAACAGAATAATCAGGCACCAGGTCTGGTTTGACAGTTTGACTGGGTAGTTTGAATTTCTTGTGAAGGTAGCAGAGAAGAAAATTGCAGCCTATGACCTCGTTTAAAAAAAACAAATCTGGAGAGAAAGAGGAAGAATCAGCAGCTCAAAATGGGCTTTGCGTAAATCAAGTAAGCATGCTTGCTGAACTGATTCCAAGGAACAGAATGCGTCAAAGGTAAACTGCAGGCTTGAGTTATGCCCATTATCCATAATATCTGTTCAAATAGCCTAGTTACCAAGCTGTGTCCCCACAAATGTAAACCTGCTTTAATAAAAAAGAATTTTTCTTGCTAATGAGTTACACAGACAGAATTCCATAGGAAAGATTTGAAATGCCAAAGGTCGAGTGTACAGTCTAATGACTAAGGATCTGCTTCAGCCTGTAACTATGCAATTAGCTCACTAACCATCACACTCATTATATCCATTCTACCAGGACCACCTACAGTGGTACTTTGCTCAAAAGAATCTTTTTAGGCAAATCCAAGAGCTAGTCGATATTTAAAATGTGTTACTTCATCACCAGTTACTTCACACATACATGTTATATTCATTTAGTCATTCTGGGTAATGACTGTGGAAAGCATCTTTACAGCAGGCTTTTGTTTTCCAAATTTAGTCCAGCTACCAGCACATCAGTGCAGGCTATTTTTTTTTGTTTATTTGCACTGTATTCCAACATTACACTGCAGTTAGTATTTTTCATGCACAATTATCCAAAGCAAGCTCCCCTTCGTATGCAAGTCTGGGAGAGAAGCAAATATGAAAAGGTGCATCAGCCATAAGCAGTGACAGTGGAGGTACACTGGACACAAGTGGAAAACGTAATATCCTGATAACCATTAAGGCTTAGTACAAAACATACAAGTCTGACGTTTGAAATAACCAAACTTTATTGAACACGTCTTGCACCTATGATTTCCTCCACAATTCTCGACAAGGTTCTGTACAAAGCACATCACTGCTTGAGATGATGCAAACAGTATTTACATAATCTGCCTGGTAACAACCCAATGACCACTATATTACTTTATACTACATCTCCCACCCCACCAAGTTTCTAACTTCTTTCCAGATTGATCATCGCTGTGGCATTTTCACAAGTCTGCCATAACAAGTTCTTTTGAAAGGGTTTGAGGTTTTGAGTCTTTTAGTTCCTCCTTTTAACTCTGCAGTGCTCGAGCAGAACTGTTGCATGATTCAAGTTCTTCATTCAGGTTGTCGTCGAGGCTGATGGCTGATTGCAGCATCAGTGGTTCTCCTCTATTGGCTGCTTCTTTGGTGTCAATGACTATCCGTTTATCATCTCCAATCTTCTTTCGATATACCAGGCCACCAAACTGACTGTCTCGCCCTGGCTCTACACTTCCCAAATCCAAGATGATCTCGGTGCAATCTCTCCAAGATGACACCTAATCTCAAACTCTACAGATAACTAATCTCATCGTTGACCAGTAAATAAAACTAGGCTTAGATGACCGCTCTGTTCATAATACTGTCTTAGAACAGTGTCGTGGCATGTACGCTGGTCGCCCATTCAAGCAACATACTGCGTCTGTTTTCTGTACGTTCCTGATCTCAGTTTCTGAGCTGTAGCAGTCGTCATCAATGCAAAAACTTCTAAATCAAGAAGCAAAATACCTTTTTCTGGTCCTGCTGTTGAAACACGTGATAAAGCATCTGCTGTGATCTGCTCTTTTCCTGGAACATATTCTGTTTTTGCATCAGATCTCAATCTTAACCTAAACCTCTGTAGTCGGTGGTAATTTCACAAGCTCCTTTGAGTTTACAGTAACCAACTATTTAGGATCAGTTTTGATTTTGAAATCAAGTCACATGCCCAAGTTACTACTAAAGCTTCCTTTTCTATTTGAATGCTCAGTTTCTGTTAATGAGCAAGAAGCAAAATACACACGTCTGCATCTCCCATCACTCTGCACTTGAAATAAGACTGCTCCCAATCCCATACATGATGCATCCGCAGCTATGATGGTGAATAGCTCTGGGTCATAATGGGTTAACACTTCTGTTGATATTAGCACTTTTGATTTTCGCGAATGATTCTTGCTGGGCTTCTTTCCAACACCAAACATAGCCATTTTTCAACAATTGTCATAATGGCTCATTGATCACGATTAAATTGGGCAGAAATTTCCCTACTTGATTCACTATTCCCATAAAGCTCAAACTCTGTCACATTTTTGCACTCTGGGAATTGCGTCATTTGTCATTTATGGATTTGCTCCAATACCAGATCCATCTAATATATATTCAAGAAATGTTAGCATTGGCTTCAAGACAAAACATCCTGTTCCTTCCAATAGTCGTAGTGCTCCTCTTACTCTAGCATCATATCCTTTTTGATTGGCTCCATGGATTAGGAGATCATCTGTAATGGCAAATAATTCCATCCAATCCTTCCAGAATCCTCAACATTGTCCTTTCAAAGATCTCAGGTGCTCGTTATTCCAAACGGTATCTGTTAAAGCAATCTTTCAAACAGTGTTATAAATTTTGTTAGAAGCTTAGATTCCTTGACCAAGGGTAAATGCCAAAATCTGCTGCTTGCATCCAATTGGTTAACAATTGAGCTCCTCCCTAGTTTTGCCAGATTCTCATCTACTAATGACATTGGATGTCTTTCGCTTTCCACTGCCTTATTTCAGTTGTGCAAGCTCAACACGAATTCTAATTTGAACCATAACTGAGCAACATTCTGTAGGTTTTGTTATGGATGAAATGACTGCTTGTTTCATCATTAATTCAATGTCGTTCTTTATTTATTCTAGAAGTGAATGTGGGACTTTCCAAGGTGTGTACAAACACGCTGGTACTACTTCCTTCCTTGGAGTAATATGGCCTGCGGTTTTTGACTTCCACAATCCTCGAAATAGTTTTGGAAATTCAGCAATAAAATTTCCTTACATTCAAGCTCTTCCACTCTATAAAAGGAATTCAAAGTTTATGCAAGCCTTTCTACTTAGCAGTGAACAACTTTGATTTTTAATTACATACAAGCTGTCAGGAATTTCCATTCCCGGTAACTCAATGTTGTCTTTAAACTCTCCCATTACCTTCAACTCGATGCCTCCAGGTCCATATAATGTTTTATCTGTTGGTTTGAGTGTTTTCATTTTCAGCCACGGCACGGGGCATACAGTATAAAATTTGGCAAGTCATGCTGCAGCTGTACAGAACTTTAGTTAGGCCACACTTAGAATATTGCGTGCAATTCTGGTCGCCACACTACCAGAAGGACGTGGAGGCTTTGGAGAGGGTACAGAAGAGGCTTACCAGGATGTTGCCTGGTCTGGAGGGCATTAGCTATGAGGAGAGGTTGGATAAACTCGGATTGTTTTCACTGGAACGATGGAGGTGGAGGGGTGACATGATAGAGGTTTACAAAGTTATGAGCGGCATGGACAGAGTGGATAGTCAGAAGCTTTTTCCCAGGGTGGAAGAGTCAGTTACTAGGGGACATAGGTTTAAGGTGAGAGGGGTAAAGTTTAGAGGGGATGTGCGAGGCAAGTTCTTTACAGAGGGTGGTGAGTGCCTGGAACTTGCTGCCGGGGGAGGTGGTGGAAGCAGGTACGATAGCGACGTTTAAGAGGCATCTTGACAAATACATGAATAGGATGGGAATAGAGGGATACGGTCCCCAGAAGTGCAGAGGTTTTAGTTTAGGCAGGCATCAAGATCAGCGCAGGCTTGGAGGGCCAAATAGCCTGTTCCTGTGCTGTACTGTTCTTTGTTGTTTTTTCTACTGCGGCACACTGCAACCGTTCCTTCTTTTTGCATGAAAAGCACTTCACTTCTCTGGCTGGGTAGTTTTCCAATTGTTTTTCGGCCACACCTACTGCAATTGGTTGCTGCGACCTCTAGATGCTCTTCCCACCCTTGTCTTTGACCTCCATTTTTCCTTTTCATTTTCTAAACTAATTCAGTACAATCTGCTACTCGAACAAGAAATCGGGTAACACTTCTAACTTCTACTTGTCTGCTGAACTCAATCACTTTCATTAACGCGAGATCATCACTTGACTGTAGATGATACGAAAGGGAGTCACCGAATACCCTGGTCACAATTGTGTCTCAATCAGCTCTTCCTGTAAGCTGCCGCATTCGCAATCCTGAGTTTGTACAAATCATTGTTAAATGAATAAATGCTCTCCCCTTTGAGTATGTTTATTAAATCTGGGGTGATCTATAATGACATTTTTCCTTACATTAAAGTCAGTCTTGAGCGCCTTTATAACTTCTTCAAATGTAGCCTTCTCTTCATCTATGCCCGAGTAATGAGGATGTTATTGGCATACTCCCCCATCGCATGCAATAGTATACTGACCTGCTCAGTGTCTGGCTTCTGCACGAGACCCGCTGCAGTACGCTAACTTGCAAGTCTCCAGAACCATTTCAGCCACACCTCAGCTTGGGTCAATCAGGCACCTTTTTGAAGTTCTCTCCAGTAGAGGCAAAAACTTCATCTTTTTTACTGCTCACATGTAATATTTGATATATATTCTGTTCTAAGTCTTAATAGTTAAGAGAATGACAGTCAAAATAGGAGTTTATTGAACACATTTTGCACCTATGGTTTCCTCTATAACTGAGGTTCTGTACTTATTACATTGTGGACCATTTCCTGTGATGCACTATTTACATAATCTGCCCAGTAACACAATGCCCACTATATTACATTGCACTACAATGAACAGTGGGAGAAATGAAGGGGCAAAAAGCAGACTTAGATCCTCCTCTTATTTAAATGTATTTGTCTATAAAAAGAACTGGAAACAAAAGAGCAGGTGGCGGGAGGAACCCAAACCCAATCATAACCTACTCAAAATAAAAATGAAACATTTTCAATGTGCAAATTAAGTGTAACACAAAACCAATGTATAGAACTTAATCTTCAATGGAAAAATGCAAAGTGTACAATGGTGTCAAATTTTGAAAGACGCTTTCAGTGCATTAGATGCAGACCATCCATGAATAGGGGGTCAGCGCAAGAGACAACGGTAGGGGACAACATACACACTAAATATACCCGTGTCATGCAGGCCCCCACCTGCCAAGAGTGAGGCACTAGGGTTTTGTCGAAGGAACATGGATTTTTAAACTGTTGCTGGAGTGAGAAAATGACTTGAACAGATCAACCATGCCTGGAAAAACATTTGCATACGAATAGACGGTGTTTGTGTCGACAAAGGACCATTCCATGACACATTCAACCCACAATGGATGTTGATCACTGGACAGTGAGGGGGTGGGGAAATGCATTCCAGGGCCTGCTGGGTGATGCAATCCACAGGGGCCAGGACTGGTTGAACCAGCTGGTTACATGACTAACTGGCTGTTCCAGGGTCTTTTGAACTACCCAGAGTTTCAACTGGAAAAAAAAAAGACTGTTTGCTTCTAGACTGAGAAGATCACTCCTGTCTGCTCCCATCTCTTTCTCACAAGCCGACGAATCCACATGAACCCCAAGAGAAAAAAGTCTCCTATAGCGAGGAAGGTTTAAGCAGAATACTGGGCCCCAAAAAAAAAGGCAAGATCTACCTACAATCAAGGACTCTACAGTGAGCTCAAAGAACTGTCACAAAAACTCTTCAGTTATTACTTCAAACTTTTCCACTTTATTTTTCTTCTCTGTCTATTTCATGCGTGTATCGCATATGCATGCTAGCGTGGGCGCGTCATCCATAGGGGTCAACCAAATTAGGGTTAAATGAACAATCTTTCAAACCCAAGAAAACCTGTTTGTGCTGCTTTCTTTGCCATATCATTGGAAGTTAGTGAACAAGGATCCACCAAAGGGGGAGCTTTAAACACGGTGCATTTAAAATTAAACCCTGTTACTCTAAGACCAGGTGAAGGATGAGGGGTACCCCTAGACACCTTTCTCACCTGGTCATAACAGAAATTTGGGGGCTGCCATCCTGGATTTTACCCACAGACCAACAAGCGAAATTGGAAGTGGGAAGCCAAATTGTTCCCAATCAAAAAAGAGCAAGATTTCAATACAGGTTTTTTTTGTGGTTGTGAGATTGAATACTAACACGTCTGCAAACCAAGCCAGGGTGAAGTAACTTGGGATAAGTAACTTGGGCGACAGTGGTTAGCACCACAGCCTCACAGCTCCAGTGACCTGGGTTCAGTTCTGGGTACTGTCTGTGCAGAGTTTGTAAGTTCTCCCTGTGACCGCGTGGGTTTCCGCCGGGTGTTCCGGTTTCCTCCCACAGCCAAAGACTTGCAGGTTGATAGGTAAATTGGCCATTGTAAATTGCCCCTATAGGTAGGTAGGAGGAGAATGGTGGGGATGTGGTAGGGAATATGAGATTAATGTAGGATTAGTATAAACGGGTGGTTGGTCAGCACAGACTCAGTGGGCCGAAGGGCCTGTTTCAGTGCTGTATCTCTAAAATAATAAAAAAAAAAGTTCAAAGCACTGTCTATGGAGTTGAGAAAAACGGCTCTTAAGACGTGGACTCTTATCACAAAGCAAGCTAACCAGAAAAGCCCATGAGATTTATTCCCTTTTGCCAGATGAGTGTTCATCAAATTATGAACTGACAAAAAAATGTTATTCTCAGGGCATATGAATTAGTACCCAAAGCCTATGGCCACAAGTTTAGAACCCTCAAGAAGCAAGCTAATCAAACTTATCTGAAGTTTGAAAGCAAGCAAGTAGCTGGCTTTTGACTAGTGGCTGAGGGATCTTAAAGTACAGCTCAGCTATGAGACCCTCAGAAGTAATCTGTTAGAGGAATTTAAAAATTCTCTCCCACTCTCCATAAAGACCAATGTAGAGGAACATCAGGTTCAGAGAGCCCAGCAAGTGGCCTTTCTGGCCGATGAGTTTGCTTTAATTTAGAACTCTTTCCCAGGGGAGAACCTTTCCTAATCACCCCCACAAATCTGAAAGGGACAAAGGGTGGGAAGGTGATAGGAGCCCAAGCAATCCTGGGAGAGAAAGGAAAGCAGGAGACACAGGGGGCCCTCCTCTACCTAAAAAAGGAAGGTGCTGTGAGCAGGATTGAGACCCGGAGACCTGTTTGCTTCCATTGCAATAAAGCAGGGTATTTAAGTGCTAACTGTTGGAAATTAAAGGGAAAACCTGTAGGGTTAAATCAGGGCAATCAGCTGAGTGAAGGAATCCTGGAGGAGAGCGCAGAGCAAGCTGTAGCTTTAACTGCAGTTGAGTGCAACCAAGGAAGTTTACTACTGTAAATGCAGGAAATGTTAATAGGATTCCTGAAGGCTATCAGGGTTTTGTGTTTGAAGGGAAAGTAACCCCATACCCCTCGAGTGGGACAAGCAAGCCCATAGTAATTCTCAGGGACACAGGGGCCAGCAGATCCCTTTTACTGGGAAAGGGCCTGACCTTTCCCCCAGAGAGTGCAGCGAACACCAAAATGGAAGTGAATGGTATTGGAGGGTAGCGTATGCCTGTACTTGTACACTGGGTGCACCTGGAGTGTGACCTAATTTAGGAACCAGTGACTGTAGGGATTGTCCCTCTGTGTAATGATTTGGCAGGGGTGAAGGTGGTAGCCACACCCCAGTAGTGAAAGAAAGACCACAGAAGGTCAAAGAGGCAGGGCAGTGGCAAGAGAAACCCTGCAGTTTCCCTGAATGTTTAGTGGATCAGGCCATGATCAAACCAGCTCCCCACAGGAGACTGAATTGGCACTGCAGGCAGATGAGCAGGTCTGCCTGCCCGAGACTCTTTGGAAAGTTAGGAGACCAGGGGAATGAATTAAATTGATTTTCCCCAGCGGAGGCTTAGCAAGCCGACCCAGTATTGAGTGTGTTAGCACAGGCTGCCCAGTCTGAAAGTGAAGCAGAGGGAGTCCCTGATTGCTACTATTAAAAGAATGAGCGACTGAGGAGGAAATGGAGTTCTCCTCACAGACTCAAGGGCAAGGAGGGAGCAGTAGTTCACCAGTTAGTGGTGCCGCAGAGGTACTAGAGAAAAATATTAAGAAGGGCCCACGAGACTACAATGGCTGTACATGCCGGTATACAGAAGACCAAAGCCTGCATAAGACAATGTTTGACGAGCCAAAACTCGACAAAGATGTGGTGGAGTACTGCAGGAGTTGCCACATGTGCCAGGTTAAAGGGAAACACCTACAGTGAAACCTGCACCCTTAAGTCCTGTACAGGTGTTAGGAGGACCCTCCAGCAGAGGGCTGGTGAACTGCAAGGGACCCCACCGAGAACAAAAAGGAGACAGGTAGGCACATGGTTGGCAAAAGTTAGGGAAGGGGAAAAAAAGTCAACGAGTGGGCAGGTTAAAAGGTAGTCCAGGATGAATCCCAGATGAAAACCCTGAAAAATGTGAAATGTTAGAGCCCACATCCTCCTACGTAAATGCAGACACTAGAAGCACCCCACTGGAGCTAACAGCATTTACAGGAACCTGCAGAGACAAAGACCTCTAGGGGGCAGAGAAACTGAGGGTGAAGCCTCACCATTCGAAGTGTCACAGGGGAGAGCAGTAAAGTCTGCACAAATACCTGCAGGCAGGAGTGTCCCAAAGAACAAAGGGGAGATTAGCAAATAATCCTCCCCCGCAGTCACAATAAAGAAAACCACCCATCTCCCTAAAGTCAAAAGCCTTTGCATGACACAAAGCACTGAAGGAGTTGAGGATAGAACACTACTGACTCACCTGAACAAAAAAATTCCAACTCAGGACAAATTAAACCGAACCATCTCAGACCCTAGACAGTCATGAAAATGGACAAACCGAAGAAAAACATCCCCAAAGAACCATGTGTTTACTGGGCTGCCAAAAAGGGGGCAATTAAAGCAGCACTGGCACCAAGAAAAGACAAGCTATACTGAGTTTTAGGATTTGTAAATGAATAGGAATGCATGAGAGAAATGCATTTTTTTCCCTGCATCTTATATTTTCTCTCGACCCTTTTAATAAAATACTCTTTTCTCAAATCACATTTCATTCTGCTGGGTGTGGAGGCGTTATGCAGGCCCCCACCTGCCAAGAATGAGGCACATTGGTTTTGTCATATGAACAGTGATTTTTAACTGTTGCTGGAGTGAGGAAATGACTTGAACAGATCAGCTGTGGCAGGAAAAAACATGTATTAACAGACGGTGCTTGTGTAGACAAAGCACCATTCCCTAACACACTCAACCCACAACTGATGTTGATCACCAGACATCTGCTTCACAGTAGCACTGCTATCGCTATGCAGAAATGTGACGAACACACAGCAGATACACACACCCTTAGAGTTTGTGAAGAATTTATAGGTTTTTTTTTCCCTTAGGATACAAAATATTTACAAACTGGCTCATTTTTACCTGCAGTTTTATAAAAACCACAATCCACACAAAATGTTGTGGCAAACTGGCTGAGTCATTATTGGGATTCAAAATCTATTACTGGGTCTGCTAGTCTGAATTTCAAAAAAGGGCTCTTCTGTAATCACTATTTGCCCAACTGTGCATGTCCTGCCAGACACCTTCTCCATGTGTAATGTCAATGGCTGCAAGAATCTACTGGAAGGTATGAGTATTCAAAATCCTAATCAAGTCCATTGAGTAGTCACATAATATTTGAAATAGACTTGTGAAATTTACTTCATTTCATTAAAATAACTTTCAATAGCACATAGTGTTTATGATGCAAACGAACAAGCTTCTGTCCAGACGTCAGCCATATTATACCTTAAGCATATTGTTACACCGATATGTTTTGTTGAAGGATACTTTTCTTGGGTCCACTGACTGGAGATCTGAATTCACAGTTTTTCTGAAGAAATTTTAAAAACATTTAATGATGACTGTTGGCAGCTTATGATCACCTAGTTTGTCACACTGTATCCTACATTGCAGGACTGTGAGGAGGGAGACAAAATGTCTCTGCATTTCCCAGCAAGACCCAAAACTCAGGAAGTTTAAAAGGAAATACCGTTCTTTTCAGCAAGCAGAGAAATATTGCTAAAAAACAAAAAATGCTGGAAATACTCAGCAGGTCTGGCAGCATCTGTGGAAAGAGAAGCAGAGTTAATGTTTCAGGTCAGTGACCCTTCATTAGAATTGGCAAAGGTCGGAAATGTAATAGGTTTTAAGCAAATAAAGCAGGGGTGGGGCAAAAGATAACAAAAGGGAAGGTGTTGATAGGACAGAAGGTCACAGAATAACTGACCAGAAGGTCATGGAGCAAAGGCAAGTGAATTATGTGGTAAAAGACAAAGTTAGTGCAGAGAGCATGTTAATTGACAGAATAATGAACAGCCCTGGCCAAAAGCAAAAACATGAAAAAAAACTGGTACTAAGTGAAAGACGAAACAAACTAAAATAAGAAAAAAATATAGCTAATAATAAAGGGGACCAGTCATGATCTGAAATGATTGAACTCAATGTTCAGTCTAGTAGGCTGTAGCATGCCTAATCAGCAAATGAGATGCTGTTCCTCGAGCTCGTGCTGATTTTCACTGGAACACTGCAGCAAGCCCAGGAGAGAGATGTGGCCATGTGAGCAGAGGAGGGGTTGAAATGGCAAGCAACAGGAAGCTCGGGGACATGCTTTCAGACTGTGTGGAGGTGTTCCGCAATGCGATCACTCAATCTGCATTTGGTCTCCGCAATGTAGAGACCGTACTGTGAGCAGCAAATACAGTATACTAAATTGGAAGTAGTACAAGTAAGTTGCTGCTTCACCTGAAAGTAGTGTTTGGGGCCTTGGATAGTGAGGAGAGGAGGTAAAAGGGCACGTATTACATCCTCCTGCGATTACATGGGAGGACGACAAGGTGTCGGGGGTAATGGAGGAATGGACTAGGGTGTCACGGAGGGAACGATCCCTTTGGAATGCTGACAGGGGAGGGGAGGAGAAGATGCGTTTGGTAGTGAGATCACGCTGGGCCTGGCAGAGGTGGCAGAGGATGATCCTTTGGATGTGAAGGTTGGTGGGGTGGAAAGTGAGGACAAGGAGAACCCTGTCGCGGTTCTGGGAGGGAGGAGAAGACATGGGGGCAGAGGTGCGGACCCCGTCAACCACAGTGGGGGAATCTTCGGTTGAGGAAAAAGGATGACATATCAGAAGCGCCGTCATGGAAGGTTGCATCATCAGAGCAGATGTGAAAACTGAGAAACTGGGAGAATGGAATGGAGTCCTTACAGGAGGCAGGATGTGAAGTGTAGTCGAGGTAGCTGTGGGTGTCGGTGGGCTTAGAATGACTATTAGTAGACAGTCTATCCCCAGAGTTGGAGACAGAGAAGTCGAGGAAGGGAAGTGTCGAAGATGGACCATGTAAAAGGTGAGAGAAGGGTGGAAATTAGAAGCAAAGTTGATAAAGTTTTCTAGTTCAGTGAGAACAAGTTCAGCCAAGCGGAGGAGGGTGGTGGTGGATGGGGACTGGTTGAGCCTCTGTTCAAGGAAGAAGCGGAGAGCCCTCAATCCGTCCTGATGGGGGATGGAGGCGTAGAGAGATTGGACGTTCAGTGAAGATGAGTCAGTTAGGGCCAGGAAACTGGAAATTGTCAAAATGACGTAGGGCATCAGAAGAGTAACGGATGTAGGTGGGAAGAGACTGGACCAGCAGAGAAAAGGTAAGAGTCAAGATAGGAAGAAATAAGTTCAGAGGGGCAGGAGCAGTCTGCCAGGACAGTCCTGTTTGTGGATTTTCACAAGGAAGTAAAAGCGGGTTGTCCAGGGTTGCGGGACAATGAGGCTGGTAGCTGTAGAGGGACCATCTCCAGAGGAGATGAGGTCAGTGACAGTCCTGTGGACAGAGAAGTATTGCTAACTGCTATATTTGAATCACTGAGTGACTGTCATGTGGCAAGCCCCACCACCCCCATCTGTGATTTTAAGCTGATGTTTTCTTTGCAGCAAAAGGAGAAGCAACTGGGCTCTGACGTAAGCAGACCCTAAGTGGGGGTCCCTCTCTATTCCAGCTTGAAAGCTTTCAAATCCTGCTTGTTGACGGACCACCTTTGCATGTTCCGGCTAAAATCAGAAACCCTGTTGGAGGGAATCATCTACATCAGTTTCCACAAGACCCACTGAACCAGTCATCTACCTCTTCAAGCTAAAACCTTCAGGGCCACTGAATTCAGCTAAAAGCCAGCTGAATCACCAAACTTCACAGACTGTATACATTTTTTGGACTCTAACTCAACCAATCTACCTTTCCCACTCTAACCTATTTGTGCGTGAGAGATTGTGAAAGTTGGCATGTTGTGCATTATTTTGTTAATTCAGTTTAGGTATAATAAAGTTAACCTCTTCCTTTAACTCTAAAAAGGTGTCCGATAGGGAGCAGCTATTCCCCTTAGTTGAAGGGTCAGTTACGAGGGGTCACAAGTTTAAGGTGAGGGGCGGGAGGTTCAAGGGGGATTTGAGGAAGAACTTTTTTACCCAGAGGGTGGTGACGGTCTGGAATGCCCTGCCTGGGAAGGTGGTAAAGGCGGGTTGGGTTGCCTCACATCCTTTAAAAAAAAGTACCTGGATGAGCACTTGGCACGTCATAACATTCAAGGCTATGGGTCAATTGCTGGCAAATGGTATTAGGTAGACAGGTCAGGTGTCTTTAATGCATCAGTGCAGACTTGATGGGCCAAAGGGCCTCTTCTGCACTGTATTATTCTGTGATTCTAGATATGATCATAGCTAGTAAGTAATCAAACACCTACTGAATCAGCCAGTACATCCACTTTAAGAATTAAACCTGTTTTGGTCAATCAAGGAGAGGGAAAGAGGGGAACCCTTCAATCCCTCCTCACTTGACCGTAACAATATCCAAAGATGGGAGAAATCCACTTATTTTGAAATCTATCCCTCTATACAGTGACTAGTGAAGCAGAATACAATAAAATGATCACGAGTACAAGCTTCTGATCAACAGTCAGATCACATCCTACAGAAATGCTGGCTTCACAAGGAGCTAAATTTACCAGGAGTAAACACTAGTTTTAATTACATAACTTATTTTCTTCAAATCAAATGGACGCAGACTTAAGAAATCCTAAATCAGGTCAACAAAACTCAACACCCACAAGTCTCCAAAAATCTTTAGGGAACAAGCTTCGGCAAGAAGAATGCTGTACCCTCTCATAACTCTCATCTCCACTTTCCTGAGTTAATGCAGGGATTACTGTAAACAGGATCCATGTTTAGAACAAGAAAATATTTGTGAAATCTATGACAAGTTCCAGTTTTAAACCGCAATTCAAGAAAACATTATACAATACGGGACTCAGCTGTGGCTCAGGCACAAGGTTGTGGGTTCAAATCCCACTCCAGAGACTTGAGTACATAATCTTCAGTGCAGTATTGAAGGAGTGCTGCACTATTCGAGATAAAATGTTTCAGGATTCAATATTAAATCAAGGCCCTATCAGGTGGGCAGAAATATCCCATCGCACTATTTGAAGAACAGGACCATTCTCCCCAAGTCTGGGCCAATATTTATCCCTCAACCAACATCACAAAGAAAATGATCTAGTCCCTTATCTTAACTTTGTGGGAGCTTGTTGTGTGCAAATTGGCTTTTGTGTTTCCGACATTATAACAGTGACTACATTTCAAAAGTAATTGACTGGCTGTAAAGCACTTTGGGATATTGAGGTGTGAAAAGGTGCTATATAAATGCAGACCTTGCTTTCCCTTATTATTTCGGAAGTTGGTAAAGGGAGGAAAGAGGTGAAGACGGAATGTTAAGAGTGCTTTCCCTCTTCCGGGCACTGTCCAGTGACCACACACAAATCATTTTCAAAAATCTGAGATGCTTTGCCCCAGTTTTGATCATGTCAGTATTTATGCTTGTATGCAAGTTAAGGTTGTTGAGGGAAGTGTGGAATAATAGTTTGCCAACCTGAAATCTGTTACTCAGTGTGCTGCTGCAGGAATCTTTTGGTTTGATCTTCAATTTGCTTTTGAAATGATACATCTGGTGCAGCCTCATTAGTGAGGGCAGTAACTGGCAGAGAGGGAATCTAATCACCCAACTGCCCATCTCTGGAGAATTGTATCTACAAACTAATTAGGAGCTGGAAAGTATCATCCAGACTACACTGCTATTCCCTCATTAAGAGGGTCAGTTAGAATGACTGTCAAAAGCCTGATTTATTCATTTCTAGGAGAAAAGCAATTTCCCCAAAGGTCAAGTTTGAATATTTTTGCTTGATTAGAAGTGATGTCAGTGGTTTCCTCTCTTCTCCCCCCACCCCCCGCCACCCCCCAAGCCCTTTCTCTTCTCTTACCTACCTCCCACACCCCCAGGAACGTTTTGTTACAGCCACGTGGTGAGGGACGTTGCTGGTTCTCACTGTTCAACCTCCACCTGACTGCTGCAAGTGTTTTTGTTCGGATTTTAGCCCCTTTGTGTTTGATTTGTCAAATAGACAATGACAGGTTTTCTTGTAGGTTTAAAAGAAAAAAGAATTTATTCAACAATATGCCTTATCCCAAAATTAATTTGACTCACTCACACAAGAGTTAAAGAGGTAAGTGGTTTGAAGTGAGGTAGGGTTTCAGGGTTCACAGTAAATCTGTTGAACTCTCTTGGAGGTCAAGTTCTTAGTTGCAGGCCTGAGTCAGTCATTTAAGGCATAAAAGGAGGCCATTCGGCCATCGAGTCCATGCCGGCTCTCCATGGAGCAATCCAGTCATTCCCACTCCCCCGTTCAATCCCGTAGCCGTGGAGGTTTATTTCCTTCAAGCGCCCATCCAATTTCCTTTTGAAATCATTGATTGGCTCCACCTTTCACCACCCTCATGACACAGCACTCCTAAAGGAATATGAATCAGGTGACCCTGATATGGCATTTGTAGATTTCTCTGCTGGTTGAAAGTTCAGTTTGAAGACAGAGGATCACTTCCAGTTCACTGCTGAAGTTGGAAATGTAGAATTCACAGCAGGGCACCTTCCTTTTGACTTGTTGGATTTTCTCCCATCTGGACAAGCTTTGGTGATGCTTTGTCCTGGGTCTTTCTCTCGCCTGAGACAGCTATCTTTTAAACTAAAAATCTCACATCTTGCCTGTTATGAGACACAGATCTTCCTCCCTGTGGTGACTGACAACGGCCCAGGATGTGGCTACTTCATACCTCCTTTGTTGAAGAACCCATTCTATTCAAAAATGTCTCAATGGGTATAACTGACACTTCTTAGCTTTGGCATGTATTGTTCTGCCCTTGCCAGACAGCAGACAGTTTGAATATACAAGGCCAGGTTTTTTCACCTTTGGTGGCTCTTAAGGTTGAGTTCTTCGTATTTTCAATCACCACACCTGACAGAAGCGTGTTATCAGACAATATGGGCAAAGACTAAGTGACCCCAGGAGACACCTGTGATCAATTTGCAATATGCATAAGATCTTATCAAATTATCTAAAATATATAAATCTCCAGATAAATTTGGAGTCAGATCCAATGATCACACAGAGAAACCTTGACAGACAGCAGCAGAACAGGACACCGGTTAAACTCGAGTCACAATCACACTCAATCTTTGTTCACCCTCTCAATTAAGTAAAACCACAGCTTTTACCTATCCCTTTCAAAAAGCTTGATTATTCTTGAAATAATCTCAACAAATACAGCCTTTTATAATTAATCACCAGCCTCACTGTGCATGAAGTTTCTTTAAACGGAAAGTAAAGACGGCTATACTTGGACTTGCGTTCACTCCAGCTGTTTTGCCTGAATGAGGCTGCAGCGGGGGAAGGGAGGGAAAGGAATTAAGAGAAAGAAATGGAATGTGAGCAAGAAAGTGAGTGAGTGTGAAAGGGAGAGAAAAAGAGCGAGTGCATTTTGTACTGAAGGCGAGACAATGGATGTCATTGCTGGGAGTGGGAAGAACATTCTGCATTGCAAACACATTTTAAAAGCAACCCCAGGTCAGTTACTTGAATGCAGAGGAAATGGTCTATTCTTACTCAATATGCCATAATCCCAACCATGAAGTCTCTTCCTTCCCTCTCTAAAAGCATTAAAAAGTTTCTATTCCTCACACTAGACGATATGGCACAAGATTCCAAATTTTGCGTAGCTTCGTCAACTTAGAAACTGGATCAAGACTCCACAAATTCATCGTTCATTACATCCTTATAGGCGAGAGGCAGGTGGTGAGGGAGACAAAGAGGAACAGACCCTGGCATAGATTCAAACTAAGGAAGCTGAGGTGAGTGGATAGTGCAGTAACACATTAAAACATTTAAATTTTGCCATCAGATGTCACAAAAGGACAGATACATCTGTTGGAAACTGACTAGCATGGATATTTCTCCACCTCATCCATCTACAGTCAACACAGGAAGGATTTCATCAGCAGGTGGATGTAGGAACCACATTAGCATAATAGATAGCATTCATCTGAAATGAATACCTCTGAGGAGAGAAAGGTGGATACAGAACGGAATTCAAAGGAATTTGGATGGGGACAGGTTGAAGGAACAAAAAAAACACCAAAAGCAAGGTCAGAGGTCAGTTTCTACAAAACTGTTGAAGAAAGCAGTTAAAATGGCAAACTGATTATTTAAGAACTCTATGTAGTTTCTTGCATCCATCAAGAAGCAACACAAAAATAACTCACCCTACATCATAACTTTAACAAATACTGAGCACATCAGATCCTTGTGGGCAAGATGGCCCCTTGAGCTAATGCTATCCTTTCCATTTTCAGCCCTCTACACTTTTGTGGTATTTGGCATCAGATTCCTGCAGTCCAAAATTCTTTCGGCAGCCAACTAGAGAATGCTAGTGTGCAACCCTCGTTAATTTTCTCATCCCCATACAGCTTATCGCGGTGTTCTGCACAGCACCCCAGCCAAGATTCCCAACTCCTTTCTGATGAAAGCCCTAGAGCAGCATTTACCAACCCTGGAACTTGTCAAAATCTCCAAAGCTGTGGGAAAGACCATTTTCCTCTTGTTGGGCAAGAGCTCAACAATTAAAAATTAATCAGCACGAGAGCTAGCATGAGTATCCAACCCAAGCATAATTCTTCCACCGCCACCCACCCCCCAACAAGTACTTGATGAAACCAGTCCCAAGTCTCTCCTGGTGCTTCTATCAGATTGTTGGAGGTGCTGGTACCTTCTGTTTTAGTATTTTTCAATTTAAATATTTTTCCATCCTTTGAGAATGGGCACTTTGTTTTAAATTAATTGGCCACATCAGAACCATTCTCAAGCTACCAGAATAACCTCCAGTCAGTTTCATGAGGCCAAAATATGTTCCTTCATGTCCCACTTCCTTCTTCCACCAGGTCCCTCCACTATCTGCTCTTCACTTTGAAAGAGCTAGAAGAATATGGCCTTTGTTTTCAAGAGTAAAGAGCTACCTCCTTTTTCCTCTGCCTGTCCCCTCATTTTATTACGTCCTTAAAAAGGTTTTTTGAAAAAACAGAAGTTACAGACTTATTCAGACATGTAAAGTAAAGGTTTATTAAAAAGATATAACATGCATCACGTTACTTTGTTCGGCGACCTAGATGTATGTGCATTTAAGAGTCTTGGGACTACTTAACATACCAAAATAAAAAAAAAACTTGCAAAACTCATTTACTGTATAAACTTTAAATATGAACAAAGGTACAAAGGAACATGCAAGTGGGGAAGGAGGGAATGGTTTATTACTTATTCCAACTCAAGCTTACTTAAACCTGCCTCAATAGAATAGATAGGTGCTTGATGGCCAGCACAGACATGGGCCGAAGGACCTGTTTCTGTGCTGTATACCTCTAAAGATAATTGACCATATTTACTGAGGTTTTTTTATTCTCACTTTGCAATTTACAGAAGCTAAAATTGCTGGGAACCAAAACAAAAATATTACAGTGGCACAATAAAGATACAAGTACTGTGTGGGAGGGAGGAGACGAGTGCTTATCAAATTCCACTTTAACCACTCCTGTATAGTATAGAATGCCTTTTATTAGAGACGACAAGCATTCAATAGGACACCATTGTTTTCTTCATTACATATTCCAGGCAAGCTGCCAGTAGTTTGTGGCAGTTTTGTATTTAAACAAGCCAAATCAATTTGCTGGGACCAATGATGTTAGCCACCAGCCTTGATGTAACTGACAGATGCAAAACTCTTGGCTGAGGTAGAAACTGTGTCAACATTAAAGAGTGGATAAGATAGGTGGATGAAGGACAAGAAGTTGAAAAGATCTGACAGCAGGGGAGGTAAATGAGATTTGAACCATTAGTTTGGGTGGAGGGCAAGTATCAACACAGACTAGTTGTGCTTTGAGATCTATATCCAAGTGTTACCGCCAGCTAGAGTTTAAGTTCCAGAAGCTGCAGTTCCCCATACCTACAGCATCACTAAAGCACGAGGGAAATATGCTTCGCCCTGACTCTGCATAAAGATATGAGCTGTATAGAAATAAGCTTGGTCCAGGGATCTGAAAGCTGCTTGTGCATGGTGAGTATATTCAAAGCAACAGCCAGTCATAAAAATAAAGCTACAGAAAAATGCTAATGTCACTGGGATACTGACTTCAATTGATTATCTTGCCCGACAGTGCAAGGGAACTGGACAAAATTGCTAACTCCATTGCTTCATAACAAACTGCAGATGGCAATTCATCTTTTTTGTACATCCGCTCTGTCTGTATTCAGTCAAAAATAGTTCTCAAATAGCTTAAAAACAGAGGGAGGGGAAGGAAAGTTGGCATGCACCAGCAAGCAAATTAGTCCTTCAATCTCTCAAATCACTCTCAAACAGAACTGATAACTAGTTGGTTCCGAAGCCATAAGGGGCGTTAAAGATAGGGCATTCAAGGCCACAAAAAGTCATGAGCCTACTGTACATACAATCCCTATTTTTCATAATAGTACCATCAACTTCTGCACAGGATGCAGCTTCAGACCTCAATCAACTCTGGTCCACAGCAAGGCTAACCCAAGTATAGAAACCAAAATAAAGTCCATTTCTATCCACTCTCACTTCATAAGATTTCTTAGCCAAGCCAAGTCTCAACACAGTGAATTTAATTTAACCTGCAGGAAGCAGTGCAATCCTCACATCTGCACTGCTCTGACCTCGAGGATCCCCGATTTTAATCAATTCTCCACTGGCAGCCATGTTTTCAGCTAGCACATGTGAAGCTCTGGGATTCCCTCCCTAAACCTCTTGGCTGCTTTCCTCCAACTTAAAACCTACTTCTTTGGCCAAGCTTTTGGCCATCTGTCCTACCATCTCGTGGCTCAGTGGCAAGTTTTGTTTGATACGCTCCTGTAAACACACTGGGACGTTTTATCATGTTAAAGGCACTATGTAAATACAATATAATTGCTTGTGTACAAATTGTTTGGCCAGCAGTGGTGTGAGCTGCATTCATCAACCCCCTAAATTCAGGACGCCGCAAAGCACTTCACAGCCAATGAAGTCCTTTTAAGTGCTGTCATTGTTGTTAAGGTAGGAAACGTGGCAGCCAATTTGCCCACAGCAAGCCACAAACAGCAATGTGATAATGATCAGATCATCTGTTTTTGTGATGTTTTCAGTACAACTCCCCTGCTCTTCAAATAATGCCATGGGACCTTAAACATCTTGAGAGCAGAGAGACTTGGTTTAACGTCTCATACGAAAGACAGTACCTCCAACTGTGCAGCACCCCCTCAGTATTGCAGTGGAGTGTCAGCCTCATTTTATTGTCCAGTCTCTGGAGTGGGACTTGAACCCACAACCTTCCGATTCAGTAGGAGAGAGTGCTCCCCACTGAGCCATAGCTGGCATTAAGCTGTGGCCGGACCAATTGCGTGCTCATTTCTCTATAAAAAAAGACAACGGTTTAATAAAATCTTTTACCATCCACAGAATAATTATGGAAACTAGCTATGTTTTTATCAGGACTCACGACTGATGAAGCCCAAGTAGGAATAATCTCGGAAGGAGCAAAGGAGACAGACTACAATCATGGGATGCATAAACCATAAATACACAAGTGCTCTGCTGGATTAACTCCTCTCAAATTAAGCCATTCCCACCATATCCCATAAGTATCACTAGTTTATAAAATTGTCCTTACTGACTAACCCAGCACTTGGAAAATTCTGGTCCAGGTCTCTAAACTGTTCTGCAGCCTTTCCCTTTCTTACCCCACTCATCTTTTCCAGTGTGATGTGTCAGCTTGCAGCTTCTAGCTGCAGCTGACTGTGCTCCACCCCCATTCTGTTCCATCGCTGTTAAACGGCTAAAACTCCAGTTTGTTATTCAGCTGTCAGCTCCTGCAGTCATATGTTAGTGAAGGCGACCTATTCTGGTTGTTCTCCCAAAAGCTCAGCAACAGAAAAGCAACAAGTGTCAACAGGTTGGAACAGGAGGCGGTCATGTAGACCTTGGAACTTGTTCCGCCATTCAATGAGATGATGGCTGATCTGATCGGTGACTTAACTCCATATACCCACCTTCGCCCCTTATCCCTAAATACTGTTAGAGAAGAAAAATCTAATCAAACTCAGATTTAAAATTCACCATAGATCTAGCATCAATATCTCTTTGCCGAAGACTTCCAAGCTTCTAACATCCTTTGTGTGAAGCGTTTCCTAATTCCACTCTCGACCATGTCTGGCTCTAATTTTTTTTTTATTAAAGACTGTGCCCTCTGGCCCTTGACTCCCCAACCATTGCAGAATTCCCATGGCCCCATTTCTCTCCACATTGGAAAACCTAAGCCCATCTTTTGTCACTACCCTCCTCCCAAACCAGTGCTGGTTCGGATGGCTGCATTTAAAAAAAAAAGGTGCTATACAACTGTAGAATGTTGAAGTTAAATGTAGCGTTAGTGGAGATACTAGTGTCTTTTTAAATGATTGCAAATACCTTTGCTTTCAAGGGGTATTTCCTCGCCAGCCCTCCACCTGTACAATATACACACCTTTTCAGGAATAAAAAAAGACTTCACAGGACTTTGCTGATGCTGCTTGGAGTCAATTCTGAGGCCGAGGTGAAGAGGGGGAGGAAGAGCTTCGTTACTAGACTGTTACATAAATCCAAGATTATGTCTTCCTCCCCCCAACGCCCATCAGCTCAACTGCATCGTAAATATTTGTTCATTGCACACAAGAACAACTCCATTCCCAAGGTTGTAAAGCCTGAATCAATCAGCAAATATATTTTCAGCAATTTCATCTGGTAATTGGATCCAGTGACCTTTGAGGGGTCACAATACTGATACTGCAGAGAGACAGTTTGAAATTAAAGAGCAGCCCGTTACATCAAATGTTATTAAATCTAGAAGGTGTTAAAAGTCAGAAAATGCAAATGAAGATGCAATAAAGGGCACAGATGTAGTGACACTTGACATTAATATTCTGATACACTAAGGCACAATTATAATGAGTGCACAGAACAAATTTTACCCAGATAATGCAGCTAACATTTGGCAAATTTAAAATATTTCCCTTTAATAACGGCATACGTCAGTCCAATGTGTGGGCCACACGCAGAGCCATCACAGGCCTGTGGGATCACCTTGAAATCAAATGTCCCAAGGCACTTCAAAGAACAATACAGCACAGGAACAGGCCATTCGGCCCTCCAAGCCTGCACCGATCTTGATGCCTGCCTAAACTAACACCTTCTGCACTTCCGGGGCCCGTATCCCTCTATTCCCTTCCTATTCATGTATTTGTCAAGATACCTCTTAAACATCACTATCGGATCTGCTTCCACCACCTCCCCTGGCAGCAAGTTCCAGGCACTCACCACCCTCTGTGTAAAGAACTTGCCTCGCTCATCCCCTCCAAATTTTGCCCCTCGCACCTTAAACCTATGTCCCCTAGTAACTGACTCTTCCACCCTGGGAAAAAGCTTCTGACTATCCACTCTGTCCATGCCGCTCATAACTTTATAAACCTCTATCATGTCACCCCTCCACCTCCATCGTTCCAGTGAAAACAATCCGAGTTTATCCAACCTCTCCTCATAGCTAATGCCCTCCAGACCAGGCAACATCCTGGTAAACCTCCTCTGTACCCTCTCCAAAGCCTCCACGTCCTTCTGGTAGTGTGGCGACCAGAATTGCACGCAATATTCTAAGTGTGGCCTAACTAAGGTTCTATACAGCTGCAACATGACTTGCCAATTTTTATACTCTATGCCCCGACCGATGAAGACAAGCATGCCGTATGCCTTCTTGACTACCTTAGCCACCTGCATTGCCACTTTCAGTGACCTGTGGACCTGTACGCCCAGATCTCTCTGCCTGTCAATAGTCTTAAGGGTTCTGCCATTTACTGTATACCTCCCACCTGCATTAGACCTTCCAAAATGCATAGAAGAATAAAACAAAATTGGATACCAAGCCACGCAAGGAGATATTAGGGCAGATAACTAAAAGCTTGGTCAAAGAGGTGAGTTTTAAAAGAAGCGTCTTAAAGGAGGAAAGTGAAGTAGAGAGGCAGGGAGTTTTAGGGAGGGAATTCCAGAGTTTAATGCCCAGGCAGCTAAAACCACAGCCACCAATGGGGGAGCGATTAAAATTGGGGATGCTCAAGAGGCCAGAATTAGAAGAGTGTGAATATCTCAGTAGCAACATTTAAGAAGCATCTGGACAGGTACTTGAATGAGAAAGGCATTGAGGGATATGGAATTAATGCAGGCAGGTGGGATTAGTATAGATAGGCATTATGGTCAGCATGGACGTAGTGGGCCGAAGGGCCTGTTTCTACACTGTACGACTGACTATCTCAGACGGTTGTGGGCTGGAATAGATTAGAGAAAGGGAGGGGCCAGGCTATGGAGGGATTTCAAAACAAGGATGAGAATTATTAAATGCAATGTTGTTTACGTGCGAGCCAATGTTGGACAGCAAGCACAGAAGTTATGGGTGAATGGGACTTGGTGCAAGTTAGGACAAAGGCAGAGTTCTGGATTACGTCCAGTTTACAGAGTGTGGAATATGGCAAGCTGGCCAGGAGTGCATTGGAATAGCCAAGTCTAGAGGTAACAAAGGCATGAATGAGGGTTTCAGCAGCTGATGAGCTGAGACAGGGCAAAGTCAGGCGATGTTACGAAGGGGGAAATAGGCAGTCTTAGTGATGGTGAAAGCGTGTGGTCGGAAGCTAATCTCAGGATCAGATATGACCACCAAGGTTGCTAACAGTCTGGTTCAGCCTCAGACAGTTGCTAAGGAGAGGGATGGAATCCATGGCTACGGAACGGAGTTTATTGCAGGGACCGAAGACAATGGCTTCTGTCTTCCCAGTTTTTAGTCGGAGGAAATTTCTGCTCATCCAGTACTGGACGTCGGACAACTGAGACAATGGAAGGGTCAAGAGAGGGGGTGGTGAGTTAACAGCTGGGTGGCATCAACTTGCATGTGGAAACGGACCTGTTTTATCAGATGATGTCATGCAGATGTGAAATAGGAGGGGTCCAAGGATAGATCCTTGGGGGACAGCAGATGTAACAGTGAAGGAGAGGGAAAAGAAGCCATGGCAGGTACAGAACAGCAGGGTGATCATAACTCAGGAGTATTAAAAATGTAATTTTACACAAGTGGCAGGTCATACCACCAGAGCAGTTATTTTTAAAAGCAAGTCACCAGGGAACGAGGCAGCTAGATGAAAGCAAGCTTACTCCCACGCCTCTGGTAATGTTGACTGGCCAAAGTGTTCAGAAATACACAGCACTGACTCACCTGCAGACTTCTCCCTTTCAGCCTGGGAAGGAGCCCCAAAAGAAACTATGACTGCGCTGTACCCCTCCCTCCTTTCTCACCCCACCACAAGATATACAGGTGCAAGTCCATACTCTTTTGCTATGGTAACCAGCTATATGCAATAGCTCAGTTGGACAGAAATTTGGCAAACTACATTAGAAGGTGGGTGTAACTTTCAGACACTTCACTGCAATCAGTCCGAGTTCAAAGTTCCAGAGCAAGTATGTTAAACTGAAGGTGCATTGGAGATCAATGCTCATTAAATGTAACCCCACACACAAACATTAAAATATTACTACAGTATATTAATATACTCTGTTCCATTTAACAGCAGGAAATAACGCTCGAATTACCCTGAATATTCCAGGGACCCCTTCCTGCAATAAATTGAAATTTCAATATTCATATTTGCACATATGTAAAACTTAAATGTAGCAGCTCAAACATTGCAGCACTTCCTCAGAACTGTACCAAGTGTTGGGTTACAGTGTATGCTGAAGTCCAGCATTCGGCTTGAATCAAGACTTTCAGCACTGAATCTAACCAGAGTCAAAATTGTCTGGCAAAGTACAACAACTGAAAATATATCTGTTAATTCCAGTGTATCCACAAAGACATGCCTAAAATTTATGGAAGGAGCCATTACCTGCATTGCAGGTAGCAGGATAGTAAGTAACCACTCAAACAGGATTTAATTTACAGCCGAATTACTGGACAAAAATGTTACAAGCTTGAAAAAAAAAACTTGGCCCCGTGCCCCTTCTTGCAGATCAAAACATGCATCTAGCCAGCTGACCTAATTAGCTTAAGATGCGCTTTGTGACAGTCATTTCTGGTTTCCTGTTGTCAGACTACAAAAGCAAAAAAAGGGGAGAGGGAGAGACAAATCCACATTTTGGCATCAAATGAGTTTTTTTTTTAAAAGTCAATCAAGTGACACCCATCAAGAATTAGAAATTTGTATTGTTTTTATTTTCTTAATTTTTTTAAAATCTGCAACTTCCCCCTTGGCCAAGCATGAAGGGGGCAGCTGACTGATTACTGCACATTTTTCAAGTGGTTTCTCTCTGCCTCCTCACCCACACCTTCAAAGTTTGGTGTTAATTACACAAGGATGCTTCAAAGTTTTCATTGTGACATTTCAGTTTTCCAGCTACAATAATTATACCATAGAACAAGACATTTGAAAGTGAAAGTGAGAAACACCCATTAAAATTTAAAAAAACAAGTTCCATTTAAATGTGGAAGTGAAAATACCTAAATTTATTTTTCCTGGGAGATGCAGGAAATTTATTTCCTCTCCAAGTGAGGAAGTTGTAGAAAGAATTGCTACTGCTTTTGTGAAAGAAAAGGCCTAATTCCAGTTTATGGTTTTCATTTAGGCAACTAACCCAGTAGCCCAATTAAATCAGTTACAGTCCCACCTCAAGGGCCAACACACTCTGACTCACCCTCAGCCCCATTCTCAAGCGCTCCAGTTCCACTTCCAGCTGAAGCAGCCCACCCAAAGTCCCACTAGGCTCCTGGCCCCTAAAGGCCCTCCTCCAGCCCCATACTCAACGCTTCATCACTCTGGATTTCATACTCAACCACTGAAGAAACATCCACATGAATTAATTTTTCATCCTCCTGCAGTGTGGATGCTGTCAAGCTCACCAGAGACAGGGGACAGCAAAGGCACCGAAAACCAGGAGAAAATAGGGAATTAGGGACCATGTGACACAAGTGACAGGGAGCTGGAGAGGAGACGACCGTCCCCAACCTCCACAGACCAGTAGGGCTCAGGTGGGAGAGAAGTGTGGCACCTGGTGACAACAAAAAAAATCACTAAAAACCATAATGGAGACATACTACAAAATTCCAACAAATCAATCTGATAACTATAAGGCAAAACTGACTGATGGCCATTTAGGTGATCAGAGGAAAGAAACATTTTTTAAAAATAAACTTCTCATCGCAGCAAACCATGAAGGAATTTACAATTACATGCATTTATACAGCAATTTTAATGAAGGAAAACGTACAAAAGGTGCTTCACAGGAGCATTATCACAAATAAAACCAGATCCAAAGGAGGAGACATTAGGACAGGTAGCTGTTTTAAGAAGCGTCATAAAAGGAGAGAAAGGCCAAGTTGTTTAGGAAGGGAACTCTAGATTTTCAGATCTAGATGGCTAAAGGTATAGCTACCAGTAGCAAGACAAAGTGAGTGGAGTTGCACAGATGGCCAGAGTTAGAGGAACCCAGAGTTTGAGCGTTGTAGGACTGGAGGAACAAAGGAGTGATTTAAAATGTTCATCCTTACGTTGAAAATACATTAAACATTTAATACAGCTGACCTACCTTTAAGTTATGCCTACAAAAGGATTTGCAACAGAGAAATAGGCTATTCAGCAGAGGTCCATGACTCTGTTCAAATGCCAAGAGTGCCCTCTCCCAGCTTCCTTCATCAAACCCCATCAACAAACCCGCCTGATCCTTTCTCCCTTGTGTTTATCTAGCTTCCTGTTGAATGCATCTATGCTACTCACCTCAACTACTCCTGGTGGTAGTCAGTTCCACTTTCTAACCACACTCCATTTGAAAAAGAGGACCTTTTCTTTTTAAATGAAAAAAAAAAAGACATATGTAACTACAGCTTCTTACTTCGAAAAGCACCCTCAGGTTAATGACTTTTAAACTGAGATAGAGAGGATCTCAAGTAGAGTTATGCTTATGATAGAGATGCCAGAATAGTCTGGGGTAGAGGCTACCCAATATTCCACCAATCCAACAAGCCCAGTGCAATTGTCTCTCGAGATAAGGAGGCCCAAAAGGAAAAAAGAAAAGGAGAGGCTACCCAATATTCCACCAATCCAACAAGCCCAGTGCAATTGGTGCAAGAGAGAGTATAAACTAGCAAAGAAACCTACAGAACAGTGACTAAATTTGGCATGGCACTGCCTTCCGAAACATACATTAATAAATGCAATGCTAAGAATGCAATCATTTACTACAAATTTTCCTATAAACCTGCCATGACACGATAAAATGGACTGGAAAAAGCCAAATGTTATTAGGCAATGCACCAAGACATTACAATATTTGAATAGCACACATTTAAGCTACAAAATCAAAAGTAATTCACAGCACTGTACATCACTTCGTTAAGATAGGAGTAAATTACATGTTAAATTCGTAAAGTGCAAGAACGTACAACCAATCAAAGCCCTGGATTCTGTTCCAACTCCGCTATTAATGTCCATATATCCATTATTCCATATACATTAAATTAGGGGCACTGCAGAGTGTTAAATTACAGTGAATTGGAAGCACTGTTAAATTATTAATATAGCCTACACCACCAAGTGGCTGCGAGACAGTTATCACATTTCATGGACAATGAATAACAGAGTTGGTAACATGGGTACATTTCCATTCTTCCCCCCTCCCCCAAAGGAACGCCAATCTGAATAGTGTGCTCCGACAAATGTCAACTGCAAAACGTGAAGCATCTGGGGTTACTTCAAGGTCCTGATGAAGTGCTGTATAAAATAAACTGCATTTAAAAAGCACTTGAAATATAGCAAACCATCCCAAACTGCTGCACAATTAGGGTCAGAACAAGTAGGAGAAAGCACGGGAAATGGTTGAAGACATATCAGAAAGGTAGATAAAAGCAAAATACTGCAGGTGCTGGAACTCTGAAATAAAAACAAGAAATGCTGGAAATACTCAGCAGGTCTGGCAGCATCTGTCAAGAGAGAAGCAGAGTTAACATTTCAGGTCAGAGACCCTTCTTCAGAACTGGCAAATATTAGAAATATAAAAAGTTTTAAGCAAGTAAAGCAGGGGTGGGGCAAGAGATAACAGATGAAGGTATTGATAGGACAAGGTGAGAGAATAACTGACCACAAGGTCATGGAACAAAGGCGAACAGTATGTTAAAGGTGTGCTGAAAGACAGTGTTAGTACAGAGAGGGTGTGAATGACTAAAGCAGAGCACTCCAAGCACAAACATAAAAAAAAACAAAAAAAGTGGGTAAGCACCGTGAAAACAAACTAAGCAAACTGAAAAACCTAAAATAAAAAAGGAAAACGAAAAAATAAAAATAAAAAGGGGGACCAGTCATGCTCTGAAATTATTGAACTCCATTTCCAGTCCAGCAGGCTGTAGTGTGCCTAAATCGGTAAATGAGATGCTGTTCATTGGAACACTGATGCAATCCCAGGGACAGAGATGTGAGCATGAGAGCGGGTTTTTTTGGGGGGGGGGGGGGGAAAAAGAAGAAGGAGTGGTGTTGAAATGGCCAGCAACCAGAGACTCAGGGTCATGCTTACAGACTCAGGTGTTCCGCAAAGCGGTCACCCAATCTGTGTTTGGTCTCCCCAATGTAGAGGAGACCACATTGTGAGCAGCGAATACAGTATACTACATTGAAAGTACAAGTAAATCGCTGCTTCACCTGGAGTGTGTGTGTTTGGGGCCTGGGATAGTGAGGAGAGAGGAGGTAAAATTGACAGAAAAGGTAGATGTTACTTTGTCATCCTGAAGGTGGTGAGAGATGTGAGCATGATGTTGTTTACGGAAAAGATCCCAATGGTGGAATGGGAAGGGAGGACGGAACACTATGTACTCAGTTCTTTTGAACTTCAGTCTAAGTAGGGGTGTAGGGCTGGAGGAAGTCGCTGTGATAAAGGTCTGACACCAGAGGATTTGAAGATGAGGATTTTGAACTGGGTTTTGGAAGATGGTCAGTGGACATGACAGTGATAGACAAGCTTGTTTTTGAGAGTGTTAAGATGTAGGCAGATTTCTGGATGATTTGGAGTTTACATTGAGTATTGAAACAGATCCACGCCTGAAGAGCACAATATGGTGAGAAATTAATTGCAGCGGGGACGAGTTTCAGATGGGGACAGGCCATGTTTCATAGGTGGAAGTGAGCAGCCTTGGCAATGGAGGAAGATGGGCCTATAAATTCATGGAGGTACCCATTTTTCAAGCACTTAGCAGCGCCGGACTAAAAGTTACAGCTTACACAAAAAAGATGCACATTTACACTGGCCACATGCCACAGATCACTTTTCCAGTGCAAGTATTTGTTTTTATTACATGTAAATAAATATATTACATGGGGCGTACAAGTGCACAAATCATTGAAGGTGGCAGGATGAAAAAGCAGTTAAAGCTTATGGGATCCTGGGCTTTTAAATAGGGGTACAGAATACAGAAGCAAGAAAGTTATGATAAACCTGTATAAAACACTGGTTCAGCCTCAACAAGAGTATTGTGTTCAATTCTGGGCAACACACTTTAGGAAGGATGTGAAGGCATTAGACAGGGCACAGAAAAAAATTCATGAGAATGGTTCCAGGGATGAGGAACTTCAGTTACATGGACAGATTGGAGAAGTTGGGTCCGCTCTCCTTGAAGAGAAGATTGAGGGGAGATTTGATAGAGGTGTTCTAAAATCACGGTGTCTGGACAGAATAGGGAGAGAGAAACTGTTCCAATGGCGGAAGGGTCGAGAACTAGAGAGCATCGACTTAATGAGACTGGCAAAAGAACTAAGTGACATGAGGGGGAAAAAAAAACTTTTTACACAGCGAGTGGTTTGGATCTGGAATGCACTGCTCAAGTGCGGTGGCAGTAGATTCAAAAAAAAAATTCAAGGCTTTCAAAAGAGAATTGGATAATTATCTGCAGAGAAAAGATTTGCAGGGCTACAGGGAAGAAAGGTGGGGTTGTGGGACTAGGTGATTTGCCCTTGGAGAGCTGGCACTGACACGACAGGCCAAATGGCCTCCTTCTGTGCTATAACAATTTTATGATTCTACATTGCCAGGCCAGCTGCTTTACTTGGCTTGCAATTTCAACTGAAACACAAAAAGGTTTATTCCAGCCTATTCTCTTCCCTGCCCATCCACACATTCTTAACCTTAACTATGGAAGGGCACTAGTCTATAGATCTCTACAGACCTTCTGGGGCTGGAGGTGCCTTAAAAAAAAACTCAGATTGCCATTGTTAACTGGCTTAACTATAGGAGATCTAATAGCCAATCCAATTTTATTCACATCGCACAGCCTAGTTTATGCCCCCATCTCCATTACACAGGAATACATACCAGCAAAAATCACAAGGTCTGATGCTGCAACACTAGCTAATTTCCTTTAACCTCTTAGCCCACAGTCAACAGCATTCTATCCCCCACCCCACCCACATCCCAACTGTGCGACTCCAAGATTAAACCCAACACTATCCTTCCAGCGTGACTCCATTCCACACCAAGCATTGGCCTTGTCCAATAAAGCCACAGGGGAGCAGAATGCAAACAAGATTTTCACCTGAATATCCATTGCAATGTAAAGTTTATTTTCTTACCATCACATGGGCGGCGCAGTGGTTAGCACCGCAGCCTCACAGCTGCAGGGACCCGGGTTCGATTCTGGGTACTGCCTGTGCGGAGTTTGCAAGTTCTCCCTGTGACCGCTTGGGTTTTCGCCAGGTGCTCCGGTTTCCTCCCACAGCCAAAGACTTGCAGGTGATAGGTAAATTGGCCATTGTAAATTGCCCCTAGTGTAGGTAGGTAGTAGGGAATATGGGATTACTGTAGGGTTAGTATAAATGGGTGGTTGTTGGTCGGCACAGACTCAGTGGGCCGAAGGGCCTGTTTCAGTGCTGTATCTCTAAATAAATAAAAATAAATAAACATCCCCTTCTCCAAGTCCGAGATCTGGACTGTCTTTTTCACAGTACCAGTTTTCTTTGGCTCAGTGCCCCCATGAGCAGTTTAAGCACTGTCAGTTGGCATGCTGCTGTGGAGTGTTTTATGGACAATAACAATTAGAGATAATATCACTTAGAATTATAAACGTGACCAATTATAATCTCACATTTGCTTATAATTCCCAATAATTACTAATCCTGACAATTATGGGAAATGGCAGACAGAAGAGCATGAATGATCCCAAAGTATAAAAGATGAGCCACGAGTAAAGATTAGAGAACCTACAGTGGAGAGCGAGTAAGGATAAGGAAGAGGGGAGCATGAGAAAGTGCGTGAGTTTAAGTATAGCAGAATGCACGTGTAGTAATCAATTTGTAATTGCCAAAATCACATTACATAGAATGCTTTTGAGACTGTTGATCACTTTTCCTAGCTGCCCTTTCTGTTAATTACCCAACTCATCGATTGCTGTAACATATCCAGTGATACCCAGACATAAATGGAAGGCTCAGGTCAGTGAAGGTTTTTAATCTGCAGGACTTGCTGCATGAACAAGCTGCCATGAGCTACCATGTCTTCCTGAGCCCAGAATGCCAGCAACTGAACACAAAGAGATTTGAAACAATTAAAAAGGACAGTGAGGGGAAACGCTGTTAACCACCCATCAGCCGCCTGAGCTTTTACACGTGCTGTCTTACAGAATCTAATAAGAACGCATGAATTAATATGAATCCATTAGAGTCAAAGAAAATGAGTGCAGTTAGCACAGGAAAACCAAAATGGGAGATACACCCTATGGCCAGAATTGTACGCACAGATGGGAGCCGTCCACCAACCGAAAAGTCGGTGGCAAACCCGCCCCACTGGGCCTGGGGATCCAGTCTGTATTTTACAGTCCCCAGGCCCTTAATTTATCTGATGCGGGACTTCCACTTCATGGAGACAGGAATTCCCAGCTAATGGAGCTGCCGGCCAATCAGCAGGCTGGCACCTCTTAGCCCCAGCAGTGCCACCAGGAGCGGTGGCCACTACCCAGCTCTGGGACTGCAACCCAGCTTCACAAAGGAGGAGGGGGGACAGCCCTGGCAAAAGGGACCCCCTCGCTGGGGGTGATCAGTGGGGCCCCATCAAGGCAAGGGTGGTCAATTGGGGGCACAGGGGCATCCCTCTATCAGGCACAGGGTGCCTGATAATGATTCGGCCTCCACCCCACCCATCAGAAAGCTGCCTACTTTTGACAGACAGCTTTTCTCAGGCCTGGGCTGCCCACTTGCCATGGTAAAATCCCCATGGCGATGAGCCGAGGCCCTTAAGTGACTTAAAAGGGCCTTGAGTGGCCTGGCGCGGGCAGGCCATTTCCCACCCCCACCCTGCATAAAATGGCGGCAGATGGTCGGGAAGGGTCCCCTGAGCCTGCCACTCCATTTTAGGCCCCCACCATCCCACTCTTTTGGGGGGGGGGGGGGGGGGGGGGGGGGAAGAAGGCATAAAATTCCAGCCTCAGTGTCCAACTATAAAATCTCAAATCTAGAGTTCTGTCTTTGAGTTTATACAATTTTTTTTCCCTAATCATCCATTTCTTCCAGTATTTGTTTGTTCTGAGCCCTTGGAGAAGCCCTCGATATAGCCATTCATTTCAATACGCAACTTGCTTTCCGTCAAATTGCTGAATTTCTTCAGTGCAAAGCTTGCTCAAAAGCAGAACACTGGATTAGCAGGGTTGTAGATGGCTGAACAGCTTTTTTTTAATTCACTCTTGGGATGAGTGTGTCGCTGGCAACACCAGCATTTGTTGCCCATCCTTCATTGCCCTCAAGGCAGTGAACCGCCTTCTTGAACCGCTACAGATCATGTGGTGTAGGTACACCCACAGTGCAGTTAGGGAGGGAGTTCCAGGATTTTGATCCAATGACCCTCCAGACCAAGTTTAAAAAAAAGAGAACATATGAGCAAACAGATGGTCTGAGTAAAGAAGCACTGCTGCTAAGACTTGTAGTATACCAGGGAGTGTAAACACACGCAAGGAATATTTTATACTGAAATGGTGATGTTACAACTGACGACATGGAGCTTTGCAGGAAACTCAACTTTTAGTCCTAAGTTATTGCGATCATTTGTACTGGTTGCCAAATCACGAGATAAAATCAAAACTAAGTATCAATTATTAATGATATTGATTAGGTAAACCCAAACTGCAATTTCAAGTCTAACAGGAAAGTAGGGCACAACTAGACAGTAGTGAGATGTAAATTTGTAAGATATCAGCACAAAATTCTTTAAGTTAGAAAAATTTGGAATAAATAAGAGGGGGAAAAATCTGGCATCCTTGCAGTACAAATAGATGTCATGATGATACTAAAATGGATGAGTTTCAATGCAGATGACATTTCCTGGTCCAGTTATTTTAATGTTATACATGTCGTCTCCATCAAGAGACAAAGATTCCAGCATCTGTGTAGTATATGTAGTATACTGTATTCGCTGCTCAGTGCGGTCTCCTCTAAATTGGGGAGACGAAGCTCAGACTGGGTGACCGCTTTGCGGAACATCTCCGCTCAGTCCGCAAGCAGGACCCTGAGCTTCCGGTTGCTTGCCATTTCAACACTCCCCCCTGCTCTCATGCTCACATCTCTGTCCTGGGATTGCTGCAGTGTTCCAGTGAACATCAACGCAAGCTCGAGGAACAGCATCTCATCTACCGATTAGGCACACTACAGCCTGCCGGACTGAACATTGAGTTCAATAATTTCAGAGCATGACAGCCCCCCATTTTACTTTCATTTTTAGTTATTTTTTCTTCCTTTTTTTTTAAAAACATTCTTCACAATCTTTTTTTTTGCATTTATTTCATTTCATCTTAGTTTGTTCAGTTTGCTTACCCACTTTTTTTTTCAGGTTTGCACTTGCTGTTCAATATTCAGTGTATTAACACCTAATCTGTACTAATGCTTTGTCTTTCAACACACCATTAATATATTGTTTGCCTTTGCTCCGTGACCTTTTGGTCAGCTATGTGGCCTGGTCCAATCTCGACCTCCTTTGTTATCTCTTGCCCCATCCCCACCTCACCTACTTATAACCTGTGACTTTTCTAATATTTGTCAGTTCCGAAGAAGGGTCACTGACCCGAAACGTTCTCTGCTTCTCTTTTCACAGATGCTGCCAGACCTGCTGAGTGGTTCCAGCATTTCTTGTTTTAATTTCAGATTTCCAGCATCCGCAGTATTTTGCTTTTATATAAGCAGCATATGAAGTTCAACGCAGAGGAATGTGAAGTGATTCATTTTGGTAAGAATATGGAGGTAATGTAAAATAAAGGATACAATTCTAAAGGGGGTGCAGGAGCAGGGGGACCAGAGTGTACATGTGCATGTAATTGAAGGTGGCAGGACAAGTTGAGAGAGCCGTTCATAAAGCAATTCATACTGCATCCTGGGCTTTATTAATAGGGGCACACAGAGTACAAGAGCAAGGAGGTTATGTTGACCTTATACAAGACACTAGGTCAGCCTCAGCTGCAAGATTGCATCCAAAAACAGAGTTCTGGGTGCCGCATTTCAGGAAGGATGTGAAGATGCTGGAGTGTGAGAGTACAGAAAAGATTCAAGAAAATCGTTCCAGGGAGGAGGATCCGTTATGAAGACAGACTGGAAGAGTTAGGACTATGTTCCTTAAAGAGAAGGCTGACAGGAGATTTAATAGCGTATTCAAAATCATGAGGGGTCAGGACAGAGTAGATAGGGAAAAACTGCGCCCACTTATGAAAGGTAGCCAACGAGAGGGCACAGATTTAAAGTATTTCGTTCCCACTCATGAAAAGGGCACAGATTTCGTCATTGATAAAATAAAAACTTCAAGCAGCGAGTGGTTAGGATCTGGAATGCACTGGAGGCAGGTTCAAACTGAGCTATGCAAAAGGAAATTAAACTTATCTGAAAAAGGAACAACGTGTAGGGTTACAGGGAGAAGGTAGGGGAATGGCATTAGGTGAACTGCTCATTCGAAGAGCCAGCATAGACCAGATGGGCTGAAAGGCCTCCTTCTGCACTAACAACTCTGGTGATCGCACCTGCAAGTCAGGTGAGCTGTGGACTGAAAGCTCCGTTCCAGGACTGCAGCATATAAATTTAGGCCCTCACCCCAGTGCAAGATCAGTGATTCAACTTTTTTAGGCTGAGACGTTAAAGCAAAGCCCTGGTTGCCTGCTGTACTGGACAGGACGATGCCACTGCAGCTTATTCAAACAGGATTCGACTTGCATCCTTCTATCTATGAAGGACGGACACACAGCAAACAATCCATTTAGGTGGGGTATCTTCTCAGTGCACCTTTGCTGATGGATGCGAAGGCCAATCCTTGAGAGGCAGGTTCTGCCACAAGTGCTGCATATGAAGCTGCCAAATCAATCTTGTAAGTGGTTTTCAGTGTTGGCACCTGTTGTCAAGCTGCCATAGCAACTGGTTGTCGTGGTACTGCATACCGGTCCCCATTTTGCCAGCTGCAACGGTCGACATTTAGGACCTTCATGTCACACTTGCCAGCGTGCTCCAAGTGGAGCTTTGGGCGCTCCACTTGTCATCCGGCCCCAGCTACCTCACCATACAGAAGGTTCTTGGGTATGTGACCTTCTTCCATTGTGTAGACGGTGTCCGATCCAAAGCCGCCTCTGTTTAATGAGTGCCAACATACTTGGGAGCTCTGCCTTTGAGAGGACTGCCACGATAGACCCATAATGCACTGCAAACAGTGAAGATGGAAATTATTGAGCTTCTTTTCCAGATAGCTATAAGTCAGCCACGTTTCACAGCCATACAGCAAGGTGCTGAGATCACAGGCATTATAAACCAGCAGCCTGGTCCCAAGGGTTAGTGTGGTGTTATCCCATGTGTGGTTTGCAAGTGGGCCAAAAGGTGGTAGCTGCTTTCCCTATGCGTGTATCAAGCTCTACATCAAGGGACACTGTGAACCCAAGGTAGAAGAATTTGCTAATCACTTCTGGTGAGGTGTTATTTAGTGTCATCAGGGCATAGATGCAACACCCTGTCCCATGACCACAGTTTTCCTAATCCTTACAGTCAAGGAGACCAGGCATGGGAGAGACAGTCCATGAGTCTTCGTAGCGGAGTTTCCACGTGAGCAACCAGCGCACATCATCGTAGAGGAGTTCTCTGATCAGGAGGCGAAACACAGAACTCAGTCTCCTAGTCAGCTCTCAAACCACAAACAGATCCAACAGGTCACTCATCTCACTACTGTTTATGGAATCTTACTGTGCACACTTCAACTGCTGCATTTGCCTATTAACATAAAAAACTGCCTATTAGTGACCAGACATTAAAAAGAAAATCATGGGTTCTGAAGAGCTTTGGGGCATCCTGGGCCTGTGAAAAGCACTGTACAAATGCAAGTTCTTCTATATCCTGAACTGCTAGCCCATTTAAGATTTTTGACTTTGTCCTTTGCTTTCCATCAGTACATCCATTATTTCCACACGTCATATCAACTGGGCTGTATTTTACATGATAAACAAAACACTCCAACTTAAGTTTAAAACCCCCCAAATTCTTTTTACTCAAGATTGCATGCTCAGAGATGTTGAACTAATTAAACAAGTCCAAGAAATAAGATCAAGAAGCTATCCTCATGATTCACTAAGACGAGTTTCAAATTGAATACCAAAACTAGTGTTTAATATGTATTTATTGCTCATCACACTGGAGGTTTGAGAAATAAAGCCATAGGCTTTTTTTTTTTTAAAACTACAAAAACCAAGTGCTGGATGCTGCATTTGGGTGCATAATCATAGAATCCTAGAGCACAGGAGGACATTTAACTCATGGTGCCTATGCTGACCTTTGACAGCTATCCAATTCACCCCACTTCCCTGCTCTTTCCCCAAAGCCCCGCAGTTTTCTCCCCCGTCAAATATTTATCCAAACCCCTGCCTGAAAGATATTATTGAATCTGCCCTGACAGCCCTTTCAAGCAGCGCATTAAAGATCATAACACATCGCATTAAAAAAAATTTGCATCTCACTTCTGGCATTAAAGAAAAAAGGATTTGCATCAAGAGTACCATTAACTGAATAAAACTAATTTGCACGGTTAGAAAATTAAATTCTAAACCTGGGTCCCTATCCAGGAATACCTGCTAGAAATATGGGATGAATAATAAGACTGAGTTAACCTTGGTGCCCCCACCGCCGATAACCTAACACTTAAAGAATGGGCACTTGGGTGATGAACCCGACACTGACTGACATCTGTGGATCCTACAGATAGAGAATGGGTGCCTAAGTGCTGCAGTGACTCAGTAGAGACTTAGTAGTTGGCAGGAAAAAAGACAGAGACGCAAGGGGAGAGCCAACTGTGCAACAGCCCCAACAAACAAATTTCTCTGCAGCACCTGTGGAAGAGCCTGTCACTCCAGAATTGGCCTTTATAGCCACTCCAGGCGCTGCTTCACAAACCACTGACCACCTCCAGGCGCGTATCCATTGTCTCTCGAGATAAGGAGGCCCAAAAAGAAAAAAAAGACTCAGTAATAAGCAAAATACACTGCAGCTTGCTGTACACTTGAGTTATGAAGCAAGACTGAAGTTAGAATACCAGGTCATTAATTATTCAGCCCCCAATATGAAACATACCACATTTTGGTCTCCTAGTAAGTAAAGCTGTTAATTATAACTAACCGCATGGATTTTTGCCTCGACATTTCGCAAAGGCTAACGTGATTGTTATAGATTAAAAATTTTATTTTTCAAATAATGACTGAATTTCTGGATAGCATCGAGGTACCTCCATCACAAGCAAGGCCTTATGCATGTACGCTTGTCACAGAAATTTCCAGGTCTCCAAACACATTATGTATGGTCAGTTAATTCTCTTGCACCACTTACTGTAGGACTTCTCAGGATTCAGACTGTCAGATATTCTAACTGAATTCACGAGATAACTGGTTAAAATGAGAGACATCTACAGTATAGTCACACTGGGGGAAACTGGTTTCTCGATCAAAAAGAGAAGCAACCCTGTAACAACATTCCTTCGCCATTTTCTAAACCCATCACCGTCTTCTCCATGGTGAGTTCATCCCCCTCCCCTTAGGAGGTCAGATCAAGAATTCAGTTGCAGTGAGACCGTTTGTAGAACTGGGAAGACAAATTAAAACTTCCAAACCGAATTACAACTGTGCCTCATAAATCATGCTCTAAACCCTCAACTATACAGGTTTTCCACCAATTGGAGGCAGGTCGTTCCTGATAGAGTGTTACAGAAACAGAACATGCTGGAAATACTCAGCAGGTCTGGCAGCATCTGTGGAGACAAAGAGTTAATGTTTCATGTCTGTGATCTATAAGAACTGATGAAACCTGTACCTAAACCCATACCAAACACTCAAACCCTAACCCCAAAACAAACTCATAACCTTTGATAACAGGTTCCAATGAAAGTCACAGACTTGAAATATTAGCAGTTTCTCCCTCCACAGATACTGCCAGACCAGCTGAGTATTTCTAGCATTTTTTTTTAAATTTCAGATCTCCAACATTTGCAGTATTTTGCTTTCATAAGTGAGGTAAACGAGTGTTCAAGTGAGGCCTTTATCCTACACTCGAATGGAATTCCAAACTAGTTAGTTGTGGGGTGCAATTTAAAATAGAACCTTCATTCATCATGCTGAAAACATGTTCAGTCAAAACAAAAATGGTACAAGTCCAGAAATAAAGAATTGGAGGCAGAGTGCGTAAGAGCAGAGTCTTTGCATCTCTGCGATCTTGGATTGTATTCACGCAGCCTTTCTGATGCTGCAAGAACTCAGTGTAATGGTTTGCATACCTCAACCTAGTTCCTAATGGTCATGATTGACTTACAAAATACAAATCGGCTAGAATCAGGACAGTTAAAGAGTTACTGTAGGAAATGGCACTGCCAGCACAGTAAATGTGCTACTTTGTGACAGTTAAAGCACAATGTTTGTCCATTGTAGAAAGCTTTTTCTTCCATGTAACACATGCAGTTTCTGACCAAGCATGGCTCAGTGATGATCCATTCCTCAGTATTGACAGGGTAATAGCCAGTAGCAGGTGGCGTGCTGGGGGTTGGCAAATCAAAAGGGGGATTTCGTTACCAGGAAGTAATTTCCGTGCAACTGCATTCTCAGTTACATTAAAGGCTGGTCAGGAAGATCAAAGGATATAACTTCAGATGGGATAGGGAAAACCTTACCCAGAATACATGGCTATACAGTAAACACATTACACCCACATTATTCTGCACTTCAGACAAATCAGTTTCAAGAGTCACTGAACGTACAAATTTATATTTATTTAAGACTGCAATTTTATACACCATTGACTTTTCTTTTAGTCAAAAATTATGGTACATTTTAACAAACTGCAATATATGTTACACTTCAACCCAGCTTTAATAGAACACCCAAGAAAATAACATTCAAATACAATCTAGTTTTCGTCCTCCTTTTTTCCAAAAATATACTTGATTCATAAAAATCTGTAAAAAAAAAAAAGAAATTTCAAACCAGTTCCAAGTTGACATTCCAGAAAGTGCCATTCCTGGTGCCAGGGTCAAGGATGACTCTGAATGGACAGGGGACATTCTGAAGGGGGAGGGTGAACAACTAGAGGTTGTGGTACACATAGGTACCAACGACATCGGCAGGAAGAGTGACAAGGTCCTGTAGGGGGAGTTAGGTAGAACGTTAAAAGACAGGACCTCTAGGGTTGTAATCTCAGGATTACTCCGTGCCAGTGATGCTAGAAATAGGAAGATAGTGCAGCTAAACACGTGGCTGAACAGCTGGTGTCGAAGGGAGGGTTTCAGATATCTGGACCATTGGGATCTCTTCAGGGAAAGGTGGGACCTGTACAAGAAGGACAGGTTGCATCTAAACTGGAAGGGCTCTAATATCCTGGCTGCAAGGTTTGCTAGCGTCACTCGGGCGGGTTTAAACTAGTGTGGCAGGGGGGTGGGAACCAGAGCAGTAGGACAGCAAGTGAAATAAATGAGGGGGAAACTAGTAAATAAGGCCAGTAAGACTGAGAGGAAGAGCAGGCAGGGAGATGTTGCGGAGCACAGCGGGACTGGTGGTCTGAAGTGCATTTGTTTCAATGCGAGAAGTATAACAGGTAAGGCAGATGAACTTCGAGCTTGGATTAGTACTTGGAACTATAATGTTGTTGTCATTACAGAGACTTGGTTGAGGGAAGGTCAAGATTGGCAGCTAAATGTTCCAGGATTTAGAAGCTACAGGCGAGATAGAGGGGGATGTAAAAGGGGTGGGGGAGTTGCATTACTGATTAAGGAGAATATCACAGCTGTACTGCGGGAGGACACCACAGAGGGGTCGTACAGCGAGGCAATATGGGTGGAGCTCAGGAATAGGAAGGGTGCAGTCACGATGTTGGGGGTTTTCGACAGGCCTCCCAACAGCCAGCAGGATTTAGAGGAGCAGATATGTAGACAGATTTTGGAAAGATGTAAAGGTAACAGGGTTGTAGTGGTGGGTGATTTTAACTTCCCCTATATTGACTGGGACTCACTTAGTGCTAGGGACTTGGATGGGGCAGAATTTGTAAGGAGCATCCAGGAGGGCTTCTTGAAACATGTAGATAGTCCAACTAGGGATGGGGCCGTACTGGACCTGGTATTGGGGAATGAGCCCGGCCAGGTGGTCGAAGTTTCAGAAGGGGAGCATTTCGGGAACAGTGACCATAATTCCATAAGTTTTAAGGTACTTGTGGATAAGGATAAGAGTAGTCCTCAGGTGAAGGTGCTAAATTGGGGGAAGGCTAATTATAACAATATTCGGCAGGAACTGAAGAATTTAGATTGGGGGCAGCTGTTTGAGGGTAAATCAACATCTGACATGTGGGAGTCTTTCAAATGTCAGTTGATTAGAATCCAGGACCAGCATCTTCCGGTGAGGAAGGAGGATAAGTTTGGCAAGTTTCGGGAACCTTGGATAACACAGGATATTGTGAGCCCAGTCAAAAAGAAAAAGGAAGCATTTGTAAGGGCTGGAAGGCTAGGAACAGACGAATCCCTTGAGGAATATAAAGACAGTCGGAAGGAACTTAAGCAAGGAGCCAGGAGGGCTAAAAGGGGACATGAAAAGTCATTGGCAAACAGGATTAAGGAAAATCCCAAGGCTTTTTATACGTATATAAAGAGCAAGAGGGTAGCTAGGGAAAGGGTTGGCCCACTCAAGGACAGAGAAGGGAATCTAAGTGTGGAGCCAGAGGAAAAGGGCGAGGTACTAAATGAGTATTTTGATTCAGTATTCACCAAAGAGAAGGACTTGGCGGATGATGAGCCTAGGGAAGGGAGTGTAGATAGTCTCAGTCATCTCATTATCAAAAAGGAGGTGGTGTTGGGTGTCTTGCAAAGCATTAAGGTAGATAAGTCCCAGGGCCTGATGGGATCTACTCTAGAATACTGAGGGAGGCAAGGGAAGAAATTGCTGGGGCCTTGACAGAAATCTTTGTATCCTCATTGGCTACAGGTGAGGTCCCAGAGGACTGGAGAATAGCCAATGTTGTTCCTTTGTTTAAGAAGGGTGGCAAGGATAATCCGGGAAATTATAGGCCGGTGAGCCTTACATCAGTGGTAGGGAACTTAGAGAGGATTCTTCGGGACAGGATTTACTCCCAATTGGAAACAAACGAACTTATTAGCAAGAGGCAGCATGGTTTTGTGAAGGGGAGATAGTGTCTCACTAATTTGATTTGAGTTTTTTGAGGAAGTGACGAAGATGATTGATGAAGGAAGGGCAGTGGATGTTATCTATATGGACTTCAGTAAAGCCTTTGACAAGGTCCCTCATCGCAGACTGATACAAAAGGTGAAGTCACACGGGATCAGAGGTGAGCTGGCAAGATGGATACAGAACTGGCTCAGGCATAGAAGACAGAGGGTAGCAGTGGAAGGGTGCTTTTCTGAATGGAGGGATGTGACTAGTGGTGTTCCGCAGGGATCAGTGCTGGGACCTTTGCTCATTGTAGTATATACAAATGATTGAGGAAAATGTAGCTGGTCTGATTAGTAAGTTTGCAGACGACAAAGGTTGGTGGAGTTGCGGATAGTGATGAGGATTGTCAGAGGATACAGATCGGTTGGAGACTTGGGCGGAGAAATGGCAGATGGAGTTTAATCCGGACAAATGTGAGGTAATGCATTTTGGAAGGTCTAATGCAGGTGGGAAGTATACAGTAAATGGCAGAACCCTTAGGAGTATTGACAGGCAGAGAGATCTGGGTCCACAGGTCACAAAGTGGCAACGCATGTGGATAAGGTAGTCAAGAAGGCATCGGAATGCTTGCCTTCATCGGTTGGGGCATACAGTATAAAATTTGGCAAGTCATGCTGCAGCTGTACAGAACTTTAGTTAGGCCACACTTAGAATATTGCGTGCAATTCTGGTCGCCACACTACCAGAAGGACGTGGAGGCTTTGGAGAGGGTACAGAAGAGGCTTACCAGGATGTTGTCTGGTCTGGAGGGCATTAGCTATGAGGAGAGGTTGGAAAAACTCGGATTGTTTTCACTCGAACGATGGAGGTGGCGGGGCGACATGATAGAGGTTTACAAAGTTATGAGCGGCATGGACAGAGTGGATAGTCAGAAGCTTTTTCCCAGGGTGGAAGAGTCAGTTACTGGAGGACATTGGTTTAAGGTGCGAGGGGCAAAGTTTAGAGGGGATGTGCGAGGCAAGTTCTTTATACAGAGGGTGGTGAGTGCCTGGAACTTGCTGCCGGGGGAAGTGGTGGAAGCAGGTACGATAGCGACGTTTAAGAGGCATCTTGACAAATACATGAATAGGATGGGAATAGAGGGATACAGTCCCCGGAAGTGCAAAAGGTTTTAGTTTCGGCAGGCATCAAGATCGGCGCAGGCTTGGAGGGCCGAATGGCCTGTTCCTGTGCTGTACTGTTCTTTGTTCTTGTTCATACAGAACAAGAGTTACCTCACAACCCTTCCATTCCAATGTACATTTGCATTACACAGCAAAACTATATTTTGCTGCATACAGCCAGAGGGATTTGTACACAGTTTCCAGCCCCTCTGTTCACTAAGGCAGGTGGACCTTATTCCTCCCTGAAGGTCATTGCAATACAAGTTCCCCCAGGTTTCTCCTCTTTCACCAAACAGAAGCTGCACAGCCCAAATTCTGCTGAATACCACTCAAGGTCATTGTGACCTCTGTGCAGCATTCAGACAAATTGGGCAATTTTATCTTCATTAAGTCAATTCAGGCCAATGGTGACGGTCATGCTGTTTGGTTTAAGTCAGATTTATTATCTTATGAAGCAAAAAATAAGTTAACAGGAGGAGAGAATCAATTTTTTAGTTTTTCCTTCCAAGCTAAAAAAAAAAATCATCTTTTGGATTGGAACATTGAAAGTAAACACAAGTCATTTCAATTGATGATATATCGAGGCCCGCAATGGCAGTGAAGATTTGAGGGATTTAAGACTAGGAAATTTATACACAAGAATGGGGGCCAGTAACAGTGGCTCTATGAAAAGTGGCCGTCAAGGTATTAGCACATTCAAAAATTAGAAGGGATTGGAATGTTAGACTACTGCTTGATAACCATTGCCATTGAGGAAAAAAGCTCAAAGGGCCTGATGCTACCCCGATCAATTTTATGTACAAAAATTTTGCAGTAAAATTCCTACAAATTGAACCAGCTTCCTCGAAGATTTGGTTAAAAATTACATGGTGCAGGAGCTACAGTAATCTACATTGAACGTAATCATCTCGTGCATATTTATTCCCAAGTTTCAAATGGCTGACCACCAGCAACCGGCCAATTTGTAAATGGTTGGCCGATTCCCTGGAGTTCCAATTTTAGTTTGGCTAATTCAAAAAAAAGTGTGCTTTAGTGCCTTTTTTAAAAAGGCAAGCAATGTGCAATTGCCTCCTGTCTTCACTGATTTCTTCACAAAACTATAACCTCTCCACCCTCACTACCACTTTAAAAAGTGCAAGAACTGTCTCAACTGTTTTTTCAAAAACCTGCTGGGTAATATCCTGCCATAAAATATAGGGGCTATAATTTGCTGTAGCAAAACAATGAGGTTTGACGTGCCTCATTTGCGATAATATTTTATGCCACAGGTCGCTGGAAATGTGAGCTGATAATGTTGCAGTGAGAAAAACTGGGCATCTGGGACCCGAGTGAAGAGAGCAAGCAACTGTGTTTCTTCTTAACCAGATTGAAAGACTGAGAAATAAACAGCGCAAGGACTGAGAAGGAAGTGTAAATTAGAGTTGGTGAGTTCAATGTTAAGTCAGGTACTAAAAGAGACAGAATGAAAGATTAAGTGACAGCAAGAAACAAAGTAAAAAAAGTTTTAAAATTGAATAAAAAGGAAGAGACTTCACACTTACAATAGTTAATTTTTAAAGAGAGGTCCCTTGACTAATTAACACTGATCACATTGTTAAAAGGGTACTTGGACTGAAATGAACAGGGCTTAATCTTGTGGCACATTTAACTTGAAGTACAGCGACTTCACAGCACTCAACTGATTTCAATGGTGAGCCAGATAGAGAGATCATTTTTGCAAAGCTAACAGTGGAGTGGTGCAACTCTGACAGCAATTTTTGGATTTCTGCATTTAACCACGTATCTGCCCTCATCTGTAGCTGCTGTATTTACACAAACATTGAGCACCTTCAGCCTCACCATTACTTTGACAGAAAACAATGGCCCAAAATGTTCCAACTTGTATGAACATCTGCGTCGATATTTAGTCACATAACCTTCAGTTCCTTTCCCAAATAGGGATGTTCCGTGAAGAGTGTCGATTGTTCTTGGGCATCTATTCCTAGAGTTCTAACCTCCAGTCTTGCTTTAAACTACAAGAGTTACACTATAGGAAGACTTGAAGGCTGGAGAGGGAACTGAAGAGATTTACTAAAATGTTTCCAGGCATGAGAGATTATAGTTATGTGGATAAACTGGAGAAGTAGGATTGTTCTTCAAACAAAAAAGGGCCAAGAGGAGATCTGATTAAGGTATTTGAAATCACGAGGGGTTCAGATAGAGCAAATCGAGAAACTGTTTCCAATGGCTGAAGGATCAATAGCTAGAGGGTACAGATTCAAGCTGATTGCACAAAATAAGTATTTCTTCTTCTTTTGCCACGAGTGGTTAAGATTTGAAGTGCACTGCCTGATAGGGTAGTAGATATGGATTCAATAAAAGCGTTCAAAAGAGAACTAGATAAATACCTGAAGAAAAATTGCAGGGATATGAGGAACGAGGAGGGGAGTGGAACTAACTGGATTGCTCTTGGAAAGAGAGCACACAGATTGAATGAACTCCCTTCTGTGCTGCTGTATGATTCTAATCAGTGATCATGATTCAAACTACACATTTTCTTCAATAATGGAACAGGTCTGACATTTTCATGTCAAGTTCGAAACATCTTCCAGGACACATTGGCAAACTGGTAACAGTTGTAATGATTAAATATGAAGAATGTGAAATGGAATCTGGGAGGTAAAGCTGTAATTAGTGTGTAGTCTGATGTTTGGGAGCATGGGGGGGGGGGGGGGGGGGAGGGGGGGTTAGGCACTTGCTGTTTATCACACCAAAATCCCAGCTCTTAAAAACAATTCAATTCTGTGGTCAGGAACCATAAAAACTGCTGCTCACATTTGTTGATTCCAGGCCAAGGATCTCAGGAACACTAGTTTGGATCGAGATAGCTAACAAAGGAGTTTTATGTAAAGAAGAAAGGAGATAGTCAGACAAACTTGATTTCAAGTTCACATTTCCTGTACATCCCCCTCTAGTTCAGAAAGCATGCCCTGGTTCTGTATTTTATATATATTAAATCAGCTCTCATCAGTATCACAGTATTCAGTATCACAATACTGGCTGGCAAACTCATGATTCTTGTCAAAGTTCAAAAAGCTTGTCAGACAAAATGAGGCTCATATTAAGCTTTCAAAGTTGTCCTAAAACCTTTTAACTGTGCCTTCATCTTCCCTTTCTAATCTCTATTCTCTCCTGCTTAGGATCCACATTTTCTGTTTGGCCTTCAGACACTGTTCTCTATAGCACAGAAGGGGACTATTCCACCTATCGTGCCTGTACTGGCTCAATGTAAGAGCTATCTGATTAATCCCACTCTCTTGCCCTTTCCTTATAGCCCTGCAATGGAGAAGTGTTATATGAATAGAATATGTCCCTCTTATTTCATCCTCCCTCTACACAAGGAACTGGTTTGTTCAGATTGTGGCAGCCCTCAGGTACCTGACCCAATTGCCCATTCTCCATGGGCAAGTTTGGCTAGGAAGCATCAATGGGCTATTCAACTGCTGAAACACTGTAGCCAAGCACATCCCAATCTCACCTCAGGCCTACTCTCTCACTGCTCAGTGGTCAAAGAATGCTGATCAAAAGTGAGAATAAATTCATTATTACACACTGTATTCCAGGGCAATTGTTAACATCCCAAACAAAATCCAACTCACCATGGACTGGAAATCAAACCCAGAATTTTCTGCTACATTGGGTATTGTTTCTACCCATTAGAAAACAGGAATTTCTAAACATCACCTTTCATGACCATTAGAATAAACATACTTTGCACGTGCCTCATCTACTAACATTGCAGTTAAGTTGGAACCAGATAGATGAGGCTCTTCTCAAACAGTTTTCAGGTTTTAACACCATCTTCACATTTCGAATCTACCATTAAAGCAAGCAGTTAATCAAGAAAAATAATTCCACTAGATACTCTCATGTGGTGCCCACTTTGCAACCCAAATTTCAACACATGGCGGAGAAGTGAGAAAGGAAGGGAAGGACAATTGTTTCCTCTCTCCACGGTATCAACTACTTATTGGGTTGGTTCCACAAACATTAATTGTACTATGTACTTGCCTCATTTGACCCTTATTCACATGATGCCTCAATAGCTGATGTACCCATACAGGCAGTACAGAATATTTTATTGTCAGTCAGCAGGCACTAATATAAATAAAAAAAAGTGAAAAAGCGCTTCAGAAGCAGGAATCTTAGAAAATCAAATCTAATCCAGAAGCACTGAAGATAATGGTCAAGTCCATTGCTGCACAGGCCAAGATCAGCTAACTCACTGACCAAACCAAAGCTGGGACCTTCCTTTGTAAAAGCAAAATACTGTGGATGCTGGAAATCTGAAATAAGAACAGAAAGTGCTGGAAATACTCAGCAGGTCTGGCAGCATCTGTGAAGAGAGAAGCAGAGTTAATGTTTCAGGTCAGTGACCTTTCATCAGAACCTTCCTTGTGACAAGCCATTCCTTGTATGTGGCTCAGTTACTTCCTGTTTTTTCAGAGCAGCTCTGTATTGATCCTAACAGTCTAGTGTCTTAAAAACAAAACTTGATGAACTGTCTTAAACAGTACACATCTGTGGGCTATATGGACAAAATAAAAATATTAGTCTTCCCCCCCCCCCCCCCCCTCCCTGACATGCATGAATTTTCCTGGATTTTTATTTTTTTTAAATTGCTCCATTGGTCAAAAAGTTTCTCTCCTGATTCCTGCTTAAAAATCTTGAACACACAAAAGGAAGAAGCCCCAAGGCATCACATTACTGACACTCATCACAATATCCATGCAGCATGTGACAGATCATGAGCAGAATGCACCCAGCATGCATGACAATAAAACTAACATGATCCATGCATCTCAGATGTGAATTGCAAACCTGAACATGAGGCAATCCCTTTAAAAGTGGAAAAGGGATTACTTTTTTTTTAATAGTAGCACAGCCAAATTATTTAATTCCTGCTTGATTGAATGCTACATTTGTTCATGGTACAGCAAAGCATCAATATCTATCAGTTCATCCACTGCTGATTATGTCTTCTCTATGGGATGTCTTAGTACAGCCATGTATTCAGTAAAGAACACCAAGAATTTACCATTTTATTCACAGCCATTAATTGCATGTACTAGATTTCAATGCAGTATATGTCTGCAATGAAACAAATTTACTATCAGGAAAGTGTTGTGAGCTGCTACTGTTTTATAGTCCCTTGTTGCGTTTTCAGTGTTCCAAAAACAGACCATCTCATCAATACCCTTTTTTGTAGGTACAACTCCACCCACATCCCATTTTGCTCCTAGTTTTTAAAGTATTAAAATTAGAACCTGAAAAAACCTTTAAAATGTTTAAGTCAGCAATAAAAGATGGAAACAATGATCCTTTCTGATATCGGAGTGCAGCAGGTTTGCTTAGCAAGAAATAAAGCATTTGTAAAATCTAAACAGTCTCTTTAAAACAAATCATTTAGTTGACATTGAAAGTCTAAGGGCTTGCCTTTGGTTCAGTGGAGCCCTGGGATCACAAATATTAGGATCATTAATGAGTTTCTTTTATTGCCAGCCATGGCTCAGTTGGTAACACTCACCTCTACATCACAAGCTTCAGGGGTTCAAGTCCCACTCCAGAGACGGAGCACAAAACTCTACGCTCAAACACCAACCAGGACTGAGGGAGCGTTGCACTGTTGGAGTCGTGCCTCGGACAAGACGTAAAACTGAGGCCCCATCTGCCTGCTTGGGTGGACATAAAAGATCCGATGGCACGATTTTGAAAGGCAGGGGAGTTATCCCTGGTGTCCTGGCCAACATTTATCCCTCAATCAACATCACTAAAAAAAAAAATCAAATTGGCTGCCGTGTTTCCTACAACAGTGACTACACTTCAAAAGTACTTCATTGACTGTAAAGCGCTTTAAGGCATCCGGTGGTCGTGAACGGCGCTACATAAAAGCAAGTCTTTCTTTTTAACTGTAGTTGACTTCAATGGCATGCCATCAATACATTCAGGAATTTACAGAAGTATTTTCTAAACCATCCATTCTACCAGACGACTCATTGTTTTCCTTTCTCCACTGCCCCCCCCCCACAATCATTTTCAGTAAAATGCTGAACAAAATTAAATTTGCTGAACCCAAGAACAATACGAAGGACTTCCCAGCTCAGCAGTAAAGATGTGCAGTTACGCCATCATTTTCTGGGTCCCCAACTATAAAACTAGAGAAATACTGCATCATACAGAAGATGAAGCTCTCAAATTTCAGTTACCTTCATAGTACAAAATATCCTTGATGGAGAACAGGTGCCTAAGATGGAAAAGTGTTTGACCATGACTTTGGAAAGCATGCTTCATATTTTGATTCAACATTAATATTTTTCTCCATAACGTATAATCAACTAAATTTCAAATTGCCGAGCAGCACTGGGCCACGCTGCAGCACTGTGCCAGAATTAGAGGGTTATAGGATCCAGTTAAGAAAATTAGTGAAGAAACCACTCCAATAGAAGGAAATGATTCCAGCAAAATGTGTCTAGGGCATCATATAGTTTACCTCTGCTTACCAACATAGAAACCTGACTATTTAGGAAAGGTAACTAAAGCCTTCAGGACAGGTCAGTTATGACGATAGATTGGAGAAGTTGGGACTGTTTTCCTTGGAGAAGGCTGAAAGGTGATTTAATTGAGGTATTCAAAATCATGAGGGGTCTGGACAGAGTAGAGAGAGAGAGAGAAACTGTTGCCACTCGTGAGAGAATCGAGAATGAGAGGGCACAAATTTAAAGTAATTAGAAAAAGCAAAATGAGGAAAAGCCTTTTCATGCAGCGTGGAGTTAAGGTCTGGAATGCACTGCCCAAAAGTGGAGGCAGGTTCAACTAAAGCATTTAAAAGGAAATTAGACAGTTATATGAAAAGGAAGAATGTGCAGGGTTACGGGGAGAAGGCTGGAGAATGGCACTCGGCAAAATGCTCGCTCGGAGAGCCAGTGCTGACACAATGGCCGAATGGCCTCCTTCTGCAATGTAACGATTCTGTGATTCTGAGTTCATTGACCCCAAATGTTAACCCTGCTTCTCTCTCCATAGATGATACCTGACCTGGCTGAGTATTTCCAGCATTTTCTGCTTTTATTCCTTCAAGAGAGACATTGACTGCAGATAGTCCTGTAGGTAGTATCAACTACTTGAGGTTCATGTATACCCAGCATCTTATTGATTAGTTAACAAGTACAAGTGATCAATCCAATGCACTGTAAATGCAAAAATTCATACATGATCAGAGGGATGCTGAAGAAAGATCACAGGCACATGTTTCAGCTTTGCAATGCAGCCACATCCTGTCCAGGGAACAATCACACCACCTCTCACCTGCTCGAGTGCAAGCTTGCCCCCTTTAAGTTTTAACAAACGTAGTTTTACATGCAAGCGACTTTCAGACACGTTCAAGACCTAAGGTTGATGCGATGACAACAATACAGCCACCAACTTTAATAACAGGCAACTTGCTTTGCACTGAACAGAAAAACAACTTACAATATAGGACACCAAGGAGGTCAGAGTACAAAAACAGCTACCTGCACATCAATTAAGCAAACTTTCAGAATTTCCTATTAAAAACACTGATTGACCAACATGGCATACCTTAGTCAGATTAGTTTAGCATTTTGTTTTTAAAAATAATGCCTCATACTGATGGCTGAAAGAAAATGGCAAATTATGGGATACTATATTTGCCAAAACTTCTGCTTACCAATATGGAAACCTGAATTTCAATAGCAAATTAAATTCCCCCCCTTGATGTCATAAGAAACCAATGGGTGGATTTCAATCAAGCTTTGGTAAAGAGATTCTAGGAGCCAATCCCTCTGAAGAATTTAGCATGAGAAAACAGTGTTGTCATATCCGACAGTATTTTCAAAATGGAAAAGTTTCAGAACTGTTTTGAAGAGATTATTAAACAAAACACTTTTAGGATATCCTACTTTCACTGGATGAAATTCAACATATTTTTTTGCCCAGAGGAATGGGTGGGGCAGAGGAGAAATTATATAATTGTTTTCGTTTTGTGGAAAACCCAGTGGGAGAAAATACATGACTGCATGAGCTCTCTGTCAATAACTAAAGAACTTAAGTTTTTAACACTTCATTCCTTGAAAAAAAGTTAACAGCAGCTGACTGCAACTTGCTCACCATTCTTAATGCCATGAAGGAGAGACAAGGGCACACCCCTGGTGGTAGAAAAAAATCATTACAGGATTTAACCAAAACAGAACATGCTGGGAAGACTACAGCTCTGATACTCCAGCATCCAAGATAAAATGATAGGTTGACAGTTTTGTCAAAACTGTTAACAGACAACACCTAAAACATCAACCCATTTCCTCCTTCAGAGCTGCATATCCCTAGCATTTTCTGTTTCGTAAAATTCAAGACTACCAGCGCTTGCAGTTCTCTCATTACAAGAAGCAAAATTCATCAACACAAGACAATTAAAATAGTAAACTTTTGAAAACACTGAATACCCCACTGATTTCCTTTACACTGAATTTATCGACAGCCAGCTTGAAAGACACTGTGTAATATCCAAACTACCGTTGAAGCTTCTGCCAGGAACAGTGTGGGGATTGGGGGTATAGAAAATATAGTACAGCTCAGAAATCTACTCAAGACCCAAGCACCCATTTAACCTCATTGTGAATTTCACTATGATAGCCAGTTTCACAGGGCAGGATAAAGTGTTCTTTCCCTAAGGAAAGAAGTTTTACAGCATAGCATTAACTTATTTTACAATTAACAAAAAAATGGGTCTATAGATATTTTTAATATTCTTAGCTGACAATAAAGAAATCAGGTTAAAAAAAACAGCTGAAAACATTAGCTCATGAAAACATACTGAATGTTAAACTGAAATTGTTTCCAAGAGTGATGCCAAGGAACAATCCTTCCTGCGCCAAAATTCCCTGAAAATAACATTCACTGCTCCCGTTGTAGATAACGCATTTTTCTCTCCTTTTCTGCATTCCAAAGAAATGTAGATTTTAAAAAGGATCCCAACATAGTGCATTTTAATAAACTTAAATTCTTCCACTTCAAGGTCAGTGCATTGATACTAAAACCTGAATAGATGAGTATGAATTTGATTTGAGGACACTTCATTCACAGCCACAGATCCCATTGTCCATATTTTGAACTACAGACTGAAAACAGCATTTGCTAAGGGCGGCCTATGATATTACCCTCAAGAATCACAATACCGCACAAGTGAGAAATATCTGCAGTTGATCAGCATAAGCTACAGATTGTTATTAAACATACGGCCAAAAATACAGATCATGGCACTTTTAGCGTAGAATTGCTATTATTTAAGTGAAAAAAACAGGTTCATCTGATTTTCTACAGAACTTAACTATCAGGAATAAAAACAAGAAATGCTGGAATCACTCAGCAGGTCTGGCAGCATCTGTGGAAAGAGAAGCAGAGTTAACGTTTCGGGTCAGTGACCCTTCTTCGGAACTATCAGGAACATGGCAGCAGATTTGGACATTTTACTAAAATTACAAAATTCGATTCTGATCACTTGTGCCCGACAGCTATACTCATATCACTTAAATACTGAATCTCAAGACCACCAAATCCTCGAGCAGTCCTAAATGCATTCAGAAAACATTCCCATCTCTAGAAGAGGATGGACTACATAGGTTCCACCTCCCAAACATGCATGGTTTACTCAGAGCAATCCTGCTCTTGCAATAAGGGCGTGAACTCCACTTGTTCAAACAAATTTCTAGTGTAGACAAAGACACTCAAAAGTCTTTCCCCTCCCTGCTTTTTCAAAAGTATGAGCAACACAAGTTCAAACTCTCAATGCCTTCATAACATAACCTTCAGAAGTGTCCCCAATAGACCACACATAGCTACCAGCACACATCTATTCTCACTGCTTCAGGATGAATCAGCCACCCTTCTTTGAAGGTCCCTGTACTCATTACACAATTAAAAGACCAGGCACAAGTTGGCAAACAAATGACACTGAAACCTACCACACATGAGCATACCCTTAGAGAGAGCGGGTGTGGGAGAGAGGGAGAATGAGAGAGGGTGAGAAAGGAGACAGAGAGGGAGCGCGAGGGGGAAGGAGAGCGGGAGAGAGAGGAGACAGAGAGAGGGAGGGGGGGAGGAGAGCATGAGAGAGAGGAGAGAGAGAGGGGGGGAGGAGAGCATGAGAGGGAGGAAAAAGAGAGGGGGGAAGGAGAGCAGGAGAGAGAGAGAGAGAGGGGGGGAAGGAGAGCATGAGAGGGAGGAAAAAGAGGGGGGGAAGGAGAGCATGAGAGGAGAGAGAAAGAGAGAGGGGGGGAAGGAGAGCATGAGAGGGAGGAGAAAGAGAGAGGGGGGGAAGGAGAGCATGAGAGGGAGGAGAAAGAGAGAGGGGGGAAGGAGAGCATGAGAGGGAGGAGAAAGAGAGAGGGGGGGGAAGGAGAGCATGAGAGGGAGGAGAAAGAGAGAGGGGGGGGAAGGAGAGCATGAGAGGGAGGAGAAAGAGAGAGGGGGGAAGGAGAGCATGAGAGGGAGGAGAAAGAGAGAGGGGGGGAAGGAGAGCATGAGAGGGAGGAGAAAGAGAGAGGGGGGGAGAGCATGAGAGGGAGGAGAAAGAGAGGGAGAATGAGAGAAAGAGGAGAGAGGGTGTGTGTGTGTGAGAGGAGACAGAGAGGGAGAATAAGAGAAAGAGGAGAGAGGGTGTGAGAGAGGGAGAATGAGAGAAAGAGGAGAGAGGGTGTGTGTGTGAGAGGAGACAGAGGGAGAATGAGAGAAAGAGGAGAGAGGGTGTGTGCGAGAGAGGAGACAGAGAGGGAGAATGAGAGAAAGAGGAGAAAGGGGGTGTGTGTGTGAGAGGAGACAGAGAGGGAGAACGAGAGAAAGAGGAGAGAGGGTGTGTGTGAGAGAGGAGACAGAGAGGGAGAATGAGAGAAAGAGGGTGTGTGCGAGAGGAGACAGAGAGGGAGAACGAGAGAAAGAGGAGAGAGGTTGTGTGTGAGAGCAGAAAGGGAGAATGAGAGAAAGAGGAGAGAGGGTGTGTGTGTGAGAGGAGACAGAGGGAGAATGAGAGAAAGAAGAGAGAGGGTGTGTGCGAGAGAGGAGACAGAGAGGGAGAATGAGAGAAAGAGGAGAAAGGGGGTGTGTGTGTGAGAGGAGACAGAGAGAGGGAGAACGAGAGAAAGAGGAGAAAGGGGGTGTGTGTGTGAGAGGAGACAGAGAGAGGGAGAACGAGAGAAAGAGGAGAAAGGGGGTGTGTGTGTGAGAGGAGACAGAGAGAGGGAGAACGAGAGAAAGAGGAGAGAGGGTGTGTGTGCGAGAGGAGACAGAGAGAGGGAGAACGAGAGAAAGAGGAGAGAGGGTGTGTGTGCGAGAGGAGACAGAGAGGGAGAACGAGAGAAAGAGGAGAGAGGTTGCGTGTGAGAGCAGAAAGGGAGAATGAGAGAAAGAGGAGAGAGGGTGCGTGTGAGAGGAGAGAAGAGAGGGAGAATGAGAGAAAGAGGAGAGAGGGTGCGTGAGAGGGAGAATGAGAGAAAGAGGAGAGAGGGTGCGTGAGAGGGAGAATGAGAGAAAGAGGAGAGAGGGTGCGTGAGAGGGAGAATGAGAGAAAGAGGAGAGAGGGTGCGTGAGAGGGAGAATGAGAGAAAGAGGAGAGAGGGAGCGTGAGAGGGAGAATGAGAGAAAGAGGAGAGAGGGAGCGTGAGAGGGAGAATGAGAGAAAGAGGAGAGAGGGAGCGTGAGAGGGAGAATGAGAGAAAGAGGAGAGAGGGAGCGTGAGAGGGAGAATGAGAGAAAGAGGAGAGAGGGAGCGTGAGAGGGAGAATGAGAGAAAGAGGAGAGAGGGAGCGTGAGAGGGAGAATGAGAGAAAGAGGAGAGAGGGAGCGTGAGAGGGAGAATGAGAGAAAGAGGAGAGAGGGAGCGTGAGAGGGAGAATGAGAGAAAGAGGAGAGAGGGAGCGTGAGAGGGAGAATGAGAGAAAGAGGAGAGAGGGAGCGTGAGAGGGAGAATGAGAGAAAGAGGAGAGAGGGAGCGTGAGAGGGAGAATGAGAGAAAGAGGAGAGAGGGAGAATGAGAGAAAGAGGAGAGAGGGAGAATGAGAGAAAGAGGAGAGAGGGTGCGTGTGAGAGGAGAGAGGGAGAATGAGAGAAAGAGGAGAGAGGGTGCGTGTGAGAGGAGAGAGGGAGAATGAGAGAAAGAGGAGAGGGGGTGTGTGTGAGAGAAGAGAAGAGAGGAGACAGAGAGAGAGGAGAGAGGGAGAATGAGAGAGAGGAGAGAGGGTGTGTGTGAGAGAGGAGACAGAGAGAGGGAGAATGAGAGAAAGAGAGAGGGTGTGAGAGAGGAGAGAGGGTGTGTGAGAGAGAGGGGGAGCAATCTCACCAGGTCTGAGTTGTAAGGAGCCGTCCTTTCGGCTGCACCACAGCGCCTTCTCCCCGCTCTGCACGATGTAATGGTCCTTGGCTTGGAAAAGCTCCATGGCTCCGGGATCAGCGGCTGCACATGGTGAGGAAAGGGCAGAGCCCGGGGAGTGAGCACAGGGCGGGCTGGAGCGAGTGCCGCTGGCTTACCAGGGCGGTGAGGAGTGCGGAGCCCGGCTCCCGGAGCGCCCTGTCCCGCCACCACTGCGCCGCTAACCCGCCCGCTCGCTCCGCCGACCTCTCGCTCTCTGATGGTTAATTTCCTGCAGCCGCTCGGCACACGTGACCCGCCAGTATCAACCAGCCCGCCTCTTAAAGGCGCCAGCCCTCCCTCCCAGTCAAGGCTTTCTGCCGGCCAAATTACAGTTAAAGGGATTACATTTTTGCAAGCCCTCAGTGGAAGTTCTCTTTTGAAATGTCCTTTTGGGAACCTCTCTTTACCCTCACCTGTAATCTTCCAGATCTATAACCCTCCAAAATATCTGCACTCCTCCAATTCTGGCCTCTTCTGCATCCCAGATTTTACCCACTCCACCATTGGTATCTATGCCTTCAGCAGTGAGGGCTGTTAGCTCCAACATTCCCTCCCTAAACTTCTCCATCTCTCTACCTTTAAGATGCTCCTTAAAATCTACCCCTTTGACCAAACCTTTGATTACCTCCACTAAAAGCTCCTGACACGGCTCTGTGGCAAATTTTGTTGATCACGCTCCTGTGAAGCTCCTTGGGGTGTTTTACAATGTTAAAGTTGCTATATAAATACCAGTTGCTGTTGTTGATGAAATGCTGATACTGTGAGATGAATTAAACTGGGAGGAGCTTTGAGTGGGATATAAACACTGGGATAGACCAATTTAGGCCAAATGCTCTGTTTCTGTGCTCCAAATTCCACATAATTCCATGCCCAGATTTCCAATGGATGTGAGAGTGTAGCAGGAGTGGGGTGGCAGAGCACAAGAGAGCAGAGTGCTGCAGAAGGGGGCAGTACAAGAAATAAATTAGGAGGGAAAGGTTAAAATTATATCCCCTGCATCTCGAGAAAAGGGTGCCAGAACATAGTTTTTCTGTGTTTTTCCATGAATGCACCAAGACTGATCATCCTCATCTCTTTCTGTTGGCAATCCCCACCCATCCTATCTGATTCTGTATTAGATTTGAAGGATCCACTGTTTCATAACAAAAGGGCTGTTCTGCATGTAATGCACGGCAAATTCCTGTCAGGGCCACTGATTTGCCATGACTGAATAAGTCACGTTGCGTTTTTATTACATGCTGGAATTTTTAAATCGGGATTTCTTTTTATAATGCATTGCGCTGTCCCAGTGACATCAAACAAACATGCCTCCTTTTTACAGGGGTACAACTAATAATAGAACTTTAAATCAATATTTATGGAATCAAATTGAATGATTCCATTTTCAATCATGAAAACTGTAAATCAATAGCTTACATTGTTATATATTAGAGTCATAGAGTCGTACAGCATAGAAACAGGCCCTTCAGCCCATCGCATCCATGCCGACCATAATGCCTATCTATACTAATCCCACCTGCCTGCATAAATTCCATATCCCTCTATGCCTTGCTCATTCAAGTACTTGTCCAGATGCCTCTTAAATGTTGCTACTGTTCCTGCCTCCACCACCTCCTCTGGCAGCTCATTCCGATACCCACCATACTTTGTGTGAAAAATTTACCCCTTTGATCCCCTTTAAACCTCTTCCCTCTCACCTTAAATCTATGCCCTCTAGTTTTCACACCCCTACCATGGGAAACAGACTCTGGCTATCTACCCTACCTATGCCTCTCATAATTTTATATACCTCTATCATGTCCCGTCTCAGCCTCCTTCGCTCCAGGGAAAACAGACCCAGCCTATCCAATCTCTCTTTATAACTCAAGCCCTCCAAACTAGGCAACATCCTTGTGAGTCTTTTCTGTAACCTCTCTAGCTTAATCACATCTTTCCTGTAGTGCGGCGACCAGAACTGCACACAGTACTCCAAATGCGGCCTAACCAACGTTATGTACAACTGTAACATGACGTCCCAACTCTTGTACTCAATGCCTCGGCCGATGAAGGCAAGCATGCCATATGCCATTCTTCACCACCCTGTCTACCTGTGTTGCCACTTTCAGGGAACTATGTACTTGCACCCCAAGGTCTCTCTGCTCAACAACACTCCCCAGGGCCCTGCCATTCACTGTATATGTCCTGCCCTGGTTTAACTTCCCAAAATGCATCACTTCGCACTTGTCTGCGTTAAATTCCATTTGCCAATCCCTTGCCCACTTTCCCAGTTGATCTATATCCTGTTTTAACCTTAGACAACCTTCTTCACTGTCCACTATACCACCAATTTTGGTGTCATCTGCAAACTTACTAATCATGCCCCCTACATTCACATCCAAGTCATTAATATATATGACAAACAACAAAGGGCCCAGCACCGATCCCTGCGGCACACCACTGGTCACCGGCCTCCAATCTGAAAAACAACCCTCCACTACCACCCTCTGCCTCCTATCACCAAGCCAATTTTGTATCCAATTGTTAGCACTGCAGCCTCACAGCTCCAGTGACCCGGGTTCAATTCTGGGTACTGGCTGTGTGGTGTTTGCAAGTTCTCCCTGTGTCTGCGTGGGTTTCCTCCGGGTGCTCCGGTTTCCTCCCACATGCCAAAGACTTGCAGGTTGATAGGTAAATTGGCCATTAGCAATTGCCCCTAGTATAGGTAGGTGGTAGGGAAATATAGGGACAGGTGGGGATGTGGTAGGAATATGGAATTAGTGTAGGATTAGTATAAATGGGTGGTTGATGGTCGGCACAGACTCGGTGGGCCGAAGGGCCTGTTTCAGTGCTGTATCTCTAAAACTAAAAAACTAATTTGCTAGGTCACCCTGGATCCCATGTGTTCGAACCTTCTGGACCAGCCTACCATGCGGGACCTTGTCAAAGGCCTTGCTAAAGTCCATGTAGACAACGTCCATCGCCCTGCCCTCATCAATCCTCTTGGTTACCTCCTCGAAAAACTCAATCAAATTCGTGAGACATGATTTCCCACACACAAAGCCATGCTGACTATCCCTAATCAGACCATGCCTTTCCAAATGCATATAAATCCTGACTCTCAGAATCCCTTCCAATAACTTTCCCACCACTGATGTAAGGCTCACCAGCCTGTAGTTCTCTGGCTTATCCCTGCTGCCCTTCTTAAATAAAGGCACAACATTAGCTACCCTCCAGTCTTCCGGTACCTCACCCGTGGCTAACAATGATACAAAAATCTCTGCCAGGGCCCCAACAATCTCCTCCCGTGCTTCCCATAGCATCCTAGGATACACCTGGTCAGGCCATGGGATTTATCCACTTTAATGCGCTTCAAAACCTCCAACACCTCCTCCTTTGTAATGTTGATATGCTCCAGGATATCGCTGTTCCCTCCCTTGAACTCACTAGCTTCCACCGTAACCTTCTCCACAGTAAATACAGACGAGAAGTATTCATTTAAGACCTCGCCCATTTCCCGTGACTCCACACATAGATTACCACACTGATCCTTAAGGGGACCTACTCTCTCCCTAGCTACCCTTTTACTCTTAATATACTTATAGAATCTTTTAGGATTCTCCTTTATCTTATCTGCCAGGGAAATCTCATGGCCCCTTTTCGCCCTCCTAATTTCCTTCTTAAGTGTAGTCCTACATCCTCTATACACCTAGAGGGACTCGCACGATCCCAGCTGCCTATACCTGACATATACCTCCTTCTTTGTCCTGACCAGACCCTCAATATTCCTCGTCAACCAAGGTTCCCTAAACTTTCCAGTCGCCCTTCCATCTAACAGGAACATGCCGGTCCTGAACTCCTCCTATCTCACTTTTAAAAGCCTCCCACTTGCCAGATATCCCTTTACCTGTAAACAGCCTCTCCCATTCAACTTTTGAGAGTTCCTGTCTGATGCCATCGAAATTAGCCTTTCCCCAATTTAGGACTTCAACCTGAGGACCAGTCCTATCCTTTTCCATAACTATCTTGAAGCTAATAGAGTTATGGTCACTGGTCCCAAAGTGCTCCCCCACTGACACATCAACCACCTGCCCATCCTCATTTCCTAAGAGGAGGTCGAGTGTAGCCCCTTCTCTAGTAGGGCCATCCACATACTGCTTCAGAAAACTATCCTGGACACACTTAACAAATTCTTCCCGATCTGATCCCTTCACACTAAGGCAGTCCCAGTCAATATTAGGGATGTTAAAATCACCTACTATTACAACCCTATAATTCCTACACCTATCTGTGATTTCCCTACATATATGCTCCTCCACTTCCCTCTGACTATTGGGGGGCCTATAGTATAATCCCATCAAAGTGATCACCCCTTTCTTATTTCTAAGTTCTACCCATATGGCCTCGCTGGACATTCCCCCGGGATATCCTCTCTAAGTACTGTCGTGATGTCCTCCCTAATCAATAGTGTAACTCCTCTCCTCCCTTACCTCCACCTCTGTCATGCCGGAAGCATCGGTACCCCGGAACATTGAGCTGCCAGTCCTGCCCAGCCCTTAACCACGTTTCCGTAATGGCTATAATATCACAATCCCATGTACTGATCCATGCTCTGAGTTCATCTGCCTTACCTGTAAGGCTTCTTGCATTAAAGTAAATGCAGTTTAGCCTACCAGACCTTCCACTCTCCCTGTCCTGCCCCTGCCCGGCCTGCCTACTGGACTTGCTTGCTTTAATCTCTACATTTGCCTCAACAATCTCATCAGATTGGGTCATCAGGGGTCCCACCCCCCTGCAAGACTAGTTTAAACCCTCCCGAGTAGTACTAGCAAACCTCCTGGAACTATATGCTCAATTTTTTTTTTATCCCTTACCTTTTTAAAGCCCAGCATACAAAGCATGATGACAGGCAATATGTAATAGAATGGTTCACCAGAAGTCATGTAGTTTAACAGCATGAGGAGGGTGTGTCCTGAGCTTTTCTCCTCAGCACTGGGACAGTCCTGCACTTTGACTGCACTCCACTGGGATCCTGAGGTTTTTTTAAGTAATGGACAATGCTTAAGGTTCAGCAATAGAGAAAGGAGGAGTTATGGACTTCAGTAAAATGGGGAGGGTGGAGGATCCTGCCCTTTAGTACCATTGCTAGTTATTCTGTCATTTGGCAATACTGGGTGGGGGTTCTGGAGATTGGCAGTCCTGCAGGGGGTCCTTAGATTCTGCAGCACTCTTGTGATGGTTATTGGGGTTTTGCAGCATATGGACGGAGTGGCAGAACTGAGTTGATGTTCTGGAGACTGGCAGCACTGAATGGGAGGTGGGGGTTTGTGGAGCTTGAGAGGGCTGTAATGTGTGAAATCAGTGGGAGAGAATATTTCTAAGATATGGGAATCTATCTGAGAGCCATGGAAATAGGGTCACAGGATCTGAAAACAGTGGTGAATGTTCCTGCGTGTCTCACAGTGTGGGAGCAGTGGGAGGGCATTCAGAGTTTAGGGATCCTAGGTGTCATCCCAGAGTCGAGAATAACTGGGGAGATAGGTCCTGGAGAATTGAGAGGAGCACAGTATGGCAGTGTTAAGAGGGAGCCAGCTGTGGTAGCATTGAAGGCAAAGTGACAAGGAGAAAGTGACCTAATTTCCCTCAACCTCATCACCTTCAACCACCCTCTCCTGAATTAGAGGTAAATATAGCAAATAAATCTAAGCGTGACAAACAGGTTTTCCGAAATAGCATGACGGAAAAAGTGATATAACAGGAAAGTGATAGAGGCAGTAAATAAGGAGGTGCATGCAATAAACAAGACTTTTTAATATAAGATAGAGGGATAAATGGATACATAGATAGGTAGGCAGACAGATAGATAGATAGATAGATAGATAGATAGATAGATAGATAGATAGATAGATAGGCAGACAGATAGACAGATAGATAAATAGATAGATAGATAGATAGATAGATAGATAGGCAGACAGATAGACAGATAGATAAATAGACAGATAGATAGACAGATTGGTAGACAGATAGACAGATAGATAGATAGATAGATATGCTTGAATCTCACAAATCCTTTGCCCATTGCCATCCTAGTTGTTACCCTGGCATGACCCACATTATAGCTCACTGTTATGAATGGTGGACTTTGTAGTATGATTATGTTTTTTAAAAACTGTGATTTTTAATATAGTGTAAAAAAGACTCGGAGGAGACATGTGATCTCACACCAACTCTGCCCAGAGATAAGACAGGGATCTTGGTTACCACGACCACAAGGAACCCAGATCAAAGTCCCTTTTGAAAGCAGAATGCAAGGTTGTAACACCTGAAGAACAATGGGTTTCACTCTCCCAAACTCTCAGATTGTAACCAGGGAGCCAATGGCTCTAAAAATGCAAGTTCAAGTTGCAATTGCTAACAACTGTAAACAAAGAAAGGCCCAGGTGGTTTTGCTGTGGTCAGACTTACGGACTCTGACTATTGTAAAAGGCAAATGACTATTGACTTTTGATTCTGGATAAATTCAACATGCTTTCCTTAGTCTGACAGGCTGTAAGGAAGAAAGGAAGACACAAAGACCTGCAGTGGCAGTCTCAGATGAGAGAGAGAAAGCAACTGCTCTCAGGGGCACTCTTTTAAAATTAGGGGTCACCTTTTAGGACAGAGATGAGGAGAATTGGTTTCTCTGAGAGTTGTGCGACTTTGGAACTCTCTGCCTCAGAAGGTGGTGGTGGCGGGGTCATTGAATATTTTTAAGACGGAGGTAAATAGATTCTTGTTAGGCAAGGGAAACAAGGGTTATTGGGGGTAGGTGGGAGAGTGGAATTCGATACACAAACAGATCAGCCATGATCTTATTGAATGGCAGAGCAGGGTCGAGGGACCGAATGGCCTACTTCTGCTCCAAATTCATATGTTCATAATCACCGATAGAGCGAAAAGCTGCTAAGATTTGAACCCGGTTCGAAAGCTGAAGTTTGCAGAGGAGAAAAGGCCAACGGGTTCACCAGAGATCAGCTTATTAATGGAAGTCCAAGTTGAAAGTGCTCAGAAGAAGTGAGCAAAGAGGACATTGGCTTTGAGAAGAACTGGGAGATCCAACCCATAGCAACTGGGAGTAGTTCAGCACTTTTAACTGTAAAGATATCACTTCGCTGAGAATACTGTGTAATGTATAAATATGGTGTGGGGTTTGCAAGTGTTTTAATAAGTTAATGGTTAATACCTTTCTCTGTAACTTAGTGTATTAGCTATCTACTAAGTACTGTTTAGTTAATATTGATTTTTAGTTTAGTTGTTAAATGAAAAGTCTTAAAACATGAAATCTTGTCATGTAATTCTTTAAATTGGTCTGCGGAGTTCATATCTCTTGTTTTAAAGTTAATAGTCTTAGCTGAGGTTGTAACACTCCCTCAAGTCCAAAGGATCCAGTCTTTAATGTATCTAGTGTACAACATCCACACCAGATCTCATTGGACAACAGTAAGAGCTCACAAGCCTCATTTTCCTCTGCCAGAACCACCCACTATTCCAGAATCATCCTGGAGACCAAAGATAACTGCCAACTTTTCTTCATTACCAAGCATCTCCTCAAACCCCTCTCACCTACCCCTCCACTGTCACCTCTAGCAATAAGGATAAGAATTTCATGGACCTCTTTGTAACTAACATTTTACCATCCATTCAGCTACCTCTGCTGCTTTCCCTCCTTACACTTGCCTGCCAAGCCAAACCTTCATCCATTTTGAGCCCTAACCTCTATCTCACTCTAGTTTTCCCTCATCTTTTCTCATGCCTTCTCCAGCACAAGTTGTCCAGAAGAGCCACTTCTTGCTCCCCTCACCCCAGTCCCACTGAACCATAGAGTACTCAACTTCCTTTCCTGGGCCCCATGCTAGTTGACAGTGTAAATGGTCCCCTTTACTCAGGTGCTGTCCTCCTTCCTTTCAGAGTTCCCAAAAAACATATCCTTCCTCGAGAAAACCCATCCTCGACCCTTCTGTCCTTGCAAACTGTAACCTCACCACCAATCTCCCATTCCTCTCTAATGTCCTTGAATGCATTGTTGCTGTTTTTATGGTTCAGATATTCTCCAGCTTCTTTTCTTGTGTAAGCAGCTTGTAATCATTTCCAGAAACAATCCAAGGTTTCCCATGAATTAAAAGGGCTATTTTTAATTTCTTGCAGCTTTTTGGATCGGTCCAAGTCAGCTGGATGGTTCTTTTGGACTAATAAGCTTAGCCTTTTTTTCCCTTGATATACAGTCACATTCTTAAAATGTATTACTGGGATATGACGCTATGCTCATGGACCCTACCGCATCCTTCTCAGAATTAAAGACTGGGAGTCAGAGAAGATAATTAGCCCAGGAATCTGCTTCGAACTGTTTTGAAATAGTCAAGCAAACAGTCTTTATAACTTGGCCTGCACTTGGTGACCACAACCAGAAATTCTGGGGGCCAAAGATCTGACCTCCTAACTATGCAGGGTTAGGGGGTAATTATCTCATTAGTTTATCCGTGTTGGCTGTCCACATCACTATAGGTACATCTTGGATGACTGCCAGAAGAAGGTGTGCAGGAAAATCTGCATTTTGCAGCTGCTCACTGCACCAGCAGCACCATTGGCTCAGAAGAGACCAAGCAGAGCCTCTATCAAGGAAGGGTCAGGTGAAGCAAGTAGTTTACCTTGGCTGCTCTGGTGAGGTTGTTCAAATATTTTCCTGCATTACAAAGTAGGTGGCATTGCCTGCCACAGCTACCTCTATCCACTAAGCGTGTATCACTTTATAGGTGGGTCTTTTCACTTCTAAGACCCACTTTGCAACCCACCTCTCTGTCCAAGCTTTGAGTCACCCTTCCTGATCCCTCTTTCTTTTGTTCAGCATTCATTTTTATCTCACCTCTTGCTCTGAGGACATGCAATTCCATCTCACTGATGTTTGCTGCTCATTTCTTTGACCTGGCTGCTATCCTGCTCCCCACATGACCTGCTTCCTCCAGTGTTGTCATTGCCCCCTAATTAGCAGATTTCTATCTTTCCTCAAGGCATTTTCCATCAGCACCACCCCCTCCCCCAGGTCTACTGTGCTACTGACAGGGAGCCTCACCCACCAGCACAAGCATATGAAGTATTCATGGGCATTCTGCTCTCAATCTTATTTCTATGATGGGAAATCATGGGCAGTGCTCTCACTGTTCATGGATATCCACAGATGGCAAGTATTCCTGCTACCACTGCCTTCCTCCTCTAGTAGCTCCATGTTAATGACTCATTGAATTGTTAGGTCCTGGGTAGATCCTTCTGTTATTTGTTCTACAGTACATTGTGAAAGGAAATGTTTCCCAACGTACAAAAGCCCTAGTTTCTATCCTTCCAGGTATCCTGTCCCAAAGAGGGGTTGATATCATTAATATATACAAAAACAAGCAACAGGAAAAGACCTTTACTGGTCCATGCAGCTTGTCCTATACAGTTGTGATGTCTTATTTATCACAGTGCAGAGACTGCCCACCGGGAGCCATCTAAACACCTGAGAGAGGCAGAAAAAAATGAAAACCGATGCCAATTAGGAGGAAAAAGTCTGGAAAATTGCTTTCAACTCCCTCAGGTGATCGAAACTAGTTCAAGAGACCACCTTGGCCCTGAATATGTTACAAGGTATCTACCTATATAATCTCAGTAATAAAGGCTGCCTCAAGTATTTATCCACATTCTCTTAATTGATACTTAAAGATTGGGTGAAATTGAGAAAGGGCCGTTTTGATTCAAATAAATATCGGAAGATTCTTAGCCAGGTGGACATTGCAGGCAACAAAGAGACTAGCATAAACTTGGCTGCAGAGAAGGTAAAAATTATTCAGCTTTGCAGTAGTATCTATTCTCTTCAAGATGCGTCAATTTCATCATTACAATGGGGAAGGTATCTTGTAGTCTATTGTGAACACTTTTACCTGTGTTACTTTGGCTGGAATTACCCTGTTAATTTGATTTTTCTTCCTGAGACCCTCCCACTTTTTCCTTTGCTGCAGCCACTTAGTTGAATAGAATGCGCTCAACAAGAAAGATTAAAATGCATGCTTTGGAGATAAATAATTTGGTGATTCTTCCTGACCCCCACAGGGTACAAAAGTCCCAATGGATTTTGTTGCCACAACCTCTGCTCTTCTCATTCCAGGCCGTTTCCAATAACAGTATCTAACTAGACTCTATCAAAGCCTTCATCAAGTTAAAATAGGTATAGGTCACAACTTGGGAGCGTCTGACCATTTCCCACAGAGAGGAATTGAAAGTTACTTTAAATGTTATGATTCAAAAGCATTGTGTAATCCTGCAAGTAAAAAAAAACCGAGACAGTAGGTAGAGAAGATCCTGTTAAACTAGTTTAGATTTTTTTCCCTCAGACTTGATAATAAGCAACTCTGTCGATTGTCATAGAGTCATAGCATCATAGAGTCATTGAGTTATTATGGCACAGAAAGAGGCCATTTGGCCCATCAAGTCCATGCTGGCTCTCTGTAGAGGAATCCAGTCAGTCCCATCCCCCTGCTCTATCCCTGCAGCTCTGAACGTTTCTTTCCCTTGAGTGCCCATCCAAGTTACTTTTGAAATCCTTCATCGTCTTTGCTTTCACCACCCTCATAGGCAGCAAGTTCCAGGTCATTACCACTTGCTGTGTAATAAAGTTCTTTTTCACATCTCCCTGCATCTCCTGCCCAAAGCATTAAATCTGTGTCCCCCTACTCTTTGTACTATCTAATGGGAACAGCTTTTCTTTGTCTACCAAATCTAAACCCGCCATAATCTTGTACGATGCTGTCAAATCTCCCCTCAACCTCCTTTGCTCCAAGGAGAACAACTCCAACTTCTCCAGCCTAATCTTGTATCTAAAATTTCTCATCCCAGGAACCATTCTGGTAAATATCCTCTGCACCCTCTCAAGGACCCTTACATCGTTCCTAAAGTGTGGTGGCCCAAACTGGATGCTGTCCTCTAGTTGTGGCCTAACCAGAGCTTTATAAAGGTTCAGCATAACTCCCTGCTTTTGTACTCAGTACCTCTATTTATGAAGGCCAAGATTCCATATGCTTTGCTAACCACTCTTTCAATATTTCCTGCCACCTTCAAAGATCGTTACACAGGAACCTCAGGTCCCTCTGTCCCTGCACTGTCTTTAGAACTGTGCCATTAAATATATATTGCCTCTCCCTATCCCTTCTGCCAAAATGCATTACCTCACACTTCCCTGTATTAAATTCCATCTGCCATTTGTCTGCCTATTCTGTTCACCTATCATTGTTCTGTTGCAGTTGATTGCTATCATCCTCACTGTTTGTGACATCTCCAAGTTTGGTATCATCATTGGCATTGTCTCCATAATCGATAAAGAACTCACACCCATTGCGTTTGAAGGTTTTTGATCACTCGCTGACTGCATAGTCAGGAATAAAGCGGAATTATAGACACCTAAAAGGACCAGCTTTTGCAACAGTGAAGCAGTGGAGGTGACAATGCCCTCTATAAGGCATGCTCAAAAAGTCAGAAATCAGAGAGTTAGTCTATTTCAGTCTTTTTACATCAAGCAAGATTACCCACTGAAGTGAGGTAGTTTAGAATGTCTGTTATGTTATTAGATGATGGCAAGTTGTATTGAAAGAATTGTATTTATATAGTACCTTTCATGACCTCAGGATGCCCCTAAGTATTTTACAGCCAATTAAGTACTTTTGAAGTATAGTTAGTGTTTGTAATGTAGGAAATGTGGCAGCCAATTTGTGCACAGTAAGGTCCCATAAACAACAATGAAATAAATGTTTAGGTCATCTGTTTTAGGTGTTGATTGAAGGCTAATTTTTGGCCATATCAATAAATGGTATTACGAGAAGGCAGATAAATAGAAAATAACAAAATTGTTACACAAACTACATGGAACCAGACAGCAGATGAGTTGTCAGTAAAATAGATCTATCGTAGTACAGATCTCAACACAGTAATGAATGAAGGAAAGCTATGGGATGGATGTGGATGGAAACTACTATACTGTAGTACTACAATGACAAGCCGTTTTATTGTTACTTCGGCATAGAGGATGGAATTTAAGATTTTCAATATTTCTCCAGTGACACAAATCACTCTAGATGTCTTGAAAGGGTGACCAAAATCTTAGTATTAAAATACTAAGAAGGTCCTGTTTTGAAACTGAGATAGATTACAACTGTTGGCCATCCCTCCCCTTCCCCCCCACTCTCTTACCCCCCACCCCCACCCACCCTCCCTCCTCCCCGGCACCGGATTGAGAGGCTGGCGGCTGCTGATCTCTGCTTGTTCCAGGTCCCGTTTACCGGGTGGTGGCACCCCTCCACCGCCTTTGTTCGGCGGAGAATTTCATCTGTTGACTTTTTTTTATTAAAATAAAACCACCCAGTTTGTATATTGGCTAACCACTAGCAGGCCCTGTACATATATTTTTTGGTGTGCCTTGTTTTGTTCTCTCAATATCAAAACTAGAGACTTGAACATTTTGTTACAGAAGTGGGGCTCCCTCTGTGGGTGCATGAATAAAATGCATCTACAATGGTAAATGTTGTTAATTATTCTGCTTTTCAATGTAATCTATTGCATTTGGTTGCTAATTCTTTTTTTTTTAATTTAAGAGAAGTTATATGTGGTAGCTAATAACATGCTTACATTAGAATACTGAGCGAATTCTCATAACACAAGCAATCATTATCAGAATAAATGGAATGCTGTATCACTGGGAATGACGGTTATTAGTCATTTCACAAAAACAATGGATTCTGAAAGAAATGATTCAATATATTCTGTTACACCCTTTAAAATTACTCTGTGCTTGTTGAATAGTATTTAAGTGGATACAGTAAAATCTATGCAGTATTTCATATTAGAGAAACATTGCGCAAATTGCAAGTGCTGCAGGCATACTTTAGAAATGCCGAACCTTTATTCATAAATCAAATTGAAATCTATGTGCCTGAGGGGCAGATATGTTTATTGAACTGAAGCAGAAGCAGAAACAGACACATGGATTTATGTCTATATGGAAACTTAAAAAAGAAGCCCAAGCTAAAGCCTGGCTACCCAACCCAAACCCGACCAAACCTGACTACATGTGTCGGGTTCAGGTTGGGTCAGGCATTTAAAAAAATTAAAGGAGTTGGGCCGGTGTCGGGTTCGGCCCGGGTTGGGTTTTAATTTTATACCCGAGCCAGGCTTTACCTCAGACCAACACCCCCTCCCCACACCATGGCCCCAGATGCAGATACAGGCCATGCCCCATTCCCTAGGCCACGCCCCTCACCAAGCACTGCCTTTCAACATCCTTTCCAGTGGCTCCGGCTGAGCAGCAGCAGCTTCTTCCCCGTCTCTGGATGGAAAAGGCGCTGCAGGTGCTGTCAGTGTCTCACACCCACGGGGTCAGTAATGGGGAGCGGGACCATGGGCTGTGTCAGAGCTGCTCCCAGTCTTAATGTGTCTCAGAGTTGGGAGGGAGGGAGGGGGATCAGTAACGGGGTGCGGGACCATGGGTTAAAGCCTGGCTACCCGACCCGAATCCAACCAAAGCTGACTACATGTGTCGGGTTCAGGTCAGGTCAGGTATTTAAAAAAATTAAAGGACTAGAGCCCGGATCGTGTTCAGGTTGGCTGTTGTCGAGTCAGGCCCAGGTTGGGTTTTAATTTTATACCTGAGCCAAGCTTTACCACTGAGACCCTGGCAAATGTCAGGGCTGAAACCATTGAAGATGACAGTATGTTCATCTTTCTCCTTCTCACATCCCACTTCCTCCTCATCCCACAATCTCTTCTGATCCTCTCTCAGGATGATAGCAGTCATCCTCCCACCACTGCCACTCCACCAGTGCTTTTGCTGTTTCCTGTCCATCAGCCAGCCAGCCCATAGTGCTGATACCCACTCAGAGGTGGTGCGGTCCAAAGCTGGGCTTCGAGGCCGAGAGCTACTTGAGGTTGCCCTGCAAGGCCACCAGCAGTTTCCCCAACTGAAAGTCAGCAGCCTTCCACCAGCCATGCTGCAATCACTAGGATAGCATGACATAAGAACACTAGGACAGGCAAAGACAGGCACTAAGGGAATGCACAAGGGTGATTAGTTGACTTTTGTATGGAATATTGGATGGTTTGTTTGATAAAGATGGTTTGGAATTGCAGTTTTGTGGTGGCTTTTATTTCAGCATTGAGGTCAAGCTGAAGCAGTGTGATCGTCCGTAACAGAAGGAGGGTAAGGTGTGGCACTGTTGTTGAATGGGGAATTGGGGTTGCATTCACTGGTACCATAGTCAGATGAGCAGATCATGGACATCTCAGCTGGAAAGGGGATGTGTTGGTTGTCTACTCCTTTCCTCCTTCTCTGTGCCCTCATGATGGCAAGGCTGAACAGAATGCAGCAGACCATGGTGACACACACTCCAGAGCATTGCTTAAACACCCCAATGGTCTGTTCTATGACACTTCATGTGGCAGCATGGATCTCATTCCATGCATGCTGCCCATGTGTGGTTGGATTGCACCCAGAATCATCAGCCAGGTGGTCAACAGATAGTCCTTGTTGCCTAGCAGCCATCCTCTGGTCTTTCGTGGTGGGTCAAATGCTGATGGACTGGGGCACAATAAAGGATACTGGGCATTCACCTGTGTGATGTACTGAGCATGGTCACTCACCGACTGCAGATTCAGGGAATGGAACCCTTTATGGAACCCTCTGCATGTAGATGTGGAGCCCGAAAAGCCATATGTGTGTAGTGAATGGCACCCTGCACCACAGGGGAGCCCGCTATCCTGGTGAAATTGCATGCATGCTCCATCTGGTTCTCTCTGCAAAGAGAGAATGCAATGTATTCCTCTCTCCTAGTAGAGCGTCAGTGGCCTCCCTTATACAGCAGTGGACAGCAACCTGGAAGATGTTAGAGATGTCGGCTGCTCTAACCTGGAAGGATCCCAATGTGAAGGACTTCATGGCCATAGTCACCTTCACAATCACTGGCAGTGCCGTCCTGGCACTTCTCTGAGACTGCAGGCCTACCTAATGAGGAGGCAGATTTCAGTGAGCACCTCCTTTGTAAAATGGTAATGTCTCACACACTGTTCCTAGTTCAGGTTGAGGTCAGAAGATTGCTCCCTGAAGACACTAGTGGATATGGTCTGCTGCTGCTTTCTCCTGCTCCCCCTCATCCCTTTTTGAGCAGCTTGTCTTTCCCTGTATTGCCTCTGCTCATTCTCCCTGACATGCTGTAGGCCAAGGATATGGTAACGACTGCACCCATGTCCAGGAACAAGTAGTCTGAGCAGAACCCGTGATGTTAGAACCAAGGCCTTCAGCACGTGCAACATCATTCGCTGTCAACTTCACAAACGTTATTTAGCAGTAGAAAATCCACAGCTCTTCTAAAAACTCAGCAGCAGCCAATAAAAACCAATCAGCAACTAACCTGAAAGTAGTTGATGAGGTGCTGAGGTCCTTCCTGCTGTTAAATGCATGTTCAGCTGTGCATGTTTGAGAGAGGGCGTTAGCTGGAGTGTTGAGCTCCAAAATGGCACTGTTGGCAGCAAATAAACATGACACATTGACTGATGTCACGATCTGTCCATTCTGCATATTTCGGCACGCACCTAACACACTGCTAGCACCCTCAGCTAAATGGCGTTTGGTGCTGCCTACAATGGAAGTGTGTGTGCATGGCACGGACACTATGTTGCACCCAAAATGGTACCCATGGCACCAAAAGTACAGCACTACGGAGTCAAATTTTGCAGTCTGCGTCTCTAAGGCAGCGTAATGTAGCTTCACTCTGCATCGAGCTTTACACATTGACTTTGGAGTGATTGGTACCGACATCGAGCATCTGAAAGGGGAAGTGTTCCGTTCCACAGCACAAATGTCCCTCACTTTGATAAGCACTAAGAAGAAAACAAACTGTAATAGTAAATCATGCAAAAGCCCATTTTGTTGTTCAGAAATATGCAAATATCACTGTGAAAGTACTGAACGTAGAATATTAAATATGTCATATGCTGTTAATATGTTTTTTCACCAAGATGGAAATAGTGTATTATCAATGAGTATTCTTTATCTATATTTCAAATACTGCATTTTCATCATGCTCGTGTACAGATACTAATATTTCAGTTTAACTGTTACAATAGACAAACTCCATTCTATGTCACCTCCAGATTCTAAAGTGAGGCAGTTTCAGTGATTTCTCATCATATCAATAATATCTTGTTAATCCCACTATCAGAACTCCAGCATCATATAGCGTAAAATAAGTCTGCATCAAAAACAAATAAAGTCACTATTAAGAAGAAACCTTCAATTCTCATAATGTGCTATCAAATTCATGGCAACTATTCAAATGCTAATTAGTTCAAATAATCTGCAACACTTGGATTCCAGTTTCTAAAATTCTATGCTTTTAACTCAGTTTCACATTCAGTCCACACAGGTTACAAGGAGATTTGTATTCTACAGTATTAATTGGTTTATAGAATAATTTGCAAGGTAACAATTCAATCAAAGAGTTCTCGAAATGTCAGACTCAAATGGAAGTGTAAATCTGCAGATGCTGGAAATCCAACAAATAAACAGAAAACGTTGGAAACTCTGAGAAGATCTTGCAGCAGCTGTGGAGAAGAAAAGGATTAACATTTCAGGTTTTTCGTCAGAATCATTACAGATGTTATAGAAGAACAGTTTATAAGAAAATACAGAGCCAGGAAAAAGGAGATGGGAAAGAAAAAAATCGAAATGTCTTTGAATAGGTGGAACACAGGAGATGATTAAATGATAGATGTTATTGCGGTGTGATGAAAGGAGGCAATAACAAGGGAAATTGGAGAGAAACAAGCAAAATACACTGACTCGCTAAAGACCTACAGAAAAAGAATTAGAATGATACAGCACTAAAACAGGCTGTTAGGCCCACTGAGTCAGTGCTGACCAACAGCCACCCATTAATCCTACATTCCCTACCATCTACCTATACTAGGAGCAATTTACAATGGCCAATTTACTTATCAACCTGCAAATCTTTGGCTGTGGGAGGAAACCAAAGCACCAAGCAGAAACCCCACACAATGATAGGGAGAACTTGCAAACTCTGCACAGGCAGGACCCAGAACTGAACCCAGGTTGCTGGAGCTGGGAGGCTGAGGTGCTGACCACTGCACCACCCCAAGAGTTATAGTTCAGACTGAACAAGTGGCCTATTATTTCAGTTCTGATAATTGTGGCAAAGGTGTGAGAGACTAGCTGTTCAATGTTAATTGTACTTAAATTGTGTTTAATTATATGCAGGTGGAGGAGGGCATTAATTGAGGTCTTACTTAGCACATCTTAAGGAGACTGGTTGGAGGTTTTGAGTAAGGAGATTTACATTTGTCATCCTTTACTCTGTAAATGAGTAAAGATTGGCTCCAGTTTCATCCTTCAACAACAGGCTTTCTGGAATGGCTGTGTTTGCTGACAACGCATTCACTAGGTGGTGCAGTACTTGCACATGAGCAAATGCAGCCTCATGCACTGAAACGTCACTGCAACATTTTGGCAGCTGCCAGGATTAAGATTTATTACAATTTATTACAAAAACAATTAAAATTCAATCGCTGCGATCCCACCACAAACAATATCCTGCTTCTCTTCCCCAGCCCTGCCTCCCTTGCCTATCTGCTGACTGCTTGCTTCCGAGCTCGCCGCTGCCTTCCCTCAGCCACTCGCTCCCCGCTACAACACCCCCCCCCACCATCAGTCACTTGCTTCCCCTCACCGCTTCATCCCCATCAGCCAATCACTCCCACCTATTCCCCCATTTCTATCCCCTGCTCCCTCCCACTTCTTCTCCCCCTTGCTTCTTCTCTCCCCCTGCTTCTTCTCCTCCCACTCCCTCCCGCTTCTTCTTCACCCCCCCCCACCCACCATGACCCCCGTTTCTGCTCCCCACGGGGGAAGCGGAGGAGAGAAATAGAGTGGCAAGATAGGGATAGGCAGGGGAGGGGAGGGAGACTGCAAGCGAGAGACTGGGGAGGGGGGTGAGTTGGGTTCCTGCCGGGTGGTGGGGCTGCGCGATGATGTTTTCATGCGCATGTGCGTATTAGTCCTAGCAAGAACAAAGGCTGCGCATGCGCAGCACCTTATGGACAGCAAGAGACCATTCTGCACATGTGCACAGCCCCGAAGGCTCTGATAATGTTGGCGTGCCGGATGTGTTGTCAGGAGTCACTTTGTTCTGGAATAGAACATGGTAGCAGAGAATGGTTGCCTGAAGGTAAAGGTGGGAAGCTAAGAAAATTTTTCTTTCACATAGAAAATTAAAATCCCAGTGGCTATTGTGAAAAATAACAGAAAGCAAGTGTAAATTGCTAGGGTATGATTACCCTCCGATGTTCTCTCTGAACCATATGATCAACGGAAGAATGAAGTGGATGTGTGGACATGGGTTATAACCAAAGAGAAAACAAGGTATGACCTTGGTGTTGTCACTTCCTACCAAAAGTAAAATCATAAGTATTTTCTGAGCTTCATCGGTTGGATACTGATGAAGGTTTGGATTTTCTGTTGGAGTTCTTGGATGGAATTTACAAGAAAGATGATCAATAAATGCTTGAGGCATAGTGAGACTTTGATAGTGTTATGAAAGTTATTCTGTTTCTGTTAAAATATTTTTTTGAGGAATTCATAGTCAAACTGAAGAAATGTTGGACCAGTTTTTTTTCAAGAGAGTCATCAAAAGGACACTGAAAGAATTGGTTTGGCCTCAATGTTTACTGGTTGTCACATGACACAAGTTAAAAAAGAACAGAAACCCTGGTAACTGGGGAAGATGTGGGCAGAGAAGTGACAGTCGCATGCCCATTGACAGGACAAGCCCAGGAGCAGCAGCACGCACCCGAGAGAGCAGCAAACTCGTAAGCTTTTGGTTGTAGTGTCAGTGTTTACCTTCTGGGATGAGATAAAGTTAAAGCCTGCTGAACAAGTGTCACAGAGGAAGAGACCAGATACTTGCTGAATGTTTAAAGAAAAGCCTGCTAAATTAATTCTCAACGCTGCCTGAAAAGAACTGTTCTAAAAGATCCCAGTGACCCATCTACGTGTACTCAGAGGCAAGATTGTAATCCAGTTTTGGAATGCAACATATCTCATCTACTGTTTTCTTCAAAAATGAGCAAGTATTCAGCCCAAGTGTTTTTTTTTTGTCTTTAACAGAGCTCTGAACAAAAAAACCCTTTTATTTTTCCTGTTAAATTGTGTATGTGTGTGTGTGAATGTGAGGGACTAAGATAAAAAGCAAACTTTAATATTTCACTCTGTGTGTTTATACTTTATTTCATTGCTGATTAAGACTTGTTTTATAATAAACTGATAACTTTGTTCTTCATTGAAGAAACTTGGTTAGTGTGTTTCATTCTGGGAAAAATAGAGTATATGATTGACCATATCAGTAAGTGGGAAAATTTAAATATTTGTTGTGACCTGTGGAGAAGTGGATCGCGAATAAACAGTGCACTCCTCCTGCCTTGGTTGTAACAATAGATTTCCGAAAACAGATGGTTATTCAATGGAGGAATATATAATGGCCTTCAACAGACTGTATAAAAGATTGGGGAAATTCAATTTGGTTCAGTTCTAGCATTTAAATTGGTAGATTGTCCTGGTACAGGCTCCTGTTTCTAACTGGGGTTCAATTCTCGGAAAAAGACTCCCTGTTGGATCAGATGTCAGCTGCCTTAAAAATTCTTGAGGAAGCAGTCATTTCCTGCAGCCTTGGTTGAACAAATAGGACATTCTGCTGTAGCACAAAGAACAGAGGACTCAATGACTGCTGGATTTCAAAATGGTCCAGATATCAGATGCAGGCATCAGTACAATGGAAGAGTTACAGACAGGAGGAATGAGAATGAAAACATTTTTAGCAGATCTGGCTATTGCAGCAGAAGATGGAATTGAAACAGCAATAATAGATGAATGAATCCCAGAAATGCCCTAGGAACAGTTAATAGGTGCTTCAGGTGTGATTGGAAGTATCATTATGCAATGAACTTGCCAAAGAATCCTTGAAATGACACCTGAGACATAGAATTCTGAGGCAGAAGAGGAAGATAATGATGAATTGTCCTAGTCACAAGGAGTTTTAGTCCTGTGATGAATGTGTTCATCATGGATTCGTTCAACTGTGCTGCATTGGATAGTGCTTGCATGTCGACAGTATGTGGAACAAATTAGTTAAAATGTTATCTGGATTCACTCAGTAGTAAGGATCAACACAAGGTTAAGGAGTATAAACGTATTACTTGCTTTAGGTTGGGTAATGACAATACATTGACGTCACTAAAGAGAGTTATAATTCCATGTAAAATAGCTAGAGTAAGCTACTTTATCAATATTAATGTAGTTTGTAGTGAGGTACCTTTACTGTTGAGTAAAACTTCTATGAAAAAGGCCCAAATGAAACTTGACATGGAGCATGATGAGGCAATTGTTTTTGAAAAGTCAGTGGATCTGCACTTTACCCAGTTAGAGCATTATTGTATCCCCTTAACAAAACTTGATTTTTTTTTCTTTAGTGTTAGAGAAGTATTAATGGCAACAGGTGATAAGAAACAGAGGAAAAGCAAATTGTCTTAAAGTTAGACAGATAATTTGCTCACAATTCTAGTCAAAGATTAAAAATTCTGCTAAAGGATGCAGGCATGGTTGATGAAGAGTGTACGAGGATAATAGAAGAGATTAGTGAGAAGTGTAAAATCTGTGTAGTATTGGAGGGTGCCATCATGTCCTATTTTAAGCTCATGACTTTAACATAGTAATCACCATGGTATGGGACAAAGACAGAAATTTTTGCATTCTACATTTTATGGACTTGGCAACCTGTTGTTTTACAATAATACATAGCAAGGACAAAAAGGTGATTACAGATTAAAATCGTGGAAAAATAGATAGGGGTTGAACTTGGGGCACCAACTAAGTTTCTGACTGATAATGGAGGGGAATTTGCCAATGACGAGGTCAGAGACCTGTGTGAATACATGAACATTATGGTCATGAATACTGCAGCTGAAAGTCTTTTCAGTAATGGGCTCTGTGAAAGGAATCACATGGCGATCAATGAAATGCTACATAAAATCTTATCTGACCAACCAAGCTGCAAATTTGTTTTGATGTGTTGGAATTAAATACGATGATGCAACATCCTAAACTTGATGATGTTTTAAGGGCAAATAAAACATTAAAAAAATAAAATCAAGAGAAATGTGTACTTAAGCTCCAATCCTTATGTGACCCAAAGAACATGAAACTAATCATTTTTAGTGATGCTTCATATACTAATCTTCCTGATAGGTATTTGAGTGGAGCTGGTTTCATAATATTTCTCATGGGTGAAAATTGGAGATGTTGTCCTTTAGCTTGGGAAGCTAAGAAAATGACACATGGTTTCAATTTGTGTGAGATGATTTCAGATTCAGTTCATTGCAAACTCTTGTACGGGCCAAATTTATAGATGCACATTGCTGGCAGGGAACCTCACCTACAGGCTGCACATACAAGGAAATGTAAGGTATTTCTACCCCTTCCCAATGAACAATACAACTCCAATAGGTACAGTGGTAGCTTGACACAATGGTCAGCACCTATATGTGCCTTAGTAGTAATAAAAACAAGAAATGTTGGAAATACTCAGCAGGTCTGGCAACATCTGTGGAGAGAGAAGCAGAGTTAACGTTTCAGGTCAGTGACCCTTCTTCAGTAGTAGCTTACAAGACAGAATGAGAATTATATTGCCCATGCTGTGCTGGGTAGCTTTCGTGCCTTGGTCAGAGACTTGACGGAAGCTTTCATCCCACTTGAAGTCTCCCTTTGTCCATTAGCCTAACCCTGCCTGTGTTATCCTCTGTTTGTTGGCCCTCAGCTCTACCCTGCCTGAGGCTTCCTCTGTTTGGATCCAGACCCTCTTCTCATGTGGCAGCTGCAGCCTGGTTCCTTTCCACGGTCAGCTCTTGCTCCAGTCCCCTTCTCTGTCGCCTAACTCTGCCACTTGTCTCTCTTTTTTGCTACTTTTGAGGACTGATACCTGAGTTTATATTGACACAGGTGTCTACCTCATTTGGGATCTTTCAAAAGGATGTAGTGGCCATTGAGGTGTCAAATATCTTCCAGACAAACGAAGAGTTAGCCCACTCCTTTTATAGCTACCTTTTAGGGAAGAGGGTGACTGAGTGAGTGGTCCTCAAGATGCTGTACCCCTTTTGTTATGAATGCTAGATTTTGTCGCATTATTGTTTTAAAAACTAAGATTTTTAATGTGGTTTAAGATGGAGTCAGAAGTATGTGACCTCACATCAACTCTGATAAAACAAGGCAGTAATCTTGACTACCAGGATTGAAGACCTTTTTGAAAAGTAGAGACTGCAGGGAACAACACCTGAAGGCCAATGAGTTTCACCCTCCCAGACTTTTGGATCGTAAACAAGGAGTCAGTGATTCTGAAAATGTAAATAGGAATTGAAATGTATAACACCTGGAAACAGTGGAAAGCCCAGGATGCTCTGCTGTAACCAGAATCGTGGACTTTGCATGGAAAAGACAAGTACACCAAGGTTCCTGTGACCCTCTATACTTCCTAGGGTCCTACCATCCATTGTATTTTTCCTTGCCTTGTTAGTCCTCCCAAAATGCATCACCTCACACTTCTCAGGATTAAATTCCTTTTGCCACAGCTCCGCCCATCTAACCAGCCCATCTATATCATCCTGTAATCTAAGGCTTTCCTCCTCACTATTTACGAGACCACCAATTTTCGTGTCAGCTGCAAACCTACTGATCATACCTCCTATATTCACGTCTAAATCATTAATGTACACTACAAACAGCAAGGGTCCCAGCACTTATTAAAACACTTGAAAACCTCACACCACACTTATACATTACACAGTCCTCCTTGGTGGTGAAATCTTTGCAGCTGAAAGTCCCAAACTCCTCCCACAGCTGGAGTACTGTGTACAGTTCTAGTCGCCACACTATAGGAAAAATGTGAATCCACTGGAGAGGGTGCAGAGGAGATTCACCAGGATGTTGCCTGGGCTAGAGCATTTCAGCTATGAAGAGAGACTGGAAAGACTAGGGTTGTTTTCCTTAGAGCAGAGAAGGCTGAGGGGGGACCTGATTGAGGTAAACAAAATTATGAGGGGCATTGATAGGGTAGATAGGAAGAAACTTTTTCCCTTAGCAGAGGTGTCAATAACCAGGGGGCATAGATTTAAGGTAAGGGGCAGGAGGTTTAGAGGGGATTTGAGGAAAACTTTTTTCACCCAGAGGGTGGTTGAAATCTGGAACACACTGCCTGAAGGGGTGGTAGAGGCAAGAACCCTGACAACATTTAAGAAGTATTTAGATGAGCACTTGAAATGCCATAACATACAAGGCTATGGGCCAAGTGCTGGAAAATGGGATTAGAATAGATAGGTGCTTGATGGCCGGCACAGACACATGCTGTATAACTCTAGGACTGTATGACATTTCTTTGTAATTAGGGGTATCGGCTACTTACAAAGTACTATTTAGTTAATGGAGATTTCTTTTAGCTTCATTATAATAAAAGTCTTAAAACGTGAAATCTTCTGTAATTCTTTAAATTGGTCTGGGGAGGTCATATTTTGTGCTTTAACCGAAACAGTCTCACTGAGGTCGTAACACCTTTGGTTGACCAATTGTCGGTTTATAACACTGAAAAAGGGCTGTTTCTCATTTTGTTATGCATCTTTAAAGGCTAGAGTCAGCAACTTTGGGCCCATTATCTCACATTCCTGTACTGGTCTCAGACTAATAATTCTGCAAATAGTTCTGTTCAGTACCATTTGCAACTCCTCAGATACTGAATCAGTCCATGTTCTCATACAACAAGACCTGGACAACATTTAGGCTTGGACTGTTAAGTGGCAAGTAACACTTGTGTGACAAGTGCCAGGCAATGACCATCTCCAACAAGAGAGAATCCAACCATCTCCCCTTGACATTCAATGGCATTACCATCGCTAAATCCCGCACTATCAACATCCTGGGGGTCGCCATTGACCAGAAACTTAACTGGACGAGCCATATAAATACTGTGGCTACAAGAGCAGGTCAGAGGCTGGGAATTCTGTGGCAAGTAACTCACTTCCTGACACCCCAAAGACTGTCCAACATCTACAAGTCACAAGTCAGGAGTGTGATGGAATACTCTCCACTTGCCTGGATGAGTGCAATTCCAACGACACTCAGGAAACTTGACACCATCCAGGACAAAGCAGCCCGCTTGATTGGCACCCCATCCACCACCTTCAACATTCACTCCCTCCATCACCGACGCACAATAGCAGTAGTGTGTACCATCTACAAGATACACTGCAGCATCTCACCAAAGCTCCTTCGGCAGCACCTTCCAAACCCACGACCTCTATCACCTGGAAGGACACGGGCAATAGATGCATGGGAACACCACAACCTGCAAGTTTCACTCGAAGCCACACAGCATCCTGACTTGGAAATATATATTTCTGTTCCTTCACTGTCGCTGGATCAAAATCCTGGAACTCCCTTCCTAATAGCACTGTGGTGTACCTACACCACATGGACTGCAGTGGTTCAAGTAGGCGGCTCACCACTTTCTTAAGGCCAATTAGGGATGGGCAATAAATGCTGGCCTAGCCAGCAATGCCCACATTTTTTCAAAATCCTATTGTCAGTGGAGACAGTTCCTTACTTGTGGCCATGACTGGATAACTTGTTAATGTGGCTGTAGTTACCACTATGTTGGCAATTTCATGTTTTGTTAATTGCATTAAGGGCAGGTGCTTCTTTTACCTGTAAATGTTAATTTTTTAGGTGATATGGTGCCAAACATCCTGTTGCAGGTTAGTTACCTTATATTTGTTGATTAGTACAAAACGTTGATCATATAAAGATAGTAAAAGTTACATTTCAAAAATACATGTGGTACAACGAGTTAAGGTACATGAGGTTACAACAATACCTCCCATCTGTTAATAGTCATCAGGTATATGTTTGGTTAAAACAAAGATGATTATACAAAATACATATTCAATATAGATCTAACATGTGGCGGAATAGTTTTTCAGAAATTGCAGATGTACTGCCCATGATTTTCCTTCCAAAATTAATGACAGACAATCAAGGGTATTAAGCCCACAGTTTCTGATATTCATGGCTGGTGAATAATGCACCCTCTTAGGATCATCGGAAATAGGAGCAGGAGTAGGCCATTTGGCCCATTGAGCCTGCTCCGCCATTCAAACGGATCATGGCTGATCATCTACCTCTATGCCATATTTTCCCCACTATTCCCATATCCTTTGATGTTATTAGCATCCAGAAATCTATTGATTTCTGTCTTGAACATACTCAATGATGGAGCATCCACAGCCCTCTGGGGTAGAGAATTCACAGATTCACCACCCTCTGAGTAAAGAAATTCTTTCTCATCTCAATCTTACATGGCCTGCCCCTTATTCTGAGACTGTTCTAGACTCACCAGCCAGAGGAAACATCCTATCCACATCTACCCTGTCACGTCCTGTAAGAATTTTGTACGTTTCAATGAGATCACCTCTCATTCCTCGAAACTCTAGCGAATACAGGCCCAGTTTCTACAATCTCTCCACCTCAGACAATCCCGCCATCCCAGGGATTGGTAGGACACAATCATAAAATGAATGAATGGATAATTATGGGCAATACACCTGCAATCTCCTGATGTCTGTCCAGTAGGTCATACTCTCTGCCAGTCAGATGCATTCATAACATGAATGTAAAAAAGCTTGGGCAGCACTCTTGCAATTTTCCATTATGCATGGCTGGTGGAAAAGAATGTTGGCCCTTATATTTTGGGAGTGAAATCAGCCAGACTGAATTCTGACATACAAGGTGAGACCATCTCAAGATAACCTTACACTGCTTCATCTTTTCATCAGTTCTACTATTGCAGCAACCAGTGTAAACTTAATTTTAGGAAGTTCCCAATGAGTCATTTTTATCTCCTAAGAATTTTTGAAATTTAGCGAGTTGATCTCTGGTGCCATTATACAGAAGTAGGCAGATGAAGTGATGCCTTCAGGGCAAGCAGGGTTAGTGGATAGAGGATAATTGAATCAACGTAGAGGAATTGTGGGACAGATGGCAGAGGTGAGATGGAGGGGAGAAAAGGGGGGGAAGGGGTAAGTGTGGGGGGAATACTAGCACAGAGGTGGTTGGACAAATACTTTGCAAGGTGAGTTTGGAGAAGTTCCTCAGTGGAGGGTGGAGCAAAACTACCTCAGTTAGGTTGGTAAAATAACTCACGGAGTAAGAAAATTCCTTTACGGGGTCCATCTCCAATTTTCAAATAAGAAATGGGTTCAAATAACACCATGGCAGATGGCGAAATTTGAATTCAATTAATAAAAATCTGCAATTAAAAGCTAGTCTAATGATGGCCGTGAAACCATTGTCAATTGTTGTAAAAGCCCATCTAGTTCACTAATGTTCTTTGGGGAAGGAAATCTGCTGTCCTTACCTGGTCTGGCCCACATGTGGCTCCAGACCCACAGCAATGTGGTTGACTCTTAAATGCCCTTTGAAACTCAGTTCAAGGGCAATTAGGGATGGGCAATAAATGCTGGCCTAGCCAGTGATGCCCACATCCCACAAACTAATTTAAAAAAATCCAATATTTTCTAATAGTGAAGGAGTTCTGATATTTTAAAAGCTATACAGCTCCCAATTTTATTTTTAAGGAGCCCATATCTATAGCGGCACAGTGGCGCAGTGGTTAGCACTGCAGCCTCACAGCTCGAGTGACCCGGGTTCGATTCTGGGTACTGCCTGTGTGGAGTTTGCAAGTTCTCCCTGTGTCTGTGTGGGTTTTCTCTGGGTGCTCCGGTTTCCTCCCACAAGCCAAAAGACTTGCAGGTTGGTAGGTAAATTGGCCATTATAAATTGTCACTAGTATAGGTAGGTGGTAGGGAAATATAGGGACAGGTGGGGATGTTTGGTAGGAATATAGGATTAGTATAAATGGGTGGTTGATGGTCGGCACAGACTCGGTGGGCTGAAGGGCCTGTTTCAGTGCTGTATCTCTAATCTAAATCTTAAAAATACAAAGGCCTTGAATTTTTAAACAGTAAGGAGATTCTGATACTTCAAGAGTTCCTGATTTTTGTTTAAAGAAAGCAGAGATAGATCCATGTAATTGCAAGAATAGGCACTGATTGAAGGGAGGCCTTCAAAGAAGAAATGGTTGGGGTACAGACTACATTCCCACAAGACAAAAAGGAAGAGCATCCAAAGCTTGAATAAAATATGAATAATAACATGAAATACATAAAGGAAGCTTTTGATAAATGTTAGGTTCATAATTCAGTAGAGAATGAAATTGAATACAAAAAGTACAAGGAGAACTGAAAAAGGAAATAAGGGGGACAAAAAAGTCTGTGAAAATAGATTAGCCAGCAACATAAAAGGGAACCTAAAAGTCATTTATAAAGATATAAATAGTAAAAGAGTAGTTAAAGGAAGGGTGGGGCCAATTAGGGACCAAAAAGCAAATCTTCTGTGTAGGCAAAAGGTTCTAAATGAATGTTTTGCATCTGTCTTCACAAAGAAGAGGATTTTGCCAATCTGGCAGTAAAGGAGGCAATAGTAGAGAAATTCAATAGGATAAGAGGATGCTTAAAAGGTTGATAGTACTCCAAGTGGCAAAGTCACCTGGTCCAGAAGGGATACATCCTAGGTTGCTGAGGGAAGTAAGGGTGGAAATTGTAGAGGCTCTGGCCGCAGTCTTCCAATCCTCCTTTGATATGGGGGTGGTGCCAGAGGACTGAAGTATTGCAAAATTACACCCTTGCTTAAAAAAAGGGGAGACGGATAAACTGAACAATTACAGGTCAGTCAGCTTAAAATTGGTGCCATTGACATTAATCTAGGACAAATTAATTGGTACTTGGAAAAATATGGGTTAATAAATGAAAGCCAGCACAGAACTGTTAAAGGCAAATTGTTTGACCAACTTGATTGAGTTCTTTGAAGTAATGGAAAGGGTGGAATGAGGGTAGTATGATTGATGTATATATGTACTTTCAAAAGGTGTTTGGTAAAAGTACCACATAATGAACATTTTGAGATTAAAGGGGTTGTGGCTGCATGAATTTGAAATTGGCCAAGGGACAGAAAGCAGATTTTAGTAGTTAAAGGTTATTTTTCAGTGTTACTGGCAAGGCCAGCATTTATTGTCCATCCCTAATTGTCATTGAGAGGTGGTGCTAAGCCACCTACTTAACAACTTGCTAGATCATTTCAGAGTTAACCACATTGCTGTGAGTCTGGAGTCACATATTGGTCAGACGAGGTATGGACAAGAGATTTCTTTCCCTAAAGGACATTAGTGAGCCAAATAGATTTTTACAACAATCTGGGAGTGACAATGATTACCATTGATGGCTGGCACAGACACGATGGGCCGAAGGGCCTGTTTCTGTGCTGTATAACCCTATGACTCTATGACCATTATGAATTCAAGTCTTTCATTCCAAATTTGTTTAACTACCTGAATTTAAATTCCCAAGCTGATGTCATTAGTTCAGGCCTCTGGCTTACCAGCCTGTAACATAACCACTATGCTACCATTTCCCTCCTATTTGCTGTATTCTGAAGGGTTTTTGGTTTCAGCTGCATAGCTGTGAAGAACTGCTGAGCTACCTCACCTAACCAGGAAAATGAACAAATATGGATGAACTGTTCAGCAGGCTACTGTCATGCATGAGCTAGCAGTCAGCTGCGGGCCCAACCTGTCAGTCAAAGAAGCTACTTTCTCAGTGAGATGTTTGTGAGGGAAAAATGGGAGAGGGAAATAGGATTTATTTTAAGACCATTACATCACTTTTGAGTAAAATTAGATTAATAGAAAAGATGATTGGATATTTTTAACTTGTATATATTCTGAATATGTTGGGACCAGTTTCAGATTCCCAAGATAACGGTATTTTTGGGGTGGAGGAAACAGGGCTAAATGCCTTTAATAGCGTGCATAGTCAGAGTGACTTTGAATCAGAACAAACTGCTGAAGGCCTACACTCCAGTTGAAAACGTTTGTTTTAAAGTTAAATTTTTAAATTCGAGTCTAACAAATGGAAATAATGAACTCCCCTGAAGAGTCAACAAGTTTATCCTTCTTCTTTTTCTTCTTTGGCCTCCTTGTCTCGAGAGACAATGGGTATGCACCTGGAGGTGGTCAGTGGTTTGTGCAGCAGTGCCTGGAATGGCTATAAAGGCAAATTCTAGAGTGACAGACTCTTCCACAGGCGCTGCAGATAAAATTGGTTGTCGGAGTTGTTACACAGTTGGCTCTCCCCTTGCACTTCTGTCTTTTTTCCTGCCAACTGCTAAGTCTCTTCGACTCGCCACACTTTAGCCCCACCTTTATGGCTGTCTGCCAGCTCTGGCGATCACTGGCAACTGACTCCCATGACTTCTGGTCAATGTTGCAGGACTTCATGTCACATTTGCAGACGTCTTTAAAGCAGAGACATGGACGGCCGGTGGGTCTGATACCAGTGACGGGCTCGCTGTACAATGCATCCTTGGGGATCCTGCCATCTTCCATGCGGCTCACATGGCAAAGCTATCTCAAGCACCGCTGGCTCAATAGGGTGTATATGCTGGGGATGTTGGCCGCCTCAAGGACTTCTGCGTGGGAGATATGGTCCTGCCACCTGATGTTTATCAACAAGTTTATCCAGTGTTTAGCTAAGATCCCAGATCCTAGCTTCAGTCCCAGGTCTGGGTTAAGTTAGTTGATCTCAGCTGGGACAACATGCGAGGAATTCCCTGAAATTCCATCGCCTGATCACTATTTACTGATTCCTGGTCGAACTGGTGAAGACAGAATTGGATTTAGCAGTGCGTCCCACTGTGATTTAATGCCTTGTGAAGCTCACTGGCGAGACTCAAAGATGAAGAATAGTTATTGGGCAAACAAATCACCATCTTTTTAGGAAATGGTTCCTCAGCAAATAGTTAACACCTTCATAAGAATAGAGAGGAAGGGACTAAAAGCACTTTGACCAATGTAATTTGACTTTTGGCTTTTCTTCCATCTTGTCTGTAATTGGTACCAGCAAGGGAAGTGCAATGATCAGGAACTCATACCTCAACTATGCTGATGCAATAAATGTAGCTTATTCGGTGTACTGTATTTTTCCTTTTCAAGTTGTCTTTTTGATTTGTAATCCTATGTAGTTTCGTCTCCTTCCTTCTTTAACTGAAGTATACAGTCCAGTCCATGCTATTGTCACTCTTCAACTTGGCCACTAGGGGTAGTAGTCTTTTCGATTAAGTAGGAAATTGTCTGATACAGCAGCCAAATAGGAAGCTTGTAAGTAATGGCAAAGCTGAAACAGATCTGCCAGTGATTGAAGATTTTATGTTTTACTATTTTTGCCTCTAAGATCATTTCTCATTCAGCTTTCTTGTCTCAGTAGTTGTCTGAGTTATTCCAGATAAAGTGGTTGGGAGGGGGATCGAGAGGGCATCCCAGTTGGAGAAGAGGGAGGGGAATCCCAGGACTGAGAGGCCCAAGTTTTCCTTGTGGGGCCTGAAGGCAGCGGGATCATTGGGGTACATCACTGCGGCCATTTTAAATCCCCGCCTGTATGCCAGACGGACAGGTTTAAAATTGGCCCTTAAATTAAAAATTTAACTCCGTTTTAAAGTTGACACGACAATAGACAGAGAGAAGTGCTACGTATTGAACTAACTCTTCCAGCCAACTTATTACACTTGAGTTAGCACCAAAAACTGATCCTGACTGTCACAGGAATCCAGTCTGCCCAAAATCTCTTGGAGACAACCCTTCAAATCACCATGGGAAATTCATGACTATATTCGGACTATCTTATGAGGATGGATTCGACAGGCTAGGCTTGTATCTGCTGGAATTTAGAAGTGTAAGAGGCAACTTGTTTGAAACATGAGGGGTCTTGACAGGGTGGATGTGGAAAGGATGTTTCCCCTTGTGGGAGGATCTAGAACTAGGGGTCACTATTTAAAAATAAGGGGTCACCCATTTAAGACAGAGATGAGGAGAAATTCTTTCTCTCAGGGGATCGTGAGTCTTTGGAATTTTCTTCCTCAAAAGGCAGTGGAAGCAGAGTCTTTGAATATTTTTAAGGCAGAGGTAGATAGATTCTTGATGAGCAAGGGGGTGAAAGGTTATCAGGGGTAGGTTTGTTCCCATTTTTTCATGTTTGTACTTGCTGCTGTTCAATCTTCATTCCATTAACACTCTATCTGTACTAATGCTTTGTCTTTCAACACACCATTAACATATTGTTTGCCTTTGCTCCATGACCTTTTGGTCAACTATGTGGCCTTGTCCAATGTGACCTTCTCCTTTGTTATCTCTTGCCCCACCCCCGCCTCACTTGCTTATAACCTTTGACATTTCTAATATTTGTCAGTTCCGAAGAAGGGTCACTGACCCGAAATGTTAACTCTGCTTCTCTTTCCACAGATGCTGCCAGACCTGCTGAGTATCTCCAGCATTTCTTGTTTTTATTTCAGATTTCCAGCATCCGCAGTATTTTGCTTTTACTTAAGTTCTTTTGTTTCTTTGCAGAACGTGTGCTATGTTAATCGATTTAAGTTGATAAAGTTTAAGGTGTGTGCATGGAGAATGCAAGTGGGAAGCAAGAGAATGTGTAATAAAGGTTTTGTGTGGAGGATGTATGTTTTAAATTTGTCTTCTGAAATTGTGATTTTGTAGTCTTAAGTTTTACTACTTTTGGGTTAAAGGGGATTTCACAATGGGAATTGTGACCTTGTTAAAGGGGGACAGTAATGGAAATTAGCATATGTTCGAAGTTATAAATTTCAGTTAGAATTTCTGATCAAAATTTCAATTCGTCTGGAATTTTGTTTTATTAAACATGTGAGGATTTTATTCCGGACAGAAATTCAAACATGCGAGTTAGAGATTGAGAAAAAAAAACACGCTCAAACAGTGTGTTTTAAGCTCAGACTGCAGGAAGAACAAAGGATCATTTGCCAAAAGGAATTTAAAGGGTGAAATAAGACAATTTGGAAAAATGTTTTTTTAAATAAAAGGGTTTTAATTTTGGAAAAGGGAGTTTTTTTTGTTTAAAGGCAAGACCCAGCGAGCAGGGCAGTAAGAAGAAGTAGTCAGACACACCGATCCAGGGTGCCCTGAACACCTCCTCGCACACCGACCCCAGACCGCAAAAAGTCCCAACCTGGGAAAAACAAAAAGGGGATGTGCTGATTGCGGCGCACAGTGTAAAATAACATAGAAGGAAGTCTGACCTGTGGAGAAAAGATCTCTCAGGTAGTGTAAATTTGTACATAACCTAAGTCTGACCTGTGGAGCGAAGACCCCTCACAGAGCAATGCTACTTTCTTTTCCTTTTCTGCAGAAGCAAAGTCGAGACAGGAACACAAGACGGGGCGTACCCTGTGGCTGAGTGTGATGACACTCCTGATTGGAGCAGGACATACGGATCGCGGGCTTCGAGATGTCTTTCACTTACGGGTCTATGGGAGGAGCCAGGCCCACTGTAACACAGGGGAGTAAGACACGGGGCACTGCCAGGATATCTACATACTTCCATGAGGGATGGTGGCCGGATTGGTTGGGGTCAAATTCAACCAAGTATTCCAATCACACTGGGTACACATTCGGTGAAGCATCAGTGCCCTGCCCAAAATTATATATCACAACCAGCAAGGTACAGGTGATAGAGGGAAGGCAGGTGGCCTAGAGTGTCGGGGAAGCATCCCCGTGGGATGGTGGTGGTGGTTACAAAAGACAAACAAGGCAAAGGATGATGAATTCAGGGATTGGGAAAAATTGGGCAATAACACATTGGGATTACGGGGAAAAAGTGGGGTGTAAAATTGTGTTGGAATATGTGGTGGAAGGAAGAGCAAGGGGTTTATGTGGCTAAGTGGGGAACCCTATGATTGGCACTGATCTGAAGGGGTGTTGGGGAAGGGGCGCACATGAAGTGCTGAGTCCTTATCACCTAAATGAGTTCGACCGACCAGTATGTGGGTTTGAGTCTGAAAGTACACAGCCCATTAACTGTACTATGGAGGTGATGGCTCAGAACCACGTCCCTCCCCAGGTTGCACGTGATGGTAACGGAACCTACTGTGCCACTACCAGTATAGGATACTCAATGACACATGGTGCCCAGTTTACGACTCGACCTTTTGTTTTAAACCCTAGATAGAGGTACAATTTCGCAGGAAAGTATTATCCCTATCTCAGTCCTTCCATACCTCAGTAAATCTAACAGTGAGTGATGCTTTACCAAACTTTCACGAATACATAGCCCATTTTGGGTATGATATCCCATCATTACCCGAGCATTTGGCAAAACTGGCAAAGGAAATGGAGCTCTCCCAAAAGCATTATTATAATCTCAAACAGAAAAACAGGGATACGAGAGATGAGATCAGGGGAATAACTATCCCATTTTGGTGGGATAGAGTCATAGAGTTATACAGCACAGAAACAGGCCCTTCAGCCCATTGTGTCTGTGCTGGCCATCAAGCACCTATCTATTCTAATCCCATTTTCCAGCTCCTGGCCCGTAGCCTTGTATGCTGTGGCGTTTCAAGTGCTCATCTAAATACTTCTTAAATGTTGTGAGGGTTCCTGCCTCTACCACCCCTTCAGGCAGTGCATTCCAGATTCCAACCACCCTCTGGGTGAAAACATTTTTCCTCAAATCCACTCTAAACCTCCTGCACTTTACCTTAAGTCTATGCCCCCTGGTTATTGACCCCTCCACTAAGGGAAAAAGTTTCTTCCTATCTAACCTATCAATGCCCCTCATAATTTTGTATACCTCAATCATATCTCCCCTCACCCTTCTCTGCTCTAAGGAAAACAACCCTAGCCTTTTCAGTCTCTCTTCATAGCTGAAATGCTCCAGCCCAGGCAACATCCTGGTGAATCTCCTCTGCACCCTCTCCAGTGCAATTACATCCTTCCTATAGTGTGGTGCCCAGAACTTACACAGTACTTCAGCTGTGAACCAGCGTTTTATACAGCTCCATCATAACCTCCCTGCTCTTATATTCTATGCCTCGGCTAATAAAGGCAAGTATCACATATGCTTTCCTAACCACCTTATCTACCTGTGCTGCTGCCTTCAGTAATCTATGGACAAGTACACCAAGGTCCCTCTGACCCTCTGTACTTCCTAGGGTCCTACCACCCACTGTATATTCCCTTTCCTTGTTGATCGTCCCAAAATGCATCACCTCACACTTCTCAGGATTAAATTCCATTTGCCACAGCTCCGCCCATTTTACCAGCCCATCTATACCGTCCTGTAATCTAAGGCTTTCCTCTTCACTAATTACGACGCCACCAATTTTCGTGTCATCTGTGAACTTACTGATCATACCTCCTATATTCATGTCTAAATCATTAATGTACACCACAAACAGCAAGGGTCCCAGCACTGATCCCTGCGGTACACCACTGGTCACAGGCTTCCACTCGCAAAAACAACCCTCGACCATTACCCTCTGCTTTACCCTCATCTACACACCTAGTCACCACCTCAAAAAATTCAATCAAGTTAGTCAGACACGATCTCCCCCTGACAAAGCCATGCTGACTATCCCAGATTAATCCTTGCCTCTCCAAGTGGAGATTAATCCTGTCCCTCAGAGATTTTTCCAATAGTTACCTAACCACTGATGTTAGACTCACCAGCCTGTAATTACCTGGTTTATCCCTGCTACCCTTTTTAAATAATGGTACCGCATTCGCTGTCCTCCAATCTTCTGGTACGTCTCCTGTGGCCAGAGAGGATTTGACAATTTGTGTCAGAGCCCCTGCAATCTCCTCCCTTGCCTCACATAACAGCCTGGAATACATCTCATCTGGGCCTGGGGATTTATCCACTTTTAAGCCCACTAAAACAGCTAATACTTCCTCCATTTCAATGCTAATATGTTCAAGTGTATCACAATCCCCCTCCCTGATCTCTACACCTACATTGTCCTTTTCCATAGTGAACCCAGATGAAAAGTAATCATTTAAAACCTCACCTATGTCCTCCGGCTCCACACACAGATTGCCACTTTGATCCCTAATGGGCCCTACTCTTTCCCTGGTTATCCTCTTGCCCTTAATATACTTATAAAACGCCTTAGGATTTTCCTTTATCTTGCCCGCCAGTGGTTTTTCATGTCCCCTCTTCGCTCTCCTAATTACTTTTTTAAGTACCCCCCTACACTTTCTACACTTCTCTAGTGCCTCCGCTGTTTTCAGCACTCTGAGTCTGCCATAAGCCTCCTTTTTTTTACTTATCCAATCCTCTACATCCCTTGACATCTAGGGTTCTCTGGACTTGTTGGTCCTACCCTTCACCTTAATGGGTACATGTTGGCTCTGAACTCTTACCATTTCCTCTTTGAATGACTCCCACTGCTCTGATGTCGACTTTCCTACAAGTAGCTGCTCCCAGTCCACTTTGGCCACACCCTGTTTTATCAACTTAAAATCGGCCTTTCCTCAATTCATTACCTTTATTTTTGGTCCACCTTTGTCCTTTTCCATAACTACCTTAAATCTTAGAGTTATGGTCACTATCCCCGAAATATTCCTCCACTGACACTTCTACCACTTGTCTGGATTCATTCCCTAGGATTAGGCCCAGTACTGCCCCTTCTCTTGTAGGACTATCTACGTGCTGGCTCAAAAAGCTCTCCTGAATGCATTTTAAGAATTCCGCCCCCTTAAGCCTTTTGCACTAAGACTATCCCAGCTGATATTGGGGAAGTTGAAATCCCCTACTATTATTACCCTATTATTTTTACACCTCTCTGAGATTTGCCTACATATTTGCTCCTCTATCTCTCCCTGACTGTTTGGTGGCCTGTAGTACACCCCCAGCCAAGTGATTGCCCCTTCTTTGTTTTTAAATTCTACCCATATGGTCTAATTTGAGGAACCTTCTAAGATATCATCCCTTCTTACTGCAGTTGTTGACTCCTTGATCAACAGTGCAATGCCACCTCCTCTTTTACCCCCTCCCCTGTCATGCCTGAAGATTCTATACTCTGGAATATTGAGCTGCCAGTCCTGCCCCTCCCCCAACCATGTCTCTGTGATAGCAATAATATTAAAATCCCATGTGCTAATCAATGCTCTCAAATTCATCTGCCTTATTAGTAAGACTCCTTGCATTAAAATAAATGCAATCCAGCCTTGCATTTTTCACTTGTGCCTTAACAGATCTTTATTTTCTCTGCCTTCCACACTGACTCAGTTTCTCTTCTATATTTGACTGTGCATTCACCCCCCTACTGTAAGTCCACTCTGTATCCCATCCCCCTGCCAAATTAGTTTAAACCCACCCCCCCCCCCACAACAGCACTAGCAAACCTCCCAGCCAGGATGTTGGTCCTGTTCCGGTTCAGGTGCAACCCGTCCAACTTGTACAGGTCCCACATTTGCCAGAAACAGACCCAGTGATCCAGGAAACTAAAGCCCTCCCTCCGGCACCACCTCCTCAGCCACGTATTCATCTGTTCTATCCTCCTACTCCTATACTCACTAGCACGTGGCACTGGGAGTAATCCAGAGATTACAACCTTTGAGGTCCTGCTTTATAATCTGCTACCTAGCTCCCTAAATTCTTGTTGCAGGACCTCATCCCTCTTTCTACCTATGTCGTTGGTACCAATGTGTACCACGACCTCTGACTGTTCACCCTCTCCCTTCAGAATGTCCTGCAGCCACTCCAAGACATCCTTGACCCTAGCACCAGGGAGGCAACATACCATCCTAGAGTCTCGTTTGTGGCCACAGAAACACCTGTCTGTTCCCCTTACAATTGAATCCCCTATCAGTATGGCTCTCCCACTCTTTTTCATCCCCTCCTGTGCAGCAGAGCCATCCATGGTGCTATGAACTTGGCTGTTGCTGCTTTCCCCTGGGAGGCCATCCCCCCACCCCCCCCAACAGTATCCAAAGCGGATATTGGGTTTAATATTGAAATCCCTTCCTGGATTCGAATTGCTTCACATGTACTAGTAATTGCACAATTGATTGTAATATTGTATACAGATGGCTCCTGCAAGATGGCTCCTGGGCTGTAAGCTCCCTAGGAAGCTCCCTTGCTGTTCAACTCTATCCATGGCCATCTGCTCCCATTCTTAGTGTTTTCTCCCCCAATCTACCCTCTTAAACTGTTTAAACTCCCCTGGCTCTTTAATCAGTTCATTTTAGCCCTAACTACAAGCTAACAGCTAGTTTATGTTACCTGGGCCCACTGCCCTCCCCCAGCCATACCTGCTCTTTGTTTTCTCAATGAAATTGAACGTAATCCGGACGAAATTGCAAAGTACAGCTGGTGATACTTTGATCTCCGATCCTGCTGTCTACACTGTCCAGAGTGTCCGCGGCCACGGCGTGCGGTAAGTCCATTGTGGAGAAGAAGGAGCAGCGGGACCCTAGGGAAATAAGTCTATCACAGAGGGGAAGCCTTGCGAAAAGGTGCCCCGAACACGCAAAAAGCCACGAACGGCTCCTCGGCCGCAACTTCAAAGCGCCCGCGGGAGATGGCTCGGAGAGCATCTGCAGCGCACTGTCGGCAATGCTGGTACCAGCGCCCGAGGATGTCGCTCACCTCCCGAAGGACACGGATGAGCTTTCCAGGCGTCGATGTTGGGAACTGAGGAAATGGCTTATTACCTGCACCCCTTTTCTTCCCCTTCCCAGCTCCACTCTCTCTGCTCACGCACCCCCCGCACCCCTGACAACCCCTTCCCAGCCCCCCCCCTCGCACCATCTTCCCCCTGCACCCCCTTCCCCTGTCCTTCTGGCAGTTCCTGCAGCCATACCGGTGCCAAACGTCGTGCTCTGCACTCCTTTGGACCCCACCAGAAAGGCTGAGAGGGGGGTTTTGACGCTTGGGAAACTCTCAACCTCCATACATTCGTCCAGGCATGCGCCATGGAGAGGTCACTCCATAGTCGCCTCACAGCGACTGAAACAACACGGATGTATGTGTTAAAATTATCATGCAAGTTAAAACGAAAAGTTAAAAGAGAAAAATCGGAAAGATTGTGTAAGAAGGGACTTTAAATGATGGATGCAAATGTATAGACTGTTTAAAGAAAGTATTTAAAGAAATGTAAGATTTGGCTGGAACCGACAATACACTCATCATGGCAGAAGATTCATGGGAAGTAATATCTCTATTATAAAATATATTAAAGGGGCGAGATGTAGGATCGGAATTCCTTCCCTCCCGCAACTGGACTTTAAAACTGGACTTTGTGGAGTATGGGGAAGGAACCGCAACCCCCAGGGACAATAATACTGTGAATGAGAGCCAAACCTCAACACAAAGCACACAGAGGCAGGCTGCATTTGATGGGTCAATTTCAAACATTCCAATATGACAACAGAACTGATACTGTTAAAGGACTGGAATTTGGGACATTATCATAGCAGTGACACAGGATTACTGCCATCATGTTAAGTAATTGGGAAGGCCATTGTTACAACAACCAGGCCCAATCACAGCATTCACTCCTGTCAAGACAGGAGAGAAACCTTTGTCATGTATATCAGCTCTGGAACCTCGGTTACCTCACCTTGGTGGAGTTCTCAGTCATGGAAATAACATCAGCACTAAATGGATCTGTCTGGACTAGGCAGGTAACAGAGGAAAGAGATTAAAAGGTGCCAAGTGCTGTCCATCCAGCAGGATGGCTTCAGGAGATGTGTTCATGATACTTCGATAAGGATCATCATAAAAAGGACAAGATCGAAGAGTTTGGTGCTGCAGTTATGTGAAGAAGGACAGGGACCTGTCATCTCAGGTCCAGGCCTAGAATCAACATTGGTAATGACCAGCCGTGTGGATGAGTGTAAGTTTTTCAGTCAAATCTTGAAGGGGTTTATACTGTGGGGGCTGCACTTGGAAGAAGGGTCAAAGTTGGTCACCTTGACTCAGGGCCTACAATCAAAACCGGGACTGACTGCCCGTGTGGGTGATTGTAAGTGTTTTCAGTCAAATCTTGAAGGGGTTTATACTGTGGGGGCTGCAGTCAGAAGAAGGGTCAAAGTTGGTCACCTTGACTCAGGGCCTACAATCATCACTGGGACCGACCGGCTGTGTGGGTGATTGTAAGTGTTTTCAGCCAAATCGTAGTGATCTTGGTCTGAGGGTTTTGAGACAAAAGCGTAGTGTTTTTGCCCGTATTTGTGTTCAGCCAAATCTTAGTGATATTGGTCTGAGGGTTTTGGGACAAAAGCATAGTGTTTTTGCCTGAAATTTATAAGTTTGAGCCAAGTGGTAGTGACTTTGTTTTGGGTAACTGGGAACAGTGGCCAAATCGCTGAAGGGTTCAGCTGGGAATTGGGGTGCCAATTTTAAGTTACTGCAGGAGGCTTTGTACTGAGGACAGTTTTGTTTTATTTCTGTTTCAACTAACCATAGAGGTGTCTGTATTAGGGATATTCTTGGATTCAAAAAAACAACCATTCATGGTTAAGCCAAACGCTGTGTCGTGTGCAATTTTGTTCTTGTAATTCCTAAAGTCCAACAACTGTAGGAAGTGGGTACGGGAACAGAACCTCTTGGACCCTGGAGGGACTGGAAACTGGAATGAGGGCATTGTCCTATGAGGAGAAACTGAGTAGAGTAAGCCTATATTCTCTGGAGTTTAGAAGAATGAGAGGTGATCTAATTGAAACACAAAATTCTTAAAGGCCTTGACAGGGTAGATGCTGAGAAAATGATTTCCCTGGATGGAGAATCTAGAACATAGGATCACAGTTTCAGAATAAGGGGTTGGCCATTTAGAACTGAGATGAAGAGAAATTTCTTCACTCAAAGGGTTGAGAGTCTTTGGAATTCTCTATTCTAGAGAGCTGTGGAAGCCCAGTTGTTGAATATATTCACGACAGGGGTCAGTAGATTTTTGGGTACTGAAGAAATTTAAACATGCAGGGACAGTATGAGAAGGTAGAGTTGAGGTAGAAGATCCGCCATGATCTTGTTGAATGGCAGAGTAGGCTCGAAGGGCCAAATGGCCTTCTCCTGCTCCTATTTCTTATGTTCTTATGTCCAGGGAATCCTTCAATTTGGCTGCTCCCCAAAGTAAAAAATATACTAAATATAAAGGCATACCTGAGAAATGGATAAAGATTTTTGGGCAGTAGTCACCTTTAAATGTATCACTTTTATCAAACAGTGGAACTCATGAGATGGCTACACCATTTAGCTGTATGTACATGATGGCAACGATATCTAATGGGATCATAAGGGCAGCACAGTGGCGTAGTGGTTAGCACCGCAGCCTCACAGCTCCAGCGACCCGAGTTCAATTCTGGGTACTGCCTGTGTGGAGTTTGCAAGTTCTCCCTGTGTCTGCGTGGGTTTCCTCCGGGTGCTCCGGTTTCCTCCCACATGCCAAAGACTTGCAGGTTGATAGGTTAATTGGCCATCATAAATTGCCCCTAGTATAGGTAGGTGGCAGGGAAATATAGGGACAGGTGGGAATGTGGTAGGAATGTGGGATTAGTGTAGGATTAGTATAAATGGGTGGTTGATGGTCGGCACAGACTCGGTGGGTCGAAGGGCCTGTTTCAGTGCTGTATCTCTAAACTAAACTAAAACTATATATAACTGGCAAATCATGGGAATTTTGATGCCTTATACCATGTATGTCATTTGCACGTCTGCGCCAATGAAGGAATACCCATTGGGAAGAAAAAATGGGTGTTACTTTGATAGAAATAGATCCCACCTTAAAACCTGATCCACAATTTTACTGCAACTGCATTATGCTCCACTCGTGCCAAGCCAATGCAGATTTTCAAGCCCCTGAATTGAGAAGCTCCATGAAATCGGATCTTACGAACATACGAATTAGGAGCAGGAGTAGGCCACTCGGCCCCTTGAACATGCTCCGCCATTCAATAAGTTCATGGCTGAACTGATTACTCCACATTCTCATGTTTGTTCAGTCTTGCTTACCCACAGTTTTTTTTTCATGTTTGTACTTGCTGCTGTTCAATCTTCAGTCCGTTAACACCCTATCTGTACTAATGCTTTGTCTTTCAACACACCATTAACATATTGTTTGCCTTTGCTCCATGACCTTTTGGTCAGCTATGTGGCCTTGTCCAATCTACACCTTCTCCTTTGTTATCTCTTGCCCCACCCCTGCATCACTTGCTTATAACCTTTGACATTTCTAATATTTGTCAGTTCCAAAGAAGGGTCACTGACCCGAAACGTTAACTCTGCTTCTCTTTCCACAAAAGAACTTAAGTTCTGGGTTCTCAGGTCTTCTTTCTTCAAGGTCCCCTTTGAAGCAGCTGTAAGTAGGAACTCAAGACAAAGGTGAATTTTCAAAGTACAACTTCAGACAAAATTTAAACCTACCAGCAGCCTCACACAGCATGGGAGAGAACACCCATATATCTCTCTATCTCTCAGAATAATGAAACAATCATTTTTTTTTACAGTTGAATATTATATTTACAGTTCAATGTTTTCATAACTTCTTTCTCACTTACATCCATAAAAAAACTCTTGAAACACATTAAACAACCAACTGTTTGAAAATCACATACAAAAACAGACCACAAAGGGCTAAACAACTTTTAAGTGACACAGACACTGGCTTGCAAACTCACAGAAATCAGAGACATGAGTCACTCTCTCTCTCTCTCTCTCTCTCTCTCAACACAGGAGCACAGCACAATTAGATTTTAACACTTCCAACATCCACTCAGTGACAGACACTGAACAGTGGAGCACAGACACACAAAATCAAGCAGGACACTCTAATAAAACATATAAACAGAAAACTGAACCAACTCACATACATACAAGGTTTTCTTTTACTGTTCACAATGTTTTAAAATCTACCATGTGAATCTTCCGAGTAACTTCCATTAACCATTATCTTTCAATCCGAGCACCTTTTCCTATCCCTTGCCCATAACCCGCTGTAATGCGGCCGCCAGAAGTTTCACTGCGTTTTCTACTCGCTCTTTCTCTGCCTCTACTGCCCGTGGTATCGACCCTAAGGGACTCCCTCTTCCTGGCTTCCCCCTTTTCAGAGACTTACACTCCTTACTCCAGTGTCCTCAGTACAAAGCCTCTTACAGTACTTAAAATTGACACCCCAGTACCCAGCTGAACCCTTCAGCGATTTGACCACTGTTCCCAGTTACCTAAAACAAAGTCAAACTTATAAATTTCAGGCAAAAACACTATGCTTTTGTCCCAAAACCCTCAGACCAATATCACTACGATTTAGCTGAAAACACTTACAATCATTCACACGGCTGGTCGGTCCCCGTGTTGATTGTAGGTTCTGAGTCAAGGTGACCAATCTTGACCCTTCTTCTGACTGCAGTCCCCACAGTACAAACCCCTTCAAGATTTGACCGAAAAACTTACAATCACCCGCACGGTTGGTCATTACCAATGTTGATTGTAGGCCTAGACCTGAGATTTTTTTCCCCAAAAATATACTTTATTCATAAAAATCTGAAAAAAATGCATTACAAACCAGTTCAAAACAGCACCAAGTTGACATTCCAAAAAGTGCAAAGGAAATCAGTTTTCTTCGATACAGGAGTGAGTTGCCTCACAACCCTTCCATTCCATTTTACATGCCATGTACATTTTACAGTAAACCCATACCTGGTGTATACAGCCCGAGGGGTTTCCCATGGGTCCAGCCCCTCAGTTCACTTTGGTGGGAAGACCTTACACAGCGGTCTTTCCCCATTGAGCCTTTGCAGTGGCTGCCCCAAGCTTTAGTGCGTCCCTCAGCATGTAGTCCTGGATCTTGGAATGTGCCAGCCTGCAACACTCGGTCATGGACAACTCTTTGCGCTGGAAGACCAGCAAGTTTCGGGCAGACCAAAGAGCGTCTTTCACCGAATTGATGGTCCTCCGGCAGCAGTTGATGTTTATCTCAGGGTGTGTCCCTGGGAACAGCCCATAGAGCACAGACTTCTGTGTTACAGAGCTGCTTGGGGTGAACCTTGACAAAAACCACTGCATCTTTTTCCATACCTGCTTTGCAAAGACACATTCCAGAAGGAGGTGGGCAACTGTCTCTTCCCCACCACAGCCACCTCGAGGGCAGTGTGTGGAGGGGATGAGACTCCGGGCGTGCAGGAAGGATCTGGTGGGGAGGGCCCTTCTCACCACCAGCCAAGCGATGTCTTGGTGTTTGTTTGAAAGTTCTGGCGATGAGACATTCTGCCAAATGACTTTGGCAGTCTGCTCGGGGAACGATCCGACCGGATCCACCATCTCCTTTTCCCGTAGGGCCTTGAGGACATTCCGTGCAGACCACTGCCTGATGGATTGTTGTTCAAAGATGTTTTCTCGCAGAAACTTTCCCACGGAGGATAGGTGGTATGGCACGATCCAACTGGATGGAGTGTTCCGCGGCAATGTGACCAGACCCATCCTTTGTAACACCGGGCACAGATAGAACCTCAGCACACAGTGACACTTGGTGTTTGCGTACTGGGGCTCTACGCACAGCTTGATGCAGCCGCACACGGAAGTGGTCATCAGGATGAGGGCGATGTTGGGTACATTTTTCCTGCCCTTATCCAGAGGGTTGAACATCGTGTCCCTCCAGACCCGGTCCATTTTGGATCTCCAGTTAAAGTGGAAAATGGCTCGGGTGACCTCCACGGCGCAGGAGTGGGGTATGGGCCAGACTTGCGCCACATACAGCAACAACACAAGTGCCTCGCACCTGATGACCAAGTTCTTACGCACAATGGACAGAGATCGCTGCTCCCACAGACTCAGTTTATGGTGTACCCTTCCAGGTTTTGGTGCACGCCCCAGCCCTTCTGAACCATATCCCCAGCACCTTCACGTAGTCTGACCTGACGATGAAGGGAACAAAGAATCGGTCAGCCCAGTTCCTAAAGAACATGTCCTCACTCTTGCCGTGGCTGACTTTGGCTCCCGAGGCCAGTTTGAACTGGTCGCAGATGCTCAGCAGTCTGCGAACGGACAGTGGATCCGTGCAGAGGACGGTGACATCGTCCATGTATAGGGGAGGTTTTACCTGAGTGCCTCTGCTGCCTGGGATTGTCACCCCTCTTATGCCCACATCCTTCCTAACGGACTCAGCAAAAAGTTCGATACAGCAAACAAACAAGACAGAGGAGAGAGGACAGCCCTGTCTAACTCCAGATTTGATCGGGAAACTTTCTGATTCCCACCCATTGATTGAAACTGTGCTACTGATGTTTGTGTAGAGCAGTTTGATCCAATTGCAGATTCCCTCCCCAAACCCCATTTTGGAGAGCACGTCCATCATGTAGGTGTGCGATACCCTGTCAGGCCTGGACCTGAGATGACCAGTCCCTGTCCTTCTACACATAACTGTAGCGCCAAACCCTTCGATCTTGCCCTTTTTATGATGATCCTTATCGCAATATCATGAACACATCTCCTGTAGCCATCCTGCTGGATGGTCAGCACTTAACATCTTTTAATCTCTTTCCTCTGTTACCTGCCTCGTCCAGACAGATCCATTTAGTGCTGATGTTATTTCCATGACTGAGAACTCCACCAAGGTGAGGTAACCGAGGTTCCAGAGCTGATGTACATGACAAAGGTTTCTCTCCTGTCTTGACAGGAGTGAATGCTGTGATTGGGCCTGGTTGTTGTAACAATGGCCTTCCCAATTACTTAACATGATGGCAGTAATCCTGTGTCACTGCTATGATAATGTCCCAAATTCCAGTCCTTTAACAGTATCAGTTCTGTTGTGATGTTGGAATGTTTGAAATTGACCCATCAAATGCAGCCTGCCTCTGGGTGCTATGTTGAGGTTTGGCTCTCATTCACAATACTATTGTCTGTGGGGGTTGGGGTTCCGTCCCCATACTCCACAAAGTCCAGTTTTAAAGTCCAGTTGTTGGAGGTGGGGGTGGGGGGGGTGCGGAAGGAATTCCGATCCTACAAGGGCAAATATGTCCTACCTTAGGTGAGGAGACCAAAACTGCACATAGTACTCCAGGTATGGACTCACCAATGTCCTGTATAATTGTATTAAAATTTCTTTACTCTTATACGCCAATCCCTTTGTAACAAAAGCTATCATGCCATTTGCTTCCTAACTGCTTGTTGTACCAAAATGTTAACTTTCTGTGATTCATATTGAAGGGCACCCAGGCTCCTCTGAATGCAAACATTTTCCACTCTCTCACCATTCAAAAAATATTCTGCTTTGTTATTTTCCCTACCAAAGTGGATAATTTCACACTTCGTCACATTGTAGTCCATCTGCCATGTTCTTGCCCACCCACCCAACCTGTTACAATGAGGTGGGAAGAGTGCACTGTCTTTTCTAGTTCCACTCCTCCACAGGTCACAACATGTATTTAAATGTTTACCAATTACCGATATGGTCAACCATAGACTCTACTCTTAATCACAGAATAAAATACACCAACCAGGTTTCTTTAATAAACAACAAAATTATCAGTTTATTATAAAACAAGACGTACTCATTAATGAAGCAAAGCATTAACACACAGCTCCTCGTACACACATCCACTGCCGGACTGAACATTGAGTTCAATAATTTCAGAGCATGACAGCCCCCCACTTTACTTTCATTTTTAGTTATTTTTTCTTCCTTTTTTTTTGCATTCCTTTTTACATTTTTTACAATTTTTTTTGCATTTATTTCATTTCATCTTAGTTTGTTCAGTTTGCTTACCCACTGTTTTTTTCAGGTTGTTTTTCTTCAGGTTTGCACTTGCTGATGTTCAATATTCAGTATATTCACACCTAATCTGTACTAATGCTTTGTCTTTCAACACACCATTAACATATTGTTTGCCTTTGCTCCGTGACCTTTTGGTCAGCTATGTGGCCTGGTCCAATCTGCACCTTCTCCTTTGTTATCTCTTGCCCAACCCCCACCTCACTTGTTTATAATCTGTGACTTTTCTAATATTTGTCAGTTCCGAAGAAGGGTCACTGACCCGAAACGTTAACTCTGCTTCTCTTTCCACAGATGCTGCCAGACCTGCTGAGTGAATCCAGCATTTCTTGTTTTTGTTCCACACACACACACTGGTTAACTGAAAAAAAAAGAGATTTTCTTTCTAGAGCTCTGTTACAAAAAAAGAGAAAAAAATACTTTGGCCAAGTACTTGCTAATACTTGAAGAAAAAGAGAAGATATGGAAAGATGTCAGTTGTCGCTTTTTTGGTTTGGCGTCGCAATTATGGGTAGACATCTGTCACTGGGATTTTCTCTGGAGAAATTTGTTCAGGTGGCGTCGAGGATTTATCCGGCAGGTTTTCCAGCATCTCAGGAGAAATGCAACTACAGGGGCTTCAAGCAGGCCTTTCAGCACGAATGTAGCATCAATTGCTCTATTTCTTACACTCACTTTTCAAAGAGGTGGAAAAGCTGGCAGGCTTTTCAAAGAGATGGAAAAGGCTGACCTGGGGTGACTGTTCTCCTGGCCAGTTTTTAAAACTCCAACTGACTGTTCAAAGCGAAACCAAAACAATATCTCAAGAGTCAAGCCTCCTGCCCCCTATAAATCTTGACCTGTCACTTCTCTGTAAACATCTTCTCCAAGTCAAAAAGCCCCTTCTGGGTATTTATCTGAAGACAGGTGACTTCCAGTAAGGGTTGTTTACAAACCAAATCCAAAAGACCTTACGATGACTTCTTTTTTAAAAAAACAAGCATCAATGGAATCCTTTTTACAGTTTTAAAACACAAGTCCTCAAAATTTAACAAAAAATGGAAGTACTTTCGTAACACTGTCTATATCCCTCTTTGCATCCTCCTCACCACCTACTTTCCCACCTAACTTTGTATCATCAGCAAACTTGGATACATTACGCTCAGTCCCTCTCACCTAAGTTGTTAATACAGATTGTAAATAGTTTAGGCCTAAGTACTGATCCTTGCAGCCTGCCAACCTAAAAATGTCCCGTTTATTTGTTTCTCTCTTTTCTGTCCATTAACTAATCCTCAATCCATGTTAATATATTAGCTCTAATTCTATGAGTCCTAATTTTTTGAACAACATCTTGTGTGTCACCTTATCAAATGCTTTTTGAAAATCAAAATACATTATCTCCACTCTTATGGGTTATATCCTCAAAACGCTAACAGATTTGTCAAACAATATTCTCTTTCATAAATTCATGTTGACTCTGCTTAATCATACTATGGTTTCTAGGTGCACTCTTGCCACATTATTAATAATAGTTTCTAGCATTTTTCCAATTACTGATGTTAGATAACTGGTCTATAGTTCCCCATTTTCTCTTTTCCTCCTTTCTTACTAGCTGGGTTATGTTTGCGACCTTCTAATCCTTTGAAACTGTTCTGGAATCTAAGGAATTCTGGGATATCAAAACTAATACATCCACTATTTCTGCAGTTACTTCTTTTGAAAGTCTAGGAGGCTTTGTCCAAGGGATTTGTCACCACTTAGTCCCCTGATTTCTCCAGTACTATTCCTTATACTAATTTCTTTAATTTCCTCATTCTCACTAGACCCTTGGTTCCCTTTGATTACTGGAATTTTTTGTGTCTTCTATCATAAAGAAGGATACAAAGTATTTGTTTGTTGTCCCTGCCGTTTCCTTATTCCCCATTATAATATTTCTCTCTCTGTCTCTAATACCCACATTTACTTTCACTAATCTGACTATTTACATACCGAGATAAACATTTACCATCTGTTTTTATGCCTCTTGCTAGTCTACTCCCATATTCTTTTTTCCTAATCAATATTGTCATGCAGACCCCCACCTGCCAAGAATGAGGCATATTAATTTTGTCATATGAACATCAATTTTAAACTGTTGCTGGAGTGAAGAAATGACTTGTTAAAGAGATACGAACATACGAATTAGGAGCAGGAGTAGACTACTCGGCCCTCGAGCCTGCTCTGCCACGCAATAAGTTCATGGTTGAACTGATTTCTCCACATTACCACCTTCCCCCGATAACCTTTCACCCTCTGCTATTAAGAATCTGTCTACCTCTGCCTCAAACATATTCAAAGATTTTGCCTTTTGAGGAAGAGAATTCCAAAGACTCACGACCCTTTGAGAGAAAAAATTTCTCCACATCTCTGTCTTAAATGGGCGGCCCCTTATTTTTAAACAGTGACTCCTGGTTCTAGATTCTCCCACAAGGGGAAACATCCTTACCACATCCACCCTGTCAAGACTCCTCAGGATCTTATATGTTTCAATCAAGTCGCCTCTTACTCTTACCAGCGGAGACAAGCCTAGCCTGTCCAATGTTTCCTCATTAGATAGCCTGCCCATTCCAAGTATCAGTCTAGTAAACCTTCTTTGAACTGCTTCCAACGCATTTACATCCTTCCTTAAATAAGGAGACCACTACTGTACACAGTACTCCAGATGTGGTCTCACCAATGCCCTGTATAGCTGAAGCATAAACTCCCTACTTTTGTATTCAATTCCCGTCATGATAAATGATAACATTCTATTAGCTTTCCTAATTACGTGCTGTACCTGCATACTGACCTTTTGTGATTCATACACTAGGACACCCAGATCCCTCTGCATCTCACAGCTCTGCAATCTCTCACCATTTAGATAATATGCTTCTTTGTTATTCTTCCTGCCAAAATGGACAACTTTGCATTTTCCCACATTATACTCCATCTGCCAGATTTTTGCCCACTCACTTAACCTATCTATATCCCTTTGTAGCTTCCTTATGTCCTCTTCACAACCTACTTTCCTACCTATCTTTGTGTCATCAGCAAATTTAGCAACCATACCTTCGGTCCCTTCATCTAAGTCATTTATATGAATTGTAAAAAGTTGAGGCCCCTGCACAGATCCCTCTGGCACACCACTCGTTACATCTTGCCAACCAGACATTTGGGCTGGACGGACATTTGCATATTAAGAGATGCTGCTTGTGGAGAGAAAGGACTATTTCCTGATCCAATTAACCCAAATGGATTTTGATCACCAGACATTGAAGGTGTAAGGAAGCGCATTCCAGGGCCTGCTAAGATAATACAATCCACAAACCTCGCAGGAGGGACTGTGCCAAATAAGGAGCTAGTCACATGACTAACCTGCTGGGCATCCTGGGGTTTTTTGAATTGTGCCATGCAGAAAGGAACAGAAGGCAGTTTTGCAACTGAAGCTGGAACAAGGAAGCCTCTCTCCTGGCTGTCTCTCTCTCGATTCTTCCCAAGCCACCAGATCCGCGGAAGACACATAAACTTCAAGAGAGAAAAGACTCTGACATCGAAACAAATTCAAGCATGCACTGGGCCCCAACGAATTGCAGGACTTACAGGCAACCAAAGACTCCGCACTAAACTTAAAGTAGTGTAATTATAATCTTGATATTGCCTCAAACTTTTCCCCTTTACTCTTTTCTGCTTTTTCTGTATCTATTTGCGTGTGTGTTTATCGCGTATACATGCAAGTGTGATCACCTCGCATATTCGTTGTCGTTAACCGGATTAGAGTTTAAGATTAATAAACTTCTACCTTTCTTGTTTAAATCTAAGGAAACCTGTTTGATTTCTTTGCCTTACAATTGGAGCAGTGAACAAGGATTCACGAAGGGGGTGCTAAAAACACAGTGTTTCTAAAATTAAACCCTGTTACGGTTAAACCAGGCAAAGGTTGAGAGGGAACCCCAAGACCCCTTCTCACCTGGTCGTAACAATATCCTTTGCTGAATTCTAAAATCCTCCCAATCTTCAGGTTTACTCCTTCTTTTGGCAACTTCCTTTGACCTAATACTATCTTTAACTTCTCTTATTAGCTACAGTTAGAGCACTTTTTCTGTGGGATTTTTGTAGCTTCTAAGGAATGGATATTTGTTGCAAATTATGTACTAATTTTTAAATGCTAGTGATTGCTTGTCTACCATCATATCTTTTAATGTAATTTTCCAATTTACCTTAGGCAACATGTCCCTCACCCCTACATAGTTTTCTTTGTTTAGATTTAAGAATTTAGTTTCAGGTTAACTAAATCACCTTCAAACTGAATAAAAATTCTATCGTATTATGGTTGCTCTTCCCTAGAGGCCCCATTACTATGAGGTTATTAATTAACCCTTTCTCATTGCACAATACTAACTCCAAAATAACCTCTTCACTAGTTGGTTCCTTGAGATACTGATCTAGAAAACTATTTTGCATACATTCCATGAACTCATCCTCCACACTATTGCTTCAAATTTGGTTTGCCCAGTCGATATGAAGAATAAAATCCCTTGTGATTACTGTGTTACCCGCACCTCTAATTCCCTGATTTATACGCAGCCCTACACTACAACTACTATTAGGAGGCCTATAATCTGTTCACATCATTGTTTCCTGCCCCTCTTACTAAATTCCACCCAAACTGATTCTACTTCATGATTTTCTGAGCTAAGATCTTTTATCACTACTGTCTTTATTATCAGGACTAATCCTCCTATTTCATTTTGCCTATCTCTTCTAAAAGTATCCTTGGAACATTTAGTGCCCAAACTTGGTCACTTTGCAACCACATCTCCTTGATAGTTGTTCGATGGAACCTATTAATGTCTTTTAATTACTGTACACTGGAACATTTTAAACCTCCACAGATTGTAAGGGATAGTATTGAACAGCATAGTTTCCTTATACAGATTCCCTATATTGCTACAGGGTGTGCAGGCACCATCTTTCAGAGAGCCCTGCACCCATGTAGTTATAAGGGCCCTCTCTGAAAGTCCTGTTAAGAGGAAGGGATTTCAATCCTTGAATGTCCAGATTGTGATTGATGTACACCTCACATTGTCTATCAATGCATGATACCCAGGGAGTGATCATGATGCATTTATTCTCAGGCAATCCAGAATACCTGCACTGCTCAACCACAGCAAACACGACAGGGTGGCTGATAGAACTACAAGGTATCTGCTTCAGCCTTGACTGATACTTTTACAAAATTTAAAGAACTTGGCTGCTTCCAGGATCATTGAGGAAAGAACAATTGGCATTCTCGTCCCATTTCCAATGCATATGTGGGCTAAGGAGAGCCCTGCAGTACATTCCAATATCTTCTTCTTCTCTTCTTTGGCCTCCTTGTCTCGGGAGACAATGGGTAAGCGCCTGGAGGTGGTCAGTGGTTTGTGGAGCAGCGCCTGGAGTGGCTATAAAGGCCAATACTAGAGTGACAGGCTCTTCCACAGGTGCTGCAGAAAGAATTGGTTGTCGGGGCTGTTACACAGTTGGCTCTCTCTCCCCTTGCGCTTCTGTCTTTTTTCCTGCCAACTGCTGTCTCTTCGACTCGCCACACTTTAGCCCCGCCTTTATGGGTGCCCGCCAGCTCTAGCGATCGCTGGCAACTGACTCCCACGACTTGTGATCAATGTCACAGGACTTCATGTCGCGTTTGCAGACGTCTTTAAAGCGGAGACATGGAAGACCGGTAGGTCTGATACCAGTGGTGAGCTCGCTGTACAATGTGTCCTTGGGGATCCTGCCATCTTCCATGCAGCTCACATGGCCATGCCATCTCAAGCGCTGCTGGCTCAGTAGGGTGTATATGCTGGAAATGTTGGCCGCCTCGAGGACCTCTGTGTTGGAGATGCGGTCCTGCCACCTGATGCCAATATGGGTTCTAAGAATTGTAGGTGTCAGCCATGGCTCAGTGGTAGCATTCTTGCCTCTGAGTCAGAAGGTTGTGGCCAAGAGCAGTGCCCAAAATAAGATGTCACTGCTTATTAAGGGTGAGTGAGCAATATCCAAAGTGAGAAATCGTTCAAACTCCAGCAAACTCACTACTACAAAAGTGCTAATGACCTGAATGCCTCAAGCTCATTACCTGTTTAAATCCTGCAGCCTGCTGCCTCTGGAACTAATCCTGCTGGACTTTAACTTGCAGGTTGGGCAATGGTGGGGATTTATTCATTTTGTTAACAGCGCGTCGAGATCCTAATTGCATCATGGCACCCAATTTGCATTCTATTAATGAGGTGCCAACCTGCCTTTAGTGGGAGCCTCGGTGAAATAGGAAGTGCACAATGTCAAAATGGTGCCAGTGTAAAGTAAGGGGAAACGTGCTGGTCAGTATACCCACCTGATTTGTACCCCTAAAAATTGCCCCCAATCTTTCACTTCGTAAGCGCCCCTTTTAGAACATTATACATTCACAAATGTCTTGGAGGTTGATCATAGATACATAGTTTAAGGTTTAGCATTTGTAATGTCACACAACAAATATTTCTCATTGTACTAAAGCCTTCTCGCACACAACTTTAATGAAGGATTTCATTCGATAGCAACGGTTTCACACACACAGGCTCATTATCTCTCATGGATTCTTTTGAAGGATGCTGATTGTATGGGTCAGCTATGCTAGGGGGTGAGCAACATTATTCTGATCTGTCCTCATCTAATCTTCACAAAAAGACACTTGCAGTAGAGATTACCTAGATAATGAGCAGGTGTAGGACCATTGGCTGCTATCCCCAAGGGTGATCAGGCCACATTGTAATGCTCCGACCATTGACCTGGCTGACATCAACGTGCTCAAATTTGTAACCATCCTGGTCTGTGGGGCTCAGCTACTGAGAAGATAAAGTTGCTTCATCATCAGGGGACTTCAGCAATATGTAATCAAAGGACTCGCTGAGAGTGTAACATATTATTATAAGTGAAGCCGTCCCAATCAAAGGAAAACTCAGATTATTCTTAATTGATCACCTTAACAATAAGAAATGAGCGACTTGACCATTCTCGCTGTTCTAGTATTCTATTTGCTATCAGTAAAATAGTGAAACATCCTTCAACATTGTTGCCATTTTCTTCCTCTGGGGCAAGTTTATGGAAATACTGGTTTATGCGTGTTTCCTGCAATCTCTTACACACAGTGGTCTGGCTTTTCTCAGTCCCATGGCAGCAGGTTAGTAGGTGGGACCGGGAGCAAAAGTGGAAAAGAACGCATCGGGTCAGCTACTGGCAGTTAATCAATTAGGCTCACTAATGGGCCAACTGGGGGAGCGAGGCCGCCACTGCTGGGAATCGTCTCGACTGTGGCAGGGCCTCTGCTGAGGCCAGAGCCTGTCATTTAACTGGAGGCGGTCACCTAGTGGCATGGTGGGGGGTCATCACCCCACTGGGATGCAATGGTCATAGCTGTGACTGCAAGCCATCCTGTGCAGGGTTTTCCCCTTCACAATGATGGTCTGACAGTTGTGGCTATGTGTGATTTTTAATTTTTCTCAATGCCGCAGGGAGGACCAACATTTTGAGGCACCCTCACAGCCTGTCTCAGTGGGGCCGCTGTCCAGACTTCACTGCAGGCCCTCCTATTGAGCCTACTGCTTTCCTGGTCCACCTGTCATCCTTTTTAGATGGGGCTCCTGGAGACGGCTCCTTAATTGGCTGCCTCTGGGAAGATCTTAACCAACGACCCGCCACAGCCACTTTCACGTTCCCGACCCAGAATTGAGGCCGACATCGAGATTGCGACCTAATTGGGAAAATCCAGCCCTGTATATTGGGTTAAAAGAGTTACACTTTGGTAGTAACTTTTTTTTTACCGAGCACTGTGTGTAAACCATTGCAGGAAATTTACAATCCAATTTAGCTTTGTCTAGGGAAATTTGTTACTCTCTCCACAGAGGCTGCCAGATCTGCTGAGTATTTCCAACATTTTCTGTTTTTATTTTAGCTTTGTCTAGCTCTAACAGTCTAGATAATCATCGCACAAAAAGGCTTAACATAATCTATGATTGACACTTTAGCTTATGACTGAGAACTGCTGCTTAATTGGCAGTTAACACCTGTAGCGATAACTGTTTGTAATGGGCATTTGTGCTGCATATAGTCAGCTGGCAGTAAAACCAGCCATAAGTTGCTACATTATAATTACTCCACTAGTGGAAAACTCCTGGCTTCAAGGAACAGCACTGAAATCTGCTGTTCAAAACGTGTACATAGTGCATTCTTTTGTGACAAATAAACTTGCAGCCCTGCTCATCTGATTCCAATCAATCGAACAAGAAAGGCTTTTCTAATTGTGCGCAAATTCGTGGTTCATTTGAAGAAGTGTCAGAGATGGGTAAATTTTCTGTTAACTGTGACCAGTGTCACAGGAGCAGAATGACAATCAGTGGTAGAAGAATCAGGTAGAGATCTATATAGCTAGATCTGTATTGGGTTTATGCTGAGTGTGGTCTTCTGGCTAGCCCTACAGTGCTCTCAGCAAAAATGTGCAGGAGCGTAAGTACACTAATGCATTGAATGAATGCACAGCATAATTTTCCCTCCATTTGTGCTTCATTTAAGCATCTAGAGCGGGTTGCAGGAATCTCCATGTTCAATGGAACGCTTCTAAGCAGCAAAGGCTTTGGAGAGACTTCTTAAATTTTCAATTTTACAGTACATTTTGGCTCTCATTTGTTTTTTTGTAAATTCTATGTATTTTCCATACTGTGTTATTTTTAATTACTTTTATTTCCATAAATGTTTCTTTGGAACCTTAAGTAAGTGAATCCTTGTTTTATGATAATTCACTACAAAGCTGACTTTAGCAGTCCTGGGAAAAACAAGGACATGAAAAAGCAGCTCCTATATTAGAAACCTTCAAAGACGATTAAAAGGCAACAACACTTGGAAGCACAAGCTACAGAATTGCATGGTGCTCAGCAAGTCAAGTTAAAGTTAATGAAGGAGATTGGTTCTTAAGCCCACCAATACAGTATTTCATGGTTTAAGTGGTATAAAGCAAAAGAAGGCATGCTAGGAAGATCAGCTGTCACCAACGCCAGATTGCTGGGTCACTGCCAAATGGGTGTGTAGACACAATTGGTGGAGTGAAGTCAGCATGGCAATCTGGCTCCTAGGTCAGTGGAAAGCCACGATCAGAGCTGTGCCATCCATTATAATGTCATCCGGAGCCACCCTGTACCATAGGTAATACATTGCCAATGGTAGTCAAGGTCATCTCCTCCCTCAACTTCTCTGCCTTCACCTCCTTTCAGCCGAGCATTGGGTGCAATTGCAGTATCAGCCGATGTGCTGTCCCTATGGGCGAGATTTTTAATTGTTTAAAAGGGCGTATTCGGGGTCGTCAGGTGCTTAAACCCACCCCTCGCGTTGGCGTGCCAGTTTCCCGACGTAGAACAGTCACGCTCCAAGTTTAAAAGGCTATGTCGAGAACTGGAAGAGCCAACCTACCTGAGAGCTTGTTGTCAACTCATTAAGGGCCAGAACGGAATTTTCATTTGGAGGCATGGGATCCACGATAGGGAGGAGGAGGCACAAACTGTGTGAGAAGCCACTCAGCATAGGGGCAGCAGCAGGAGGCTCCATCAAATAGGGAAGGCTTAGAAAAGCCATCAAACACAGTTGCAGAGAGTCTGGAGAATTTGGTGTCATCTCACCTTACTGTCGGCAAGGGCATTTTAAGGCAGGCCTCTTTGTTCAAGAGGAATTGACAGGTTCCTCTGCATACGGGCCTCACAGGTTCATGAGAGGACAGCTCAGGAAGACTGCACATTCCAATGGAAAGGAAGGAAACTTATGGGATTAAGTTTTTCCAAGATAGGGTCGACTAGTAATGAGGAGTGGCATCTCCAGGAGCAGTGGCAGACCCACAGGCAGCAGGGGCCAGGAAAGAGGGGCAGGAAGGCAATGAAGGAGAGACCCTCAGCAGAGGGTCTACTGACAACGGAGAAGCTACCTGGACATATCAGTGTGTTAGTGCCACAGAAGGCTGCACCTGTCCAGGCAGGTGGTCGCTGACGTGTGCCCTCATTGAGGGTCATCCGAGGGTTCGCGGCAGCCGTTGCCATGTTGAAATGAAGACACACAAGTCTGCCTTAGTGCAACAACATGCTCAGTGCTTTATTGAAGTATTTACATCAGAGACACCCAAGTAACCCACAAAGTGACATTACCGATGTTGAGGCCTGTGCTTACGGCCACTCCTATGAGGTGCTTCCACTCTGGCTGAGGATGAGGTGCAGGAAGACTACTCACTACTGCCTGTCTGGGACTGAGATGCCCATGGCGGTCAGTCTCGTTGTAGAGGTACCAGTGGGGCACCTGCAAAGGCTGCTACACTGGCATCACTGCAGGGGCAGCCTCTGTCACAGGGCGTGACTCTGTGCCCACAGGAGGGATCATGGAGACGGATGGTGATGACGGATCCCTGTGAGTGATGACTCCCTCATCCCCATCTATTGCCTCCTCAGCTCTTTCATGATGCCCTTGATCACTGAAGGGAGCAATCAACTGGGCTGCAGCTGGCATCCGCTCCGTGCTTCATTGCACCAATTGGGCCACTGACCAGTCAATGCTACCGACCTCAGCATGCACTCTGTGCGTGTCAGTGCGCTGTTCCTTTATCCAATCTGAGTGATGCCGCATATGGCTCTCCATGAGGTTGGCCACTCTCTCAATGGAGGAGTTCATGTGCTCAAAGCACTGAGATATTGTGCAGCACGAGATGAATGGACCCCTCCATTTTCATCCCATGACTCCCCAGAGCATTGGGTAACTCCATATCCTCCTGCTCTGATGTGATGTGAGTTCACCGCCCTCTATAAGAACACTTGAGGACCCACCGAGGTGTGAGTATCTGCACTGGTGGAGGATGTGCTAGAAAGATGTGATGGTGCAGGCATCAAGACCTCTTCCTCCTTTGACTCCTCGGGAACTTGTTGTTGTGATGTGGGCTCCTGTCCTTCTACAGCTGGCCCTGTGGGAGATGTAAGAGAAGATGGCTATGAAAGATTGGGACAGTCAACAGATGCTCACGCTTCTTAAAATAATGAAATGACAGCTCATGCTTTGACAGCTCATTGCACAGGGAGCATTGCCATGCATTCCCTGAACCTGGAGATGTTGACATCTTTTCACCCTGTCTACGGCAGACCCCCATTTCTCCATCCCCAGTGTCCCTGTAGCTTGACACTCTGGCCAAATCAAGGGCCAGCTCCTCAAAGCGCATCAGCGGTGCGAGCTTGGGCATCCTGCCATCCAGGCATGCCCTCTTGTTCTCCCTGGTGCAAGTCCTGTTTGGCCTGCAAGGTGAATAAAGATACAATTAAGACAATGCCTCGCTCCCTGACCACTTGCAGCTTTTCATTCGCATACACTGCTGCAGTCTGCAACTCCAACCTCCTGTCCAACATCTCCAGAGCTCTGTCCTGTGCTTATGGGCCATCAAGGCTGCTGAGCACATATCTCTCCTGTGGTCAGGAGAACTCAATGTGCTCTCTATTTTGAACTCTGGTGGCCAGGAGGCATGCCAGCTGGGACTAGCTTTGGACTCACCTTTCCAGACAGAACAAGATAATTAAAACGCTTCCCGCACTGCACCTGGTTCCTCCTCACCACTCCTCTGCTGCTGCCCTGGTTTGCCACCTTCATCCATGCCCTCTTGGTGAGCCCTTGCAGGCTTTCTGTTGTCACTGGCAGGGCACAGGATGTTTCTGCGCTCAGTCACCATCACCAGCAGCACCTCCAGTAAGGCATCAGAGAAAGGGGGGCTGCCCTGGCTTGGAGGTGGGGTGAGGGGTTGGCCTCCCTTCTCACTGCCCTTTTGTCTGCTCCTTCCTCCAGCCCTTGGACAAAGGGCAACCTCAGCAATGGCTGCCGCCTCCCATTTAAATCAGGCCCCCCGCTGCCAATGTCCCGCTTCCTACCCATGTCAGTGGTGAATGCGACTCTAGGCCAATTGGCTCATTTCTATTAAAAAATCGTAATGTGTGCGCGTTACCGACATGGTGCAAGGTCGGGACCCGGAGTGACCCCAGAGTGGAAATCCCGCAGGTGACTGATGCATTGGATATCATAGCCTGTTGTTTCATCTCTTTTCCCCTGAAAAGCTTTTCCCCTGAATAGCAACAGCAGCATGACATGGCCTCCCAATTAGAGCATGGCTACCTGACCCGAACCCGACGGGACCCAACGTCATGTGTCGGGTTCGGCTGGGGTCGGGTCGCTCTTCCGGGTCCGGCATTCGGGCTTGGGTCACGTCGGGCTGGGTCAGACACACTCTATCACCACCTCTGGTACATGGCTCCACTGTTAATGTACATTTTGGACTTGAAAGGTTGTTTAGTTACTGTTTTTTTAAGCTTGTGCAGAAAAGCAACAAAGTGAAAAACGGAAGCTAGGTTAACTGATGGTCGGGTCGGGTCGGGCATGGGAAAAATGAAAGGACTCGGGCCGGGTCGGGCTTGGATCGGATGTGGTTCTGTCGAGCTCAGGTCGGGCTTCATTTGAGACCCGAGCCGGCCTTTACTCCCAATGCCACCACTCTACCGAAATTCCTAAAGATTATTGATGGTCATCATGTAACAATCATAGTATCAGGTTCCTGATAGAACATAGAACATTACAGCGCAGTACAGGCCCTTCGGCCCTCGATGTTGCGCCGACCTGTACTTCTGTACCATCACCATTTGCTTCTCTTCACCTGTGCACTGTGACCTAAATGGAATTTTTGCCTCAGGTCCAATATTTTCTGAAATGTGTATAACTGTACTGGTGCTTGCAAACACTTGTTCGGAAGGGCACAGAGTGCTGTTTTGCTCTGGGCCACGGGCAGTGCTAGTAGGCTGCACTTCCAGGCCTACAATAATATAAAAAAGACAAATGGTTGGAATGCTGGCTCAAAGATATATCGTTCAACAGAACTTGCATTACAAGTTATGGTATGTGATGTTTGTGTCATTCTAATGTTGTCTATGTGAGGCTGTGAGAGAGAAAGGAAACCAAACAAAAGAGCTGGATGGTACTTGCCCTGAGCTTAGAGAACATTTTCACTTTAACCTTCCCTATTCATTATGGCCTCAGGATTTCAAAAATGGTGTCTTTGGGCTGAATTTTACCGGGGCTCCAATGTCGGAGATCGTGGCGGGGGGAGGGGGGCCTAGAAAATACCTCTGGGAGAGGCCCACCACAGGCCTCGACGCTGGAAAGGCCCCACCCCAAATTACCGACCGCTGCTTGGTGCCGGTAACATAATTAAAATATGATAATGTATGCAAATAAATGAATAAATACTTACCTTGTTGCGCCAGCTGATCGGAGATCCAAGGTGGAACACTGGTTGGGAGTGGGGAGCAGGTAGGTTTTCAGAGCAGGTGGAGGGGGAATGAGGGGAAAACCATTGCGATTGGTGAAGGGGATGGTAGGAAGTGGTTGAAGGTGAAAGTTAATAAAGTTCGAGGGGGTGCGAAGGTCGGGATCACGAGGTAAGTTTTTATTGGGGGAGAGGACGATAAATAAATTGTTCAGTCATTGGGGGATGGGAATGAAACTTTTAATAAATATTTACCTTTAATTTAATCTCCCCTATAACTTCAAAATTTTAAATTAAACCAAAGGTCTGGAAGCCCTTTAAAAATGGTTGGCACCGGACGCCATTGCCTGGGATGGAGCGCCTGCCCCCTCATCGAGGACGGACGGACTGCCCCAGCCATGTAAATGAGCCACCGCGCTAAATATAACGGCAGCTCCATGCAGAAGATCACACGCATGCGCACCGTCGTTTTTGGACCTCACTGCCGGGCTGGAAAAATCCAGCCCTTTGTATCTGATTAACAGCTTAAACTTGTGGGACACTCCTCTTTTGGAACTTTGCTACTGCCTCTTTTATGCCACCATGTCCTAGATAAATAGTATAGAGATGCTGGAAATCTCAAGAGCCAAGACATTCATCGCAAAGTGCCCTCTCTGTTTCTCAAGTTGTGCGTGAGTCAATTAGCATGTATCACGGAACAAGTTTTGTTGGAAGCTTGCTTTGTGGGCACAACAGTGACTACAGTTTTCCCTGTAGTAACATGGGCATATGCGTGGAATTGAGTTAAAAGGATGCCTCTGCTTTGCATGTGGGCTCAGTCAAGCTTTATCAGGTTGAAGGGAAACCTTTTCTGGCATATTTACTTTACCCAAATACCTTATGTGGGCAAATGCTGAGTAGTTTTATCTTGTACATCTTTCTGAAGATGCCAACCTTTTTTTCTCATCTGCTTCTAGTTGCTGAGGACATGGGACCCTCCTTTCATGCACTGGCAATTTTCTGCTGTGTCGAGTCTTACCCTTTGCCCCAGAGAGAACAACCCTCCAATCTGCTGTCACTACTGCTACCTGTTTTTTCCCTTCATCTATTCCCCTCAATTAAATTAGAAGGATTCCAGCATTATATGAATGGGTGCCCAAACACCAAACAACCTCCTTTTAAAAAATAGCAACAGCCCTTTAACAGTTGCTGCTGGAATTCCCATTTGTGAGCTCCCAAGGTCAAACCCAATATTTCAATAGATCAAACTCAGAAGATGGATGCAAGGCCAGCCTGTTTCAAAACCGCTAGCTCATTACTCATTCAGCTCCTGTTGCCTCATTGCAGGAACAAGAAAATCCACTTTTCAATGTGAATGGCTATGTTTTATTTTATAGATGGGCTGCTCAGATGAACACACAGAATCTGGAAAATGAACTTTTGGTCTTAAGAGGCCATCACCTCCTTTCCCCAGTGGCAGATAATCAACTCAAAAAAGAAAGGGTAAGAAATGAAACAAAAAGGGAAAAGGTTAAGTTAACATAGAACATTGGATTGCTTAACAGGAGTTCTAAAGCAATGCCTCACAATGAAAACGTTCAGTGAATACTGTGCAACTGTAGCATATTGATTGATGGAAGTCACCTGAAACCCAAGACTGTGTTACAGTACTGCATTTAGCTCCCTTCTCCCTTTTGTCATATAAACAGCCTGGACTTTTATTGGCTGAAGTTTTAAATTACCTGTGACTTGCAAGCCATTTTGGATCAATGTGTTGATAAAAGTACTGCAATAAAAATCCCAGAAGGTGTTATGTGTAAGCAAAAAAAATGAACATTTTATAACATTGTCATAAGTTTATTCATTATTCATTAACTTGTAAGAATTGTAAATATTTATCATTGAATACTCACGCAAAATATTAATGCCAAGTAACTGGCAAATTCTCAGCATGCAGTGGATACAGCTTTCATGTCCTGCACAAAGAACGACATGACCTTGTGCCGATCCTTATTCAAATACAAACTGCTGGGAAAATATATTTTTCGTTACCAATTGCTATTAATAATTAATAAAATAATTCTACCGTTCAACAAAAAAAGGGGGCAAATTACCTAGTCAGTGGGTTGATGTTCAATTTCACTCAATGCAAGTTAATATTAACAAGTGCGTACCATCAATAGCATCAGGTACAAGATATTGTTACTTGGCTAATCTTGACTAATGTAAGCTTCTCTCACTGACAAAAAGGGATATAGTGGGCAAAATTGGGAATAAAAATAATTAAGCTCTGTTTTCCACAGGTCTGGTTTCAGAATCCCACAAAGTATTCACTGAAGGGAAAGAGATGTAGCATTGCAATTGCAAGAATAGAATAGGCCTTCTCTCATGGAGTGCTAGAAATCTTATACCTTATTTTATACTTTGGTTGTGAAGTACATCCATGGAACCACAGACCTCTGGCACACTGTGTCACATGGGCACATCTATTTAATTTACTTGGTCTGATTTTTATTAAATTACTTTTTCTTCACCTTTGTGTTTATTCCATGCTATGCAATTTTCCCAAGGTAAATCTCACAACAGGCCTCTGCCAATGAAAGAAAGAGACTTGCATTTATAAAGCTCCTTTCACGACCTCAAGTTGTCCCAAATGGCTGTAAAGCATATGAAGTACATTTGAAGTGTAGGCACTGTTGTAATGTAGGAAATGCAGCAGCCAATTTATGAACAGCAAGGTCCCACAAACAGTAATGTGATAATGGTCAGATAATCTGTTTTTAGAGGCGTTAATTAAGAGATAAATATTGGCCAGTACACCAGGGAGACCGCACCTGCTCTTCATTAAAATAGTGCCATGGGATCTTTTATGTCCACCTGAGAGGCAAACTGGGCCTTGGTTTAATGTCTCATCTGAAAGATGGCACCTCCAACAATGCAGCACTTCCTGAAGTGCTGTACTGAATAATCAGCCTAGATTTTGTGCTCAAGTTTCTGGAGTGGAACCTAAACGGTTCCACTCCAGAACGGTTTTGTGAAAGGTAGGTCGTGCCTCACAAACCTTATTGAGTTTTTCGAGAAGGTGACCAAACAGGTGGATGAGGGTAAAGCCGTGGATGTGGTGTATATGGATTTCAGTAAGGCGTTTGATAAGGTTCCCCACGGTAGGCGATTGCAGAAAATACGGAAGTATGGGGTTGAAGGTGATTTAGAGCTTTGGATCAGAAATTGGCTAGCTGAAAGAAGACAGAGGGTGGTGGTTGATGGCAAATGTTCATCCTGGAGTTTAGTTACTAGTGGTGTACCGCAATGTTCTGTTTTGGGGCCACTGCTGTTTGTCATTTTTATAAACGACCTGGATGAGGGTGTAGAAGGGTGGGTTAGTAAATTTGCGGATGACACGAAGGTCGGTGGAGTTGTGGATAGTGTCGAAGGGTGTTGTAGGGTACAGAGAGACATAGATAGGCTGCAGAGCTGGGCTGAGAGATGGCAAATGGAGTTTAATGCGGAGAAGTGTGAGGTGATTCACTTTGGAAGGAGTAACAGCAATGCAGAGTACTGGGCTAATGGGAAGATTCTTGGTAGTGTAGATGAGCAGAGAGATCTTGGTATCCAGGTACATAAATCCCTGAAAGTTGCTACCCAGGTTAATAGGGCTGTTAAGAAGGCATATGGTGTGTTAGCCTTTATTAGTAGGGGGATCGAGTTTCGGAGCCACGAGGTCATGATGCAGCTGTACAAAACTCTGGTGAGGCCGCACCTTGAGTATTGCGTGTAGTTCTGGTCACCGCATTATAGGAAGGATGTGGAAGCTTTGGAAAGGGTGCAGAGGAGATTTACTAGGATGTTGCCTGGTATGGAAGGAAGGTCTTACGAGGAAAGGCTGAGGGACTTGGGGTTGTTTTCGTTAGAGAGAAGGAGGAGGAGAGGTGACTTAATAGAGACATACAAGATAATCAGAGGGTTAGATAGGGTGGATAGTGAGAGTCTTTTTCCTCGGATGAGGATGGCAAACACGAGGGGACATAGCTTTAAGTTGAGGGGTGAAAGATATAGGACAGATGTCAGAGGTAGTTTCTTTACGCAGAGAGTAGTAGGGGCGTGGAACGCCCTGCCTGCAACAGTAGTAGACTCGCCAACTTTAAGGGCATTTAAGTGGTCATTGGATAGACATATGGATGTAAATGGAATAGTGTAGGTCAGATGATCGGCGCAACATCGAGGGCCGAAGGGCCTGTACTGCGCTGTAATATTCTAATTCTAATTCTAATTCTAAACCCACAGCCTTCTGAGTCAGAGGTGAGAGTACTACAACTGAGCCAAGGCTATTTGGGAGAATATTGGGAATGGCTCAGGATCAGTTACTCAGATTAACCTAACCAACCTTAGGAGAAATCAATGGGATCAGATCAGCCGTCGCTTTTATATCCCACTCCACCATCTGTCTCCATTGCCTTTTTGCTTTCTAACTGCTTCTCTGGTATTCAGGCATGGATGAGCTGCAAATCCTTCCAGTTAATCGTTAGGAAGATTGAAACCATTGCCTTCAGCCCCCGCCGCAAGCTCTGTATCCCTGCCACCAATCTCAGCCCCCTCCGGGTCACTGTCTCAGATTGAACTAGACTGCCCATAACCTTAGCATCCTATTCAACTCGGAGCTGAGCTTCTGACCCTGGCGAGTTAGGTTAAAATTAACCCTAGTGTCTCCATACTTGATAAGCTACTTTGATTGCAATACTGATATCATAAATTGGCAGCAAACTAAGGCTCACCACTTAAAATGTACAAAAATAATTTCTCGTACTTTCTTAGAACCTTACACCATTCCCCAGCTCAGAGAGTGTAAGTGACTTGTTGACAGGCCTTTGCCATTGCTTCACTTCACCCAGAGTGGGGGTGGGGGGTGGGGGTGGGGGGAGACTCTGTGGGACTCGAATCTAATTTTCCCATTGTGCTGGCAGTGAAACTTTTTTCTGGGCATGGATTAATTTCTAGATTGTCGGTGTACAGAAACTAACTAAAATGTTTTTATTTATCAAGGATTATAAACCCCAAATTAATCATGGAACACCCACATCTTGATAAAATAATGTCAACACTTTCATTTTCTGGATATTGCATTACTGACTGAAAACTACAAAACATTCTGTCCTGGTGTAACAAGCCAAATTTAAGTAAATGTTGGTAGTCAGTCTGCAGCAAACTCCTGCATTTGAAATTCATTGAAATGTAATTAGAATATAAAATGGGAGGTTTTTAAGTTTACATATACTGTATAAAAAAGCTATGTACTTAGAAGTTTAAAGTATACTAGATTTATCACTGATTATTCATGTGCTGTTTCAGAAAACATTTCCAGTTTATGAAACACTGATTTGCAGTGGAAGGGAGGGTAAGGCATTTGTTACAGAGACTCCATGAATGTTCCAGTACTTTCCATTAGACCTATGTGTCCAAAAATAACTCACGTCCTGCATTCCACTCAACATAGCTTTATTACATTTATACGTCATACCAGTTACTTTATGTGACATAGCAGCATTACATATAGAATCCACAACAGGAGTTAATACTAATTTTTGGTGTTATTTAAGTGCAGATACAGAAAAAGTGCATTTATAACTACTTTGATATACATGATATACACTCATAGATGTCTGAAAGAAACCTGTTCCTATAAAATGAGTCAGTGAAAAAGTTTGCTTCAGGATGCCAAATAACACAGTAACTAAGAATTTCACTTCTAACTATTTGTTACTATAAACAATGTTTAGGGAAATCAATTTGGCATATACTGAGGATGAGTCCATTTATAAATGTATCAGCATCTTTCAATTGATGGTCTTTCAAAATGTAGTACAATTGTATTCAAGTCTCTCTGTTGTAATGACTACAAATATTTCCTCAGGCAGACAAATTCCCCATACATTTTATTACATAACAGCAAAAACCAAATACATATTCTTGACCGCATCAATCGTCTCATTAAGAAGCATTTTCTATATTTTTAAATTTGCTTACAATTTGTGAATGCATAGAAAATTGAAATCAGCAGGACCAATATACATTTTTACTTGGGTAACATGAAACTCATTCCAAAAGAACAGGTCACTGGTTTATATATGTGTTATGGATTTATTTTTTATTTTTGAAAGAGATAGCATTCTGCACAGAAACGAAAATACGTGCTGGTCTTTGCATACAGTCAACAAAATAAGGATAGTCATGAGCAAGTGAAACTATTTGACAAGCATATTATAAATTAGATTTTCGAGCTCTCGCTTATTTTTAACATTCTGGCAAGAGAAGCTGCAGAGATTTGTAGTCTCATTGCTGCAACAGTTTAATTATTTAAATTTTGAGAACTAAATTTGGCCTGGAGCTGGCAACATGGCCTAAAACAATTTTTAAAAAATCATTATAAATGCTGGAGGGTCAGATAAACATCAGAATAAGATGTCAAATCATTAATATTTATAAATAATAGCCTTGCCAAATGTATCAGCACAGTACTGAGGGACTGCCATACAACTGAAGTTGGCCTCTTTCAAATGAGATGTTATACCAAGGCCCCATCTCTACCTGTTCAAGTGCACATAAAAGAGACCAAAGCTTTATTCAGATCCCAGTGCGCTGGCTAACATTTATTCCTCAATGCCACTAAAATCAGATTATCTGGTCATTTGTCTGATTGCTGTTTGTGGGTCTTTACTGTGAACAAAATGCTGCCATGTTTGCTTCCATTACAATAGTGACTACTCTTCAAAGGTACTTAATTGACCATGAAGCACTTTGGGCCATCCTTAGGATGTGAATGGTGGTATTTAAATGCAAGTTTGTTCTTTTGTTCTCAGAAACATGATTATATCCAATAAATTACTAGTATTATTTGGGTACTACCAATGGTTTCATGTTGCAGGTACAAATATTTTTACATACATTAATGTGATGCCTTTATTTTTCTCAAAATGCACAGAAGTTAATCATCACCTGAGTTCGGTGTTTCAGGTATAACAATTCATCAAAAGACAACATCTAAAATGTTAGCCCATTTTGATGGCAATTCTATGTTTATTTCAGATTTCTAGTATTTGCAATGTTTGTTTAACCTCTGCCTTTATTTTCTATTCTGTACACAAGGAAATCAACCTAGTACTGTTGGTTGGATTATATCATTACGGTCAAAAGAAAGCATTCCAAAGTTAAGAGAGAACGCAGTACATTGATTATTGTGGATGTGGTTTGTGCTCCTTTCTCTTAATGACATTCATGCAAAAAAAGACATGCATATACACTGTCCATTATCACATCTTTCAAACATCTCAAAGCACTTCAGATTATAATGAAGAACTGACTTCACTGTCCTCAACCTCCTACACTGTTCCAATGAAGCTCAACAGAAGCTTGAGGAACACACCTCATGTTTGGGATTAGGCATTTTACAGCCTTCCGGACTCAACATTAAGTTCAATATAATTTCAGAATATAAACATAACTTCCATTTTTTCAAACAGCAGCTGTTGGTAATGATCCTGCTATTGTCATTTACACCTCCTGTAGACCCATCTTTTGTTTCTTTACTTGTCCCATTACCATCCCTGTTTTCCTTGCACCATCATCCCTTTTGTCATTCAATGTCTTGTGCCTTCCAACCTATCATAGGCCTCCCCTTTTCTTCTTTCCTCCCCTCCCCCTGCCTCGCTGTTACTTTAAAACTTATTAGATTTTTCAGTTCTGATGAACGGTCACAGACCTGAAACGTTAGCTCTGTTTCTCTTTCCACAGATGCTGCCCGACCTGCTATTTCCAGCATTTTCTGTTTTTGTTTCAAATTATAAGGAATTATTTTAAATGAAATGACTCCTGTTATGTAGGCATGAAGAGATAGTTTTAAACACAATCATCTGTGTAACTGCTCAGTTTTAAGATAGCTGCTGAATAGCAAAACAACCATTAATGTATCAAACCAGATTGCAAACAGTAAATTGTGACTGAGAGTAAATTAGAAATAGCTCTTTTTCTCCACCAGTGTGCTTGTCATTGTTGTGAATATAGAAGATTTGGGCTGTTGCAGTGAGCATAAATGGTCGTGTGTATGTACATGTGGTTCTATTTTTCAGTATCATTCCAGCCACTGTGCATGAAGATTAAGTGGAAAAATTATTGTACTGCATGTTGCAAAAACAGAACTGGTTTCTTTAATTAAAAAAAAAGGCACAGTCTCCATTTAGAGTTTTTTGGGCAAGACTTTTCTGTCTGGGGTGGGAGAAGAGCCATGTGCCAAATGCGTTACAATTGTGTCACCTGCAAATAGCACGATTATGCATTCTGATGTGATATATGACATTGCATCATGCGTTTGAGAATATATATGTACAAAAACAATTTTTGCCAAGGCATTTTAATATTAATATGTATTTTTTAAATGATTGTGAATTTACAAACCATGCATCTCTCTATATCAAGTGGAGTGTTTATTCTTGTCTTCTAGGAGTGGTCAGATTAAAAGGGAGCTTGTGACCTCAAAGAAGGGTCACTATTTTACTCCCAATTGGAAAGCAGCTAAGCAAGTGGCCAGCTAGTCTGGGAGCGGCAACAGGCAGCCTCAGCTGATGTTAATGGCTTGGCCCCATTTGAATGCGGCTCGCCAGCTTCCCAACCAAAACGGCCTGGAATTTGGCGAGAAACAATTGTCTGCCTGTTAAAATCGTGACGGTCAGAGGCAGCCACCAGCAGTCAGGGATGGCACAGAAGGGGTTAGGCGGGGTGGAGGGAAGGGGTGGGAGAGAGCAGGGGAGGCCCAAGCTTTCCTTCTGGGGTCAAATCAGTGTCATAACCTTTACCAATCAAATGTACCTAAAATTGTGCCATTGCTAGAGAAAACATTCATACCCTCGTATCAATGGCATATTTTACAAAAAGGTATAACTGCAACATAACAGTGACAGTGCAATGCCCAAGAAGTACATATTCTAGCTTCAAGTGCAGCTATTAAAAGATCCACTTTACAAAAACCCATATTTAACTGACAAATCTTTTAAATTTATTGGTGACATTAAACTCTGGCCAACATTTGTTTTTAAACAAATGTCACTGACCTGTGCTCTGCATTGTCCCTGTCATTCCTGCAGGCAGGAGTCAGATACACAGTGGCAGTCAATGCCATTTGTAAACAAAATGGATTATCAAATGAGCTTGATCTTGTGCCCAAAAACACCAATAAATATCTGCGACTGGACCGCAGTTCAAAGGAAAGATTGGAACGCAATATACTTTAAAATGTCTTTAACAATTAATCCAGTACTACCTGCATTTTAAAATCCATTACTTTTGGTAGGCAAATTACTCTTTGGGCGCAACATATGTAAGCTTAAAATTAACTGTGACTTCTTGCTGCTTACAAAACATAAATATTGCACACAATGCAAATGCAATCTGAATTTATTGCTTTCTTTGTAGTATATAGAAACCTTTATCTATATTGCTATACTCATACTCCATCAATGTTTTATGTATTTAAACATATTTATTCATAAAGTGCCCAACAGTGACTAAACTGACACTTTTACTTCACAGGCAACACTTAATGTGTATAACTTAAATAGGACTCTGGTATTTTATAAGGCTTTCTAACTCACCATCATGTGGCTCATGATGTTATCCTGGCTAGGGAGATTATATATAGAAAACAATGCAAAACACAGAGGTGTACTTAACATGTGTTTAACAGTTCTTCAGCAACCCACAGAAGAATGTATTTTTTTTCAAAGTTGATCACAAGTAACTGAAGCCTTGCATTTCTCAACCATTAAGCTTCTGTTGTTCATGATTTTCTCTCCTTGTATTGATAGCAGATAAATAATATTGGGGCACAAAACTACGAAAAAGGTTCCTGATGGCATGCATTCATAAAACACGATTTATAAAATGACTGGACGATGCACTTTTGATATTAAAGGACTAAAGTTCATTATTATCAGAAATGCCTTTAATGTTGCAAGCATCACCAGGTTTTCTTGGGTTCATTTCACTTTGGTCAGTTTCCATTTTTGATTCTTGTGCATTGGTTTTTGTGTACCTTTTATCACCTTCTGTATAATCCATCTGAGCTGATTTTTCAGTTATTCCTGGCTGAGGTTCAGAAAAGCTTTTGGCTTCTGGACCCATGCTGGCTTTCTGCTCCAGCCTTTCTAGAAGGTTCTGAACCTTCTTAACACCATCTCTTCTCGCTTGTCGCACATCATCTCGACCATCAGGGTCCACTGAATCAAGGGCCAGCAGCTCTTTGGTCAGCAATTCTTCAATCATCAGATAGTGTTTATCTGTTCCTGCTCCTTCAAATAAGTTTACATCTTCCTCAAGCCTCTGAACATTTTGAAAAATTTTCTCTACTTTTACCAAACCGGGGTGCTTTTGAGCTTCTTCATTGGGTATAGGCTTTTTTTCAGGGACAGCACCCTCTTCTTGCTGGGTGCTGTTCTGTGCAGAGGGTGGAGTTTTCTTCTCAGTTTTCTCAGGTTTAGGCTGAGGTTTATGTGCTTGCTGCCTGGTAACTTGAATTGGGATATATGCTGCAGGACGCTCTGACCCAAAGGAATTAGCTTTGCTCTCCTGTTGCATTCTGGGTGTCTCTTGATGCTGTGTCCATTGCTGAGCAACCTATAATGGTTGGGGGAGGGGAATTACATGGGTAATTAGCTCAATACATGCAGGACTTTTACACTCTTATGCTTTCATTACTATTTTTATACTTCAGATGGCACTTGTGACTAATTTTGTGGAATCTGATTGGATGAATGACTTCAACCTACAAGTTACTTGTGATTTGTGCATTTTTATTTTTGGATTTCTGAGCTCTGTAACTATACTGGTGTCAGACCACACTGTTTGCCAATTAATGTTTACTCCTTTCAAGTCCATTGTACAAAATATCTCCACAATTTCTCATGTTTTCTGTGTCATAACACTAACTTACGATAAGAAAAGACTACTGAATACAACAAGCCCATCTAGACCTACCTGCCTTCTCACCATGTTCCTCAATCCACCCTTGGAATCTTTTCCATTTGCGTCAATTGCCTTCCCTGCTAACTTATTCTGCAAGTCCCTTACATTTTAGATGGAAAAATTTTGTGTGTCTTTCTTTACCTACTCCTAACTTCTCTATTTTTAACTTGTGACCCCTGTTAATGGAGCCTTCGCCATCATGAAAAAATTGCCTGGATCAGCGTTGACAATCCTCTTTAGAATTATCAAAACTTCATCCAGTTCACTTTAAGTTTTTTTTGAAGACACAATTTTAACTTTTTTTAACCTATCCTGATGACTTAAGATTCCTGAAACTTGTAATTATTTTGTTTCTCACCTCTGCATCTTTTTTGGTGCAATAATATTGTTCCTCTGATAGGATGACCATAATACAGTAAAGAGATGAATCTGACATATCTTATATGCCTTACAGAGCACCAAGATAGCCTCTTGATCTGCAGTGCTCCTACTGCTGCTTAGCTGAAATAGTCATCGACCAGGAATTAAACCTGGCATCTTTGTCGTCTGTATGACTCAGAAATGTGACTTGCTTCTGCACCATCAGAGGAGAAAATTGACAGATGATCTGACAAATTTAGTCATAGACTTACGCTTAAATGCCCATATCAGTTTGTTGTTTAACTCTCTATATAACTTCCATGTAGCACATATTGTCTCTCTCTCAATACTGAATTGGATCTGCCAACTACTGGTCCTGTTAAATAAAAAAAATCCTAAATCTGGGGACTGATTGTTTCTTATTATTTGCATGCCTTCCAATTTTGCTATCATCTGCACATTTGGAGATTTTGATTATGACACCATACCCAAGTAGTTCATTAAAAATAGCAAAAATCACAGTACTGACTCCTGTGCAACCCATTTGTATCTCCTTTCAAGCCTGAAAGTTTTCACTTATAGCTATTCTCTGTTTTGTTTTACAGGTCCTCCAAGCAGTGTAGATATCTTGGAAATCTCAAGGGCCATTTCCTTTATGTAACAAGTCACTGTGCTTTCAAAGTATCTTGTGGTGCAACATGTTTTGAAAAGTTTCAATGTAATGTGACACTGTATAAGTGCAGGAATTTATTTTCATTCTTTGCTGCTGCAGTCTCAATAATTACAATCCATGAATTCTCAATTATGAAATACTAGCTGTTACAACCATGACACTATAGTTTTAATTTTACCCATATTTCAGTACGTCATGTCAAGATCTGCATCAGCTCAAATTACTGAGATACAGCAATCTCTACTGGAGATCAGGCAGCTGACCGCAAGAACAAAGAGGTCCAATCAGTGCAAAGATCCTAAATTTAAGGCATTCACTCCACCATGGATTCTTTTAATTTTCTTGATGAGATTGTAGCCACCTAACTGGATCAACCTCTTAGCACAGCCAACTGACATTTTCCCAATTTGTTATATGGGCTATGCACATATAAGTAACCTTTTCTTGTTAGCTTAACTTGCTGTTTAGTTTAGAAAAAATGTGGACTTTGTTTCAAATATGCTGAAGTACATTATTACTGCTACACGATCAAACAATTTTGTACTTATCAAAAACATATCAGCTTACCTGTGGTCTGTCCACACCAGTATTGGTCCAGATGGGTGACTGCGGTCGAGCCTGTGAAGTAATTCGGGCTGGAGAGCTCTCACGACTTGATGCTCCCTTCTGAGCCATTCTTAGCGGTGATTGTGCCCCAGCTCTGTTTGTTCCCCAATCTTCAGGAGAAACTTTGTAGGGAACTGGCTGCTGCTGCTGGACAGTGTACTGTGTTGGCTGTGAAGGATACTGTACATGTTGGCCAGAATGACATGCTTGCTGGGTTGGATACTGAGCTTGTTGCACTGGATGAGGTGCTTGTTGGGTTGGGTACTCTGCCTGTTGCACTGGGTGATGCGTTTGTTGTGTTGGGTATTGTGTCTGGTGAGCAGGGTGATACACCTGTTGTGTTGGCTTTACCCCTTTTCCTTCATGGATCACAGGTATGGAAATATAACCTGAAGGTAGCTGGGAACTTCCTAAGCTTGACCGACCATGTTGCTGAGGCGAAAATGTTTGGGGGCTAATTTGGAACTGTGAGTTCTGAAATAAAGGAAGATTGTCACTGTTATTAAAAATTCCAGGTTTTTTTTGCTTTGTAAATGTAATCACTTCAATCACCCAATCAAAGAATAATTTAAATCAGACTGATGAAAATATAGGCTGACAGCATATTGATCAGATAAAAATACTTAGTTCACTTTTTGATGTTTACATGCCGTTGCAAGATTTATACTGTTTCAATTTAAAACATAGCTACTAAAATACAAAAGAAGCATGTAAAACTCTTAATGGAACACATTGTGACCTGGAGCAAACAGAAGAAAGACAAGAATATCACATCATGAGTCGACTATTTTTAGACTCTAAAACATGAGTCTAAAAATAAATCCATAATTAGCTTTTTGGAAGGAAAACAGGTGATTTCTTTGTAATTTGCCTTGTAACACAAGAAGTGTTATATCAAAAGTAACCTTTACTTTGAGTTTAAGACAGATAAAATAAAGCTTTTGTAAATTATGTGTATATTTTATATTCGTTCAGCAAAGCAGTGGTTTTAGATTATTGGCTACCTCATTTATCAGTCTCCCTCATTTTTGACAGGACTCTGACTAGTCCTGTCATTCAGACCCAGTACATGACAGCAAATGCATAATGAAATAAAATCTTGAGAAAAATAGACAAATTACCTCTGACCCTTGCAAGCTAGGAGCCTGGATAGTGACAGCTGTTGATGCTTGTCCACTTTGTTTATCTGCCTGTGTGGCTTCTAATGGAGACCCAGCTGGTGACTCAGCTCGTGCTGAGAGCCTGGATGGAGACTGTGCCCGTACTGGGGAGTGTGCCCGGCCTTCAGTTTTAAGTCTCTGCAAGTCAGGCTGCTGAGGTGAATAGCGTAATTTCTGCTGATAATGTTCAGGAACTCCTTCATGGATTACTGGGATGGGAATGTAGCCTGGACGAAGCTGAGGGCCTGTAGAGCCAAATTCCATTCCATGCCGCTGTTTTGGGATATCTTGTGATGATTGGTGATACCCTGATGGATACGGACCATTGGAAAAAACTTGCCTTTCCTAGAAACAGAAAGTACAGATTCAGTACTACTGTTCAATCTTTGCTCTGACCTGATATGAATGCAATATTCGTTCAGAAGAACCAGTAAATAACCACACTACTATAAAAAAATTGGATTATAAACAATTAAACTGTGACAAAAACTAAACAAAAATCTGAGAATTATTTTACCAATTCAGCCCATTTTCCATTACATTTAATCAATACATGTTTTAATACTGTACCCTCACCACATAGTATCTGCCTTGGGGACCTATTTGAAAACTTTAAACTAAAAAATTTAAAATCTTGAAGATTGGTCAGACACTGAATTAAGCATGTTAATAACTTCTTGTGGAAAATAATATGTAGTAAGTGTGCTTCATAAATGACAGGTAAAGCAATTGTTTTATTTGCTCAAAATCTGTTTTGGATGAATTACATATTTCTCCAGAATAGAAAACTTGTAGTATTTTAAGGTACACAGACTAACTCTGGGATAATACTATTATGTTATTCATATTTAGCCACATACAGATATAAATGTACAGATAAACAATCTTGTGCTTCTTGGTGCAAACAAAGCAGATAAAAAAAATAAAATCCATTGTAAAATGCACTTGTCTTCACATGGTACACTGGTAAAATAAGTGTTGATAGACGGGTGGCAGCTATGATTTTATACAGGGCTGTTAGACATACTGTTGGAAACTGGCAAGACAAGTCAACATTTTTGATGCATCACATCATGCACCTCTAAAGATTTTCACTGCTGTTCCTATGTCGAATGATAATCACATGAGTATGGATGTCCTGAATGAAATTCTTTCTTTAAGATTCACTCATTCCTCAGAAATGAAGTAAATGTTTACTTCAATTTTAAGCATTATCCCACAATATGGTTCAATGCACTAATAGCAGTTACAGATTGCACTATTTTATCATGAGGATGTACTTTATACAGTGCAATATCTGAAGTAATATGTGTTACACTTTATGCTGTATACCATTGTTTTGATCATTTTTTGTTGTACTTCCGATTCCAATTTGTCAAAACCTCAGCTGCATCTTGTCCTGCACTAACAGCTGCTCAGAGTATCCTAACTGAACGACATTGTCTCCCTGTCTCCAGTGCAGTCAAGTTAAAATCTTTGTTCTCATCTACATATCTCTCAAATCCTCACTGGGCTGAGTTATTAATGGGTAAACCTACACGCCGTGGAAAGTTCAGTTGTAGTGGGCCTTGTTCAGACCCCATCTGGTGTCTGGTATTTAGTTTTGGGCACAGCGTGGAATTGCCACAATTATACCAGGTCTTAAAGGGTTAAATTATGAAAACAGGTTTCATAAACTTGGCTTGTATTCCCTTGAGTTTAGAAGGCTGAGGGGTGATATAACCGAGGTATTTAAAATCATTAATGGATTTGATAAGGTGAATAAAGAGAAATTATTTCCTCTGATGGGGGAATCCACAACTAGAGGGCCTGATTTAAAAATTAGGACCATAGTAACATAGGAGCAGGAGTAGGCCATTCAGCCTACTCCGCCATTCATTTAGATCATAGGTGATCATCCACCTCAATGCCACTTTCCTACGCTATCCCCATATCCCTTGATGTCATTAGTATCCAGATACCTATCGATTTCTGTCTTGAACATGTTCAATGATTGAGCTTCCACAGCCCTCTGGGGTAGAGAATTCCCAAGATTCACCACCCCTCCTCATCTCAGTCTTAAGTGGCCTACCCCTTATTCTGAGACTATGTTCTAGACTCACCAGCCAGGGGAAACATCCTATCCACATCCACCTTGTCACGCCTTGTAAGAATTTTTTAAGTTGCAATCAGATCACCTCTCTTTCTTCGAAACTCTAGAGAATACAGGCCCAGTTTCCTCAATCTCTCCTCATAAAACAATTATGCCATCTCAGGGATTAGTCTGGTGAACCTCCGTTGCATTCCCTCTATGGCAAGTATATCCTTCCTTAGATAAGAAGGCCAAAACTGTGCACAATACTCCAGGTGTGGTCTCACCAAGGCTCTATGCAATTGCAGCAACTTCTGTTCTCAAACCCCCTTGTGATGAAGGCCAACATACCATTTGCCACCCTAATTTTTTACTGCACCTATACCTAGATCATTTAGGAGTGAAATCAAGTACTTTTTCACTCAAAGGGCTGTGGAAATCTGCAACTTGCTCCCCCATAAAACTGAGCATTCTAGGTTCATTGATGTTTTTCATAACTGAAGTCAATAGATTTTTGTTGGCTATGTGCATCAAAGATATGGAACAAAGACGGGTAAATGGAATTGAGGTACAGATCAGCTATGATTTAAATGAATGGCAGTGGTATAGAGATCAAGGAGTCTGAATGGCTTACTCCTGTTCTTAAGGTCGTCACTCCACCTTATTTCTGCAAACTCTACAAGCTCAGTATTCTCTGCTGCACCCTCTAGACCTCAAACTTCAGCCTGTATGCTTCTTCCCACCCCTTTTGCTCCAACAACAGTGCTAGAGCCTTCAGCCTCCTCCATCTTGCAGTCTGAATCACCTTCCTGGAACACCTTTAAAAATGTCCTCAAAACCCATCCATTTGACCAAGGTTATGGTCCCACCTCCTAATTTTCCCCTTCAAAGTTCATCATCTGTTTCCTTGCCTTGATTTGTAAAGTGCTTTGGGACACTTCTATGTTAAAACCACAATATAAAGGCATGCTGCTGTTATTGTTATAAGCTTTAATTCTGCACTCGCATCCACATTTCTGTAAGTCCTATCTTGTTGAGCTCTCGTTATTTGAATCAGCCTAGATTTAAGAGTGATCCACAATTATTCAACTCCAATTTCCCTTCCTCTGAGCGAAGATCTCCTTTTAGTCTCTATTCAAGCTGAGAGCAATGACTCAGTGTTTTAGGAATCACGGGGGAGATTCCTTTCTCTAACACCCTGTAGTAGGCCACATTGGTGCCCTAGTGCTGTTGACCATAAAACTTTCCCAACAGACTTTTAAATCCTGAATCTCCAAATTGATTAATTTACTAGAAGTATCAAACAGCTTAGATTTATTTTCACCAAATGATTATTAGAATATGAACTTGTGGTATTACCACAAGTGACTACTGAATCCAACTGAATTATGACATATAAGAGGAATTAGACTTAAAGAAAAATATTAAAAGGTAGAAGGAAAAAATAAATAGGATTTGAGTAGATTGCTCCAATGTGGAGCTAAAACTTGCAAAGACATCATAGGCTAAATGAAATTTGTATGATATCCATTTCCCAACAGAGATTTCAGGCTAGTTTTATGTATGAAAATGAATCAAAGAGTAATATCGTTGCGCTTAAGCAAAGCTTTCCCTGAACTAGTAGCTCAGTGATTCAGCACAAGACTCCCAACCAGGTCAAAGTTTGAAGCTCAGGCACACCTACACCAGAAGTTGCCGGTGTTCAGTTCGCTCTCATCAGAGCCATTACGCAGCATATCACATTCAAGCAATGTCTTCCTCAAGGATAGCAAATATGGATACTGTCCAACCCAACATGTTTGAATAGTGTTTCCTTGCCTGTCGCACTCAATGACTGCAGTCATAAAGGCATTTATAGCCCTAAGTGCATCATCCTCTCATTTGTCAGTGGATATTTAGTATCCTTTAAGGAGAAAAGTAGCGGAATATTTTTAAAGAGCAAAGTTCAGCATACAGGTCATCATAAAAATATTTAGGTACCATTACTTTTCATAGAAAAAAATTATTTGATGAAATATTTATACAAGATTGAGAGAGTAACTTTTTCTATCAACTGCTTGCTTATAACCTTGCTCATTCTCAATACGTTTTAGTTCTGAGCATTTAATAGGGATAATGGGGAAAAAGGTGTACACAAATTTTCTTAGGCAGCAATATCAATTAAGCTACAATGCTCTTTTCCTGGTAGTTAAGTGTTACAGTAGTATATCTTCAAATCTATGTAAAATTAAAACCTGTTGTCTCTTCTTTCAATTTTTGTAAATAATTCAGCTTTATCTTAAAATGACACTCGTTGTATGTGTTTCTTTAGTGTTCCTCCTGATTTTGCACTTGGATATAAAAGTAGGAACGTGAGTTTTGTACATGCGAAAGGCACTTCAAATTTATGAGCACAGCACTGGAAAAGTAAATCGGTTTCTGGTTGCTTACTTCACATGGCAGAAACTTCATTACATGCCTACGAGCTATGCTGGATGTCACCACCAGCATAGCACCATTTTTAACATCTGACAGCTGTGCAGCTCCATAAGATCCCCAATGTCTCCAAACTTTCTCCTGACAACTGGCTCAGTCAGCGAAACAAGGTGTCAGCTGCCAGGCTCCATTGAGTCCAACCAGACACTTAGTGAATTCAACATAGGGTCATAAGAGTTATACAGCACAGAAACAGGCCCTTCGGCCCATCGTGTCCGTGCCGGCCATCAAGCACCTATCTCAGATGCACCAGCATAATCTCACTCGGATTTTAAAATGAGTTTTCTATTTCGGGGATTATATAAACGAACCATGCTAGCTTTCACATTGAACGCTGCAAAGATAATTACTTTAAATAAACCTTACGGAGGCTGAAAGTTAAAGGTTAACCAGCCGATGTTTCATCAGATTAGACTGCAGTGCGTCATCCAAAACACAATCTTAATCTTTGAAATTATTAAGGATGCCATGTTGTTTTGGGCTAACTTTAACAGACTTGCTAATATTGTTTAAATTCTACTTCTCGTAAAATTATGGAAGCATTAGTGTACTGGAGACGCCAAAAAAAAGACTTCTCCTTTTTGGAGTAGACAATCATTATTTCCAAAAGGAAATGTTTGGCCAAAATGGATTGTTGTTACAATGGTTGAAAATGGATAGAAATTGTCACAAAAACCCTGTGCTGTGGTTTGTTTTTGGATGCATGCAGTCAGCACCGAGAGACTGCTGTATTAATGAGAGGAGATAGGAGGCGAGCATTGCAGTCTCTCCGTACAGGGCACGTCCATGCAATACATTCCACATGGTTAATTAAAGCTTCAGAAAGCGCCTCAACAACTTGCCCAGAACATCCCTTTTAAAACGTACTCAGAAGCAGGTTTGCACCAGAAAGAAAAGGGGGTGGGGAGCTCTTTAGTCTTCCACTTGGATTTGTAACCCAGGGGACACAGCACTGACCTTCTGCAGCTCCATTCTTGGGTCACTCCACGTTGTTGTACGGCTGTTGTGATCGACGAAAAAGGGCCACCCGGTTTGAGGGTCAATCTTAATCTCCCAGCCGGGAGGAAGAGCGTCGGTGCTGGCCGTTTGGTTCGGAGAATTCTTCATCGCAAAGCCTGGAACAGTGAACTGAGCCATTCTGCACTCCGCTTCCTTCTCTGTAATATTTATAGAGTGACGCGGGGAAGCAAGGGGTGGACTGGAAAGTGTCTAGAATATGATCTGAGAGCAGTGAGCAATAAGAGTCGACAGGGCTGGAATATTCTAGCTCTTTCTCTGCTCCTGTGAAGGCGACTGGGAGAGATGATTAACCCAGACTCCTGAACTATTACTGTCCGCGAACTGCAGTAACCCGGGGGTAGTTGCTGGGAAGGTGGATTACATTTTCTGCATTTGCTTTCTTTACAACTGGGAGGAGATTCACGATTCTTAAATATTGACCAGCAACAGTATTTACCAGTTCCAATCAATGATCATCCCTATGAATTTATGAAATATTGTAATTTTGAAGAAAACGATTCTAAACTCTACTATACCCTAATATGGTAAAAGTTTCAGTAAGTGATATAAACTTCTTACAAGGGTTATAAATCATAAAATGACTTGGTTGAGTATCATTTTGGTTGAATGAAGTATGCCCATATAAGGTGGATTTCCAAAAACATTGGGTCCAATTTAAGAAATAACATTAACAGTACAGCAGTGCTAAATTTGATGTTTATTCAATATGTATATAACTGAACTAACAAACAACAAAATAGAATCATTTATTGTTTTGGTGAGGAGTAACAGTGCTTTTTACAAGAGAGTCAAGTAACAGAGAAAGGAAAGAACACTGTAAAAGCAATCTATTGGTCAAGATGAAGTTAGATGTTTCGCTCTATGACGTGGAATGTGAGGGTTTTTTGGCAGTGAGCTATCAGTGTTCACGGTCATTACTCCTCTTAATCTGACCGCCACTTCAGGATTTAGCACAATTGCAGATTAACACAAAAATCCTGAAGTTGAGGTCTGTCACTCATTAATCTGCCACAGGCTGCACCATGGACCGACTCCCATGTGCCACCCACCACTGGAGCTGAGAATCAGTGAAATCAATTGATGTGGTGAGAACTTACCCTTTTCCTCCCCAATACCACCGTTAGAGACCCCATAAAAAGTTAAACCTTGCTCAATGAGGCGTAACTAGGTTTTAAATGGTGATGTGCATAATAACTACTGCTGAACAACTGCTCGGGCCCTGAAAAAAATAGTGGAATGCTGTTAAATTTCTCCATTATGATTAAGTACTAGATTTTTTAAAAACTAGATATTTAAAATAATTATATACTTTTAAAAAAAAAGTTTGTTCATGACATTTCAACTTCTACCTCAACCCCATATTTATGCCTCAATCTTTGTTTTGCAGTCTGTAAAATTTTTTAAAAGTGGATTGATTATTAGTGCTTTCAATTTCCTGGTTTTCTAGTTGTCAAAATTCTTTAATGTGATTGGCTGTTTAGACAGCTTGATGACATCACTGCAGCTCCCCACCAGGAATCCTCATTAAACACCACTACAATCAATTGCATATCCAGAGAGGTAAAGTCCTCACCACAGAGATTTCTAGATCTCTCAGCGAGAGTTTCTTTGAGTTCTGCGGTGACCACCGTCACTATAATCACCGTGCAGACTACAATATACAGGCTTACATGTATTTTGGTTTAAACATGAGACAAGCCTCAGTGTAGTTCTGCATCATATTTTAATTTATTAATTTAACATGCAGAATTTTAACTCACTCCACCCAGTAGGAACAGGGTGGGTGAACAGGTAAAGTCGCTGCAGAGCACGCACCGTTTTGTTCCTGCTGGCAGCCATTTTAACCACACAAGTTTTTTTTAATCAGTCAAGACATGTGCGAGCTTCATGAAGACATACAAATCGGATTCCTATGATGCCATTAGGACCCCAACATAATTTTAATGCGACTATTGGTCTCTCCAAGCCACTGGAAGCACAAGAGTTTCCAGCTTCCAGAAAGCTTCTTTCTGACATCATTGCTTTACTTACCCGTGCCCCCCCCCCCACCCCCCCACTCCCCAGTAGGCTCTAACTGCTTTTAATGGGTGCTATTATTGCCAATTTCATTTAGACAGAGGAAGAGATGGAACAATGGAGCAGCAGCAGCTTCCTCAGCAACCAGCATGAGCAGCAGGCGAACCTCTTTGATAATAGCAGGTAAGGGGCCCTGCTGGTAGGAGGCCATGCCCAGAACTTCGGGTGCAATGGCCAAGAGTCAGTTTCTCAGATCTAAGTGAGCATCAGTGTTCTCCAAGCAGGATATTGCAGACCTCTGCTGTCTCCTGCAACAGGACCTGCTGCCTGCTGGACGAGGGAGCCCTGCTTTGCCAGTGGCAGTCAAAGTCACTACAGCCTTTAATTTCATTTGCCACTGGCTTATTCCAGAGGACATCACCCAGCAGTGGCTGTCTTCCGTTACATCCAAAGCATCATAGGGTGCACAGATCTTGCCATGAGGGCACTGGAACACCAGCGTTTGTGAATAGGAAGGGATGCCACTCAATCAATGTGCAGCTGGTCTCCAATCTCAGAAACAGGATAATGCAAGTTTGTGCAAGGTGCCCAGGCAGCTATCACAACGCTATTTTGTGACACTCAACTTACCTAAGATGGAGCATGGCAGCTGTTTGAACTTTTATCAAAGCTGAAAAGGTTGGTGACATTGACTCCATTTATGAGGTCACACTGTAGCATCCATGAAGGTGGCCCCACTTTCTAAGGTAGACTGCAAAGTGTTGATGCAATTCGAGATGATGCCACAGAGACTGAGAGTGGATGCCTCCATATTTTCAGCTGTAGTTCTGAAACTAGCAGACCTTCTGGCATAATTGTTTGTCAAGCAGTTTTCATAGGTGGGCCTCTGAAGTCCTCATCACCATCCAGTACTGGCAGAGAACCTCACTCTCCAGTAAGCGGTCTTCTGGGTTGTCCCTACCATCAGTGCTTGTTGCTGCCTACTCATGCCGGATGTTTCACCATGTGCAAATCCATCCAGCTCACGGTTTAACCTATTTGGAGTGCCAATCTCTGAGCTAGTGTTTGGGAGGGATGCAATGTGTGACAGTGCCTCCTCAGGTGGATTGTCTTCCTTTGAATTGTCTACTTCTGCAGGGTCCAAGTGCTGAGAATGACCCAGAAGAAAGATAAAAGGGACAACAGTTAAGACGATACTGAGAGGTTGGGCATTATCAGCTGACAGTCTCAGAATGCATCCAGAAGTTGTCAAGCTGGCTAAATGTATGATTTGTTGAGGAGAATTACAAGTAATATTCAGACACCCTGCTCAGTTAAGCCACCAGCCACACCTTCATCAATGCTTGTGATTTTTGCTGGACTACTAATGTCCGGGGATTCCTGCTCCATTTGAGTGAGGGCTACAATGCGAAGTAATCGTCACATGGTCTTGCTCCTCCCCTTTATATGTTGTATTGTGCTGCAGGAAGAGAGGATGAGAATTAGTGAATGGCTATTGAAAAGGAAAGTGGAGATGTCTAAAACTTCTGCATATAATGTATCTGCTGCAGAAAAAGCAAGATGTAATTGGGGAGGAGGTGAGGAATGTAAAGGCAAGTGTGTGGAATGTAAAGTGAGTGCTTGGATATGAGAAGAGAATGCTATTTGCCTATGATGTGAAGAAAACAAAGGAAGAGGTGAGTGTGTTTGGAATCAGAAAGAGAGCGGTTGTAGTAGGCCCTTGCTATTTAACTTGAAGGATGTGAAGAAATTATTGGGGGTGCTGGGAGAGAGGGAAGGATGAAAGGAGTGCTGGTAGATAGTGTTAATAGAGACCTAGGTCCTGGGGATGTTGCAACTGGGAATGACCTTCTCAGCCATCTCTGCCCAGGCTTGATGAATGCTCAGCCTGGCTATCTTCCTGCAAGTCAAGGGAGAACAGGACTTCAGCCCTTGCTCTCACGTCATCCATTAAAAACATCCAGAGAGGCATCAGAATACCTAATGACAGCCCTCCGACTCATTATTGCCTTCAGAATTGTGACCACAGTGTTGCTACTGAATCTGAAAACAGGGACTGTAACCTCCTTTAAGAGGTGCAATCCCACTTTAAATATACCTTGTATGGCCCACCGCAGCAAAATTGGGAAGACTGCCCATTCCCCATGTGGGTGGGAAGACTGTTAATCTTATTCAAATGAAGCTCGGGAGTTAAAATTGCCCAGGCCTAATGCTGGTGACGTTATGGGGGGTGGGGGGTAAGGTTGCCACATGTCTTGCTGCCCCCCCACCCACATGATTCCCAATATTAAAATCCAGCGACTTAGAACGGATGGCTGATACAACACTGTCCATTTTGTCCAGCCAGCAAAGACGAATTTCTATCCCTATGTCATACTCAACTTGGCCATGGAAATTCACTTCCAGCAACAGTTTTGTTTGGTGACCTTGTCCCAACAGGTGTAGTGGCCTGTTTGTGTATTAGACCTCACTGAGGTCTGTGTTTGAATACCCCTGCTCTGTATTCAATTACTGTCAAAAGAAGAACAAAGAACAAAGAAAATTACAGCACAGGAACAGGCCCTTCGGCCCTCCAAGCCTACGCTGATCCAGATCCTCTATCTAAACATGTCGCCTATTTTCTAAGGGTCTGTATCTCTTTGCTTCCTGCCCATTCATGTATCTGTCTAGATACATCTTAAAAGACGCTATCGTGCCCGCGTCTACCACCTCTGCTGGCAACGCGTTCCAGGCACCCACCACCCTCTGCGTAAAGAACTTTCCACGCATATGCCCCCTAAACTTTTCCCCTCTCACTTTGAACTCGTGACCCCTAGTAATTGAATCCCCCACTCTGGGAAAAAGCTTCTTGCTATCCACCCTGTCTATACCTCTCATGATTTTGTACACCTCAATCAGGTCCCCCCTCAACCTCTGTCTTTCTAATGAAAATAATCCTAATCTACTCGACCTCTCTTCATAGCTAGCGCCCTCCATACCAGGCAACATCCTGGTGAACCTCCTCTGCATCCTCTCCAAAGCATCCACATCCTTTTGGTAATGTGGCGACCAGAACTGCACGCAGTATTCCAAATGTGGCCGAACCAAAGTCTTATACAACTGTAACATGACCTGTCAACTCTTGTACTCAATACCCCGTCCGATGAAGGAAAGCATGCCGTATGCCTTCTTGACCACTCTATTGACCTGTGTTGCCACCTTCAGGGAACAATGGACCTGAACACCCAAATCTCTCTGTACATCAATTTTCCCCAGGACTTTTTCACTTAGTGTGTAGTTCACTCTTGAATTGGATCTTCCAAAATGCATCACCTCGCATTTGCCCTGATTGAACTCCATCTGCCATTTCTCTGCCCAACTATCCAATCTATCTATATTCTGCTGTATTCTCTGACAGTCCCCTTCACTATCTGCTACTCCACCAATCTTAGTGTCGTCTGCAAACTTGCTGATCAGACCACCTATATTTTCCTCCAAATCATTTATGTATATCACAAACAACAGTGGTCCCAGCACGGATCCCTGTGGAACACCACTGGTCACACGTCTCCATTTTGAGAAACTCCCTTCCACTACTACTCTCTGTCTCCTGTTGCCCAGCCAGTTCTTTATCCATCTAGCTAGTACCCCCTGGACCCCATGCAACTTCACTTTCTCCACCAGCCTACCATGGGGAACCTTATCAAACGCCTTACTGAAGTCCATGTATATGACATCTACAGCTCTTCCCTCATCAATCAACTTTGTCACTTCCTCAAAGAATTCTATTAAGTTGGTAAGAGCGGGTGGTTTTATTTTAATAAAAAAAAGTCAACAGATGAAACTCTTCCCTGCACAAAACCATGTTGCCTATCACTGATAAGCCCAATTTCTTCCAAATGGGAATAGATTCTATCCCTCAGTATCTTCTCCAGCAGCTTCCCGACCACTGACGTCAGGCTCACCGGTCTATAATTACCTGGATTTTCCCTGCTACCCTTCTTAAACAAGAGGACAACATTAGCAATTCTCCAGTCCTCCGGGACCTCACCCGTGTTTAAGGATGCTGCAAAGATATCTGTTAAGGCCCCAGCTATTTCCTCTCTCGCTTCCCTCAGTAACCTGGGATAGATCCCATCCGGACCTGGGGACTTGTCCACCTTAATGCCTTTTAGAATACCCAACACTTCCTCCCTCCTTATGCCGACTTGACCTAGAGTAATCAAACATCTGTCCCTAACCCCAACATCCCTCATGTCCCTCTCCTCGGTGAATACCGATGCAAAGTACTCGTTTAGAATCTCACCCATTTTCTCTGACTCCACGCATAACTTTCCTTCTTTGTCCTTGAGTGGGCCAATCCTTTCTCTAGTTACCCTCTTGCTCCTTATATATGAATAAAAGGCTTTGGGATTTTCCTTAACGCTGTTTGCTAAAGATATTTCATGACCTCTTTTAGCCCTCTTGATTCCTCGTTTTAGATTGGTCCTACATTCCCGATATTCTTTCAAAGCTTCGTCTTTCTTCAACCTCCTAGACCTTATGTATGCTTCCTTTTTCCTCTTAGCTAGTCTCACAATTTCACCTGTCATCCATGGTTCCCTAATCTTGCCATTTCTATCCCTCATTTTCACAGGAACATGTCTCTCCTGCACGCTAATCAACCTCTCTTTAAAAGCCTCCCGCATATCAAATGTGGATTTATCTTCAAACAGCTGCACCCAATCTACATTCCCCAGCTCCTGCCGAATTTTGGTATAGTTGGCCTTCCCCCAATTTAGCACTCTTCCTTTAGGACCACTCTCGTCTTTGTCCATGAGTATTCTAAAACTTACGGAATTGTGATCACTATTCCCAAAGTAGTCCCCTACTGAAACTTCAACCACCTGGCCGGGCTCATTCCCCAACACCAGGTCCAGTATGGCCCCTTCCCGAGTTGGACTATTTACATACTGCTCTAGAAAACCCTCCTGGATGCTCCTTACAAATTCTGCTCCATCTAGACCTCTAACGCTAAGTGAATCCCAGTCAATGTTGGGAAAATTAAAATCTCCTATCACCACCACCCTGTTGCTCCTACATCTTTCCATAATCTGTTTACATATTTGTACCTCTATCTCACGCTCGCTGTTGGGAGGCCTGTAGTACAGCCCCAACATTGTTACCGCACCCTTCCTATTTCTGAGTTCTGCCCATATTGCCTCACTGCTCGAGTCCTCCATAGTGCCCTCCTTCAGCACAGCTGTGATATCCTCTTTGACCAGTAATGCAACTCCTCCACCCCTTTTACCTCCCTCTCTATCCCGCCTGAAGCATAGGTTCAGTTGGTAGCACTCCCATCTTAGAGTCAGAAGGTTGTGGGCCCTATTCCAGCAATTTAAGCACATAATCTACATTAACACTCTTGTGCAGTACTGAGGGAGTGCTGCAGTGACAGAGGTGCTGTCTTTTGGGTGAGACAAATTGAGACTCTGTCTGTCCTCGGAGGTGAATGCAAAAAAAAAAACCCACGGTACTATTTTAGAGCAAGAAAGTTCTCCTTGGTGGCCTGGCAAATACTTATCCCGCAATTAACATCAACAAAACAGATTATCTGATCATTTCTTCACCATTGCTGTTTGTGGGACCTTGCTGTGTGCAAACTGCCTGTTGCATTTCCTACAACAGTGAAAGCACTTCATTTGCTGTAAAACAGTTTGGGAAGTTCTGAGTTGGTGAAAGGTGCTATATAAATGCAAGTTCTTTCTTATGAGATCACATACCTTCAATTATGCCCTGCAGCCTTTGAAGGGCTGATAACAGCACGATTCCTCACCTGCTTACCCTCTAGGCCAAAAGTGGTCTGGGAGCTTGCATGGCATGTATAATTAGCGACATTAAACCAAATTTAGATGGGTCAAAACTGATTTTGATTCATGTAAAATCTCCTTTTCAGTGTCAGGACTAATATTTATTCAAAGCCAGGCCACCAGGGGGTGATATCAATCCCGTACGAGAAGAAAGTTCTCACTTTGCCTTTTTATAGAATATTTTTGGGGAAAAATTACATTGATAATAAAAACAAAAGTCAGAAATATAAAGACAATTAGAAAGTTAAAAAAATGCTAGCACTTGGCAAATACATTTTAGGATTATAAGCATTATTTATCAGCACTCGTAAATCTCCCATAATGTTGCTCATGAGGCCTGGAGTACAGCTTATGATGTTTATTGTCGGTCTCACTGCTGCCTAAACATGACAGTACTTTTGCCAATTGTTCCAATACAGCAAATTTACTGAAGTAATATATGACATGCCTGACACAAAGTAATTATATACCTTACTGATACGGAAAGATAAAATCATTTTGTATTTGTAATGCTAATTATTTATCAGTTTACAAAAATTGGTTAAGATACAAGTAACTTTCTTTATTATCTTTGCTCCTCCAAAGCTTTTGTTCCATTATAAAATATAGATATATTTTCCCTCTACTTCTCACAGTGGATTTGTGTTTCCTCCCAGAGCTATTGTTGATGTGGACTTTTTTTTTGATTTTTGATGTCTTTTTGCACTGCTTGTGCCTCACTGTTACAATATATCCAAAGATTGCATTCCATAGAAGAGTAAAAATCAACAAACCCTGATGCATCTCTCCCACACAGAAAGAAACTGAGGCCCCATCTGCCCTCTCAGGTGGATGTAAAATATCCCATGGCACTTTAAAAAAAGTCTTTCATGGGATGTGAGTGCCACTGGCTGGGCCAGCATTTGTTGCCCATCCCTAATTGCCCAATATGGCGAGTCCAATTAGGTTTCTGGTCAATGGCAAGCCCCAGGATGTTGATGCTGGGGCATTCAGCGAAGGTAATGCTGTTGAATGTCAAGGGGAGATGGTTAGATTCTCTCTTGTTGGAGATGGTCCTTGCCTGGCATTTATGTGGCACAAATATTACTTGCCACTTATCAGCCCAAGCCTGGATATTGTTCAGGTCTTGCTGCATGTGGACATAAATGACTTCAGTATCTGAGGAATCGCAAATGGTACTGAACATTGTGCAATCATCAGCAACAATTCCCAGTTCTGACCTTATGATTGAAGGAAGGTCATCGATGAAGCATCTGAAGATGGCTGGGCCTAGGACACTGCCCTGAGGAACTCCTGCAGTGAAGTCCTGGGGCTGAGATCCAACAACTACAATCATCTTCCTTTGTGGAGGTATGACTGCAACCAGGGGAGAGTTTTCTCCGATTCCAATTGACTTCAATTTTGCCCCTTGATGCCACACTCAGTCAAATGCTGCCTTGATGTCAAGGGCAGCCACTCTCACCTCACCTCTTGAATTTGGCTCTTTTGCCCATGTTTGGACCAAGGCTGAAATGAGGTCTGGAGCCAAGTGGCCCTGGCAGAACTCAAACTGAGCATCGGTGAGCAGGTTATTGCTGTGTTAGCTTGATAGCACTATCAATGATACCTTCCATCACTTTGCTGATGATTTAAGAGTAGACTGATGGGGCGGTAATTGGCTGGATAGGACATACCTGGGCAATTTTCCACATTGTCGGGTAGATGCTAGTGTTGTAGCTGTACTGGAACAGCTTGGCTAGGGGTGAGGCCAGTTCTGAAGCATGTCTTCGGTACTACAGCCGGGCTGTTGTCAGGGCCCATAGCCTTTTCCGTATCCAGCACCCTCGGCGTTTCTTGATATCACATGGAGTGAATCGAATTGGCTGAAGACTGGCATCTGTGATGCTGTGGTCCTCAGGAGGAGGCCGAGATGGATCATCCACTTGGCACCCCTGGCTGAAGGTGGCTGCAAATGCTTCAGCCTTATCTTTTGCACTAACATGTTGGGCTCACCCATCATTGAGGATGAGGATGTGTGTGGAGCCTCCTCCTCTGGTTATTTGTTTAATTGTCCACGACCATTCACGACTGGATATGGCAGGACTGCAGAGCTATGACCTGATCTATCGGTTGTGGGATCGCTTAGCTCTATCACATGCTGTTTCTGCACTATTTGAAGAAGAGCTGGGTCGTGCTGGGGGGGAGTGGGGGGGGGGGGTCCATCTGCGAACATTGCTAAAACAGATTATCTGACCATTATCACATTGCTGTTTGTGGGATCTTCTGCTTGTAAATTGGCTGCCACGTTTCCCACATTACAACACTGACTACACTTCGAAAGTACGTCATTGGCTGTAAAGTGCTTAGAGACATAGTGAGGCCACGAAAGGCACTATATAAATGCCAGTAGAAACAATAGGAAATCAGCAGAGCAGGTCAGGTATTCACCACATTAGGAAATCTTAAATTCCACCCTACAAATTCTGTGTATCTTTAATCTGCTGGGTACTTTATAATGTCATAGTACAGAATGTAAACATTTGACGAATCCTAGATAAAATTGAATAAAGTCCTGATAACTGTAAGCACCCTCTGTTAAAATTTCTAATACTGTCTACTTTATCCAGAATTCTGAATGTGACTGATGTTGTATTCTGCTCCAACTACATGTGTTGGGCCATGAAGGCTCCAATCAAATCAACACATGAGATTAGGGCATGTAGCAACCAAACCAGGATGGGAGGAAGTAGATTGAGGAAAAAAAATATGGAGCTGAAGTGAAGAAATTGGGGGAAGCAAGAAGGTGCAAAGCCAGAAAGAAAAACTGCGGCACGAGAGAAAAAAAATCCAAAAAAGCCACAGTTGCTAATGAGCAGGGAATGAGAAAAGAGCACACAAAGAGTGAAGCAAGTCACAAGTGATAGCAAGGATCAGCTGAGCAAGAAACAGGGTAAAAACAATTCCGTGATGTGTCTCTCCCACACAGACAGCATTCCCCTGAGAATCATGAGCATCCAGAGCCTATTGCAAAATCATTATGGATTGCTTTTCACTGTTTGAAGTCAGCATTGTGGCCTGATGCCTCAACACGTCATTTTAACCTGCCCGGTCTATTCAGTTTTGTTACTCAAAGCTCATTCTCTGCGTGTTTGCTGATGCTGCCTGTGGCTACAAACTGTGGCACAGGCCTGCTTTGTTAATTTTCCTGTCTTCCAATGTTACCATCCCAGGAAACCTGGCTTTTAACATTGAAAAAGAAAGTCTTACATCTGTATAGCTCTTTTCACAACCACCGGATGTCTCAAAGCTCTTTACAGTCAATGAAGTATTTTTGAAGTGTCTTCATTTTTGTGGCACAGGAAACACGAGCAGAAGCAAGTCAGGAGAGAAAGGGAGGCCAGTTGGCCTGAACAAGAAAGAACTTGATGCATTCTTCATTCTGATTTTGTGAGAATAGCAAATATGGGTTTGAGATGGCCCCTGGGTAACACTGATTCTTGTGATGGGAGTCCTGTCCTAAATTGAGTCCTTCTTTGGGCCTCCTTATCTCGAGAGACAATAGATATGCGCCTGGAGGTGGTCAGTGGTTTGTGAAGCAGCGCCTGGAGTGGCTATAAAGGCCAATTCTGGAGTGACAGGCTCTTCCACAGGTGCTGCAGAGAAATTTGTTTGTCGGGGCTGTTGCACAGTTGGCTCTCTAAATTGAGTATGTGACCTGGTACTTGGAAAGCTTGCCCAGAGATCTTGGTGTGTAACGCACTTGGCTGGGAGTAAAAAATCGGGCATACAGCAGTTTGTCATTAAAGAGGAAATTGTAGTAGTGATAGAAAAATGGGTTCATTATTCACAGTGGAACATTTGGTCAACAGTGCTCTCTTTGCTATTGAATTTGGAAGTACAACTGCAGAATGTGGGAAACATTAGTGTGGTCCTATTTTTTGGCTGGAGGTCATCCTCCAGTAAATGCAAAGGTACAAGCTGTACTAAGGGTGTTTAGCAGCCAAGTTCATACAGTAACCCTTGCTCCTTGTACCTGGCTGCAAATGAAGAGGTTCCTTGGTACCAGGAGCAAGGTGAAGATGGGTTTGCTTCTTGCTTTGGAAGCATTTCTTTTGGGGCCCCATCAACCATGGCCCAAATCTAATTACCACATCCTGTGGGAGGTATTATTTCAAGCACTGTCAGCATGAAAATCTGTAGTCCCACCACCTTAGGAACCATAGCATTGAAACAACGTGAATCTTAAACTATATTTACTCGATCATGCTCCTAGGATAGTAACCCATGTCTCTTTTAGGTTAAATCAATATAACAGTAACTCTCCGGGTGTCTCCCAGAATGAAAGATGAATCCCCTGGACATTTCTGCTAGAAACCCTGTAGAAACGTAGAACATCCCTGCTACTGTGACCCAATAGCCAGTGATGAGGGAGCCCTTTAATGTTCTCACGACTGCAATGAGTCATTTTAACCTATGATGATTTTTTGCCAAAATTCAGAGATGTATCACTACACAGAAAACACTTCCTGTTCAATCACTGTCCGACAGGACCCACCTCATGTTGGCTTGAAGAATATTGGGGGGGGTGGTGGGGAGAGGGAGGATTAATCAATCTCTGGCGGGTAGGGGTAACTTCCACCCCTCCCTTACCTTCATGTGGTCCACCTCTCATTCTTCCCTTTCCTCATCTTCATTTTTCCCTCTCTGGATATAGGCTGCCCACTGATACCTACTATAAGACCACTGACTCCCACAGCTACCTTGACTATACCACTTCCCACATTGCTTTCTGTAAGGACTCCATTCATCTTCTAGTTTCTCCATCTCTGCCACATTTGTTCAGATGATGTCATAACAGATCAGAAGGAGGCCATTTGGTACATCCAGTCCATCCTGGCTCTCTTAGAGCAATCCAGTCAGTCCCAGTCCCCTACTCTATGCCCATAGCCCTGCAAGTTTATTTCCTTCAAGTGCCCATTCAATTTTCTTCCACCATCCTCATAGGCAGTGAGTTCCAGGTCATTATCAATCTCTGCATAAAAAAGTTCTTCCTCACATTCCCCCTGTATCTCTTGCCTGAAACCTTAAATCTGTGTCCCCTAGACCTTGTACGATCAGCTAATGGGAACAGCTTTTCTTTATCTACCTTACCTATACCTGTCATAATCTTGGATACGTCTATCAAATCTCCCCTCAACCATCTTTGCTCCAAGAATAATTCCAGTTTCTCCAGCCTAACCTTGTAGCTAAAATCCCTCATCCTTGGACTTATTCTGGTAAATCTCCCCTGCACCCGCTCAAGGACACTCACATTCTTCCCAAAGTGTGAGGATCAGACATGGATGAAATACTCTAGTTGGAGCCTAACTAGAGCTTTATAAAGGTTCAACATAACTTCCCTGCTTTTGTACTCAATACCTCTATTTATGAAGCCCAAGATCCCATATACTTTTCTAATTGTTCTCTCAATATGACCTGCCACCTTCAAAGATCTGTGCACATGAACCTCTCCCCCAGATCCCTCAGTCCCCGTACATTCTTTAGAACTGTGCCATTAAATCTATGCTGCCTCACCCTATCCTTTCTGCCAAAATACATCACCTCATACATCACTGTATTCCATTCCATTTGGCATTGTCTGCCCATTCTGCTAGCCTATCTATGTCCTGTTGCAGTCAGTTAGCAGCATACTCACTGTTTTCCACACCTCCAAGTTTGGTATCATTGCCAAATTTTGAAATTTTACTCTGTATTCCAACATCTAATTCATTTTTATATATCAAAAAAGCAGTGGTCCAGCACTGACCCTTGGGGTAAACCATCCTATAGTCTGAAAAACAACCATTTACCACACTAAAATAAAATGAGTTCTGAGGAAAGGTCACAGACCTGAAATGTTAACTCCACTTCTCTCTCCACAGATGCTGCCTGACTTGCTGAGTATTTCCAGCACTTTCTGTTCTCATTAACTATTTCCCAGAATTTGCTAACAATATTAACTGGGATAGTCTTAGTACAAAAGGCTTAAAGGGGGCGAAATTCTTAAAGTGCATCCAGGAGAGCTTTTTGAGCCATCACGTAGAAAATCCTACAAGAGAAGGGGCAGTACTGGACCTAATCTTAGGGAATGAAGCCAGATAAGTGGTAGAAGTGTCAGTGGGGGAGCATTTCGGGGATAGTGACCATAACTCTAAGATTTAAGGTAGTTATGGAAAAAGGCAAAATTGGACCAGAAATAAAGGTACTGAAATGGGGGAAGGCTGATTTCAATATGATAAAACAGGATCTGGGCAAAGTGGACTGGGAGCAGCTACTTGTAGGAAAGTCTACATCAGACCAGTAGGAGACATTCAAAAAAGAAATAGTGAGAGTTCAGAGCCAACATGTTCCCTTAAAGGTGAAGGGTAGGACCAATAAGTCCAGGGAACCCTGGATTTCAGGGGATATAGAGGATTAGATAAAGTAAAAAAAGGAAGCTTACAGCAGATTCAGAGGGCTGAAATCAACAGAGGCCCTAGAGGAGTATAGAAAGTGTGTGTGTGTGGTGGTGGGGGGGGGGGGGGGGGGGGGGGGGTGGGGGGACTACTTAAAGAAAGTAATTAGGAGAGTGAAGAGAGTGAAGACATGAAAAAACACTGGCGGGCAATATAAAGGAAAATCCCAATGCGTTTTATAAGTATATTAAGGGCAATAGGATAACCAGGGAAAGAGTAGGGCCCATTAGGGACCAAAGTGGAAATCTGTGTGTGGAGCCGGAGGATATAGGTGAGGTTTTAAATGATTACTTTTCATCTGTGTTCACTATGGAGAAGGACGATGTAGGTGTAGAGATCAGGGAGGGGGATTGTGATATACTTGAACAAATTAGCATTGACGGGGAGGAGGTATTAGCAGTTTTAGCAGGCTCAAAAGTGGATAAATCCCCAGGCCCACATGAAATGTATGCCAGGCTGCTATGTGAAGCAAGGGAGGAGATAGCAGGGGCTCTGACACAAATTTTCAAATCCTCTTTGGCCACAGGAGAAGTGCCAGAGGACTGGAGGACAGTGAATGTGGTACCATTATTCAAGAAGGGTAGCAGGGATAAACCAGGTAATTACAGGCCAGTGAGACTAACATCAGTGGTAGGGAAACTATTGGAAAAAATTCTGAGGGACAGTATTAATCTCCACTTGGAGAGGCAGGGATTAATCATGGATAGTCAGCATGGCTTTGTCAAGGGGAGATCATATCTAACAAATTTGATTGAATTTTTTGAGGAGGTGACTAGGTGTGTAGATGAGGGTAAAGCAGTAGATGTAGTCTACATGGACTTCAGTAAGGCTTTTGAGCATGGGAGATAGGTTAAGAAGGTAAGAGCCCATGGGATCCAGGGCAATTTGGCAAATTGGATCCAAAATTGGCTTAGTGGCAGGAGGCAGAGGGTGATGGCCGAGGGTTGTTTTTGAGATTGGAAGCCTGTGACCAGTGGTGTACTGCAGGGATCGGTATCGGGACCCTTGCTGTTTGTAGTGTACGTTAATGGTTTAGACGTAAATATAGGCGGAATGATCAGTAAGTTCACAGATGACACGAAAATTGGTGGTGTTGTAAATAGTGAGGAGGATAACCTTAGATTACAGGGCGATATAGATGGGCTGGTAAGATGGGCGGAGCTGTGGCAAATGGAATTTAATCCTGAGAAATGTGAGGTGATGCATTTTGGGAGGACTAACAAGGCAACGGAATATGCAATGGATGGTAGGACCCTAGGACAGAGGGACCTAGCTGTACTTGTCCATAGATCACTGAAGACAGCAGGACAGGTAGATAAGGTGGTTAGGAAGGCATATGGGATACTTGTCTTTATTAGACGAGGCATAGAATGTAAGAGCAGGGAGGTTATGATGGAGCTATATAAAATGCTAGTTAGGCCACAGCTGGAGTACTGTGGGGGTACAGTTTTGGGCACCAAACTATAGGAAGGATGTGATTGCCCTGGAGAGGGTGCAGAGGAGATTCACCATTCTCCAGCCTGGGCTGGAGCATTTCAGCTATGAAGAGAGACTGGATAGGCTAGGGTTGTTTTCCTTAGAGCAGAGAAGGCTGAGGGGGGACATGATAGAGGTATACAAAATTATGAGGGGCATTGATAGGTTAGATAGGAAGAAACATTTTTCCCTTAGCGGAGGGGTCAATAACCAGGGGGCATAGATTTAAGGTAAGGGGCAAGAGATTTAGAGGGGATTTAAGGAAAAAAAATTTCACCCAGAGGGTGGTTGGAATCTGGAACACACTGCCTTAAGGGGTGGTATTGGCAGGAACCCTCACAACATTTAAGAAGTATTTAGAATGAGCACTTGAAATGCCATAGTATACAAGGCTACGGGCCAAGTGCCTGAAAATGGGATTAGAACAGATAGCGTTGATGGCCAGCATGGGCACGGTGGGCCAAAGGGCCTGTTTCTGTGCTGTATAACTCTATGACTCTATGTTGTCACCTACAACATCAGTGCTTCCAAAATGTTCTCCTTTTCATTAACTGTGTCTGTCCAATTTCCTACACTTTTGCCCTCACCCCTTCTGGCCCTCTTCCAGAACAATGGCTGTGACCCCTTGTCAACTTCCATCCCATAAAGCCTCTGCATTTGATGGATCATACTCCATCACTGTCACAATTGGTGCCTTACTGTACAAGTGCAGAAGATGCAATACTTGTGCTTTCACCATCTCCCCTTGCCACTGTACAGGGCCCTAAACACTCCTTCCAAGTGAGACAGTGATTTACTTGTACTTCTTCCAATCCAGGGTGTTGTATTTGCTACTCACAATGCAGGGAACCAAACACCGATTGGTTACTTTGCTAAACACCTCTGTTCCGTCACAAGAGTGACCTTGAACTTCTGCTCGTTTGCCACTTAGTTCTTTGTCTTACTCCCACTCTGGCCCTTCTGTCCTTGACCTCCTACACTGATCTAAAGAAACTCAATGCAGGCTAGGGGAACAGTGCCTCATCTTATAGGCAATTAACAGCCTTCTGGCCTCAACATTGACTTTAACAACTTCAGTAGATCTAAACCAGCACTCCAATTTTGTGTCAGACAGCAGGTGCTGGTAGTGTAGGATGGATGCAGAAGAGCTACTGTGAACAGGGAAGGTGTGAGCTGGTCCTCAGGATTCTCCTTTGAGAGCTTGCTTGATTTGCCATTCTCTTTGCTATTCTACTGAAACCATTCACACATCTTTTGTTTCTCTGATTTACGTAATTCTTTTTGCTTTGCATTATCAATTCTATCATTTAATCATCTGCTGCTCTGCACCTAATCACAGGCTTTAATTAAAAATGAGAAAATGCTGGAAATACTGAGCAGATGAGGCAGCACCTGTCGAGGGAGAAACAGAGTTGAGAGTTTAGGCCTATTAACTTGCCTCAGAACTGATGAAAGGTTACCAACCTGACAGGTTAACTCCACAGGTGTTGCCTGAGTGCTCCTACCATTTTATTTTCTTATTTCAGGCTTCCAAGCATCTGTCGTATTTTGCATTTTGTTTCGTCTCAAGGAATGTGCTTGGGAATTGTGTTTCTGCTGAAATAAAATTCAATTAAATCAATCAGTAGAACTACACCTCCCAGAGTGCTTGCAGAGCTGGGTTCCTGCGCAACACTTGGAAGGAATTAAAAAAAAAATTAATGATTACCAAACAGGTTAAACGGAGACTTAGATGGAACAATTGACATGGGAGGGGGGGAAGGGAGTGATTCTTGACGGGGCGGGGGGATCGAATTGAGATATTGCAAGGTTTTTTTTTGGTGAATGAAAAAGTTTGAGTTCTTTGTGAAGTATCAGTAAAGTTGCAGAGTGAGTGGGGGAGGGGGTAGGAGAGGCAGCTGCGCGTGCGCGAAGACTAGGCTGACTCACCGGCTCCGCCATTTGCAGCTCTGCTCGGGCGGCGGCGGAGCGGCTTCCGACATGGACGACGATTCATATCCTCGCACCCTGTGAGTAAAATAACACACACTCAGAAACATACACCGTTAACTTCGCCTAACATATGCCTCATTTCGTGTTTTTTGAAATTAAAACGTGGCCTTTCCCCCTCCCTCCCTTATGTGTGGGTTTTTTTTTGTTGGCGGCTGGCGAAGGCCTGGCGTGGGCCCGGGATCGGGGTAGAGGGAGGAGGAGGGGAATGTGCTAGGGAGACCCCTGTCCCCGACTGTCGCACTCGACTGACGGAGGGAGTGAATCCATTTTCCTTCTGTAACGAGCAATCTCTCCGAGCCACCGAATAAATCGACCGTCGCGGCCGCTGCTCGCCCTCGTACCCGATGCCGGATATCATCCCTCTCTGGAGAGGAGACATAAAACTTCGTCCAAAAAAGTGTTTTTTTTTAAAGGAGGAGGAGAGGGGAGCGCTGGGTAGGCTCAAGTTATGGTTGGAAAGGTATTAACTCTTAAGTTAAATTTTTAATTTTGTTAGTGTTCACATTGATCTATTTTTGGGTTTTGTGTCGAAAACTGCTCATCCCTTTAACCTACCTGGTCAGTAAGTGGCCAGGGAGTGTAAATATTCATCCTTGTCCCATCTGTATAAAGATCGTTTTGTTCCAGAATTGCTTGTTAGCCTTGCAGACTTGTGTGGTCTAGTTATCCATAGCATTTACTGTTACAGATCGGGCAAGATTGCCAAGTTGGTTCTGAGCTATGACTGAAGATGCTGCCTCTAATAATTGTGATGATAGGAATTAGATTTTTGTGCTAGAAATAACTTGTATTACTGATTCCAGTACTTGTATAAAACTTTGGAGGATATATCCAGTTTTGGTCATGATTCAAACTGGTGTCTTTGGTTTTTTTTTAAAGTGTTGGCATTTTTTTGTCATAAATTACTACTTGATAGATTTAAACAATTGAAATGCCAGTTAACAGTTTCCCGAATAAACAAAACAGTTTTTGTATGCACACACAAATGTTTGATACTTGTATCTTCTAATACTACCTTTTGGAAATTTCAGCATAGCTTGCTAGTATTAGATTTTTTTCCAGGGGCCATTCCAGCCTGCCCCCTCCCCCCTCCCAAATTAGCAATTCCAGGAAAATTTATTTAATCTTTGCAAGAAGAACTATTCAACAACATTTTACTGGACTGTTGCCTGTGAACAAGGAGATGACGCTGTTTCACATGATCTGAATCCTCCCAGCGATGATGTTAGAGAAAAAGTAAACCAAATGAAGAGCACCACATGGTCTTGCCTTTAATTAGGAATGGTCACAACCTGCCTGATCGATTATCAGCTAAATTGTTTTTCAAGGTACAAAGATAATCTAATGTGAAAATTGCTAACAATAGTAAGTAACATTCAAATGTGTAATTGTTTTTCAGCTACGTAGGTAACCTCTCTAGAGATGTGACAGAAGCTCTTATACTTCAACTTTTTAGTCAGATTGGTCCGTGCAAAAGTTGTAAAATGATCACAGAGGTAAGAACACTATGATTACACACACACTCAAATAATATAATGTACAATGTCAGTGTTTACTCTGTTCTGTGAAGGCTTGTTTTCACACCTGGAGGAGCTAATAGTTCTGTTGCACTTATTAGTAGCCCAAAGTATATCATTATTACAGATTGGGCCAATTTCTGCATTTATTTTTGTTTTGTGCAAGATGAGGTGCTCTGTTAACAATATAGTTTTTCATCTTTTGACGAATGTCAAGTAGAAGATTGGTTCCTTAAAAACTCATAAAACAATATCAGTTCACTATTTTCAGTTATAAATAGAAATATTTAGAAATACCAGTACCACTGTGTAAATGCACAGTTTTAAGTGAACTCTTCTGGAAGGATTAGAACTTTTGAACTGATTTTGTTGTGGAAATAATTAAAATTTACAGAGTTGGTTTCTAAAGCTTAAGTTTCAGATTCAGTTGCATAATTTAAAATAGATAGGGACATTTTGTAATGGGAATGTTTATATGGTCACTGGGGGGAGAAGGGGTGCTGGGGAAACCCAGTCCTATGCAATAATTTCTTGAAGGTAAGAAATACTAATCTTCCTTCCAGGCCACACAAACACTAGTTTTTCTGTGGTTGGGGGGGGGGAGGAGTCATGTTCCATCAACAGACAAGAAGATGAGCTTGCTGTGTTATTCTGAGCTGGCTGGTAGAAGGCATCTTGCAGCAGCCAAGAGACAACTTCTCCCTCCACTCCCTATGTATAAGTGCCTTTTGCTAATTTGGCTGCTTACTAGAGCAGCACAGTTCAGGTCAGCAGCATGGCAGCTTACACATTCTCAATTCCTTTGGTGCTCCAAGCATCACCATCATTGCACTTTCTACCATACTAACATGCATTAAATTTGATTCTATCTTCCAATACTTTGTATTCATGTTCGTGTACTTTGTTAGCTTATAGACAAATTGTCACCTCATTGGTCCAGAAGCAAGGTTGGTTTCTCACTTCTTAAATGACTTACAATGTTGCCAACCAAATGTGTTAACATATTCTAATGACTACAAAAATACCTGTTTGGATACATTTAGTCCATCATAAAACTGGTGCTACCTCCTGGTAAATTGTAGGAAGAGAAATCTCTTAGTTACTCAACATGAGCTGACTGAATTTGATCAAATGCCGAATAATGGTTGACCATGGATAAATTGACCTGTACCTTGATATAAACTAAAAAGCAATGAAGTGCCTATTTACATCTCATTTATATTTTTGTCATGAATGCACTGCACTGACTTTATTAATAAAGACCAATGGATGTGTAATCCAGCAAGTCCAAAAGTAATGTTTTGAAAAATATGCAGAAATATTAGGTTGGGACCCTTAATCAGTACCTTTTTGCCATATTAAATTTATAATTCTATATTAGTCTGATGAACACATCATTGCATGTTCATCCCCATTTTTGGTGTTAGTTGTTTCAGTGGTAATGCATAGAAGTCATATTCTGAATCCATGCAGTCCCTCACCTAATCAGTTTGGAGCATTTTCCAATTCATTTATTTGTGGGTTTATATCATTTGGTCCAAAATAAAACATCACTTAAATGTGCATAGTTAAAAGAACATAAACTGAAACAGTCCAATCCATGTTAACATCTTAACCTTGAAATGAGATTGTTTACGATGTATTCTGTGCCTAACAGTGCAGAAGTTGGGAATTTGGTGCAGAGGGGGAAAAGAAGTGCTGCTTTTCGTCTCTATTACTTGTGATTTGTGTAAACTTGAGACAGTAAGTAATAGATATAAACTAGATCACGATATGGCAGAGGAGTTGTGTGGATGGACTGCGACTATTCTGAGCGAACACATCAGTGTCTTTGTCTTGAATCTCGCTGGCACAGTCATTGAGCTGGAGTACGAGTAGGTGACCCTCTTACACGTAAGGGAGGAGGAGCAGTACCTGGACAGTTTGCTCGAGCCTTTGGTCGCATTTCGAGGTGCGGGTTCAGAACAGGGTTAGTGCAGCTAATCACGAACACGATAAGGGGAATTCAGGTAAGATAGAGAATGAGGATCCGCATAAACTGGTAAATTGGCCATTATTTAAAAAAATTGCCCCTAGTATAGGTAGGTGGTAGGGGAGTATAGGGACAAGTGAGGATGTGGTAGGAATATGGGATTAGTATAGGATTAGTATAAATGGGTGGTTAATGGTCGGCACAGACTCGGTGGGCCGAAGGCCCTGTTTCAGTGCTGTCTCTCTAAATCAAATCTCAATCAAATCATAAACTGATGGTCAAAAGGTGTAATGTACTTACTACCTCTGAGGATAAGAATAAAGATTGTTGGAAGGACAGCCAGAATGTGGACCATGGCACCTTGGAGCAGTTCAAAGGGCGGGGGGAGGAGGGGGTGATGGGGGGAGTGTACTGTAGGGGATTCATTAATTAGAGGGGCAGTTAGCATCCTTTGTAAACCGGATTAGGAAAGCCACATGGCATATTGCCTGCCTGGTGTCAGGGTAAGGACAACTCAAACTGGCTTCAAACGATATTGGAGAGGGGGGCTGCAATCAGTCGTTGTGATCCATGTTCAAACCAACAACATAGGGAAGAGTGGGCCATTGGTCCTGTTTGGTGAGTACCAGGAATTAGGAGCTAAATTAGAGAGCAGGATCACAACGGTTGTAATCTCTGGATTATTACCTGAGACACGTGCAAATTGGTCTAGAGGTGAGCAGTTTAGAGAGATGACCACATAGCTAAATGATTGGCATGGGACAGAGGGTTTCTATTTTGTGGGACACTGGCACCAGTACTGGGACAGGATGGAACTGGACTGTTGGGACGGGCTCCACCTGAATCGGGCTGGGTCCAGCGGGAAGGATAAATAGGATGTTCATTAGAATTTTAAACTGGTAAATGAAGAGGGGGAGGGGTTTGGGGAGAGGGGTGGAAAAAGTATTTGGTTCAATAACAAGGGAAGAGAGTCGAGCAACAGTCAGAAATTTTGCTTTAGGCAATACAGAGAAGGGGGAAACTAAGATATTTAAAGTGAAGCAGGAGAGAGAAATAGCAAATAAGTGATTTTAAAATAGTAAAGCAGGAGGACAGGTTTGGGTGTGTGGACAAAATAAGCATTCTTTATCTTCTGTCTGTTTGCAAAGAACAAATCAAACTGCTGGTGTAAATTCAACTGGGAGGTTACAACATGGTGACCATTACTGTGCCATGCTCAAGATGGTCATGACAGGGAACTTAATATGCCAAGTTATAAGTTCTACAAAAGAGATAGGGAAAATGGTAGAGGGGAGGAGTAGTCTTCAGGATTAAAGATGAAATTACTTCAATAATCAAGGATGTAATGAAAGGTTGTCAGGCGCTTGAGACTTCATGGCTGGAATTAAGAAATAGGAAAGGTTTCAAGATTAGTGGGAGTTGTGTATAGGCCCCCTGGTGGCAGTTGTGACATGGTAGATGTAAAGGCAGAGTGGTTTAATGGGGAATTTTAACATTAACACAGATTGGGACAAGCAGACTAGCACACGTCAGAAAGGCAGTGAATTTCTTGAGTGAGAGTTTTCTGCAGCAGCATATCCTAAAACCTACAAGGGGGCATGCCTTATTAGATTCAGCTATGAACCAGATTGAGTTAACATCCTAACTGCATGGAAATTTATCTAACTGAGGTCATGATGTCATCGAGTTCAAATGTAGTGTTTGAAAGGGAGAAATGTGCAACAGCTGTTAAGATTCTACATTTAGTTGAGGCTGACTTCAGTGTGATGGGACAGAGATTGTCCACAGTAAACCGGGCAAATCTGTGAATGGGTAAAATGACAAGATCAGTGGGAGGTGTTCAAAAATAATTTAATGTGATACAAATCCAGTTCATGCCCCTAAAGAAAAAGAGTTCTATTTGCCAAAAAACCAATGGATGACTAAAGAGGTGAGAGATAAACTAAATCAGAGCATGCAAAAAAAAAAAGCACAGATCCTGGAGAATGGGAATGTTGCAAGGAACAGCAAAAGGTGACAAAACAGATAGTAGGAGATAGAAAAAGGAGTATAAATAAAGCTTGCAAGCAATATCAAAAATCAGCCCAACTTTTACAGTTATATTAGGAAAGAGGGTGTTTGAGAGTAAAGGCCTGCTACCCGACCAGGACCCGACGACATGGGTTGGGTCGGGCCGGACTCTCACGGTAAGTGCTCTGCCGGTAAGTATTAAAAATAAAAAACTTGGCTGAGCTGGGAGTCCGGGATAAAACTGAGTCTGCGCAGTGAGTGAGTGGTGTCACCAAGGCGTCATCATGCATGCGTTGCAGCTTCATGGAGCTTCCCAGTCGGAAGGTAAGTAAAGGGATAGTCAGGTCGGGCTCGGGCAAAATTGGAGGGACTCGGGCTGGGTTGGGCTCGGGTCTACTGTGGATCGGTCGGGTTCGTTTTCCCGACCCGAGCAGGCCTTTAGTTGAGAGCAATTTGGGCCTCTTTGACTATCACCGTTATCAGTCTTCCATGAAAAGGGAATGATGGACATGTTGAATATTTACAGTAGATGAGGTTTGTATGCTGGATATCTCCAGGAAATGAATACCGAATTGGACAAGAATTCACCAAAATTGACCAAAAACAAAATAACTAACGAATAGGAAGAGCAGATGTGCAGAGTATTTCTTAAATGGTAAGAGATTAGAAAGTGTAGATATACAAAGGGACCTGGGTGTCCTTGTCAGTAAGTCACTGAAAGCTAACATGCAGGTGCAGCAAGCAATTAGGAAGGCTAATGGTATGTTGGCCTTTATCGCAAGAGGATTTGAGTACAGGAGTAGTGAAGTTTTGCTTCAATTGTATAGAACCTTGGTTAGGCCGCACTTGGAGTACTGTATGCAGTTTTGGTCCCTTTACCTTAGGAGGGGTATTATTGCCATAGTGGGGTTGCAACGAAGATTCACTAGACTTGTTTCCGGGATGGCGGGACTGTCCTATGAAGAGCGATTCTCTAGAGTCTCAAAGAATGAGGTGACCCCATTGAAACCTGCAAAATACTTAAAGGGATAGACAGAGTAGATGCAGCTAAGATGTTTCCCCTGTTTGGGGAGTCTGGAATCAGGGGATGCAATTTCAAAGTAAGGGTGAAGTCACTTAGGACAGAGATGAGAAATTTCTTTGCTCTGAGGGTTGTGAATCTTGGGATTCTGTACCCCAGAGGGCTGTGGAAGCTCAGTCATTGCCTATGTTTAAAGCAGAGATTGACAGATTTCTAAATACAAATGGTGTAAGAGAATATGGGGATAGTGTGGGCAAAAGGCATTGAAGTGAATGATCAGCCATGATCATATTGAATGGCAGGGGAGGCTTGATGGGCTGAATGGCCTACTCCTGCGTTCCTATGAGTGAGGTTCGTTCTTAATTTCTCTAACACGCCACCTTTCTTGGGAGAGTTATGTAACAATTTGTAGTAATAACCAAGCGGAAGCTAGTATGTAGTCTGTCATCTGTGGGGTGTAACTGTTCATTTTATTGATGGGATAGTTGAGTGAATTCTAGTTGATAAAGGGCATCTTTTAATAGTTCTACCTGTCCAGGTTACCTCAGTAATGCAGATAAAATTATCTTCAACAAATTTTATGACTTTTAAGGTTTAAGATAATTTTAGGAGTTTTTAAATCCACTTGCTTGTGGTTAATTATGTGGTGCAACTTTGCAGTTAATTTCATTGGAGCTTGGCTTTTAAAATTGGCTCTTATTGCATACTTATTCATGCATTTGTATAGCACTTTTGATGACCTCAGTATCCCACAGCACTTCATGGTCAGTGAAGTACTTTGTGTTGTCAGTCCTGTAATGTAGGGAAATATATTTTGTGCAGTGCAAAGTCCCAGAAACAGCAATGAGATAAGATGGCGATCATTTATTTTAGATGTTAGATGTGGGATAAATGTTGGTCAGGACACTGGGAGAATTTTTCTGCACTTCCAATAGTGCTGTGGAATTTTTTACCCCATCTATGAGGGCAGACATGGCCTTGATTCGCTATCTCATCGAAATGAAGGTATTTCTGACAGTGCAGTGCTGCTCAGTACTAAACTGGACTGGCAGCCTAGATTATGTGCTCAAGTCTCCTGGAGTGGTGATTTGAATTCAGAACCTAACTGACCCAGATTGAGAATACTGACAGTCAAGACTGTTATTGGTTAAGGGATTTAAGGATTGTATCACTTTAGCACATTCATTAGTTTTAAACATTCATTTATGCTTTGCTGCATGAATGCTATTACTATATTTTCTATATGGTGCTTATTAAGCAGTCACTTGCTATCTGAACTGTTATGAAATATTGACATTTTGTAAAGACAATGAGGGGAAGCTCAGGTTGTGTCTTGTACTAATTATTTCCAGAGTGGCACTGATTTCTGTTGTGTAGTTCGCTTTAAGGAAGATGTTGGGATGCTTAATTAAGAGGTTTGAGATGATGGGACTTTTTCCGTTAAAGTAAAAAACATTGAACGTAAATAGAAGTTTTTTTCGATGGGTTTTAATAAGGAAAGACTTCCTGTAGTCAGAAAATGGGAATGAGGCGTCATCAATTTAAAACCCTTAATGAAGACAAAAGTTAGAAATTTCTGTACACAGAATAGTTAGTGCACAAATTGGTGAGCAGTCAAAGCAGACCATTGAATATTTTTGATGAAAAGTGGATAAACATTTCAAGTGGAACAAGATTTAGTGCTGTGAGGAGAAAGCAAGCAGTGGGATTTGTTTTGCACTGCACTAGAAAAGAGCTGGCGCAAAGACACTGACATGAATGGCTTACTTTGGCTATAATTTCTAGTCTTTATAAGCTTGGAAGATTGGACTGTTTGCAAAAAGCGACAGTGAGAAAAGTTGACATAATTGCCATGCTAATTTTATAACTCATCCCTTTGTCAGAATATCAGAATATAATTGTAAATGTTGTGAAAAAGCAACAATAGATTAATGCTGCACTCTATGAAGAAGACACTATCATCTGAACCATATTGTCCAGGTTATTGCACAGAAAATAAAAAATGCTTCAGATGAAACCTATATTTAGTGAGTGATTTGGCAGGATTCCCACCCAGGAACAGATATTTTCACTGCTTATGGGATTTTTGTAAAACTGCAGCAACCTGCCACCAGTTGTTCTTGTGTAAAGTGTAGATATTTGAGTGATGTTGCATTGTACCAATTCATTTCCCTATGTTACACTGCATCTAGTACTCGCACTTGCATGGGCCTCAAAATGCAGATGAAGTAAATATTGAGTATTGGAGTAGGTTCCTGTTAAGATTTCTGTTCTGCCCCTGCACCTACCCAAAGTGTAGTTCCCTGGAGTGTCCTAGACTATTTTCTAGAATTCCTTTGACTAATAAATATATGGTTCCATTCATTTTTAAAAATTTAGTCCAAATGCAATTATCTTCAATGTACAGAAGAGTGTCTTTGTATTTTTCAAGAAAAGTCTAATTAAAATTCTACTGTGACCTTTTTGGTTTCTGCAATAGAAAATTGTATTCAGAATGTACATAAAGTTTGAGTTTACTAGTTTTTGTTCAAAAATTACCCATGCAGATATTCAGTGTAATTTAACTCATTTATGTCACTAAGGGAGAAGCGAGATATGAAACTAGTAAACCAAAGCCTTTTTAGTCCCCACAAATGATACTGTATCAGTACACCAATGTTGAAGTGACTTTATTTCAACACAGCATTGCTGCACTGACCATGTGGTCCATTTGTGTTGAGGTCGAAATTAAGTTTGTAAGCTTAATTATTATAGGGTTTGAAACATCATTCAGCTGTTCTTTTTGAAAATGATCTAAAGTGTTTATAGGTGTATTTGTGTTTTCAAAATTGTAATTTTGGAGCGTGCAAAATCTAGAATTGTAATTGATAATGTTGGAGATGCAAAGTAATTTATGCTTCAACTCCATTTGCTGAGAACTTGGCTTTAACTGTTGGGGGTTTCATTTATTTTGGAGACCTGAGTTTGTGCGTGAATTTCAACTTGAGAGCATTTACCAACTGTACACCAAATCAAGGGCACATTTGGTGTTAGGATGGGTAATCACATTGTTCATATTAGCTCAAGATTGCAGTAGCATATTTGAATTTTCAAAAACAGCCTGTGAAGTGTTTCCTACTTTACATCTATTTTGTAGCATTTTTACCGAAATATATGAAGTGGACACATTTTTGAAAGTTCATAGAAGTCAGCTCAGGGTTAGTCGTCAAGTCGCCTTAATGATCTAGTAGAATTTATTCCTATTCAAGTTTGTGAGCAACTACAATTTGCATAAAGACATTTAATGAACTCGAGCTGCTTCACCTGCCTGTTCTTAGTCAAATCTGATTTACAGGTAAATATTTTCTAAAAACAAAACTGATACTCGTGGCAGTAGTCATATATACCTTCCCAGATAAAAATAACTCCCTTCACTGGAGACATACTTTCAGCTCCATTCCTGATTACAGATGACAGACGGGGAAAGATCAGTGTCACAGCAATTGCAGCAGATCTCAGCAAATATTGAGGGTTTAACTTTTGCAATTCTTTGCCGCACAAACCATTGGCTGTGGAAATTGGCCAACAGGTTAGCAATTTTTACTAATGATTTTAGGGTTCAATTAGTAAAGTACTGTTTTATATTTAAAAACTGGGGGAAGCCCTGTATAACATTAAAAATGTTCAGAGATTGTTAAATGTTCAGTAATTTCCTTTTGAATTGTTTGTGTTTGTGGACAGATTGGCTATAAAAGTAAAAGGCTATAATGTAGATCTGTAAGTATTTCATTTGGTTTCTTTGTACTAAGTTTTCATGAATTTTTCTTCTCAGCAAACCGCAAGCAGAAGGGTGAACTCTTCTGTTGGATTTTCTGTTTTGCAGCATTCAAGCAATGATCCGTATTGCTTTGTGGAATTCTACGAGCATAGGGATGCAGCAGCTGCATTGGCTGCAATGAATGGCCGTAAAATAATGGGTAAGGTAAGCTATCGTATCTAAAGGGTGAGTGAGGAGAGCATTTAAGCTGGAAAAATAAAAATAATGCTGTAATACTTGGAACAATGCCTGTGTCTGATTCCACAGTTAGTTTTAGTAGCGCAGTAAAATACATTGGCTTGCTTTTTGCAGGCTTTAGAGGTTAGTAGGAAATTTTATAAAGAATATCTAGTGAAATTTAAACTCTGCTTTAGCCCCTTCAAAAAAAAAAAATGTTCTGTATGTAATTAGCATTTGATAAGTCAAATTTTCTTGAAGAATAATCCAGTAGATCTTAGTTCTCAGCTGTGACTGTGAAGAGGTACCAAATTTTATAATAAACTCTAACTGTATTTGAGTAGCTGAAATGCTAAAGTGCTATTTGGAGATTACTTATAATATAGGGAAGTTCTGTTAGAAAGAGCCTCCAGCAATAGTGGTTTTAATTGTGGAGCTGTTTTTCTTAAAACTGTAAAAGCTAGCTGTTGATTTTTCAATCATAATGTACTAGTTTGTGTAGCTTCTAGTTTGAGGCGGCACAGTGGTTAGCACCGCAGCCTCACAGCTCCAGTGAACCAGGTTAGGTTCTGGGCACTGCCTGTGCGGAGTTTGCAAGTTCTCCCTGTGATCGCGTGGGTTTCCGCCGGGTGCTCCGGTTTCCTCCCACATGCCAAACACTTGCGGGTTGATCGGTAAATTGGCCATTGTAAATTGCTGCTAGTGTAGGTAGGTGGTAGGAGAATTGAGGGAAAGTGGGGATGTAAGGGAAAATGGGATTAATGTAGGATTAGTATAAATGGGTGGTTGTTGGTTGGCACAGACTTGGTGGGCCAATGGGCCTGTTTCAGTGCTGTATCTCTCTGACTCTGACTGCATAGAAACATAGAAAATTGGAGCAGGAGTAGGCCATTTGGCCCTTCGAGCCTGTTTCGCCATTCATTATGATCACGGTTGATCATCCAACTCAGTAACCTGTTCCTGCTATCCCCCCATATCCTTTGATCCTTTTCAACCCAAGAGCTATATCTAACTCCTTCTTGAAAACTTACAATGTTTTAGCCTCAGCTGCTTTCTCTGGTAGCGAATTCCACAGGCTCAACACTCTCTGGGTGAAGAAATTTCTCCTCATCTCAGTCCTGAATGGTTTAACCCGTATCCTTAGACTATGACCCCTGGTTCTGGACTCCCCCACCATCCTTCTTGCATCTACCCTGTCAAGTCCTGTTACAATTTTATAGGTTTCTATGGGATCCCCCCTCACTCTTCTGAACTCCAGCGAATATAATCCTAACCGACTCAATTTCTCCTCATACATCAGTCCTGCCATCCCAGGAATCAGTCTGGTAAACCTTCGCTGCACACTCTCTATAGTAAGAACATCCTTCCTCAGATAAGGAGACCAAAACTGCGCTCAATATTCCAGGTGTGGCCTCACCAAGGCACTGTATAATTGCAGCAAGACATCCCTGCTCCTGTACTCGAATCCTCTCGCTATGAAGGCCAACATGCCATTTGCCCTTTTTACCGCCTGTTGCACCTGCATGCTTACCTTCAGCAACTGGTGTACGAGAACACCCAGGTCTCGTTGCCTATTCCCCTCTCTATTTATAACCATTCACCAAAGTGGATAACCTCACATTTATCCACATTGTATTGCATCTGCCATACATTTGCCCACTCGCTCAACTTGTCTATAACTACATGGTGCTTTATTTAGTTGGGAACTTTCCAGCGTTGTTGATACAAACTAAAGGAATCACAATTTATCTGGACGATCTAAGCGTGGGGATAACATTAACGTTGAGTAATGAATGAAAAATTCTAACCAAAACACATTGAATTATTAACCTCAAATATACAAGTTGATCAGACCATAGAGTACAAAGAAAGTTCTAGGACTTATTTCGAGAGGAATAGAAAACGAACTGGAAGATAAATTTATATAGAACCTTGGTTAGACCACAGTTGGAGTCAACGTGCAATTCTGGTCTCCCGTACTACAAAAAGGATATTGAAGCATTTGAGAGAGTGCTGTCTGAATTTAGAGGATACAACTACCAGCAAAGATTGAGCAGGCTTCTCTGGAAAAGAGGAGACTAAAAGGATATTTGGTAAAGTTCTTGAGAATGAAAGGTTTTGATGAGCGTGAATGTGGAGAAACATTTTCCACTTGAGCCCATAGCATGGGGCCATAAATATAAAGTAGCCATCAGATCAATTAAAGAAATAGCAATTTTTAAAAATTGGTGAGACTGTGAAACTTGCTGCCATAGAGAGCATTAACACATTTAAGGGAAGGCTTGCTGCATACATGGGGGAGAAGTGAATAGAGGGCCAAGGGGGCAGGATGGCAGGAGATGAGGTGGTGGAGTCTTGTATGGAGTTTAAATACTGGCACTGTCCTATTGGCCTATTTCTGAAATGTAAATTCTATAAATACATTTAACTTCCCATAATGCACCTATTAAGCTACAGCTAATATGAATGAAATGTAATGTAAATGTGAACATAAGACCTTTTACACAGTGGTCACGTTGGAACAGGAGTAGACCATTTAGCACCTCAAGCCTGTTCCATGTCATTCCATATAATGGCTGATCTGTGACCTAATTCCACATACCTGCCTTTTCTCCATGCCTTAATACCTTTGGATAACAGAAATCTATCCATCTCAGATTTAAAATTGATGGAGGATCAATTGCCATGGACGGAAGAGTGTTCCAAACTTCTATCGCCCTTTGCGTGTAGGAGGTTTCCTAATTCCACTTGGAAAGGTCTGGCTCCTAATTTGTAGGCTAAACCTGCTCATCCTAGACTTCCCACCTAGCAGAAATAGCTTCTCCGTATCGACCCCATCAGTTCCCCTCAACACCTTGAAAACTTGGATCAAATTATCTCAACTACCTAAACTCTAGGGAATGCAATCATAGTTTGTGTAATCTCTCCTCATAATTTAACCCTTGTAGTCCAGGTATCATTCTGGTAAACTCTGCTGCACTCCCTCCATGGCTAGGATATCTTTCCCAAGCTTTGGTGCCCAGGACTGCTCTTAGTACTCCAGGTGGTGTTTAATGAGGGCTTTGTATAGCTGAAGCGTGACTTATACCCTCATATATTTTAGTCCTGTAGATACAAAGGCCAGCGTTCCATTTGCCTTTTTGATTATTTTTCTATACTGCATGTGGCATTTTAATCTGTGTACCTAGACCTGCAAGGTTCTTTGGACCTCCATTGTTTCTAGCTTTACACCATTTTAGAACATACCCTGTTCTGTCCTTTTTTAGGTCCCAACTGGATGACCTCACATTTGCCTACATTGAAATCCATTTGCTGCAGTTTTGCCCATTCACATCAGTCAACATCTCTGAAATTTTAGGCTTCCAGCTACACTGCTTAAATGCTACCTATCTTGGTGTATTCAGCAAATTTCGATACATAGCTTTCGATCCCATCATCTAAGTTATTAAATATGGTGAATAGTTTAAAAAGTTCCTGCGAGGCACCTCTAGTCACATTCTGCCAATTGGAGTACCTGCCTGTTATCCCTACTCTGTCTCCTGCCACTCAGCCAATTTCCTAACGAGGTTACTAATTTTCCTTCCATCCCATGAGCTTCAACTTGAGCTAACAGTCTCTTATGACGGACTTCATCTGGAAGCCCATAAAAATAACATCCATCGACATTCATTCCCCTGTCAACAACTTTAGTTACCTCTTCAAAAATTCAATCATTCCTCAGACATGGCCTGCACTTTACAAATCCATGCTGGTTTTTTCGGTGTCAGTTGAAAAATCTTTATGGTTCCATCTTTTATAGTGTAGGAATAAAACTATATTTTTCATCATACCATGTACTGTTAAAACTTACAAATGCTTGTATATTCATGTGTAAGAATAAGCAAATTCTAATTGACTTTAATGAAGTGCTTCACTTTTAAATTACTTTTCAGGAAGTCAAAGTAAATTGGGCAACAACACCAAGTAGCCAGAAGAAAGATACAACTAGTAAGTATTTTGTTTTCTTGATTTTTATTCAGTGTGTTGAAGCTGATTTTTATACTTGCCTTTCAATAAATAGAATGTTACATATGTATAGCAATGGTGTCAAGCTCTAGTGCTTTTTCACATTTGAAAGGATGTGATTTCAACCCTCTGCTTTGAAGAGCTCCGGTGCAACTTTTAAAGTTTTGCAACCAAGTTTTTCCCACTTAAACTGGGAGCCTCTACTGAAGAATGGAGTAATACTGAAAGGTCCTGAAGAGGAAGAGAGAAGCACTATTTGTAATTAAGTGCAAGAGCTGGAATTTAAGTTGGGTAAATGTTAAACCCAGTAATGCAGTGTAAGTCATCCACATATTTTGTACCTGGAATTGATATGAAAACATTTTTCCTTCTGACTAGATTTTCTAAATTTTTGATGCTCATTTTCCAGATGAATATTGAGTCAAATTTGTTTGTCCAATTTGAAAACTTGTTTTTCTTGTTTTTGGTTTCTTTGTGGGTGTAAAGAAAAGGAAGATGAAAATGTTACAACTGTTCTTTTACAATCTGGATAAGTTATTGATGCTCGTTTACATTTGTGCAACATTTGAATTGATAAAAGACTTCCTGTTTCATTGCTCTTTTTCTGGGAGTTGTTTGCTGTTTCCTGAAAGCTTGATATTTAGTTACAAAACTACATATGGTTAATTCAAGATGTATAATGGAAATATGCAAATTTTGATTCTGGAATCCAACCAGCATGAAATAGAAGTAGATCGATGGCTGTTTTCCAATCTACTTGGTGTTTATAGGATATAAGTAAATTGGCCATACAAATATTCCTGTGCTGCTTCATTGAAGAGGCTGGTCTATTTCTGTTTATATAATTTTATTGAAAGTTCTGTATGGGAGAATGTGAATACTTTCAGGATATTGTTTGAATTCTTGTTAGAAAAATGTAAACTAATGGTATTAGTAATGGGAAGCTGTTTGCCATGCCTTTTACATGTAATCCACAGTGTTCAGCTGTTTTCATAATTGTCCACAGCTTGTGCCTACATTATTAACTTGCTGCAATAAAAGTGTTTCAAACTAAACAGTTCAAATGGAGAAATGTACCATATTGGAAGATTCTTTCCATTTTAGACATTCATGTTAGAATCAGGTATAGACTCTCAGTAATGCAGCTCATTCTTTGTTCCAGCAGTGTGGCTCAAACCCAATTTCAGAAGAACACTTTCTGCAGGATTAATTAAATTTTCCACATTGCAAACCAGTCATTTTGTGACCCCTAAATGAGACTGCCAATTTTGTGCTATGGGTCCATGCACACCAGGAATTGGGTTGAGACTGCCTAAAATTAACTTGCATAGGACATTTCTAATGAGTGGATGTGAAATATTTAAATTCATTAATCTGGGCTAAATTCAAACTCAAATCCCCAAAATTAAAAGAATCTTATCCTGTAGTACTACCCAAGCTTTTTTGGATCTGATAGTTACATAACACTTGATGAAATTAGAATTGCATTGAAGTTAATTATAGTGAGCACAATTGGATCAAACAATCTGTGCTGTTACATTTTGTGTCTTGTTTGGTTTAGGGCTTAAAACATGGCATGAAGGAAGGCCATTTGGCCAACTAAACTAGTTCTTTCCACATATAATTCCCATACAATCTCCTGAGAATTGATGTGTAGAAGAAACTTGAATCTTAAAGGTAATGCAGCAAGACTTGTAAATATTCATCCATTTCCATTAATCAATCCTGGCCTACTGCCCATTGCAAACAAAACTCCAATCTCAACATGATACTCAACCTACTTATTTGAAGGGATCAGACCGCTTCTTTGGCAATGTATTCACTACCTTTGTTGATTTTTGTCCCTCCCCCACCAGGCCATTTTTTATCCACATTCTGTTCACTTCTGTTAATTTGAAACTATTCACCTGAAAGTCTACATGCCATTATTTTGGTTCTATGCCTATTTGTTCCATATATCTGTTCTTTACTGTTTTTTTTCCCCTCCCACGTGGGCGTATAACTAGTTGTCAAGGAAATATTGCTAGCAAGATGTTAATGGCAAGGGACTCAAACTCTACACCCCTGAAGAGAAATTCTTTTCAGTTGACACTTAGCGTTGCAAAGTTATTTTTAGCTCCTAGCAAATTTTGCAAGAAAATTTAGCTAACTGTTTTCTGTGTAAAACTTCTAATACCTTCTGACAATCCTAGTATCACATCCAGATACTTATCCTCATAGAATTACAACAGAGTAGTGAAGTATGACAGTTGGTTTTAAATTCTTGCTGACAATTCCTTTGACTTCTGTTCCCTTTAAGCAGTCCATCACTTTTAGGCTTTGTTCATAGGATATTATGTCGTCTTCAGTGTCAAGCTTCTCCCACCCCCCACCACATAAAACCAAGCCTCGGAGGCTGGTGTTAGGACCAAGGCGGGAGCAATGCACTGTCAATTCAGTCCCATTACTCGACAGGTCGCAGCATATTAAAGTTTTCCCAACTACCGGAAATTAGCTAAATTAAACAGTTTATTGACCCCCAGAGTAAAATACACCAAACCAGGTATCTTTAAACAACAACAAATTAACTATTAATAAACTAAATCTTAAACAATATTGAGATGAATCTATGTCTAAAAACCTTATAACTTCTTATTCCTCCTAACCTTCATATACATGTACACATTCAAAAACCAATGGTTAACCGGTTTCATTTTGATTTAAATTAAAGCTGTTTCTTGGGAATAACAAAATAACTGGTTGTAAGTCTTAGTGGATTATGTTCCTGCTTCAGTGAGGTGTCCCAGAGTTGAATAGTTAAATATCACTCAAAGTCTCCAGGTGAATTTGACGCACAGTCTTTAATGGATAGGCATTCAAAGCACTTTGGTTATAGCAGGTGTCACACAGTTCTTGCAACAAGGAGTATAGCAGCAGGTCTATTTGGATTTTAAAATTGGTAGTCTTTTAGTAGAAACTTTACTGAAAATTCCAGAACTCCCAGCAAAACAAAGGCAACAGAAAGTCAGTCCTGAGGCAGAGACTTAAAGATTGGAAGTAAAAAGGAATCTGCTACCTCCAATGATACGAAGATTTCCTTTCTGGGGATTTTTTCTTAATGGAGCACGCTTGGTTGGTCTCCAGATTAAACTGGTTCTAGCCAGCCTTTACCCACAGATAACTAATAAAATAAAGCGTGTGACCTCCTCTCTCTCCTTCTGTTGCTTAGGAAACAGGCTTGCTGCTGGCACACCGTGCCCAGAGAATCTAAAAGCTTCTCTGTGCCTTAAAGGTGCACAGTCCCCCTTAGTTTTTAAAACAGAAGGGGAAAAAAAACTCCCATGACACTGGTAATATAATTGATTTTATTTCAAATATTCATTTTCTCATTGTATGGTCTAATCTAAATTTAGAGGGAAGAATAGTGAAGGACGATACTGAGTTTAACTGAAGATATGCATTTGTTGCTATTGTCTTCTCAGATCATTTTCACGTGTTTGTTGGTGACTTAAGCCCTGAGATAACCACAGAGGATCTAAAATCTGCATTCGCACCCTTTGGTAGAATATCGTAAGTATTTTCCAGTTCTTTAAAATTCAAACATTGCACATTGAGCATTTTGTTCATCAGAGCTGTTTTTAAAAAAAAAAAATCAATTCAGCACTGAAACTGATAGTCCCACTTGAGTTCTGTCAAATCCAAGTGAAGAGGATATAAACATTTTTAATAAGGAAAAGGCAATAGCATTCTCCCAGTTCTTTGAAGTCATTTTACTCAAGTTTATTAAAATAAGATCTATAGGAAGGAGATCTGTCTTGTAGGATCTGCTATGGACTAATAAGTAACTTGTAATAGTTTAGTAACTTTTTTGAGCTGCTAAAAGGAGAAAAGGGATATTTTATCATAGTTTTGAACGACAGGTCTGAAAATTGATGGCAAAATTTGGCCACACATTAAAAATTACTGGGCAATCAGATGAAGATGGATATCTCTGGATGTACCCAAACTCCCCACCTCCTTAATGTACCCTCTAATTTTTTTTGTAGTGTGCAGCTGATTCCTTTAAGTGTGTGGTCCCTATAAAAAAATTTTTGTGGTAACTTAAAGGAATTGATTGGTGCTCAACTTGCATGGGAGATTTTCGTTGCTGCATAGCATTGGAGGAACAACCGTTCCCCCTCCTCCTCCGCGGCCCCTCCGCCTCCGCTATTTACCCTAATTCATGAAATCAAAATTAGGGGTACAGTGGTAGTTCAGGTATTTGTTACCTTTTTGTATCTGCTGGAACAGAGCTAGTGCTAACTCAGAGAAGTCTGATCATATTTGTATTATAAATCTAAGTCAAAATGGCGATCACCTTTTACTTTAGACCTGGCCTGTGAACCCTGTGTTTCACGCTACCTACTTTGTATCATGTAGTATCTATTGGCTTTTCTCGGCTACGATAAGCTTTTTCATTCGGACTTCAAAAGGACACTAGTAATGCTGCTTTCAGTCACTTGTTCTGGATTCAGTGGTTCTAAGGGTTCATATTTTCCTGAAATAACCCATAGATTTAGAAGATATATTTTTTGCTTTGAGCTGGAGTTTTTATCCAAAGCAGCTCCAAGAGAAACTCTCTGAAGGAGAAAATGCCCATTTGTGTTGCTTTTTCATGTGTAGGAAGGTGCATACCAACTAACCTATTCTAAAGCTTTGATTAAATCTGTGCTGTATGGAAGTCAGATAGAACTAGGTCTCCATTTATGCCCTCAACCATGCCTTGGATATCAAATACAATATATACTCTAATTCCATGTATTGTCCAAATTGTGGTAGGTCTTCTGTGAGTTTATGTATATAACTGCCATGGATTTCAAATATTGTTTGCACTATTATTTCAATATATGCAGATCATGTGGTTCAGTTACTAAATTTTTCTGTCTAGGCTTAGGAGTTTATTTTCCTGGTATATGGTTTTCTGAAGTGCTGTTCTTGTATTTGACAGTGGCACAAATTTTATGTTGGTTAGGAACTTTATTGAATCTAATCAAAAATATCAACTGTAGTAGAAGTGATTTGCATTCAGATTTAATGTACATTTGTGGATTTTTAATGGGCTCTGGGTGCTTGAACAGTTTACTTTGAATCAGCATATTGTAATTTGTGCAATCTGGTTCAGAAAGTTCATATTTAGAGCTTTTTCAGAAATTCTGTAAATTTTACAATGTGTAATTTACTCTTTTTAAAATCTGCGTAAGGAATAGTTTAGTGTCAGATGTTAGTGTAACTGGTTTTTAAAGTAGTTTTCATTTGCAACTCTATGTAGTACTTGTTTTCTATGTACCCCATTGTTTACAAGTTGAAGGTGGTGTGATCTTTGCAGCTTTTCAGCTGAAATTGTAATGTAACTGCAGTTCTTATGCAATCAATATTTTAAACTTCAGAGCTTGAAATTTAAACAAAAACTCTTGGTTGGCTGCAGTCACTACATGTGTAATGACCATGACGTTGGCTGTTGTATTAGATATTTCAGTGGCTGATTGTTGGTGAGCATAGTTTTGATTTATGTTTTTGTTGCCTGTGCACAGAGCCCAAGCTTTCTCCTGGTCAGTAGCAACGTGAGCAGCTAATACAAAAGTGGCTACCATTCACACCTCTGGAGCATATTTGATGGATATAGTACCACAAACAGCTCAAAATATTCAGGGCCACGTAGATTACCAACAAATTAGGCTAATGTTTTAAGATTTGATTTTGTTTGTAAGATCCATGGCTGCTAGAATTCTTCACTCCGATGTAATTTTAAGTGGACTGTTGTATTTGATGTCATGCATTGTTTTATTTTCAGATATTTTGTGCGTACCAACTCTGCCTTAAGGGCAATAATCAGTTATCGATTTGGCTACTGTTAAAATATTGTCACTGAATATTGTGTTGAGCTGTAAAGGAAATAATTTATAGACCGTTGGATGCTTTGCAAGTAGGTCACTACATAATGACTGAAGAGAAAGCAAAATTACGTAGTAGATTGTATGCTACAAGAATTATGTGGTTTTGTTTCATTTGTTGACTATTTGTATTGTGAAGATCTGGGTGATTGAGGGCAATCTTGGTCGTATCCCAGGTTGACTTGATTTGCACAACTTCATTTTTAAATTTGAGTGCCTTTTCAGTTCTTCCAGTAGCTGTGTTTTATGAAACTGAATCAGAAGCTGGGAATTAAGTTGCTTTCAATTTGCTTTTTGAGTAGGGCTTTGTACTAAAACATATTCAATTAAACAAGTTGAATAGAATATGGTTGCATTTTAAGTTCTTTGAGTGTTATGCTTGAGTATGGATTTGAACACAGAACGTTGGTGGTACTGGGGACTGCAGGGCTATGAATGTAACTGGTTAGGGGAGTTCTGTCTGAGTTTGAAACTCTGCCATTGCAGTTCAGTCCACAGCAATGTGTGTGCAAAAGGACTTGAGCTCAAATCAAAGAAACCTGTCTGCAGTTTGTATGTTCAGTTTTTTTCAGAGATAGGTGAGCTTGTCTGGATGATGGTAAGACCTACTTTGGCTATCAGAGCAGACGACCTACCAATTTAATATCCTTACCTGCAAAAAGCGGGTTGTGTAGCAAAACTTGAGCGCTCTGAAGTCCAGGTAGCATGATAAATGGGCATTTGTTGAGACAGTGGAATCCACACCCATCAGTTACAATTTCTTTTTTGCTTTTTTCAAGAAATATGTTCATGGATTCCAGGCCTGAATAATTTAAATTACCATACCAATATGATGTGCTTTAAATGTTTTTAACCTATTAGATTTCCATTATCGGGAAAGTCTGCCATGTATGTACAATTGGTTAAGTGAATGCAGGAGTACTTTAGCCTTAATTATTACGTCCATAACACTGGCCCAAGAATTTGCTGGAGCGGGTCATCTCATAGCGAGTATAGTGAGTTTTTTTTTTTCAGTGTCTCCCTACAGGTCCATATTTTTGCACTGCAAATTACTGGAAGTAAGTTGATAGCACATCTCAGACCTTGGTTAATGACAGGACCAATAGTTATCTCCTTAACGAATGAAGTTTTAGGATAGAGCAAGATACAACACACAACAGAACAAAATAGGGTGAATTGAGTCAAATTTAATGGAGGAAGAAATCGAGGGGAAAGGAAGATTAGATGAGAGAGAGAAAAGAGATAGGGAAGTAAGAGTAAAAACCTGGAGGTGTGAAATTTGAGTTTCGGTTGTTTCCCTTTCTGTGCCTCGAGTGGGACGTCAGGATCATTAATCACCCCATTGTGCTGTGAAATAGCAGTCTTAACTTTGTGCAGCGAGTAGTTCATATTTATGGCACAAATATAGAAAATTTCTTGACGTGCATGGGGTGGTTGACGGCAAAATTCAGTTTTTGTGAGGCTAACTGTTGCAAATCATCCGGCAGTTTGTGACAATTCACAACTCACGGTGTACCTCTTACCACAAATTGCTGTTCTTTTAATGAACTAATAGTGGCATGCTCTGTGAACTAGCCATTTTTCCATCAAATTATGGGCCAATATATAAATTTGCAGACATTTACTCAACTAGGCAATCGAGATTGTGTAGTACCAGTTTTCTACCAGTAGGTGTTGCTGGCAGACTTTGGAAATATTTGTGTTCACGATGCATGCTAGGGCCATTGCATCAACATTAGTGCTTGCTGTTTCTGGACACCTCTAATCAAAAATGCAAGGTTCAGTACATGCTACATTATAAAAATGCATTCAAATACATAAATTAACACCATTTTTAAATTGTGTTTGCGCTTAAACCTACACTTTTGAGTATCCTTTATATACTGTCAACTACCTGTATTGTAATGACTGGTCTCGTATGTATTGCTGCTTTTGCACTTCTCATCTACTTCAATTATCTAAATAGTAAATCAGTGTAAATTTCAACAGAAGAGCACTTATAAAACTGCTTGTACACAGGCTACAGAAAATAATGGAGAAATGTGCAGCTTTTTGTAGTTCGAGTCATAATTAAAAGTAATAGCATTCTGGTTATTTTACAGAATTGCTGTTAAGAATGGACAGGATCCCCATGGCTAACTGCAAGGAACTGTGCACACTGGAAGTTCATTAACTCAGTTGTAGTTTTTTTTCTCATTTCTATTTATTCTCTTTTTTATAAATTTATTAGACTTGATTGTTAACATTTTAATGTGCTCTATATAGTGCGAATTTCGTATTCCCAATCCTATTGACGTGCTTACAAATCCTATGTAATTGTTGTTCGTACTGGTGTGCTTAGTATTGTTTTAGTTTCATATTCATTTACTAAATTTCTGAAAGTCTCAATTTTTCAAAATTTACAGCTGCCCACAGTCCAAAAAGAGGGTAGAGAATTGACCATACCAAGAAAAATAAAGAATTCAGTTAACAGGCGATGTATGCCTTTTTTAATTCCTATTTTTTTTCTCTTTTCTGAATTTTTATATTTCAAATATTTGTGTGGCTAGGTAGAACACACATTATTAAAGGCTCTATATAGAAATGCATGGTTAAGGAAAATTGGAATCTGAATTGTATTTTGTACTACAGACTATTTCTCAGTTTAGTGCTAGTGAGGGTTAGTGTTTAAAATCTGTTGAGTTTGTGGTTTCCAGTTCAGTATAATTGGTGAAACAGAGTTCAGGATTCTACATTTTGCATGTTTGCTATTTACCGCTACACTAAAGGTTAAGCTGTAACAGGATAGAACAATTAGTTATTATGGTGGGATTATAAAAATCCCTTTTTTTTTCAAAGTTGACTTGTGCTGACAATACAGTGTGTGTGGTTCCTTTTTTATTTTGTTCAGGGGTATGTTACATTTTTTCACTGATTTCAGTTGTATTTGTTTACACAGGGATGCTCGTGTTGTAAAAGACTTGGCAACAGGGAAATCTAAAGGCTATGGATTTGTATCTTTCTACAGTAAACTGGTAAGTTCCTGGATTTAATATAGTTACTCAACAGTTTAACCATTAACGCTAAATTTCAACACTCGCCCCATATTTAGATTGCAAGATGTATACTTAACAGCTGAACGTCTGACATGCAGAGTACTGTCACGATGTTTGTGTTTCCAAGTCATTGAAAACATGGCTGAACAAACTGTAGATCCATTCCTTCTGTTCTAGACATTGTATCCATTAGTGTATTTCTCTCAGATGTTTGTCCGTTTTTATGTTCGAGATCGAAGGTGTTTGCCCTACAACCTCCCTTGGTAAGCTGTTGCAAAAACAGCCCACCTTCTCAATGTTTCCTTGTATCTTGCCTGAATGTGCCACTTCTCAGTTTATATTTCCTTGTTCAGGTTGTTTTGTGACCACTGAATCAAACATGCTGCCCCTTCAGAATTCTCTCTAGAGGAAACATGAAAGTTTAAAGCATAGATGGAGTCCAACATTCCATCAGGCAAAATATTCCACACTCTCAACAAATTTAAAGGAATTTTTATTCTCGTTCTTACTGACAGTTTAAAATTCATGACCTCTTATCACTGAATTCCTGCTTTGAAAAAACAGTCTTTCCTTATCCATTATATCAAAGCCTTTCATAAATTATCTTTTTTAAAAAGTACTCAATTTCTTCCCTTGCACAACTTGATATCCTTTTAGCTTTCTTAATTGCAGTAGACATTGTTTTGAGAGCTCTATTTAGTATGACATTTTGATCTTTGATTTGGTTTGCTTAGTGTTTCCCTTTAATTCTGTAATCACTTGGCCTGATTTGTCTCCCTAAGCATTTGACTTGCATTTGCCTACATCAAAATCTTATATAAAAAAAATTCTAGAGTCCTCGTACCTAAAGTCACTAATCCCTGATATTGTCCTAATGAAGCTTTTCTGCACCACCTTCGTTTCCCAATATGCCCAACTGAGAACTCTTAACTACTGCCTTACCAATGATTTGTATATTTTTGTCTGTAATGCTCTGCCACATCAGTTAGTGCATTTATTTACTTAGGAAATTTGAAAATTTTTTAAACATACAGAAATCACAGTTTCTGCAATTTGAATATAATGAATAAAAAGCACACACATTCTTTGGGTGGGATATCTCCTCTCCAATAGAAGTGAAAGCAAATTTATAGATAATAGCAGTAGTGCACATGTGGGACTGCAGAGAGGTATTTTCCTGCTTAACTACTACCTAGGATGTTGTTTGAGCCAGTGCATTAAGGTGTAGTCATAGAATTATACAGCACAGAAACAGGCCCTTTGGCCCATCGAGTCTGTCCCAGCCGTCAAGCACCTATCCTAATCCCATTTTCCAGCACTTGGCCCGTAGCCTTGTATGCTATGGCGTTTCAAGTGCTTGTCTAAATACTACTTAAATGGTGTGAGCGTTCCTGGCTGTACCACCTCTTCAGGCAGTGTGCTGCAGATTCCAACCACCCTCTGGGTGAAAAAACATTTCCTCAAATCCCCTCTAATCTTCCTACCCCATAGCTTTAAATCTGTGTCCCTTGGTTATTTAAACCTCCACGAAGGGAAAAGGTTTCTTCTTATCTACCCTACCTGTGCCCCTCATAATTTTGTACATCTCAATCAAGTCCCACCTCAGCCTTCTCTGCTCTAAGGAAGATAACCCTATCCCATATGCCTTCCTAACCACCTTATCTACCTGTGCTGCTGCCTTCAGTGATCTATGGACAAGTATGCCGAGGCCCCTCTAACCCTCTAGGATCCTACCACGCATTGTATATTCCCTTGCCTAGTTAGTCCTCTCAAAGTGCATCACCGTACACTTATCGGGATTAAATTCCATTTGCCACTGCTTAGCCCGTGGTCCTGTAATCTAAGGCTTTCCTCCTCACTATTTACAACGCCACCAATTTTCGTGTCATCTGCGAACTTACTGTTCATACCTCCTATATTCGCACCTAAATCATTAATGTACACTGCAAACAGCAAGGGTCCCAGCACCGATCCCTGTGGTACACCACTGGTCACAGGCTTCCAATCGCAAAAACAATCCTCAACCATCACCCTCTGTTTCCTGCCACTAACCCAATTTTGGATCCAAATTGCCCTGGATCCCATAGGCTCTTACTTTCTTAACCAATCTCCCATGTAGGACCTTATAAAAAGGCTTACTGAAGTCCATGTAGACTACATCAATTGCTTTACCCTCATCTACACATCTAGTCACCTTCTCAAACTTAAGTCAAATTTGTTAGATGTGATCTTCCCCCTGACAAAGCCATGCTGACTATCCTTGATTAATCCCCTGCCTCTCCAAGTGGAGATTAATTCTGTAGAATTTGATTGAAACCAGTAATATTTGTAGCGTATTTATTTGCTAAAATTTTATAATGTGGGTTGATGTCCACTTTGGGTAAATTTTTGTAAGCTCAGCGTTCTCTTTGACGATAAAAATCTGAAGGATAGTTTTACATTGTGCTATCTTAAGTGAAACAATGACTTTATTGTGTTGAAATAAATCAGCAACAACTTTGAATTTTTTGACTGTTCATTATGTGTAGTTGATTATCTTTAACCAATACAGTAGGCCACCCTGCTAATTTGAGATTTCATTGGCTTAGAATCATAAAATGGTTACAGCACAGAAGGAGGCCATTTGGCCTGTTGTGTCCATCCCAGAGCAACTTGTCTAGTCCCGTTTCCCTGCCTCTGTCCTGAACTCCAACTTTTTTTTTCCCTACAGATAATTATCCAATTCTCTTTTGGTGACCTTGATTGAATCTGCCTGCACCACACACTCAGTGCATTCCAGATCCTAACCACTTTCTGCATTTATTTAAAAAAAAATTCCTTGTGTTGCCGTTTCTTTTGCCAATCGCCTTAAATTGGAGTCTATTCTCGATCCTTCTGCCAACGGGAATAGTTTCTCCTATCTACTCTACCCAGCCCCCTCATGATTTTGCACGTCTCTATCAAATCTCCTCTTAATCTTCTGTTCTCCAAGGAGAACAGCCCCAGTTTCTCCAATCTATTCACATAACGAAGTCCCTCATCCCTGGAACCATTAACGTGAACCATTTTTCCACCCTCTCAAATACTTCCTAAAGTCTGGTGCCCAGAACTGGACACAGTACTCCAGTTGAGGTCACACCAGTGCTTTTATACAGGTTTGCCATAACCACCTCACTTTTGTTCTCTATGCCTCTCTTTATAAAGCCCAAGATCCCATATGCTTCATTTACTGCTTTCTCAGCCTGCCCTGCCATCTTCAATGATTTGTGCACATATATTCCCAAATCCCTATGCTCCTGTACCCGCTTTAGACTTGTACCCTTTATTTTATATTGCCCCTCCACGTTCCTCCTGCCTAAATGAATAAACTCACTTCTCTGCATTAAATTTCATCTACCGTTTGTCTGTCCATTCTACCAGCCTATGTCCTCTTGACTTTTATCACTATCTTCCTCACATTTCACTTCACTCCCAAGTTTTGTCATCTGCAAATTTTGAAATTGTGCCCTATACTCCCAAGTTTAGATCATCAATTTATATCAAGAAAAGCAGGGGTCCTAACACTGATCCCTTGGAAACCCCATTCTATACCTTCCTCCAGTCTGAAAGTCAACCGTTCACCACTACTATTTCCTGTCACTCAGCTAATTTAGATGACGCTGACTGCCGTTTTGTGAATTTCTTTTTACTGCACTCATTTGAGGATTATAAAATGGTTGTTAAACATGCAAAATGTCCAGATTTTTGTTTGCAGCTGTGTCACTGATCTAGATCGCAGCTGAGGGAGGATTGGATGGATAGGTAGGTTGGCTGCCTCCTGCAAGGAATGCAGGGATGAACAGGCACACGGACTTGAAGGATTATTGTGCAAATTGCGGCAGGTTACCGAACAGCATTGACAAATTCTCATGCGTGTTGTCTATGCATCCTCTTGGTGTGGGGCTAATTAAAGAAAAACGAAATTTTAAAATCTGGCTTCAAGTTGGTAGTGGGTAGTACAGTCCCACAGAGTTCTTTTCTGGAACCATCTTTGTTCACTGTGTATATTGCTGCTTTTAACTTCAGATAGAAAGTTTCTGTTGTGACTGTTGCATTAGAAGTCATATAAAGTAGGTTAAGTTAAAATTGTGATTACCTTCTGGCTAATCAATAATTGGATATTGTGAAAATAGTGAAAATTTGATCTGTTCCCTAAATGTTGTATTTCTGTGAAGTTTAATTTTCAGTACGAATTGCTTGGATTTGAAATCTGCAAAAGTTAAGATTTTGCTGTTAGACAAACTTGTCAGTAGGATTCCTGATCTGCAGAAATTTTGTATTCCCAAGCTTCTGATCTGGTTGTGATCTCATTATTTCAATTCTTATTTCTTTGTTCAATTTTTTGGGAATGATTATCTCTGGGTAGCCTAGAATTTAATAATTTGAGTATGTTGTGTGTAAACATAAGAACAGGTGTAGGTATTTAGCCCCGCAAGCCTGTTCCATCATTCAATGAGATGATGACTGTGACCTAATTCCACATACCTTTGCCCCATATCCCTTAATACATTGGCTAACACAAAAGCTATCAATTTCAGTAAATGCTATAGCAGTAAAAAAAAATTATTAGCTTTGAGAAATGATTCTCTTACATAGTGGAGATTGTGTTGACTTGTGGATTAAGGTAAATTCTTGACATTTGTAGATGTATTTCACGATCCACCATAAATGTTTTTAATTTTCAAAAGCCAGTTGCTAAACTATAAATATTGACACATACAGTATTGCATTGATATAGAAAATTGAAATAGTTTAGCATCTAGTGACCTAGAAGCAGTTTGCTGCATCATTTTTGTATGCTCATTTTTGTTCACCCTTCCACTAAAGGGATTTGTGAATGAATGTTTGCACTGTTAACTGTCAGTCTGATTTTTATAGTTTGGAAGCACAGTGACCCTTAAATAATGATTAAGGGGCAGAATTTGCATCATTTCTACATTCTTTCTGTTGTCCATAGGATGCAGAAAATGCAATTGTGCACATGGGTGGTCAGTGGCTTGGAGGCCGGCAAATTCGAACAAACTGGGCAACGCGCAAGCCACCAGCTCCGAAGAGTGCACCAGAGAGTGAGTTTCTCTATCTATTTTATATTAGTTTTTGAAGGTGCCAAATTTACTGTCTTTTACATTAACCAGATTCTGGGTTTTCCATAATTACTCAATGGATGAGAATTTGTGTTCACAATTGATTGACAAGACTACTTTTAAGGGTGAAGAAGTGGAGCCTGTAGTTTTACTAACTTGATTGTTTACTTTTTTTCTTTCAAAAACAAAACAATTTTTAACAAATGGTCTTGCAATGAATTGAGACCATTTAGTTGTTTTTACATATTTATTCAACATTAGGGGGTTTATTAACAGTTTGCAACAATTTCTTGGAAAAATGACTCCAGTTTCTGTAAGTGGATCACATTCTTTATGAAGTAACGAGCCCAAGAAATTATATTTTGGAGCTTTATAGAGTGAATGTATGCCGTTTTCAAAGACCTAGTTAAGTCAAGTCATTACAGGCTAGTTAGTTGTAAGCATTTTAAAATCTTTAAAAGTGAAATGACTAAATATCCAGATGAAGAAAAAAATTAGAAATTGCCAATGCTGATTCCACAAAGTTTGTGCTCGACAAACCTAATGGCATTCTTCACAGGGGGCAGTCAGTGGGGTGAGCATAGTGTATGTGGAAAGCCTTTGACACCATGCCCCACAAGAATATTGGAGATTGGGGGTTAGGGAACTGGCAGTGAGGGTGGGTGGTGGAAAGAAGGTACCAAATTGGATTTAAAAGCCAGGATTTATGGGCAATTTATTGGTGATTGGAAGTGGGCAATGCTGTCCTAGAGGATTCAGTTATGGAATAGGTTCTGTTCATGGTGCACATTGATTTGGATATAGGGCTAGAGGAAGTGATGTCCAAATTTGAAGACTCCACTAAAATAAGTGCAGTAGATAACTGAGAACCAAAGTGCTTTGATAAAATGGTGGAATACACAAAACAAATTGACAGGTGGAATTCTGAGCTGGTACATTTTGTTTTTTTTTTTAAATTGCTTTTGTGGGCAAATTGGAAAAGCAGATGGATTTGGGGCTGCGGTTCACAAGGTATCAAAGCATCTTGTTAAAAAACCAAGTTGGTGAATATTTTTAAAAAGCCAATGGACTGTTGGGTTTTATGGCAAGAGGATACTGTATAAAAAGTTGATGTAATTGTGAATCTATATCAAACCTTCGTTAAGACTGCAGTTGGAGTACTGTTAGCAATTTTGGCTTTACACTAAGGAAGGATGTTGAGGTAACAGGGTTACAACACTGATTCGCCAGGATGCTGCCTGTTGGGAAACGCACAGACAAGAAAAAAATTGGGACTATTCATTAGAATTCGGGGTGGTTCGATTGGTGTTTTAAAATAAGGAATGAGATGGAGTAGATGGAAACTTTCTAATGAAAGGCAACATGGATTGAATTGGGGTAGGAGAAATATATTTTCACACGAGTTGTGAGGCTATAGAGTTTGAGATGGAAGCAGAGATCATGTCTCCCTTTAATAGATTAGATATGAGATTGTAGGAAAGGGGATGTGGAACAGAGTGGGCATGCAGGATTAGGACTATTACTCATGTAGCAGATAAGCATAAATATGGACTAATTGAGCCAAATGGCCTATTTCTGTTTTGTCATTTTTATATAATCCTGTTACCTGAAACTTTTTTTTACTCTTCTGTGCTAACTCATCTTTGCTCAAGACTAATAGTTGTTTGCATTTATTTTCAGTGATATTGCATTCTCATTGTCTCCAGTTTGAAAGGCACAAAACCATACATAAGCCGCTTTGACTTTTGATATTCTATTATTCATAGAAGTAATTGTACTATACAACACAATTATTGGCTTGCATGCAACTAGGATGATGGATTTTATTCTCCCATCTCCTGGAAAACTCTTGATGTTGTGTATACATCTGCTTACAGGGTTATTTATTAAATAGTTAATGGGATGTGAGAATTGCTAGCAAGGCCAGCATTTATTGCCCTTGAGAAGGTAGTGGTGAGCCACCTTGAACTACTGCAGCTCGTGTGATGGAAGTACACCAACAGTGCTGTTCTTTGACGGAATGGCGATACATTTCCAAGTCAGGATGGTATCTGGCTTGGAAGGGAACTTGCAGCGCATGGTGATCCCATGCACCTGCTGCCCTTGTTCTTCTAGGCGGCTGAAGTCACAAGTCACCAAATGTTCGTGAAGAGAACTTTGAAGCGTCAGCGGGACTGGGTTTCCTGCTGTCTGGGTTGATGCTGGGTGACCCATCTGGTTTTATTCTTAAACTTTTTTTTGTAGTGGTTGGCTAAATTGATTTGCTGGGCCATTTCAGAGGGAAGTTAAGAGTCAACCACATTGTGTGCCTGGAGTCTCTCAGGCCAGGTGAGTAAGGATGGCAGATTTCCTTATCTAAAGGACATTGGTGAACTGGATGAGTTTTCTGGTTACTATTACTGATGGTAGCTTGCTTATTCCAAATATTTAGTTAACTGAATTTAAATCCCCAGGTGCTGTGGTAGGATTTGAACTCATGTTGCTGTATCATTAGTCCAGGCCTCTGGATTACTAGTCCAGAAATATAACCACTATGCTACTGATGCAGGTTGAAGAGACTGATACTTTTTTTTTCTTTGTAGGTAGTTCCAAACATCTAAAATTTGAAGAAGTAGTCAATCAGTCTAGTTCCACAAATTGTACTGTCTACTGTGGAGGTATAGCAACAGGCTTAACAGGTATGGGCAGCATTGATTTAATGTATGACAAATCGATCAGCATTCATAGAAACAAAATATTTGTATATTGTAGTACTAACATTCTTGCACATTTTATAATCCTTCAACTCCTATAGAACAGCTTATGCGTCAGACTTTCTCACCATTTGGGCAAATCATGGAAATCAGAGTTTTCCCAGAAAAGGGTTACTCATTTGTCAGGTAGGTTTGTTGGAACAATATTTTGTTGTACTTGAAACATAGATATTTGAAATGTAAAGCAATTCTTAACCTTTGAGACTGATTTTAAATATTAATCTGTGGCTTCATTGGTTTACACATGCAAACTGCATTCCTGTGAATTATATGGTCCAGGATTAATGGAAGCCTAGAAGGGCGGTGCAGTGGTTAGCACCGCAGCCTCACAGCTCCAGGGACCCGGGTTCGATTCTGGGTATTGCCTGTGCGGAGTTTGCAAGTTCTCCCTGTGTCTGCGTGGGTTTTCGCCAGGTGCTCCGGCTTCCTCCCACATCCAAAGACTTGCAGTTGATAGGTAAATTGGCCGTTGTAAATTGCCCCTAGTGTAGGGAGGTGATGGGGAATATGGGATTACTGTCGGGTTAGGGAATATGGGATTACTGTAGGGTTAGTATAAATGGGTGGTTGTTGGTCGGCACAGACTTGGTGGGCTGAAGGGCCTGTTTCAGTGCTGTATCTCTAAATAAAAAATAAAAATAATAAATAAAAGAGGGGGAAGGTCCCAGTTATGTTTCCTTGCTCTCTTCTGAATCATAGATAGGACTGCACTAAGAAAACTAGCCCCGGACTAAAAAGAACTGATCAGGATTCCTGTTTCAGACTGGATACTTGAGAACAGGAGGTTCTTAACTACTGACTGCATACTTTCCAGCAGGGATCACCAGTAATTGTGGCTATCAATTGAGGTGATTTAATTGCAGTCGACATTCCTGTCATGCCACACTCCAGGCTTACAGATCAAGAATGGCTATTTGCGTGAGATATTGTCCTATTCCAGCACAAACCAGTATCTTCAAGAGGCACAAGAAAATTTAGATGCAAAAGTAGCCTTGTGCTTACATGGGCAATATGATGTATAGTAGGGGCGTGCAAGTTTTTTTTGTCCTTGAGTAAGAGGTGTGTACACTATGGGACCTTGAGGCAGCTTCATATAAAGTTTAGATGAATATTACGATTAATTTACACCAACTCAAGTTGCTGGTATTAACAGCTTGTTAGAATTTAATCACCATTCAGGTAACTGTCAAAGTGGCCCTTTTCCAACCTATATGTTCACTACATTCATGCCAGCAAATAAGAAACTTCAACATTAATGGGGCAGACTTTGCCTGGGCTTCTTGATTACCAGAGCTTCAGGACCACATGTGAAAAGCATTACATTTACTTGTACAATAATAAAAATTACAGAAGCTAACTTTCTTGTAATTTTTGTAGGTTTGCAACACATGATAGTGCTGCTCATGCTATAGTGTCAGTCAATGGAACAGCTATTGAAGGTCATATTGTTAAATGTTATTGGGGTAAAGAGACTACCGATTCTGCCAACAAGTATCAACAGGTAAGCTGATATATTAATAACTCTTGCTTTTACCACGGAATATCATAGCTTTTGGTTTTACTGCAGAGCATCATGAGCAGCTAATTTGTAGTAATTTTGTTACTTCGTCTTTTATTCAGATGGAATTTGCTCAGCCCTGGGGTCAGTGGGGCCAGTGGTACGGCAATGCTCAACAGTATGGTCAGTATGTAGCCAATGGTTGGCAGGTGCCCTCTTATGGCATGTATGGCCAAGCATGGAATCAGCAAGGATTTGGAGTAGAGTAAGTAATTTACTGGGTAAAGCAGTTAGAACTCACTACTGAGGTCAACTTTTTGTCGAGAAAGTGTCTGCAAAAATGTACTTAAGATTCAGCCTGGGTGTAGAATAGTTCAGTAAATGTCTTTTCTGGCTGTCCCAATTTCCCTGAACTATTTTAGCAGTAATATGAAATAAATCAGTACTTTGCATTCTTGTTGAATGATTATTGGGAAATTAATGTATTGTAGTGCATTAAGTCATGTTTATTTAATGTGCTGTGAGCAGTAAGGAGTTTTAAGTTTAAATTCACATTGATGCTTTTTTTTCCTTTGCAGTCAGCCTCAGTCTGCAGCTGCCTGGGTCGGTGGATTTAGTGCTCAGCCAGCCCAAGGGCAGGGTACAGCTGTTATACCTAGCCAAGCTGGCTTTGGAATGGCAGGTTACCAGACGCAGTGAGCAGGGACTCGTTCTGTTTACCTACAAATGAGAAGCCAGATTTTTCTAATGACAAAACATCAAAATGTTCGCTGACACCATGAATAAAATATAGACTATTTATTTTAAAGCTGAATATTTTAAAAATTCGATCACAGCTGAGCTCATGGTGGAGGATGTGAAATGTTTCCCAGTTCTTTTTGTTTGGGATGGGGAGGGGTGGGTGGGTGGGGGGGAAGCATATAATCTGTTAACTTTTTTTGAAGAGTGAAGTAATCGAGAATGATGAATTTATTTTGAAAATGAAGTGCTATTGTGTATGAGTTTAAAAATAAATAGTGGGAAAATGTCAACCAGACTTTTGACAATCCTTTCTTTTAGTTGAGCATTCCACAATATTAATTTCATAGATACTCTGTTATAAAGGGATTTTTAAAGCCTTGTATCATAAAGCCAGGCTTAATGTTCAATAAATGCATGACAACTGAATTTCACATTGCAATGGACCAACTAGCTACTGTTTTCAGGGAAGTTCTAATTCATGGCCATCCTGAAATGCCAGCACACAGGCATAGATTGAGATGCATCAAATTTAACTGTACTTTGGCTTTAAATTGTTTCCTTTGCTTCATCATCCTATGCATTGAACGAGAAGCCCAATGAAGGCAACAGTTTATTAAAAAAAAAGTGGGTTGCACTACACTCTAAAAATCAGGAAACTGAAGGGAACACTGGCTATATTTGGACTGCTGGAGTCCTTTTGCACTGTTTTGGCTATATTGGAGATGTGCTCGACATACTTGCATACACCTGGACATGGGATTAGGGCGAAGGTTACAAGTGTAAATATCTATAGATAACATTTAATACACCAATATGATTTTTAAAGCATGCTCTAGTGTAAAGTTATCACAATTCAGTTAGAGGTTTTGCATTAAAAAAGCTATTCAATTGTACAGTATTGAAGTAGCAGGTTGCCCAGAATGTGCAATGTATGGCTGTGTTTCACAAGAGTATGTTAATATATCTTTCCTACTGCATTTATGTGGTATGTAAAATTATACAAAGTAAATTTCAAACTGAAGCCTTAAATTTTATTTCTTTAGGCAGAGTGTCATTAAGAATAGTTTGTGATCTCTTTGCTTTTCTACCTAATTCTGTTGCTGTGCTTAGTTAATATCATGCAGGTTTATTGAACCATATACAATTAATGCAAGGTTGAATAGTTGCATAATTTCTTCAGGCCACCAACAAATGGAGTGTTTTTAAGTCTAAAATTAAAAATGTAGATATACCATCATGTCAGAGCCAACTGTTTAATTTTAACAGTAATATGTGCCATTTGTTAATTGAAGGTGTACAAAATCTGTACCGTTCATTAAACTTCATTTTAAAGATATTTTTGAGTGGTTTGCATGTTGGTGCGATTCACATTTGTAAAAAAAATTAAATGCTAGCTCATTTGAGTGTGGAATGGGTGGATTATGAAGACATGTTGAAAGGTAATTGACATTAGTCATGTCTGGATTATTCTGTATCTAAAAAATAAAATGGTTTTAAAAATAAACTGCTTTATATGGCTCCTATTTATTCAATGTGTTGCTCATTAAGTGGGTAGCTCAATGAAACTTTTTACCATATTGAAAATAACCTGCTTTAATCGTGAACATGGCAGAAAAAGCACATGGAATAAAAACTTGTCCAGTCATTTGAAACTACTGTAAGGGTTTCATTTGTTCCAGCTCACAATCCAAAGCATTATCTTGGAATAAATCTCACCTTTTTAAAAATGGAACATTATCACTAAGTTCTCATTTAGAGGACATAGCAGATGTCTGGTGTCAAGAGTGGGAAACGACTGTTCCTGTTGGAAGTAGGCGTGCTCTTCTGGTGTTATGGAGTACTTGGAGCAGAGACAACTGTACTCCGCACAGAATTCATGCTATTGCTGACCTAGGAGTCCCTGATGCTGGAGTATTTTTGTTGTGCTAGCCAGTATCGCATGCATTGTGAAACATGTTTTAACTTTTTGGTGCTCATGAAGGTCAAAGATACCAGTGAATGGGGATGGTATGTTAAGATGGATTACAGAACTTATTCCAGGATAAAGCTTCATAAAGCTCTGGTTAGGCCCCAACTGGAGTATTGCATCCGATCTGGTCACTACACTTCAGGAAGGATGTGAAGGTCCTAGAGAGGGTTCAGTGGAGATTTAGCAGAATGATTCCAGGGATTGGGGGGGGGGGGGTGGGATTTCAGTTACAAGGTTAGATTGGAAAAGCTGGTGGTGGTCTCAGAACAAAGGGGATTGAGGGAAGATTTAATAGAGGTGTAGAACGTAAACAGGCTTGGATAAGTTAGACAAGGAAAAACTTTTCCCATTAACTACTAGGACTAGGGGACACATTGAAGGTTTGGGGCAAGAGGTGCAGGGGGAATATGAGGAAGCACTTTTTTTACACAACGGGTGGTAATGACCTGGAACTTGCTGCCCAAAAGGGTGGTGGAAGTGGAGACAATGAATTCAGAAGGAAATTGGATGGCCAATTGAAAGAAAGAGACTTATGGGGCTATGGGTATCGAGTGGGGGAGTGGGACTGAATAGCTCTGGAGAGTTGGCATGGACTCAGTGGGCCCTAGCTCTTATTTTAAGATTGTGCCCCCTGTTCTGCATTCTCGTCATTTTAAACAACTTGATTAAATCAACCTTATAAGCTAAGGAGAGTACAAGCCAAGTTTATCCAATATGTCTTTAGAATGATACCAGGGGTTAAATTAGTGAATTTGCACTGTATGTTCTCCAAGGCAAATCTATCCTTCCTGAGGTGCAGTCTTCCAAAACTCTATGCAGTACTCTAGGTGGGGTCTGACTGAGGCTGTCTGCAACTGAAGCGTCACTTCCCCTTTTCATCCCACTTTTATTAAATTGATTCCAAATATCAAACCATTTTTGTAACCACTGGAAGCTGTACCAATAGATTGAGACTGATTTTTTTTTTCCCCCCCTTACATTTCAACCTTTTAATTCAATTAAGATCTGCATGTGGCTTTAAAAAAAAACACAATTCTTCCTCCCATGCTGGTGATGTGATAGTGTATATTGGTATTTTTGTACAAATGCTACACTTGTTTTAACTGTAGGCAATTTTTAATTTTAAAAGAAATTTATTGTGTGATTCTGGCTTCCAACCAAAGTTTGACCTGGGTAATGTCGATATCTTTAGTAATTACTTTAGTCCAAAAAGGTTTTTAAAAACAAACTGTCAAATCGTTTATGGCATTGCTCTGGGTGATTGAGGTTATTGTAGCAGTGCCTAGATTTGGAAGTGAGGTGCACATATCCACTGAGAATTTAGAAAAATTAGATTTTCTGACAGACAGCGAAGCAAATGATTGAATTTTGCACAAACTTATCAATGGTATTTTCCTTAACCATTTGCAAGCAAATAAACTTCTTCCACTCATAGAGCAAATACATAAAGTTCAGCACCTTTTACTGTCCAAACCAACTAATTGACAATAATAAAGTGCTGGAAATACTTAGCAGGTTTGGCAGCATCTGTGGAGAGAGAAGCAGAGTTAACATTTTGGGTATGTGACCTTTCTGCTGAAATTTTCAAAAGTTGTGCCTTGTAAATACTGTAGAGTGCCAGGCCTTGAGTGACAGAACCAACTATCCTTAGAGACCCTTAGATACTGTTAGATATGGCCAGAAAGCTTGCCTTTCTGTAGAGTCAGGCAGCTCAGGAATGCTACACTTGATTCCACAAAAATGCAATGAACTGTTGCTAACCTGGGTTTAGACCCCATCCTTTCCTACTTAGTGTGCGGGGAGAGACAGGACTGGGGATTGGGGGTGATGGGTAGAGAGGCAGACTGGGGAATGGAGTGGGCATGGGGCTCCGCATTTCTGATGCAGCAGGTGCTGAGTGAGGAGCAGCCATAAACGGAAGAGTTGAAACCTGGAAACTTCATTGAGTTAATTTTCCTGCCTCTTTACCCCCTCCACTTCTTTCTCCCCGCACCACTCTTGGGGATAAAAACTGCTGGAGATCAAGGAATTTCACAAAGAATCAAAGGAGAAGGACTCTATTGAAAATATCAGTTTACATCAAGTTATGGACTGGTCCTTGAATCCACAACCTGGAAGAGCCCTTCAACCAAGGAAATTGTCTGAAAAGAAAAATATTTATCGTGGACTATGGAAGTAAGCATTTCACCTTGAAAAGTCATCTTAGTAATCTTTAGCAACTATTTGTAGCAAAAATTGTTTTTTAAAATTTAATATTCAAGTATTCAGATTTCAGAAACTTACTAAAACCCAACTAATATTTCAGTTTTTGTTGCTGCTTGATCTTTAGTCAACGAACGTTATTTGATTGTCACTTTTATTTTGTAAACATAGGTCAACTGAAATGACCTTTTAGAATATAAACACAGTAGAAATCAAATGATACTGAGCATCTTATGAAATCGTAAAATTTTCACAAATGAAAGAAACAAGTTATTAGTGACGTCCTTCAAAATTAATATATAAAGATGTTTTCCTCAGTACATTTAACCAATGTTTAACTGGCATGGGGTAAGTTTGTTGATTTGTGCAGCTGCAAGATCTTGTTGAACACTGAAAGATCTCATTAAACATTGAAATCAGTATAGAGAAACAGGAAGCACATCTGATAATTTTTCTATGTCAATTTACTTGGTGTCTCATCATAGGACAACTCTCTCATCCCAGGGACCAATCTAGTGAACCTTCGCTGCACTGCCTTTAATGCAAGTATATCCTTTTTTTAATGTGGGTACCAAAACTGCACACAGTATTCCAGATGTGGTCTCACCAAAACCCTGTACAATTGCAGCAATACTTCCTTATTCCTGTACTCCAATCCCCTTGCAATAAAGGCCAATATGCCATTTGCCTTCCTAATTGCTTGTACTTGCATGTTAACTTTCTGCGTTCCTTGTACAAGCACACTCAAATTTCTGAACATTGACACTTACAAGTTGCACACCTTTTAAAAATATTCTGCTTTTCTATTCTTACAACCAAAGTGCATAACTTCACACTTCCCTATATTAAACTCCATCTGCCATCTTGTTACCCACACATTTAACCTGTCTATATCTCTTTGCAGCCTCTCTGTGTCCTCCCCACAGCTTACCTTTTCACCTACCTTTGTATCATCAGCAAACTTATATACATTACTCTCTGTCTCTTCGTCTATGTCATTGATACATATTGTAAACAGCTGAGGTCCCAGCACCGATCCTTGCAGCACTCCACTATTTACTACCTGCCAACTTTTAAAATGCCCTGTTTATGCCCATTCATTGCTTCCTATCTATTAACTAATCATCTATCCATGCTAATATATTACCCCCAACTCAATGAGTTCTTATCTTGCCAATTAACATTTTGTGTGGCACCTTATCAAATGCCTTTTGGAAATGCAAGTATACTATATCTACTGGTTCCGCTTTAGCTACACTACCAGTTACATCCTCAAAAAACTCTTAATAAATTTGTCGAACAGGATTTCCCTTTAGAAAAACCATGCTGACTTGTTCTAATCATACTGTACTTTTCCAAGTGCATTGTTAAGACTTCCTTAATTATAGATTCCAGCAATTTCTCAATGACTAGTGTTAAGCTAACTGGCCTGTAGTTCCCTGTTTTCTCTCTCCCTCCTTTCTTGAAAAGCAGTGCAACATTTGCCAACTTCCAATCTGATGGGACTGTTCCTGAATCTAAGGAATTTTGGAAAATCATAGCTAGCGCATCCACTATATCTGCAGCTATCACTTTTAGAACCCTTGGATGTAGGCCACCAGGTCCTGGAGGCTTGTCAGATTTTAGTCAATTAAGTTTCTCCAATACTTTTTCTCTGCTGATATGAATTCCTTAATTTTCCCACTTTTTTTGGCCCCTAGATTACTGCCTATTTCTGGTATGGGACGTTGTGTTGTGTCTTCTACTGTGAAGACAGACACAAAATATTTGTTCAATGCCTCTGCCTTTTCCTCACTTTTTTACTCATTCATGGGGATGTGGGCGTCGCTGGCTAGGCCAGCATTTATTGCCCATCCCTAATTGCCCTTGAGAAGGTGGTGGTGAGCTGCCTTCTTGAATCTCTGCAGTCCATGTGGGGGTAGGGACACCCACAGTGCTGTTAGGAAGGGTGTTCCAGGATTTTGACCTAGTGACAGTGAAGGAACGGCAATATAATTCCAAGTCAGGATGGTGTGTGGCTTGGAGGGGAACTTGCAGGTGGTGGTGTTTGATTCACTCCACGTGAAATTAAGAAACGACTGAAGGCACTGGATACTGCAAAGGCTATGGGCCCTGACAATATTCCGGCAATAGTACAGAAGATCTGTGCTCCAGGACTTGTCATGCCCCTAACCAAGCTCTTTCAGTACAGCAACAACACTGGCATCTACCTAGCAATGTAGAAAATTGTGTACACAAAAAGCAGGACAAGTCCAACCCGGCCAATTACCGCCCCATCAGTCTACTCTCAATCATCAGTCAAGTGATGGAAGGTGTCATCAACAGTGCCATCAAGCAGCACTTGCTTCGCAATAACCTGCTCAGTGATGCTCAGTTTGGGTTCTGCCAGGGCCACTCAGCTCCGGACCTCATTACAGCCTTGGTTCAAACATGGATAAAAGAGCTGAACTCAATAGGTGAGGTGAGTGACTGCCCTTAACATCAAGGCAGCATTTGCCCAAGTATGGCATCAAGGAGCCCGAGCAAAACTGAAGTCAATGGGAATTAGGGAGAAAATTCTCCTCTGTTTGGAGTCATACCTAGCACAAAGAAAGATGATTGTGGTTGTTGGAGGTCAATCATCTCAGCTCCAGGACATTAATGCAGGAGTTCCTCAGGGTAGTGTCCTAGGCCCAACCATCTTCAGCTGCTTCATCAATGATCTTCCTTCAATCATAAGGTCAGAAGTGGGGATGTTCACTGATGATTGCACAATGTTCAGCACCATTCGTGGCTCCTCAGATACTGAAGCAGTCCGTGTAGAAATGCAGCAAGACCTTGATGTCAGCTTAGGCTGATAAGTGGCAAGAAACATTCGCGCCACACAAGTGCCAGGCAATGACCATCTCCAACAAGAGAGAATCTAACCATCTCCCCTTGACATTCAATGGCATTACCATCACTGAATCCTCCACTATCAACATCTTGGGGGTTACCATTGACCAGAAACTGGAGTAGCCATATAAATACTGTGGCTACAAAAGCAGGTCAGAGGCTAGGAGTCCTGCGGCGAATAACTCATCACCTGACTCCCCAAAGCCTGTCTACCATTTACAAGGCACAAGTCAGGGGTGTGATGGATTACTCTCCACTTGCCTGGATGGGTGCAGCTCCAACAACACTCAAGAAACTTGACACCATCCAGGACAAAGCAGTCTGCTTGATTGGCACCCCATCCACAAACATTCCCTCCCTCCACCAACATACAGTGGCAGCAATGTGTACCATCTACATGATGCACTGCAGCAATGCACCACGGCTTCTTAAACAGCACCTTCTAAGCCAGCGACCTCTGCCATCTAGAAGTACAAGGGCAGCAGATGCATGGGAACACCACTATCTGCAAGTTACCCTCCAAGCCACACATCATCCTGACTTGGAACTATATCGCCATCCTTCACTGTCGCTGGGTGAAAAGCCTGGAACTCCCTTCCTAACAGCAATGTGGGTGTACCTACCCCACATGGACTGCAGCAGTTCAAGAAGGCAGCTCACCACCACCTTCTCAAGGGCAATTAGGGATGGGCAATAAATGCTGGCCCAGTTAGCGACGACCACATCCCATGAATGAATAAAGAAAAACATTTGCTGCCCTTGTCCTTCTGGGTGGTAGAGGTCGCAGGTTTGGAAGGTGCTGTCTAGGGAGCCTTTGTGTTGCTGTAGTGCATCTTGTAGATGGTACACACTGCTGCCACTCCATCGGTGGTGGAAGGAGTGATCATGTTTGATGATTTCTCCTGTCTCTGCTTCCAAGGGACCAACATTTACTTTAGCTCCTCTCTTCCTTTTGATATATCTATAAAAGCTCTTACAATCTTTTTTTGTGTTACTGGCTAATTTACTCTCTCTATTTTTTCCTTTTTTAATCAACTTTTTGGTGGTCTTTTGCTGGTTTCTACAACACTCCCAATCCTCAGACTTGCTACTCTTTTTTGCAACGTTGCAAGCCTTTTCTTTTAATCTAATAGTATCCATAACTTCCTGAGTGAGCCACGGATGATTTTCTGGCTGAGTTTTTGTTTTCCAAAGGAATGTATTTTTGTTGAACATTTTCAATTGTTTCTTTAATGGTTTCCCACTGTTCATTTACCACCATACCTTCTGGTCTATTTACCCAATTTACCTTAGCCTGTTCTCCCCTCAAACCTATGTAATTGGCATTGTTTAAGTTTATGATTCTTGTTTGTGATTGGAGCATGTCACTTTCAAACCTAACATGGAATTCAATGGTATTATGATCTCTGTTTCCCAGTGGATCTTTTACTATGACATTGGTTATTAACCCTGCTTTATTACACAATACTAAATCTAAGATAGTTTTATCCCTAGTTGGCTCCACAACATATTGCTCGAAGAAACTTTCCCGAAAACATTCTACAAACTCATCTTCTAGACCACTCCTGCCAATGTCATTGTCCCAGTCTATATGAAGATTAATTTCCCCCACAATTATTACATTGCTTTTGTTACAAGCTTCAATAATTGGTTTAATGCTCTGTCCAATGATATAACTACTGTTATGGGGCCTATAAACGACTCCCACCAGTGTTTTCTGATTCTTGCTATTCTTTATTTTCACCCATGCTGATTCGACTTCATGATCTTCTGGGGCCAGATCCTTTCACACTAATGCCCTTTTGTCATCCTTTACCATCAGTGCTACCCCTTCTCCTTTGCCATTCTGACTGTCTTTCTGAGATATTGTGTACCCTGGAATATTTATTTCCCAACCTTGATCACCATGTAACCATGTCTCTGTGATGGTGATTCGATCTAAATCATGTACCTCTATTTGTGCCACTAGTTCATTTATCTTATTGCAGATGCTTTGCGCATTCAGATATAGAACCTTTAATTTCATTTTTTGCTTTTATTCCCTTCAATGGCCTTATTTGCTGATGTACAATTTCTGTTAAACTCTCTGTCCCTTCCTGTCCCATTCTGCTTGTCTTTACCCACAATGTTATGGGTTGGCCTTTCTCTTTGAATTTCTAAATCTCATCTCTCCCGAACCCTCCCCACACTCTGTTAGTTCACAACCTCTAGTCTTATCTGCTGGCTCACTCTTGAGTTTGTATGCACTGTCCCTTTCTGTCACACCCTGATTATCATTATCCTTATTGCTATCTTGCTCTCTTGTCTTCTCCTCTCTCTTTAAATTATCACATCTTCCCTCACTTGATCCCTCACCCCCACTATTTAGTTTAAAGCCCTCTACTGCCCTAGTTATACGACTCGACAGAACACTGATCCCAGCACGGTTCAGATGTAGACTGTTCAATGGTACAGCTCCCACTTTCCCTGTACTGGTGCCAATGCCCCATGAATCGAATCCCATTTCTCTCACACCAGTCTTTGAGCCACGCAGTTAACTGTCTAATCTCATGTACCCTGTGCCAATTTGCTCGTGGCTCAGGTAATAACCCAGAGATTATTAGCGTGAACCAGGGCTGTGTTCTCACAAGCGCATGGGAAAGGCATCCGCTGCTATGTCCAGACTGGCCAAGAGAATGTGGGAAAATGGTGCACTGACATGGAACACAAAAGTCCGAGTGTATCAAGCCTGTGTCCTCAGTACCTTGCTCTATGGCAGCAAGGCCTGGACAATGTATGTCAGCCAAGAGCGACGTCTCAATTCATTCCATTTTCGCTGCCTCCGGAGAATCCTTGGCATCAGGTGGCAGGACCGTATCTCCAAAACAGAAGTCCTAGAGGCGGCCAACATCCCCAGCATATACACACTATTGAGCCAGCGGCACTTGAGATGGCTTGGCCATGTGAGCCGCATGGCAGATGTCAGGATCCCCAAGGACACATTGCACAGTGAGCTCGTCACTGGTATCAGACCCACCGGCCGTCCATGTCTCCGCTTTAAAGATGTCTGCAAACGTGACATGAAGTCCTGTGACATTGACCACAAGTCGTGGGAGTCAGTTGCCAGTGATCGCCAGAGCTGGCAGACAGCCATAAAGGCGGGGCTAAAGTGTAGCGAGTTGAAGAGACTTAGCAATTGGCAGGAAAAAAGACAGAAGCGCAGGAGAGAACCAACTGTGTAACAGCTCCGACAACCAATTTATCTGCAGATCCTGTGCAAGAGTCTGTCATTCTATATTTGGCCTTTATAGCCACTCCAGGCGCTGCTTCACAAACCACTGACCATCTCCAGGTGCTTACCCATTGTCTCTCGAGACAAGGAGGCCAAAGAGAAGAGAAAGAGAGAGACGAGAGAATTACCTTTGAGGTTCTGCTTTTTAATTTAGCCCTTAGCTGCTCATACTCCCTCTGCAGAACCTCATTCTTAGTCCAACTATGCCATTGGTACCCATGTGGACCATGACAACTGGATTCTCCCCCTCCCACTGCAAGTTCCTCTCCAGCCCTGAGCAGATGTCCGGAACCCTGGCACCGGGCAGGCAACACAGCCGTCTGGACTCTCGCTCTTGGCTGCAGAGAACAGTGTCAATCCCCCTGACAATACTGTCCCCTACTACCACTACATTCTTGTTCACTCCCCCTGCTTAAATGGCTTCCTGTACCACAGTGCCATGGTCAGTTAGCTCATCCACCCTGCAGCCCTCAGTCTCATTCATACAAGCTGAAAGAACCTCAAACCTGTTGGACATTTTCAAGGGCTGAGCCTCCTCCACTTCTGCTTTCTCGATCTCTTTACCTGCCTTACTTGCAGTCACATCCTCCTGTCCCTGACCACTGACCAAATCAGAAGACCCTATCCCATGGGGAGTGACTGCCTCTTGGAACAAAATGTCCAGGTAACTTTCCCTCTCCCTGATGCATCTCATTGAGGAAGACTGTTGGTTAGGGCATTGGGAGAACTGCCTGTTCTTAAAATAGTGCCATAGGATCTTTAAACATCCATCTGAACAGGCAGATTTAATGTCTGATCTGAAAGATGGCAGCTCAGACAATGCAGCACTGATGTGTCATTCTAGATTATGTGCTCAAGTCTGTAGCACATGGTATTGGTGCTTAATATTCCAGGTTGTATATTTACATAAATTATGTTTTTCACTGAACTCTGCTAATTATTTTTGGCCATTAACTCTTCAAGCACTGGCAGTAATTCTGAATTAGGTACAAAAACAACAAAAGAAAACTATTTTCAATTTTTAAGCATTGTAAATAGACAAGATAATCCACACTCTTGTACTGTGGCTCAATATGGTTGGTAAAATTTAGTAACATGTTAAATCATTTAAGAAGATTTTTTATTGTTTCTGTCTTTCATTGGAACCCATGAACTTTTTACCAGAATTCTTAAAAATTCATGAAGAACAATAACTTATGGCAGTAATTTCTGTTCCAGCAGAAGTGTTCTTGGGCAACAATACCCTGCATGTCAACAATCAGTTGATCATCTGAGCTTGTAGCTACACAATAGTTCTTGTTGTAGAGCACTTGTGTTAAGAAAGAATCTCTGGGCTGCATTTTACAAGTTTGCCGCGGGCTTTACTCTGCGGAGCCGCTGGGATATTAAATGCAGCAACTCGTTTAAATGGCTGGGGCGGACCGCCCACCCCCGATGATACGGAGGGGGCAGGCAGTCTGTCCCTGGCAACGGCGTCAGGCACCACTGCACAGGTGCCGATGCCACTTTTAAAGGGCTTCCAGCTCTTCAATTTAATTAAAATTTTTAAAGAAACATGAGTGTAAAAAATTAAAGTTATCCCAACCCTCTCCCATGTCCCCCCAGTGACCGTCAAATTTATTACTTGCCTTCTCCCCCCCACCCAAAAACTTTACCACTTCCTATCACCCCCAGACCAATCAAAAACATTTGACCCCGCTCCACCCACCCCACCACCCCCCAACCCCGTCCTGAAAATTTACCTGCTCCCCCCTCCCCATCAATGTTCTGCCTTGGATCTCCACCACCAATATGGCACTGGGACCGACGGCGGGAGTGGGTAAGTATTTAATTAATTCCTTTAAATACATTTACATATTTAAGTTTTGATGCCGCCGTAGAGCGGCAGGGGTGCCCCCATGTGGCCTCGCTACCGCCAGCATTATGGGTCCGGGCCTTCCCGGCGTCGAGGCCCATGGTGGGCCACTCCCAGGGACATTTTCTGGGCCCCCCCCCCCCCGTCACGACCCCTGACATTGGGGGGAGGTCAGTAAAATCCAGCCCTCTATATTTCATAATTCCTGGTGCCCTGGGCCTTACTGTGATGCTGAAGCAAAACATATAAAGAATTATCTTTATTACTGTGATAACCCATACCACTACAAAGGAAAATTAAAAACATTTAATTGCTTAAAATACAATTGCTGCATGCCTGGCTCCCCCTTTGCTCCCACTCTTACTAATCTTTCCCTATTTTTTGTTCTATTTTCTTTGTTTTGAACTGATTTTTTATTTCTTTCTAATATTGCACACTTTACCTGTATTTCAGTGTACTTCCCACATCTCAGCATTTATTCCCCAGGTCTCATTTTGAAATGGCAGCAACATTCATAAAGTTGGGCTCTGATTAAAAACAGGCTCCAAATTCAAGCCAAAGCTCTTAATATAGGCCAAGCCACGTCATTGCAGGATCAGGTTAATCTTGAATCAATTTCCAAGCATAAAACACTTAGCTTTAGTTTGGAATGAGTTACCTCATCCATTCCAGCAATCAAATCACATTCCAAATGAGAATTCATCTACAGCACAGTAGGGGTTCATAGATACACATTGTTCAGAAAACCTTGGCTTCCCAGTCTTCTTGCTATTTCTGAGATAGAATACTGAAACTTGATGTTTCAGCAATCACCTTTAGCTTTCCTGTATGGAAGGTGATGAATGATGGGAGCTGGACTGGAGCTCAACAGCAGTGTAGGAGGCCAACTACCACATAGTAAGCCTTTTTTAAAAACACGCAAATACAAAAGTTAACCTTCTTAAATCTCATGGAATTGAAAGTTTGCTTAATTGTTGGAAACCATTGACATGCTGTTCTCCCTTCGCCAGCTACAGGAGAAATGCCGAGAACAACAGATGCCCCTCTACGTTGCTTTCATTGATCTCACCAAAGCCTTTGACCTCGTCAGCAGACGTGGTCTCTGCAGACTATTAGCAAAGATCAGATGGCCACCAAAGCTACTAAGTATCATCACCTCATTCCATGACAATATGAAAGGCACAATTCAGCATAGCGGTGCCTCTTTCCTATCCTGAGTGGCGTGAAACAGGGCTGTGTTCTCGCACCTACACTGTTTGGGATCTTCTTCTCCCTGCTGCTCTCACATGCGTTCAAGTCTTCAGAAGAAGGAATTTTCCTCCACACAAGATCAGATAGCAGGTTGTTTAACCTTGCCCATCTAAGAGCGAAGACCAAAGTACGGAAGGTCCTCATCAGGGAACTCTTCTTTGCTGATGATGCTGCATTAATATCCCACACTGAAGAATGCCTGCAGAGACTCATCAACAGGTTTGCGGCTGCCTGCAATGAATTTGGCCTAACCATCAGCCTCAAGAAAACGAACATCATGGGACAGGACGTCAGAAATGCTCCATCCATCAATATCGGCGATCACGCTCTGGAAGTGGTTCAAGAGTTCACCTACCTAGGCTCAACTATCACCAGTAACCTGTCTCTCGATGCAGGAATCAACAAGCGCATGGGAAAGGCGTCCGCTGCTATGTCCAGACTGGCCAAGAGAGTGTGGGAAAATGGTGCACTGACACGGAACACAAAAGTCCGAGTGTATCAAGCCTGTGTCCTCAGTACCTTGCTCTATGGCAGCGAGGCCTGGACAACGTATGTCAGCCAAGAGCGACGTCTCAATTCATTCCATCTTCGCTGCCTCCGGAGAATCCTTGGCATCAGGTGGTAGGACTGTATCTTCAACACAGAAGTCCTCGAGGTGGCCAACATCCCCAGCATATACACCCTACTGAACCAGCGGCACTTGAGATGGCTTGGCCATGTGAGCCGCATGGAAGATGGTAGGATCCCCAAGGACACATTGTACAGCGAGCTCGTCACTGGTATCAGACCCACCGGCCGTCTATGTCTCCGTTTTAAAGACGTCTGCAAACGCGACATGAAGTCTTGTGACATTGATCACAAGTCGTGGGAGTCAGTTGCCAGTGATTGCCAGAGCTGGCGGACGGCCATAAAGGCGGGGCTAAAGAGTGGCAAGTCGAAGAGACTTAGCAGTTGGCAGGAAAAAAGACAGAAGCGCAAGGGGAGAGTCAACTGTGTAACAGCCCCAACAACCAATTTTATCTGCAGCACCTGTGAAAGAGTCTGTCACTCTAGAATTGGCCTTTATAGCCACTCCAGGCGCTGCTTCACAAACCACTGACCACCTCCAGGCGCTTACCCATTGTCACTCGAGACAAGGAGGCCAAAGAAGAAGAAGAAGAGAAGAGAAGAAGAAGAACCCTTTCTTTTAAAATGGAAAAGTTTTGCTATCATTAAGATGCTCACCAATTTACCAAAGGCCATTTTGAATGTATAACATTTTTAGTCTGATTTATTTCTGTCCTTTATTGAAGAAGTTGGTAAAACTTAACTAAAAGGAATTTAAAGAAATAGATCTCTGTCATTATATATCAAAGAAATAAAGTCCCATGGCAGCACTTGGCCAGAATGATCGTGGCAATAATAAAAACATTAGAAGTTTTGGGTAAACATAAATAGGAAGTTCAACAAAAGAAATAAAGATTATAAATTGTAAAACATTAAAAAGTGCTTGGGAGTGAGGATTGTCACTGTAAATTATCTTATATTCAGCCCAACATTATAAAAGATTCAACATTTAGGAAACAACTACTTGTATTTTAATAGTCCCATTATGTTGGGGAATAAATCAGATGCCAAGTGGGAGATTAGAAAAATTAAGGTAAAAACTGTAAGTCAGTTAAAAAGAAAAATCTTCATGAGGCTTTTGAAAGAGAGAAGTAGCAAAGAAGAGTGGTTTAGGAAGAGTTACAAATGGGAGGTTTAATAATTGAAGGACCAGTTTCTAATGGCAGAGCATGGCACTTAGTATTGTTACGACCGAGCTGGGAGCAACGCTCTGTCAATTCAATCCCGTCACTCCACAGGTTGCAGTATATTATTTAAAGCTTCCCACCCAACCGGAAAAACAGCCAAATCAAACGCTCTAGTAACCCTCGGAATAAAACAGACCAAACCAGGTATCTTTAGACAACAACAAATGAACTATTTGTTAAAAAACTAAATTGCCATTTAGTAGTACAGAACTTGAGAATTGCTGAAAATAGAAACATGTTGTCGAAGCTTATCGTCTTTCACTCATCAGGACAATCGCAAGAATAACCAAAGTAAAGGAAAACAACAACTTATACTGCATGAGAAGAGAGTGCTGATTGGTTGGCAAGTGAATTCTGATTGGTAGAGGTGTTGCCATGGTGAATGCACCAGTTTACGGTGACTGACAGTTAACTGCCAAGCTTTGTTTAAAATTTAAACCAGGCAGCTTGACTCTGATTGGTCAAGGCATTGCCCTGAGGACTGAACCAGCGAATGGCTATCACTTATTTTGTTCAGCTGAAACAGGCACAATATTTGTACATATTCTTTCTGTCTGCAAAGAACAGGGCCCTGTGTATTAATATATGTAGCTTCCAGTACGCACAAATGTGCCACACTGTGAGCCTGACTGACAATCTTAAATTGATTGTCAGCGTAATTCTTAGCACACTGAAGATTATTTAGCAAATGTTGTCTAATTGCGTAATCACATCTAATGTTGGACACAGTGTTTTGAGTTTTGCAAGCATGGGCTGGTTGGGTACGGCCCGTACCTTGCCCGTTGCGAACAGCAGAAGGGACATGTTGCCGTCAAGCCAAAAAGACGTTCTGCCTATCACACAAATGAGTAAAGTGATGTATGAATTTCAATGCCAGTGTGATGCTAGGTACACAGGCCGTACGTCCCAAAGACTGGCAGATTGTATCAAACAATATGTCCCACTGCTGTTCGCAACGGGCAGGGTACAGGCCGGTCCCAACTGGCCTGTGCTTGCAAAACTGCGATTACCAAATAATCTGTTTTTTCAGTGGTGAAAGGTCATCGACCTGAAATGGTGGCCGGAATTTTACAGTGGGCAGATGGGAGCCAGACTCCGACATAAATGTCGGTGACGAACCCGCTCCCACCCAGCCTGGGGATCCGTCCCATATTTTACGGATCCCCAGGCTTTAATTGGCCCGAGGCGGGACTGCCACCCACTTGAGGGAGGAGGTCCCGCCTCAGTGAGCTGCCGGCCAATCAGCGGGCCGGCAGCTCTTAGTGTCAGCAGCACCACCGTTCTTCAAAAGGCAGACTGAATATGTTGTCTATCAGACCAAGACTTAAATAAAACAGGTACATAGTGTAAAACAGTGAATCATACATTTCACTACCTGCCTTGATACCTGAAATAATAAAGATACTCATAGAATGACACAGCACAGAAAGAGGCCATTCTGTCCATCATGCTTCTGCTGGCTCTTTGGTAGAGCTATCCAATTGGTTCCACTACCCTTCTCTTTCCCCACAGCCCTGTAAATGTTTTCCCTTCAGGTATTTATCCAATTTACTTTTGAAAGTTTGTCTTGAATCTGTTTCCACCTCCATTTCAGGCAATGCATTCCAGATCACAGCAACTTGCTGTATACATTTTTTTGCTCATGTTACCTCTGGTTCTTTTGCCGATTATCTTACGTCTGTGTCCTTTGGTGACCAAGCCTTATTCACACTGAAAACAGTTTCTCCTTGTTTACTCTAAATCAAAACCTTTCATGATTTTCAACATGAAAATCAAATCTCCTCTTCACCTGGTCTGCTTTGAGGAGAACAACCCCAGCTTCTCCACTCTCTCAACATAACTGAAGTCCCTCATCCCTGATATGATTCTAGTAAATCCCTTCTACACCCTCTGTAAGACTTTCCTAAAGTGTGGTGCCTGGAATTGGACATTATTCTCCGACTGAGGTCTAACCAGTGTTTTATAAAATGTCACTTTCTGTCTACACATGCACTGAAAAACAAATATTCACTTCTTGTGTTATGAACCATACTACAGTCTCAAATTGACCTATTTTCTTCGCTGGTCAACACAAATGTAAAACAGAGGTCTTTTCCAGGTTGGAAATCTACTCTCCTACATTTAGTTTAACTACTTGATCTATTTCGTTGCTCATAACCAGACTTAGCAACAGTGAAGCCCTTTCTAAGCCTCCTAACATACTGCTTGAGCAACAAGTTCTGTTAATATTTTCGGAATTCTAGCTTCTTTTCTCCATTTACTGACTGTCCCAGTCGATGACTGGATAATTGAAATCCACTTCAACAATAATTTGTTATTCCTACTCATCTCTCTAATCTGACTATATATTTCCTCTTTCATTTCCCTTCCACAATTTGGAGGTCTACTTTATTTTCCATTATTGTCCAGTTTACAGCTACATTTCTGTTAATGTTGCAATTGTGATTCAGTGATAGCATTTGCCTCTTGAATCAGATGGTTGTGGGTCCAAGCCCCCCTCCAGAGACTTGAGTACAATATCCAGGGTGATACTCCAGTGCAGCATTGAGAGAGCGCTACATTCTCGGAGGTGCCATCTTTCGCATGATATGATGAGGAGCCATCTGCTCTCTCAAATGAATGTTAAAGATCCTATGGCACTGCTTCAAGGAATAACAGACAAGTTCTCCCCAGTGTCCTAGTGAATAGTTATCCTTCAACTAACAACACTAACAATAAACAGTGATATGGTGGAAACACTCTGCAGGTCAGGCATAATCTGTGGAGAGCAAAACTGAGTTAACAGCCTGAATTTTATGATGCCCCAGTGGGTCGGATGGTGGCGGCGTAAAATTGAGCGGCAGGCTCCGGGAGGCCTACACGCCCCAATTCCGCCTCCGGACATGTTTACAGAGGTCAGGCGGGGGGGTGGGAGTGGGAAATGGCCTGCCCGCCCTATGCCAATCGAGACCCTTAAGTGGCCAATTAACGGCCAATTAAGGGCCCTTGCCCACCTCCACGGGTATTTTACCCGTGGCAAGCGGGTGTGCTGGGGACATGAAAGGCCGCCCAGCGATAGCTGCCGGTCTTTCCGTGCCCCAGGGGAGGCATTGCAGTCGAGCACAGGGTGTCCGATTGAAGGCCGCCCCCGCCTCCTAACCCACCCCTGCGATCCAAGACGCCCACTTCCCCCCAAATGACCACCCTAGCCTCACCAGGGCACAACCAATCCTCCTGGTGAGGCAACCCAAACTTATCCACTCTCTCGGGTCCACGGCGTGGCTGGGCTGCAGTCCCAGCAGTGGCCACCTTTGAAGAAAGAAGAATCACTTGGTGGCATGTCATGCATTCCAGGAACTGGTGTACAGAGTAAGAGTTCTCTGCTGCAATCACAATTCTTTACCTCGATATTGGGCAGGAAAGTTACATGTGGGATCCTAGGAGGCTTGAAACCTGTTCATAAGCGTGGCTGGTACCACTGAACTTGAGAGGATAGTGTAAAGATCCAAAAACTTGACAGCAGGTAAAGCAGACCATTCAAGAAATCAATTCTAGAGTTGTTGAAGCCATGGATTAGGGTTTCAGCAATGGAGGATGACAGTAAAGGGCATAGGATCAAACAGAAATTGTTTGATGTTGACCATAAAACTCCAGATTGTCATTTTAAAAAAACATCTGTTCTGCTCATGTCCTTTCCGGGAATGAAATTTGTCATCCTAACCTAGTCTGGCCTACATGTGACTCAAGATCCACAGCAATGTGGTAGCAGTTCTGAAGGTTTATGGAGCTCAGGGTAGCTGACTGCAACTGTAGAGGACAGTTTTGGTTTTGCTGACATTGATATTTGATGTTTAATACTACATGTGTGGTCTGTGAACTGTGGAAATATATTTTTTAAAGACAATTCAGGACATAATTATTCCTACTAGTTCCTCAGTCCCCAAGGCTCGCCTGCCGGCTGTTATAGACCAAGTACAACTTAAATCAAAACCAGTTGGAGCTGAGACCATCTGAATTTAATGCTTAATACTTGTTTAGGAAATTTTAAAGTTGGCAGAAGGCTATCCTGAGAAAAGAGGTGAGCAGTCTATATATAATAAAACGCCCGATTAGAGCTTTGCTGCTGTTGCACACAGGTTGAATAGGAGAATTGGTACTGGCTCAAAGCCACAATTAAGTCTATCCATAACTAATAATGGTGCTGTAGGGCAGCAGCAATGTCTGTAATTAGTTATATATTAAAAATGTACAAGGAAAAATTAAAATGGTTAATCTTGTTTCTGGACGTAGTACAGAATTGTGACTGTACCCCTTAAACATTATTATAGAGTCATAGAGTTATACAACACAGAAACAGGCCCTTCGGCCCATCGTGTCTGTGCCGGCCATCAAGCACCTAACTATTCTAATCCCATTTTCCAACACTTGGCCCGTAGCCTTGTATGCTATGACATTTCAAGTGCTCATCGAAATACTTCTTAAATGTTGTGAGGGTTCCTGCCTCTACCACCCCTTCAGGTAGTGCAATCCAGATTCCAACCACCCTCTGGGTGAAATTTTTTTTCCTTAAATCCCCTCTAAACCTCCTGCCCCTTACCTTAAATCTACGCCCCCTGGTTATTGACCCCTCCACTAAGGGAAAAAGTTTCTTCCTATCTAACCTATCAATGCCCCTCATAATTTTGTACACCTGAATCAGGTCCCCCCTCAGCCTTCTCTGGTCTAAGAAAAACAACCCTAGCCTTTTCAGTCTCTCTTCATAGCTGAAATGCACCAGCCCAGGCAACATCCTGGTGAATCTCCTCTGCACCCTCTCCAGGGCAACTACATCCTTCCTATAATGTGGTGTCCAGAACTGTACACAGTACTCCAGCTGTGGTCTAACTAGCATTTTATACAGCTCCATCATAACCTCCCTGCTCTTATATTCTATGCCGTGGCTAATAAAGGCAAGTATCCATATGCCTTCCTAACCACCTTATCTACCTGTGCTACTGCCTTCAGTGATCTATGGACAAGTACACCAAGGTCCCTCTGATCCTCTGTACTTCCTAGGGTCCTACCATCCGTTGTATATTCCCTTGCATTGTTAGTCCTCCCAAAATGCATCACCTCACACTTCTCAGGATTAAATTCCATTTGCCACTGCCCTGCCCATCTTACCAACCCATCTATATTGTCCTGTAATCTCAGGCTTTCCTCCTCACTATTTACGACACCACAAATTTTCATGTCATCTGCAAACTTACTGATCATACCTCCTACATTCACGTCTAAATCATTAATGTACACTACAAACAGCAAGGGTCCCAGCACCGATCCCTGCGGTACACCACTGGTCACAGGCTTCCACTCACAAAAACAACCCTCGACCATCACCCTCTGCCTCCTGCCACTAAGCCAATTTTGGATCCAATTTGCCAAATTGCCCTGGATCCCATGGGCTCTTGCCTTCTTAACCAATCTCCCATGCGGCACCTTATTAAAAGCCTTAATGAAGTCCATGTAGACAACATCAAATGCTTTACCCTCATCTACACATCTCGTCATCGCCTCAAAAAATTCAATCAAGTTCATTAGACACGATCTCCCCCTCACAAAGCCATGCTGACTATCCCTGATTAATCCCTGCCTTCAAGTGGAGATTAATCCTGTCCCTCAGAATTTTTTCCAATAGTTTCCCTACCACTGATGTTAGGCTCACCGGCCTGTAATTACCTGGTTTATTCCTGCTGCCCTTCTTGAATAATGGTACCACATTCACTGTCCTCCAATCCTCTGGTACCTCCCCTGTGGCCAGAGAGGATTTGAAAATTTCTGTCAGAGTCCCTGCTATCTCCTCCCTTGCCTCACATAACAGCCTGGAATACATCTCATCTGGGCCTGGGGATTTATCCACTTTTAAGCCCACTAAAACAGCTGATACTTCCTCCCTTTCAATGCTAATATGTTCAAGTATATGACTTCCCCTCCATGATCTCTACACCTACATTGTCTTTCTCTCCATAGTGAACACAGATGAAAAGTAATCATTTAAAACCTCACCTATATCCTCCGGCTCCACACACAGATTGACACTTTGGTCCCTAATGGGCCCTACTCTTTCCCTGGTTATCCTATTGCCCTTAATATACTTATAAAACGCATTGGGATTTTCCTTTATATTGCCTGCCAGTGTTTTTTCATGTCCCCTCTTCACTCTCCTAATCACTTTTTAAAGTACCCCCCCTACACTTTCAGTTACTCCTCTAGTGCCTGCGCTGTTTTCAGCGCTCTGAATCTGCCATAAGCCTCTTTTTTTTTCCTTATCCAGTTCTCTATATTCCTTGACATCCAGGGTTCCCTGGACTTGTTGGTCCTATCCTTCACCTTAACAGGAACATGTTAGCTCTGAACCCGCACTATTTCCTCTTTGAATGACTCCTATTGGTCTGATGTAGACTTTCCTACAAGTAGCTGCTCCCAGTCCACTTTTGCCTGATCCTGTTTTATCATATTGAAATCGGCCTTCCCCCAATTCAGTACCTTTATTTCTGATCCATCTTTGTACTTTTCCATAACTACCTTAAATCTTACAGAGTTATGATCACTATCCCTGAAATGCTCCTCCATTGACACTTCCAGCACTTGTCCAGCTTCATTCCCTAGGACTAGGTCCAGTACTGCCCCTTCTCTTGTAGGACTTTCTACGTGCTGGCTCAAAAAGCTCTCCTGTATGCAATTTAAGAATTCCGCCCCCTTTAAGTCTTTTGCACTCAGACTATCCCAATTGATATTGGGGAAGTTGAAATCCCCTACTATTATTACCCTATTATTTTTACACCTCTCTGAGATTTGCCTACATATCTGCTCCTCTATCTCTCCCTGACTGTTTGGAGGCCTGTAGTACACTCCCAGCCAAGTGATTGTCCCCTTTTTGTTTTTAAGTTCTACCATATATTATAAATGACAAAGTTTAGTGGAAAACATTAATACAAATTGTGTGATTTTTTTTTAAAGAAGTGCAAAACGTGGTCGCAGAATTATAATTGTCTCACAATATCCAAGTCTAGAATAGAGGAGCCATGTTAAAGTAAGTTGTTAAAAGAAAAAGAAAGACTGCATTTATAAAAATGCCTTTGATGACCTCAGGACACTCCAAAGCACTTTATAGCCAATGAAAGTGTAGTCACTGTTGTTATGTAGGAAATGCAGCAGCCAATTTGCACACAGCAAGCTCCCACAAACAGCAATATGATAATGACCAGATAATCTGTTTGTTGAAATATATGGACGTGAACAGAGTGCCAGCAGCAATATTATAAGTTTGAGGTCCATACATTTGCAGTTGCTGATGAAGGTTGATGCTAAATGGTTGTTTGAAAGGCATGAATTTAATGGTTGGAAAAGGTTTGAAGAAATGACAGTCAGGATCAACCTGCACAGAGTAAAGCCTGACGGTAGTAAGGCAAAATGCCTGGATTGCCCCCAAAGTAGGGAACCCCCTGACCCCGCTAGGAAGCCGTCAGGCATTACCTGGCGGTTGGCCCCTCCGCCGTCAACAAAATTGAAGTGGAGGTGGGAAGTGGCCCTTCCACTTAAGGGCCTCAATTGTCGTGGGCTGGGAAGACCATTCTCAGCCTTCCTTGCCCCAGACAAAGTAGCAGAGGGCCCAGGCAACATCAGGAATGGCACCACCCTGCCATTTTGTTTGTCCCCCCACCTCAATGCCGGTCTCCAAGGACAGAACAAAATTCTGCATCAATTTGTTCCTCTATTATTGTCATGTTTTTCCATTTTTTCTGAGCTAATTTCCATCTTTTTTGGAATTAAACCAATAAAATAAAATATTATGACTGAATAGGGAAAGATTCTCAATAATTTCAAAGCTTTTCCTCATGATTAAGTCTTTTACTTTCGGTTGCTGAGAATAAATCACAAGTGGCTAATATCATTGAACACAAGGAGGGCTACATATAGCACAAGGAAGTGATCCAGATTAACAGAAGTGAATATTGCAACATCAGAGGAAAAGACTGATCCAGACATGACAAAACAAAACTTAATTAACATACTCAGTAGCTCTTGATTTGATAACAAAAAAGGTAATGAGAAATTAAACACAGGTTTTGATAGGCATAGCGATTAAAAAAGGAATAAAAAATATCACTGGTCACATGCCCCTATTAAGATCAAACAAAATTTATTTTCTCTGTGACATTTTAAGATTAAAGGCAGAATTGATTGAAACACTGGGCAACTGACCTGAACCTGACTACAAAATAGTATGGTTGTCAGAAGTAACTGTGCTGAATGTTGTTTTCCTCTTTTCCCCTCAAGAGTTTTTACAGCAAGACTAATAGTGTAAAAGGGCAAGTTTCCATCAGTTCAGTGATTTCTATTTGATTGCAGTTTGGTTGATCTTCAACCTGTGGGGAAGCATAGAATCACTGACAGCAACTTCTGGATTTCTGCATTTAACTGTGCATATGCAGACTCCAGAAGTTGCAGTCAGTTTCAGAGGAGTAATGACGGCGAATACTGAGGGTTTTGCCATCATTATTTCCGCAAAATCCAGGCCATAGTATTTTTAAAAGAGTGCAACATCCAATATAATGTTGCCATAACTTTAACCTACTGGATTTTGGGTGACCTGGTTGTCAAAACTGTTTACATATAGCACAGAGGAGACTAAATCTGGTGTGAACCCTTGACTGCTGAGTTTTCTGGGCAGTGTACAGAATGAAAAATGAAACAGGTTGCCTCATGGAGTCTAACATTGAAATTACCTTCTGGGCAGTGTTGGTATTATGAGACTTCTAAGAGACCTATTAATTCAGAAATAGCTATATGCTATGTTCCATGTCACTACATTGCAGGATGAATAACACCAAAAAAAAACAGAGCTACACAATACCACATCATGCAGCAGTGGCAGAATGTGCTACAGTGGCACGGAAGTATATGTAACTCACCAGACGGAAGATGCCTGAAGATGTTCTGTTCCTATCATTGATACCCAATCATTTGGTTTAATTTAAGAGTGAGCAAGAGTATTTTCCTTGCTCTATCTGCATGCTTTTGCTGATCCATAATGTCTTTTCAACAGTGTACGTAATATCTAGAGATGACAATTTGTTATAAAGAAAGAGAAACATGCCCGGAGACCAAAATAGAAATTTCCCCAAAAGCCCCAATGCCCCACTTTGTGACAGAAGTCTGCTCACATAATAAAATGTTTTTTTATCTGGCACATGTCTATCCTGTCTATGTGTCTAATGTAGCTGTAGTGTGTTGGAAAGCATATAAATTGATGTAGCACAAAGCTTAAATGTCCAAAACCATATAAATCGAAAAGAATTATGCTTTTTCTTTCATTCACTAAAAATTAACCAATGGTACACCTAACAATGCAATTAACCCCAAATTATCTTTCATAGTGTTTTGACCCAGCATAATGGCTGCCAAATTTGACACTATTACTCTCAAAATGTATTTTATTATGTGTTCATTATTAGTATAATAAACACACAAAAATTCAATAATTGATAGAAAACAAGTCACAAAACATATCCATAAGTGTATCCATCACAATTTCCAATGCTGTCTTGCAGAGAGAGGCCTCAATACGTCTTCTACTCCTTTTCCACAATTTTGTTTCTTGATCTAAGTTGTGGAACTGAGGTTTTATTGGTTCAGTGAAAGCAAGAATTGACACCTATATTACATCTTAGATATCCACAGAGGGTCCCAATATACTTCACAGCCAAGGAATTATTTTTGAAATGTAGTCAATGTTATCGTAGACAGACACAGCAGCCAATTTATACACAGTAAAGTCCCATCACAGAAAATGAGATAAGTAATCAGTTTAATAAATGAGGTAGAAAGGATCCTGTGTTTTTAGTTGTGTACTTTTGTATGCTGTTGTTGAATTTCTAAACTTATTTTCTGTTCCAAATGCTCATGGTTTAAATGGACTCGAGTCTTTCAATTTGCACCAGTCCTAGTTTTCATTTGTTCTTCCGTATGTAAATTTTCAAAGTATTCCTGTTCATTTTGCTGATTAAAAAAAAAACAATTTTTTCCTTAGTTGAGACTATGGGCTGAATTTTAGGGGCCCCCAGAAGTTGGGGGGATGGGGGTGTGGTGGGGGTGGGGGGCAGGGGCGCTCTGAAAATGCCGGCACCAGGCAGCATGTCAATTTTAAGGCTCTTATCCCAGTGCTGGCAACACTCACCAGGGTGGGACAGGAATCCCACTCTTCTCCCAATTGAGTCCAATTAAACTAGTTAAAAATTCATTTAGAGCTTGTCAGCGGCTGAAGTTCTAAGTTTTAAAGAGGCGGACAGCTTGCTCACACCTTCTAAAACTGACCAGCTGAAGGCAGGCGGGTAAAGAGTGGGGAGCCAGTCATGCTGCTCCAGGGCATCACCCTGGCCCCATAAGATAGTGAGCAGGGCAAAGGGGAACTGGGCAGTAGGTAAGGGGCTGCCCTTAGTGGCAGGGAGAGTGGGAACACAGCACCTAGGCTTTGAATGGGGTCGGCACTCCCCTGGCATTGTGGGAGCAGAAGAGCAGGGGCAAGGCTGCCCCGAAGAAAGGCTTCAGCTGGCAATGGGGGCACGACGGTCATATTTTGGGCCCAGTGGCGATGAGGGGCAACATCCTTTGCAGGAAGGTCAGTAGCCTGAGTATCAGGAGGATACAGTAGAGCAAAGAAGGGCAGGAAGACACAGGATTGACTGCTGAAAACAGAGCTACCTGGAGATGACCAAGAGCCAGTGCTGCAGCAGCTTGCAACACTCCAGGCAGATGGTCACAGGCATCTGTGCCCTTGTCGCTGTAGACCTCGCACCTCACAGCACTGGTTGCCATGCCCTGCCAATGGCCGTCAAAGTCACCGTGGCCTTGAACTTTTTCACTTCTGGCTCCTTCCAAGGATTAGCTGTAGATCTTAGTGGCATCTGAAAAATGGCTGCACACCACTGTATCTCACTGATACCCTCTTTGCAGAGCTGGACAGCACATTCATTTAACGAAACACATGGCCTCGCAGAGACAGAGCGCATTGGGTTTCACCTCCATTGCTGGATTCTAGAAGGTGCAGGGCACCATCGATTGCACCCATGTGGCCATTAAGGCATCCAGTCACCGGCCAGTAAGATTCATGAACAGGAAGGGCTTCCACTCCCTCAAAGCCCAACTGATTTGCGACCACAACAAGTGTTTCTGCCGTGTGTGCTCACTTTCCTCACAGCTGCCATGATTGCTTCATTCTCTGCCAATCCAGGCTGCCTCAGATCTTCACTCCAACCCCCAAAGTGTGTGGAATGATCCTAAGGGACAAGGGGAATCCCTTGAAGCGATGGATACTGATCCCTCTGTGGGAGCCCTAGACAGACACACAGAACTGATACAGCCAATGCCACCTGCTCAGCAGGACACAATTGAGCAGCCAATGAACCGATGGGTCATTGTAGTGGTCTGCTGTGCTTTCCATAATACAGTCCTTCAGAGAGGGGTGGATCTTGAGGATTCTGGAAGGAAACAGCTCAAGGTTAGGAGGAACAGAAGCAGGAGTTAAGAGAGGAGGAGGAATTGGAGGCAGAGGGAGATGATGCTGAACAGAGAGGTGCCCCTGCTGCATGATGAGGTGGCCTTCTCCTGCCACCCTCCGGGAAGAGGTCCTCCCTCCTGGCTTCCAACATTAGATCCAGGTCGGCATCGATGAAGTGAGGTACCAAGCCTCCGGTTCCCCTGTGACATCTCACTTCCTACTGCTGCAGTGGAAAGCTTTCACACGAAGTGCAGATCTCTCCCTCAGGACAACAAGCAGATTCAGTGATAACTGCCGTGGGAGTCTAAATGAGTCCCACACTTCATCTGACCCGCCTCCATTCATGCCCCCACTGCCTCTAAGTGGGCAGAGAACCCATCTCCATATCAATTAGGGGCTCACTCCCATGAAAATCTGAACTTTAATCAGTTTCCCACCTGAGGTGGATTTCTGAGCCAAAAACAGACTCGACTCCTATTTCCTGCTTCTGTGGTGAAAATTCAGCCTTATGTTCTTCTGTGATATTGTATATACAGAAGTGTAATGTATGTTTAATCAGATTGTATTAATTCATAATTGCAGTTGTTTAAGTAACCCTATTTTGATTAGTTGTAGAAACAGAGGAACAGGAGGAGGCCATTTGGCCCCTTGAACCTGTTCTGCCATTCAATGAGATCATGGCTGATCTGCAACCTAACTCCATCTCTCCACCTTTGCCCCATATCCCTTAATACACATAGTTAACAAAAATTTATCAATCTCAGTTTTAAAATTAACAATTGATCTAGCATCAATTGCCATTTGTGAAAGAGTTCCAAACTTCTACCACCCTTTGCCTGTAGAAATGGTTCCTAAGTTCACTTCTGAACCAGCAGAAATAGTTTCTCTCCATTTACCCAATTTGTTATCCTTAATATCTTGAAAACGTTGATCAAATCACCCCTTAACTTAAAATCCAGTTAATACAACCCCACTTTGTATAATCTCTCCTTATAATTTAACCGTTGGAGTCCAGGTGTCATTCCAGTTAATCTACGCTGCATTCCCTCCAGCCAATATATCCTTCCTAAGGTATGGTGGCCGGAAATGCTCACAGTGCTCCAGGTATCGTCTAATCAGGGCTTTCTATAACTTTGTAGAAGCATGACTTCTAATCCCTTGTATTCTAATGATTTATGTACTTGGACCCCCAAGTATCTTTGGATTTTCACTGTTTCTGGCTTTTCACCATTTTAGAAGGTACCCTGTTCTATCCTTTTGAGGTCCAAATTGGATGACCTCACATTTGCCTTCACTGAAATCCATGTGCTGCCATTTTGCCCAGTCACTTAATCGATCAACATCCCTTTGAAATTTTACATTTCCGTCTAGACTGCTTACAATGCTGTCTATCTTTGTATCATCAACAAATTTAGATTATGTGGCTTTTGATCTGTCATCTAAGTCATTAGTAAATATGGTGAATAGTTGAAGCCTCAAGAGAGATCCTTGCAGGACACCTCTACTCACATTCTGCCAATTGGAGTAACTGCCCATTTTCCCCATTCTGGGCTGGAATTTATAAGCTCAGTGACGATTTTGGCGGCGAGCTTCAAAAATGGCAGACCGCATGTCGCAGAGCCGCTGTGATATTGAACAGAGCAGTTCATTTAAATGGCGGAGGCGGACTGCACCGCCCCCCGCCCCCGGATGATGTGGAGGGGGCGGGCGGTCCGTCCCCAGCAATGGCGTCAGGCATCACTGCGCAGGCACCGATGCCATTTTTAAAGGGCTTTGAGCCTTTCCATTTCGTATAAATATTTAAAGATTTAGGCATTTTTAATTAATTTTTAAAAATTAAATAAATGTTTCTAGCCCCTCTTCCACCCCCCCATAACCATACAGTTCATTCCTTGCCCTCTCCCCACCCAAAATGCTTACCTTGTGTACCTGACTTTCCTCCCCCAAAGTTCATAAACTTTTAACTTCAAACCCTGCCCGCCATCCACTACACCAATCAGATTAGTTTGACCTCGCTCCCCCCCACCCCCTGCACTGAAATACTTACCTGCCCCCCCCCTCCCCACCAGTGTCCCGCAGCAGATCTCCACCGGCACCAATATCGGAGCAGGATGGATGGCGGGAGTGGGTAAGTAGTTAATTCGTTACTTTGCATTTTTAAAAATATGTAAATTCTCCTCCCGTTGCCAAGCGGGGGGTCCACCATGAGGCCTCGCTGCCACTGGCAATATTGGGCCGGGCCTTCCCGGCATCGAGGCCTGTGGTGGTGGGGGGGGGGGAGCGGCGGTGTGGGGGGGTGAGCGGCGGGGTGGGTGGGGGGGATGCTGTAAAATTCACCCCTCTGTCTCCTGCCACTCAGCCAATTTGCTAACCAGGTCAATTATTTGCTTTCAATTCCATGAATTTCAACTTTATCTAACAGTCTCTTATAGGGGATTTTTAAAATCAAATTCCTTCTGGAAGCCTGTATAAATAATATCCATTGACATCCATATACAGTCCCCTGTTCACTATTTGAGTCACCTCTTCAAAAAATTCAATCAGATTTGTCAGGCATGACCTACCCTTTACAAATCTATGCTGGCTTTCTCAGATCAGCTGAAAATTTTCAAGGTGTTGTCACTCTATCCTTAATTATAGACTCTAGTAATTTCCCGATAACAGATGTTAGGCTAACAGGTTTATAATTCCCTGGTTTCCCTCTCTCCCCTTTCTTAAATGGTAGAATAACATGCACAATTTTTCAACCTAAGAAAGACTTCCTGAATTGAAAGAACTTTGGAAGATTGTAGTTAAGACAGCTGCAATGCTCTCACTTTTTTAAAACCGGGGAACGGAAACCATGTGGTCCTGGGGGTTTGTCACTCTTTAGTGCCATTATTTTCATTGTTGCTATTACTTTGCTTACGTTAATTTTGGTGAGTCCCTGTCCCTATCTCAATATTAGTTTACTTGGGATGTATGGCATACCAACCGCTTTCTCGATTGCTCTTGACCACTCTTATTTTCTTAATATAATTTGTTATGATTATCTGGTTCATGGTTCATATTAATTTTCCAGATGTAAATTTTAATTTTATGCTCAACATAGTGGGGAAAGTCTTCGCTCGAGTCGCTTTAAACAGGCTCCAGAAGCTGGCTGAGCGTGTCTACCCTGAGGCACAGTGTGGCTTTCGAGCAGAGAGATCCACCATTGACATGCTGTTCTCCCTTCGCCAGCTACAGGAGAAATGCCGTGAACAACAGATGCCCCTCTACGTTGCTTTCATTGATCTCACCAAAGCCTTTGACCTCGTCAGTAGACGTGGTCTCTTCAGACTACCAGAAAAGATCGGATGTCCACCAAAGCTACGAAGTGTCATCACCTCATTCCATGACAATATGAAAGGCACAATTCAGCATAGCGGCACCTCATCAGACCCCTTTCCTATCCTGAGTGATGCGAAACAGGGCTGTGTTCTCGTACCTACACTGTTTGGGATCTTCTTCTCCCTGCTGCTCTCACATGTGTTTAAGTCTTCAGAAGAAGGAATTTTCCTCCACACAAGATCAGGTGGCAGGTTGTTCAACCTTGCCCGCCTAAGAGCGAAGACCAACGTACAGAAAGTCCTCATCAGGGAACTCCTATTTGCTGACGATGCTGCATTAACATCCCACACAGAAGAGTGTCTGCAGAGACTCATCAACAGGATTGCGGCTGCCTGCAATGAATTTGGCCTAACCATCAGCCTCAAGAAAACGAACATGATGGGACTGGACATCAGAAATGCTCCATCCATCGTTATCAGCGACCATGCTCTGAAAGTGGTTCAAGAGTTCACCTACCTAGGCTCAACTATCACCAGTAACCTGTCTCCGTCCATGTCTCCGCTTTAAAGATGTCTGTAAACGCGACATGAAGTCCTGTGACATTGATCACAAGTCGTGGGAGTCAGTTGCCAGCGATCACCAGAGCTGGCGGGCAGCCATAAAGGCGGGGCTAAAGTGTGGCGAGTCGAAGAGACTTAGCAGTTGGCAGGAAAAAAGACAGAAGCGCAAGGGGAGAGCCAACTGTGTAACGGCCCCGACAAACAAATTTTTCTGCAGCACCTGTGGAAGAGCCTGTCACTCTCGAATTGGCCTTTATAGCCACTCCAGGCGCTGCTCCACACACCACTGACCACCTCCAGGTGCTTACCCATTGTCTCTCGAGATAAGGAGGCCAAAGAATAATGCAGAAATCAACAAGCGCATGGGAAAGGCTTCCACTGCTATGTCCACACTGGCCAAGAGAGTGTGGGAAAATGGCGCACTGTCACGGAACACAAAAGTCCGAGTGTATCAAGCCTGTGTCTTCAGTACCTTGCTCTACGGCAGCGAGGCCTGGACAACGTATGTCAGCCAAGAGTGACGTCTCAACTCATTCCATCTTTGCTGCCTCCGGAGAATCCTTGGCCTCAGGTGGCAGGACCCTATCTCCAACACAGAAGTCCTTGAGGCGGCCAACATCCCCAGCATATACACTCTACTGAGTCAGCGGCACTTGAGATGGCTTGGTCATGTGAGCCGCATGGAAGATGGCAGGATCCCCAAGGACGCATTGTACAGCGAGCTCATCACTGGTATCAGACCCACCAGCCGTCCATGTCTCCGCTTTAAAGACGTCTGCAAACACAACATGAAGTCCTGTGACATTGATCACAAGTCGTGGGAGTCGGTTGCCAGCGATCGCCAGAGCTGGCAGGCAGCCATAAAGGCGGGGCTAAAGTGTGGCGAGTCGAAGAGACTTAGCAGTTGGCAGGAAAAAAGACAGAAGCGCAAGGGGAGAGCCAACTGTGTAACAGCCCCGACAACCAATTTCATCTGCAGCACCTGTGGAAGAGTCTGTCACTCTAGAATTGGCCTTTATAGCCACTCCAGGCGCTGCTCCACAAACCACTGACCACCTCCAGGTGATTACCCATTGTCTCTCGAGACAAGGAGGCCAAAGAAGAAGAACTTTTAATTTGGGAATTGATTTTTTTTATAAAAGACAAATGAAAGCACCTGGTTCGGGAAGCTGGCAAACAAACCTAGGGTGGTTACAAATCAAAGGGTGGCCCATTTTTATTTAGAATGGGAAGTATTGTATTGGGAAGTGTAAAGACCCTACACAATGGAAATCTCTCGTAACTTGTTGATGGAGACGGTGTGTCTGCAGCTTCTGTCATCAGGCGCTTAAATTATTCATACAATTTCCCAGCACAAAGAGAAAATTTAAAGTTCAAAAATCTCTTCATGAGTCCTTACAGAGGCAGGGTTAGAGAGGTGAAGCCATAAAACCACAGGTGGCCTCGATGAACAAAGAACAAAGCAAATTACAGCACAGGAACAGGCCCTTCGGCCCTCCAAGCCTGCGCCGATCCAGATCCTCTATCTAAACATGTCACCTATTTTCTAAGGGTCTGTATCTCTTTGCTTCCTGCCCATTCATGTATCTGTCTAGATACATCTCAAAAGACGCTATCGTGCCCGCGTCTACCACCTCCGCTGGCAACGCATTCCAGGCACCCACCACCCTCTGCGTAAAGAACTTTCCACGCATATCCCCCCTAAACTTTTCCCCTCTCACTTTGAACTCGTGACCCCTAGTAATTGAATCCCCCACTCTGGGAAAAAGCTTCTTGCTATCCACCCAGTCTATACGCCTCATGATTTTGTACACCTCAATCAGGTCCCCCCTCAACCTCCGTCTTTCTAATGAAAATAATCCTAATCTACTCAACCTCTCTTCATAGCTAGCGCCCTCCATACCAGGCAACATCCTCTGCACCCTCTCCAAAGCATCTACATCCTTTTGGTAATGTGGCGACCAGAACTGCACGCAGTATTCCAAATGTGGCCGAACCAAAGTCTTATACAACTGTAACATGACCTGCCAACCCTTGTACTCAATACCCCGTCCGATGAAGGAAAGCATGCCGTATGCCTTCTTGACCACTCTATTGACCTGCGTTGCCACCTTCAGGGAACAATGGACCTGAACACCCAAATCTCTCTGTACATCAATTTTCCCCAGGACCTTTCCATTTACTGTATAATTCACTCTTGAATTGGATCTTCCAAAATGCATCACCTCGCATTTGCCTTGATTGAACTCCATCTGCCATTTCTCTGCCCAACTCTAAAATCTATCTATATTCTGCTGTATTCTCTGACAGTCCCCTTCACTATCTGCTACTCCACCAATCTTAGTGTCGTCTGCAAACTTGCTAATCAGACCACCTATACTTTCCTCCAAATCATTTATGTATATCACAAACAACAGTGGTCCCAGCACAGATCCCTGTGGAACACCACTGGTCACACGTCTCCATTTTGAGAAACTCCCTTCCACTACTACTCTCTGTCTCCTGTTGCCCAGCCAGTTCTTTATTCATCTAGCTAGTACACCCTGGACCCCATGCAACTTCACTTTCTCCATCAGCCTACCATGGGGAACCTTATCAAACGCCTTACTGAAGTCCATGTATATGACATCTACAGCCCTTCCCTCATCAATCAACTTTGTCACTTCCTCAAAGAATTCTATTAAGTTGGTAAGACATGACCTTCCCTGCACAAAACCATGTTGCCTATCACTGATAAGCCCATTTTCTTCCAATTGGGAATAGATCCTATCCCTCAGTATCTTCTCCAGCAGTTTCCCTACCACTGACGTCAGGCTCGCCGGTCTATAATTACCTGGATTATCCCTGCTACCCTTCTTAAACAAGGGGACAACATTAGCAATTCTCCAGTCCTCCGGGACCTCACCCATGTTTAAGGATGCTGCAAAGATATCTGTTAAGGCCCCAGCTATTTCCTCTCTCCCTTCCCTCAGTAACCTGGGATAGATCCCATCCGGACCTGGGGACTTGTCCACCTTAATACCTTTTAGAATACCCAACGCTTCCTCCCTCCTTATGCCGACTTGACCTAGAGTAATCAAACATCTGTTCCTAACCTCAACATCCGTCATGTCCCTCTCTTCGGTGAATACTGATGCAAAGTACTCGTTTAGAATCTCACCCATTTTCTCTGACTCCACACATAACTTCCCTCCTTTGTCCTTGAGTGGGCCAATCCTTTCTCTAGTTACCCTCTTGCTCCTTATATATGAATAAAAGGCTTTGGGATTTTCCTTAACCCTGTTTGCCAAAGATATTTCATGACCCCTTTTAGCCCTCTTAATTCCTCGTTTCAGATTGGTCCTACATTCCCGATATTCTTTCAAAGCTTCGTCTTTCTTCAGCCTCCTAGACCTTATGTATGCTTCCTTTTTCCTCTTAGCTAGTCTCACAATTTCACCTGTCATCCATGGTACCCTAATCTTGCCATTTCCATCCCTCATTTTCACAGGAACATGTCTCTCCTGCATGCTAATCAACCTCTCTTTAAAAGCCTCCCACATATCAAATGTGGATTTACCTTCAAACAGCTGCTCCCAATCTACATTCCCCAGCTCCTGCCGAATTTTGGTATAGTTGGCCTTCCCCCAATTCAGCACTCTTCCTTTAGGACCACTCTCGTCTTTGTCCATGAGTATTCTAAAACTTACGGAATTGTGATCACTATTCCCAAAGTAGTCGCCTACTGAAACTTCAACCACCTGGCCGGGCTCATTCCCCAACACCAGGTCCAGTATGGCCCCTTCCCGAGTTGGACTATTTACATACTGCTCTAGAAAACCCTCCTGGATGCTCCTTACAAATTCTGCTCCATCTAGACCTCTAACACTAAGTGAATCCCAGTCAATGTTGGGAAAATTAAAATCTCCTATCACCACCACCCTGTTGCTCCTACATCTTTCCATAATCTGTTTACATATTTGTACCTCTATCTCACGCTCGCTGTTGGGAGGCCTGTACTACAGCCCCAACATTGTTACCGCACCCTTCCTATTTCTGAGTTCTGCCCATATTGCCTCACTGCTTGAGTCCTCCATAGTGCCCTCCTTCAGCACAGCTGTGATATCCTCTTTGACCAGTAATGCAACTCCTCCACCCCTTTTACCTCCCTCTCTATCCCGCCTGAAGCATCGATATCCTGGGATATTTAGTTGCCAATCATGCCCTTCCCTCAACCAAGTCTCAGTAATAGCAATAACATCATACTCCCAGGTACTAATCCAAGCCCTAAGTTCATCTGCCTTACCTACTACACTTCTTGCATTAAAACAAATGCACCTCAGACCACCAGTCCCTTTGCGTTCATCATCTGCTCCCTGTCTTCTCTTCCCCTTAGTTACACTGACTTCATTATCTAGTTCCTTACAGGCTTTAGTTACTACCTCCTTACTCTCCACTGACCTCCTCATTTGGTTCCCATCCCCCTGCCACATTAGTTTAGTTGGAACCAGAAAGTTTAGGAGAATTTGTTCTGTCATTGTTAGCAATATCAATTATTCATGTGAGCATCAGGAATCAAAGAGAAGATTTTGAGTTGGAAATAATTAGTTTAAATTGCTAGCATAAAAGCAAAATACTGCGGATGCTGGAAATCTGAAAGGGTCAGTGACCCTTCATCGGAACTGACCCGAATTGTTAACTCTGCTTCTCTTTCCACAGATGCTGCCAGACCTGCTGAGTGGTTCCAGCATTTCTTGTTTTTAGTTTAAATTGCTATCTGGAACATCCCATGAGTGCCACTATGCTATGGAGATAGATGTTGCTAGGGAGGTACCACGGGGCGGCTCAGTGGCGCAGTGGTTAGCACCGCAGCCTCACAGCTCCAGGGACCCGGGTTCGATTCTGGGTACTGCCTGTGCGGAGTTTGCAAGTTCTCCCTGTGTCTGCGTGGGTTTCCTCCGGGTGCTCCGGTTTCCTCCCACACGCCAAAGACTTGCAGGTTGATAGGTTAATTGGCCATTACAAATTACCCCTAGTATAGGTAGGTGGTAGGGAAATATATAGGAACAGGTGGGGATGTGGTAGGAATATGGGATTAGTGTAGGATTAGTATAAATGGGTGGTTGATGGTCGGCACAGACTCGGTGGGCCGAAGGGCCTGTTTCAGTGCTGTATCTCTAAACTAAAAAATTTGAGGTAAGATTGCTTTAGGAGTGTTTGCTGACTCAGTCAGTCAGTTGGCTTTTGGAAAGCTGGTGGTTTCAAACAAGGAGTTGGCTTTTACAAAGCTGTTGGCTTTGAATGCAGTTGGACTCAGGAGCAGATGGGCCATCAAGAATCAGAGGTGTTTCACTTTTGAGGCAGGCCCATGCTCAAGCTGGGAAATCTAAATTCAGGAGGTGTTAAAGGTGAACTGGAGGATTTGCCTAACCAAAGCTAGAGGGAGAATGCCCAGGAAATCTCAAACCTCAAAAGATAGCTGAGAAATTAGGGAAATTGAAGTGAATTCCTCAGAGCTGCGGTACACTTTGGGATTTTTTGGGTTGTACGTAACAGTCAAACGAGAGTGTTCCGTTGAGATTTAGAGCTTAAAGCATTCATCTTCATGTTCTGTTAAGATTTTAAGTTTAAAATATGTGTTTCCAAATTGTAATGTTGTTTGTCGTGTTCTGCTTTATTTAACTCGTGTAAAGCTTTTGCTTAAAACGTGAAATCTTGTGGCATTATTCTTTCTAACTGGGAATTCAGCTTTCTCTTTTTAACAGTTAACAGTCCCTAATGGGATCATAACAAATTGTAGAACTTTCTGTGTTGATTTTGATATGCATTGCAAGTTTCTTTTCATACTCCTTTTTGTAGCTCTTACCGTCTGTTTTGTCACATTTTGCTGTTTATATCATTCTTATTCACCAGGATTTGTGCTATTTTTTGCATTTTTGTGTGCTTTTTATTTTATTTTTATGTCTCTTACCTCGTTAGGCATCCATGGCTGTCTCTTTTGGCAAGTAGAGCATTTACCTCTTAAGGGTATAAACTGGTTCTGTATCATAAATTCTCTTTTGAGCACCTCCCACTGATCTTCTGTCATTTTACCCCTTGACAGATTTGCCCAGTTTACTGTGGGCAGTCTCTGTCTCATTGCGTTGAAGTCAGCCTTAACTAAATGTAGAATATTAGTAGCTGTTTTGTATTTCTCCCTTTCAAACATTACGTTGAACTCGATCATCTCATGATCTCAATTAGATAAATGTTCACGCATCGTTAGGATATTAAGGGCTAATTACTCATTGCTGAATCTAATGTGGGATGCCCCCTTGCTGGTTCTAGGATATATTGCTCCAGAAAACTCTCAGACACACTTAAGAAATTCACTAACTTCCTGGCATGTGCTAGTCTGCTTATCCCAATCTATATGAAAGTTAAAAAACCCCCATTAAAACCAATGTGCCTTTGCTGCATGCTGTCTAATCTCAGCATTTACACAACCTACCATGTCACAGCTGCTCTAGGGGGGCCTATACACAACTTCTACTACACTCTTAAATCCTTTTCTATTTCTTACTTGTACCCATACACCCTCCACTGCCTGCTTACCTCTCAATATATCCTCTCTTATCATTGAAGTGATTTCATCTTTAAATACTAAGGTTACTCCTTCCCTCTACCATTTTCTGTATCATTCCTGCAGACCTTAAAACCTGGTATATTTAGTTCCCAATCATGACCGTCTTGCAACCATATCTTAGTAATGCCTATTATGTCACACCTGTCAAGTTGAATTTACACCTGAAATTAATTCAATTTATTTCTTATACACTGTTCCTTTTGGGCCTCCTTATCTCGAGAGACAATGGATACGCGCCTGGAGGTGGTCAGTGGTTTGTGAAGCAGCGCCTGGAGTGGCTATAAAGGCCAATTCTGGAGTGACAGGCTCTTCCACAGGTGCTGCAGAGAAATTTGTTTGTCGGGGCTGTTGCACAGTTGGCTCTCCCCTTGCGCCTCTGTCTTTTTTCCTGCCAACTACTAAGTCTCTTCGACTCGCCACAATTTAGCCCTGTCTTTATGGCTGCCCGTCAACTCTGGTGATCGCTGGCAACTGACTCCCACGACTTGTGATCAATGTCACACGATTTCATGTCGCGTTTGCAGACGTCTTTATAGCGGAGACATGGACGGCCGGTGGGTCTGATACCAGTGGCGAGCTCGCTGTACAATGTGTCTTTGGGGATCCTGCCATCTTCCATGCGGCTCACATGGCCAAGCCATCTCAAGCGCCGCTGACTCAGTAGTGTGTATAAGCTGGGGGTGTTGGCCGCTTCGAGGACTTCTGTGTTGGAGATATAGTCCTGCCACCTGATGCCAAGTATTCTCCGGAGGCAGCGAAGATGGAATGAATTGAGACGTTGCTCTTGGCTGGCATACGTTGTCCAGGCCTCGCTGCCATAGAGCAAGGTACTGAGGACACAGGCCTGATACACTCGGACTTTTGTGTTCCGTGTCAGTGTGCCATTTTCCCACACTCTCTTGGCCAGTCTGGACATAGCAGTGGAAGCCTTACCCATGCGCTTGTTGATTTCTGCATCTAGAGACAGGTTACTGGTGATAGTTGAGCTTAGGTAGGTGAACTCTTGAACCACTTCCAGAGCGTTGTCGCCAATATTGATGGATGGAGCATTTCTGACGTCCTGCCCCATGATGTTCGTTTTCTTGAGGCTGATGGTTAGGCCAAATTCATTGCAGGCAGCCGCAAACCTGTCGATGAGACTCTGCAGGCACTCTTCAGTGTGAGATGTTAAAGCAGCATCGTCAGCAAAGAGGAGTTCTCTGATGAGGACTTTCCGTACTTTGGACTTTGCTCTTAGACGGGCAAGGTTGAACAACCTGCCATCTGATCTTGTGTGGAGGAAAATTCCTTCTTCAGAGGATTTGAACGCATGTGAAAGCAGCAGGGAGAAGAAAATCCCAAAAAGTGTGGGTGCGAGAACACAGCCCTGTTTCACACCACTCAGTATATACACTGTATGTTTGTATATAGGGCCATACAGTCTAACCTGTTCTTCTGCTATAATGTTTTGCTCTTATGTTTCTTATTTCTCTCTCCTGATTTAATCTCTTTACATCTTTTAGTATTCCTTTAGCTGTACAAAAAGCACAATTTCTGACTGTAACTCTACTCTCTCCCCTTTTGTTTGTTTTTGAACTATTATTCATACTCACTTTTCAACCTGAGCCCTTGTTTAAAGTTATTGTACTGCCCTATTTATCCTTTCTGCCAGAACCCAGGTTCTCAGCCCAGTTCAGGTGGAGCCTGTCCCAACACTACAATTCATTCTGTCCCAATACTGGTGCAAGTGTCCCATGAAATGGACCCCTTCATTCCCACACCACTCCTTCAACCATGTGTTTACCTCCCTACGCCAATGTGCACATAGCTCAAGTAATAATCCAGAAATTGTAACCGTTCAGTTCCTGTTATTTCCTGGTACTCTCCAAACATGACCTCTTTCCAACTCTTCTCTACGTTGTTAGGTCCAACACGGATCACAACTACTGGATCCTCCCCCTGCCTCTACAATATCCTTTCAAGTCAGTTCAAGATGTCCCTCACCCTGGCACCAGGTGGACAACATACCAGGCTGGATTGTAAGAGCCCGCCGCCGAGCTCAAAAAATGGCTGCCCACCAAAGAGCTGCCGCAATCTCAAGCGCAGTGACTCATTTAAATAGCCGGGGCGGTAAGTTTTTTTTCTTTTTCTACATATTAACTTGCACTAAGTACTGAAACACTACAAAATCTTAAATACTTACTTCTTCAAGCTTACACGAATCACTACAAATATTGAAGGCAAAAAGCAACACCTTCTTTCCGCTCTGCACCGAATTCCCACTCTCATCAAATTCCCAACTGTTACACTCTATTTATGATGCACTCTTTCTCATGACCACTGTGTGTGACTACAGAATGAAGGTTTAGTTCTAAAATAAAAACAAGAAATGCTGGAAATACTCAGCCGGTCTGGCGGCATCTGTGGAGCGAGAAGCAGAGTTAACGTTTCAGGTCAGTGACCCTTCATCAGGACTGGCAAAGGTTAGAAATGTAATAGGTCTTAAGCAAATAAAGCAGGGGTGGGGCAAGAGATAACAAAAGGCAAGGTGTTGATAGGACAGAGGGTCACAGAGAATAACTGACCAGAAGGTCATGGAGCAAAGGCAAACGATATGTTAATGGTGTGCTGAAAGACAAAGCATTAGTGCAGAGAGGGTGTTAATTGACAGAAACATGAGCAGCCCTGGCCCAAAGCACAAATGTGAAAAAAACAGTGGGTAGGCACATGGTAAAAAAATGAATGATGAAACAAACTGAAATAAAATAATCAAATCAAAAATAAATAATTTGCTTAAAACCTATTACATTTCTAACCTTTGCCAGTTCTGATGAAGGACCTTCAAAGTTCTCTTCTCTGCTTCTCTTTCCACAGATGCTGCCAGACCTGCTGAGTATTTCCAGCATTTCTTGTTTTTTTTTCAGATTTCCAGCATCTGCAGTGTTTTGCTTTTATTGTAGGTTTAGTTCTATTCATTCGAGTAAGTCATTGTAAGTCTTTCACTAGAGGAAACTTCTGTGGGAACTATGTTTAGTTTCTATGGCTGTATTGTCTGTAGAAGTTCATTTGTGTGCTAGTTGATGGTAGTCAGTTAAGAGTGTCACAAGTTTATCATTTTCTTTTGGGTAGTTTTGGTTTGCACTCAGGAGGAGCAGAGATCCTGGTTGATATTTCACTCCCTAATCCTGGCACTGATGACAGTTGGAGCACCCTAAAGCCATCAGGGTTGAGATCAGCTAACTCATCATGGCGTCGTAATCAAAATAGCACCTTTACAGTCTGTGTGGCTGGCCAGAGCCATTCAGAAGACTCCATCAAAGCTTTTAACAGAAGGGTTTAGTAATTTGGATAAGTTCAATTATGATCTTATAGTTCACATTTGCTGAGTGAATGTTTGAAACTATTTTTATAGAGGATGCAAGCCTTATCACTTGCTCTCATTTACGATTTCAAGTCTGTTTAGGCTTATAAGGTAACCAAGTATTGATTGTTCTCTCTTCAGGCTGACTTACAAGAATAATAGATCACTACAATTGCACTTAGTGTTAAAGAAAAATAAGACAGAATGAATAGATAATGAATAATGTGTATCTAGCTTGTTACAGATGTAAGAAATAGGCCTTGAAAGAGCTAAGAAAAATGGTTTGAAATTCATGTAACAGCTGTTGAATGTTCTGCCTTAGAATCATAGAATTGTTACAGCATAGAAGGAGGCCATTTGGCCTGTTGTGTCCTTGCTCTGCAAGAGCAACTCAATTAGTCCCACTCCCCCACTCTTTCCCCAGAGGCTGAAAATATTTTCTCTTTAGGTGCTTATCCAATTCTCTTTTGAATGCCACAATTGAATCTGCCTCCACCACACTCTCAGGCAGTATATTCCAGATCCTAACCACTCATTGTGTAGAACAGTTTTTCCTCATGTTTCCATTGGTTCTTTTGCCATTCACCTTAAATCAGTGTTGTCTGGTTTTTGACCCTTCCCCAAAATGGGAACAGTTTCTCCCTATCTATTCTGTCCACACCCCTCATGATTTTGAACACCTCTGTCAAATTTCTTCTCAACCTTCTCTTCTCTAAGGAGAACAACTCCTGCTTTTCCAATCTATCTGCATAATTGAAGTCCCTCACCCCTGGAACTGTTCTCAGTTTCTGCACCCTCGCTAATGCCTTCTTATGTTTCCTAAAGTGTGATACCCAGAATTGGACACATTACTCCAGTTGAGGCTGAACTTCGGGGAGTTGAGGGCTATGAGGAGCTGGCACGAAAGAGGAGTTGAGGTCTGGGGCAGATCAGCTTTGATCTTATTGAATGGCGGGGCAGGCTTGAGGGGCCGAATGGCCTACTCCTGCTCCTATTTCTTATGTTCTTATGTTTATAAAATTTCATCATAACTTCCTTGCCTTTGTAGTCTATACCTCTATTTATAAAGCCCAGAATTCTGTTTGCCTTTTTAACCACTTTCTTAACCTGCCCTGCCACTTTCACTGATTTGTGCACATATAACCCTAGGTCTCTTTGTTCCTGCACCCCCTTTAGAATTGTATTCTTTATTGTCTTTTGTTTCTCCTCATTCTTCAGACCAAAATGTATCACTTCACACTTCTCTGCATTAAATTTCATCTGCCATGTGTCCGGCCATTCCTGTCTATGTGTCATTGTTCTGTGAGCTGAGCAAGCCTGAACTAGACATTCAAAACTTGAAAACTCTTTGAATGATATCAAACTGCCAGTATTTTGGTTCATCTGTCTTTTGCAGTTACAGTTCTGCATAGCTCATCTGCAACTAATTAGTTTAAAACACAGATTGAATTAAGCATTAAAAGACTCATCTAGGGCATCAAGAATATCTTTTAACTAAACAATTCAAAGAAAGGAGCACCAGAAATGCTCGTCATTCGTTTAAGGATATATAAACATATCAACTCAACTCTACTATGCCATAATACCCTGTGAAACTATGAGGGAAATTACACAGAAACTATTTTACAAACTGCTGAGAGTTCCAATGCAAGTTTTTGCTTGAAAGAGGAAGTGAATACTAGTGGTGAAATCATCCATTGCATTACTTCAAACTCCTCATTTTAACTTCACAATTCTACTTTTTCTTTCAGAAATGTTCTACAAAATAAAATAAATCTTGAAAAAAGTCAATTTAGTTTATAAAATACCATATTAGATTTTATTTAAGTAAATAATTAAGCAACAGTGTGACTATTCTTTCCAAAAAGAAGAAAGTCTAACTTTTCATTTGGACTTGTAGATCAAATGCTTGTTAAACAGACTGTGGAGGGCAGATTTTTGGGTCAATGCGAGGTTAAGTCCCAAATGGCCATGTTCTGTGCAAATATAGTCAGAAGTGTGCTGATTGCAGGCAGACTTTCTTGGATCAACGCATTTCTATAAGCATTAATAGCTACCACTGCAGCTTTTGCTTTATGCAGAAAAGTAAGCCAAATGGAGCGATTGGAAGGTTGCAATGTAGATGAAATTTAAAGGGGTGCAGCAACTTAAAAGAGGAAATATTCTTACAGCCTTTAGAAAGGTCCAAAAGGCATTCTAACCAAATGGCAACCTCTGCAAGTCTGAAAAGGAATGCGGGAATATATGACTGAGTGTTGCAGACTAGCACATTCCAAGGTCCAGGACAAAGTGTTGAGGGATGCACTAAAGCTTGGGGCAGCTGTTGCAAAGGCTCAATGGTGAAAGGCCACTAAGGCCCTCCCAGCATAGTGAACCAAGGGGCTGGAACTTGTGTAAAACCCCTTGGGCTATATGCACCGAAAATGTATCTGCTGTGTAATGCAAATGTACATTGAATACAAAATGGAATGGCAAGAGTTGTGAGGCACCTCATGTTCTGTATCGAAGGAATCTGATCTCTATTGTACTTTCCGGAATGTGAAATTGAACTGTTTTGTTATGTATTTTTTGCAAATTTTTTATGTATAAAGTATATTTTTTGGGGGAAAAATGGGGGAATAATGTGCCAGGCAAAAACTGAACGTGAAAGGTAACCGATGCAGAGATATGAAACAGAATCTATGGACAGACTAGCGCAGGATGAGGCTCCCCCTTTTCATGGCTGGTGAAGTGAACATTATTACTGTGCCAGGTGGATATCAGCAACATCACCTTCTTTGGCTTTCCAGAGTACCATCCATATTGGCCAGCAATCCAGCATGCGTATAAGCAGCTGCAGGCAAAAGAGGGTTAATGTGACCACTTCCACTGGCAATGCCAAACCTATGTAACAGGTTTTCTGTAGGCATCCTTGCAGAAGGTGGAAAAGCCCTACACAGTCAATGACCCAAAAATGTACTCTAAATTCTATATATTCTCAATCAGCTCTCTTGTCCATGAATGTCACAGAAGTTAAGTTTGATTGTACAGAGGCAAGGGGATATGTGGGAGTATGTGGAGTATGGCTGTCATGCAGACCCCGACCTGCCAAGAATGAGGCACACATTATTTTGCCACATGAACATTAAAACTTAAAATTGGTACTAGGAAGAAAAGAGGGCCTATCACAAGGAATTGCCAGGCCCTTCGCTGGAAAGACTTTTTTTGCATGCTGGCAGACAGTGTTGGAACAAAGGACCCAGTCCTTGCTTCCCCAATACACAGAAGACCTGGTCAGACCAATTTAGTCACATGATTAACTGGCTGTTTGAATTTGAACTTGCTACAGAGTGTTGGAAACTCAGAAAGCTCTTTACTCCTGGACAGAAAAGACCTCTCTCCTGTCTGCTCTCATCTTGCTCTCACCAGCTTCGGAAACCATTGAAGATACACAAACCCCAAGACAGAAAAGTCTCCTATAGTGAACAAGGTTTAAGAAGAATACTGGGCCCCAACGAAAAGCAAGACTACTTACAAAAGGACTACAGTGAGCTCGAAGCACAGTAAACAAGAAACTCTTCTGATATTGCCTCAAACCTCTCTACTTTATTTTTCTTCTGCTCTTTTCTGTCCCTATTTTCATGTGTGTATCACGTTTGCATGCTAGCGTGGGCACGTCGTATATCTGTTGGTGTTAACTGTATTAGAGTTTAAGTTTTAATAAATTTCACTTTTCCTCTTTAAACCTAAGAAAACCTGGTGTGCTCATTTTTTTGCCTTATAATTGGAAAGCGGTGAACAAGGATTCACCAAGGGGGAGCTCAAAACACAGTGAGTTTAAAAATTAAACCCTGTTACAATAAGACCAGGTGAAGACAGTACAAGACTCCTAGACACCTTTCTCACCTGGCCGTAACAATGGTATAACCATTAATGAGACATGGATGAAAGAAGGGCGGGAATGGCAGCTCAACATTCCTGGTTACAGGGTTTGCAGACGAGAAAGAGAAGGGGATAGAAAAGGGGGGGGGGCTCACAATATTGACTAAAGAAACAATTACAGCAGTGAGGATAGATGATATGGTAGAAGGATCATCAAATGAGGCCATATGGGTTGAACTGAAGAACAAAAAAGGGGCAATCACACTATTGGGAGTATACTATAGACCCCAAAACAGAGAGATATAGAAGAGAAAATATGTAGGGAAATCTCTGAGAAGTGCAAAAACAATAGGGCAGTAATAGTGGAGGATTTCAACTACCCTATTATTAACTGGGGTAGAATTAGTGTGAAAGGCATAGAATTGTTACAGTGCAGAAGGAGGCTATTCGGCCCATCATGCCCGCACCAGCTCTCTGAAAGAGCAACTCCTTCAGTTCCATTCCCCTGCCTTCTCCCTATAACCCTGCACATTCTTCCTTTTCATATAACTGTATAATTCCTTTTTGATTGCTTCAATTGAACCTGCCTCCACCATGTTCTCAGGCAGAGCATTCCAGACCTTAACCACTCGCTGCGTGAAAAAGGTTTTCCTCATGTCTCTTTTGCCTCTCTTACCAAATACTTTAAATCTGTGCCCTCTCGTTCTCGATCCTTTCATGAGTGGGAACATTGTCTCTCTATCTACTTTGTCCAGACCCCTCATGATTTTGAATACCTCTATCAAATCACCTCTCAGCCTTCTCTTCTCCAAGGAAAACAGTCCTAACTTCTCCAATCTATCTTCATAACTGAAATTCTTCATCCCTGGAACCATTCTTGTGAATCTCTTCTGTACTCTCTCCAATGCCCTCATGTCTTTCCTCAAGTGTGGCGCCCAGAATTGGACGCAATACGTCAGCTGAGGACGAACTAATGTCTTATACAAGTTCAACATAATTTCCTTGCTCCTGTACTCTATGCCCCTATTAATAAAGCCCAGGCTTTATTATGCTTTATTATCTGCTCTCTCAACCTGTCCTGCCACCTTCAATAACTTATGCACATATACACCTAGGTCCCTCTGCCCCTGCACCCCCTTTAGAGTTGTTCCCTTTATTTTATATTGTCTCTCCATGTTCTTCCTACCGAAATGAATCACCTCATATTTCTCTGCATTGAACTTCATCTGCCACCTGCCCGCCCATTCCACCAACTTGTCTTTGTCCTTTTGAAGTTCTACGCTATCCTCCTCACCGTTCACAATGCTTCCTGGTTTCGAATCATCTGCAAACTTTGAAATTGTGCCCTGTATATCAAGGTCTAGGTCATTAATATATATCAGGAAAAGCAAGGGTCCCAACACTGATCCCTGGGAACTCCTCTACAAACCTTCCTCCAGCCCAAAAAACACTCATGAACCTCTACTCATTGTTTCCTGCCACTCAGCCAATTTCATACCCATGTTGTTACTGTCCCTTTTATTCCATGAGCTACAAGTTTGCACACAAATCTGTTGTGTGGCATTGTATCAAATGTCTTTTGAAAGTCCACGTACACTACATCAACAGCATTGCCCTCATCAACCCTCTCAGTCACCTCCTCAAAAAAACTCCAGCAAGTTAGTTAAACATGATTTTCCCTTAAGAAATCCATGCTGGCTTTCCTTAGTTAACTCGCATTTGTCCATGTGATTTTGTCCCGAATTATCTTTTCTAGAAGTTTTCCCACCAACAAAGTTAAACTGACTGGCCTGTAGTTGCTGGGCTTATCTTTACACTCCTTGGGCACCACCCCCGAGTCTAAGGAAGACTGAAAAATTATGGCCAGTGCCTCTGCGATTTCCACTCTCACTTTCCTCAGTATCCTTGGATGCATCTCATCTGGCCCTGGTGCTTTATCCACTTTAAGTTCAGACAGCTTATCTAATACTTCCTCTTTATCAATTTTAAATCCCTCTGGTATCTGACTTACCTCTTCTTTCAATATTGCCTGGGTTGCATCTGTCTTTACCAAGGAAGAAGATGCAAGTATTCAGTTCATACCTCAGCTATGGCCTCTGTCTCCATGAATAAATCCCCTTTCTGGTCTCTAATCAGCCCCATTCCTCTTTTTACTACCCTTTTACTATTTATATGCCTGGAGAAAACTTTGGGATTTCCATTAATGCTAACAGAGGGACCAGAATTCTTAAAATGCATTCAGGAGAACTTTTTTAGCCAGTACGTAGCAAGCCGGGGCTGAGTGGCCTACTCCTAATTTGTATGTTCATATGAACCCAACAAAAGAGGGAATGGTTCTGGACTTAGTTTTAGGGAATGAAGCTGGGCAGGTGGAAGGGGTATCAGTTGGGGAGCACTTCGGTGGAAGAAATCATAATTCAGTTAGATTTAGGGTAGTTATGGAAAAGGACAAAGATAGACCAGGAATAAAAGTTCTCAATTGGGGAAAAAGCTAATTTTACTAAGCTGAGATGTGATTTAGCTAAAGGGGACTGGAAATCAGAGCCAGATCAATAGGAGGCATTCAAGGAGGAGCAAGTATGTTCACTTAAACAAAGAGAGTGGGACTAACAAATCCAGAGACCCCTGGATGTCAAGGAGTTTAAAGGAGAGGATAAAGAAAAAAAAGGGACGCTTATGACAGATATCAAGAATTCAATACTGCTGAAAACTGAGAGCAGTATAAAAACTGTAGGGGTGAAATTAAGAAGGAAATTAGTGTTATGAGCAAGGCGGAGGAGTGCACTGTCTTTCTCTAGTTCCACTTCTCTACAGGTCACAACATATATTTAAATGTTTACCCAGTTACCAATATGGCCAATTATACTCTTTCAGAATAAAATACAACAACTAGGTTTCTTTCATAAACAATAAAATTATTAATTTATTATAAAACAAGACTTAGTCAATAAAGATGCAACGCTTTAACACACAGTTTGAAATATGACAGTAAATATATATATATATTCCCTTCTATTTACCCAACACACACACACATATATAAATTTTCTCTGCAGAGATCTTTTTACCCAAAAAGAGAAAAAAGAATACTTTGGCCAAATACTTGTTAACTTTTGAAGGAAAAGGAGAAGATTTGGAATGCTGTCAATCGTCCCTTTATTCTGGCATCCTAAATACGCATAGACGGCTGTCACTGGGATCTTTCTGGGGCAGTTCTTTTCAGGCGGCCTCAAGGATTAATCTGGCAGGCTTTCCAGGAAAAATTCAGCATCGGGGTTTCAGCTATCATACTAGATTCGCAGGGTTTCTCAGAGAGGTGTAAAAAGATGAACTGATCTCTCTGAAACAGAATATAACTGATGAACTGATCTCTCCTAGCAGGCTGACCTCCAACTGACTCAAAACAGTGTTCAAAATGAAACCAACTCTTGACCACCATAAATCTTGATAGAGATACATAGAAAAATAGGAGCAGGAGTAGGCCATTCGGCCCTTCGAGCCTGCTCCACCATTCAATACAATCATGGCTGATGATCCAAACTCAGTACCCTGTTCCCGCTTTCTCCCTGTATCCCTTGATCCCTTTAGCCCTAAGAACTATATCTAACTCTTTCTTGGATATATTTAATGATTTGGCCTCAACTGTTTTCTGTGGTAGAGAATTCCACAGGTTCACTACTCTCTGGGTGAAGAAATCCCTCCTCATCTCAGTCCTAAATGGCTTATCCCTTATCCTTAGACTGTGACCCCTGGTCCTGGACTCCCCCGCATTGGCAACATCCTTCCTGCATCTAGCCTGTCCAGTCCTGTTAGAATTTTGTAGGTTTTATGAGATCCCCTCTCATTCTTCTAAACTCTAGTGAATACAAGGCTAATCAACCCAATCTCTTTTCATGTAAGTCCTTCCATTCCAGGAATTAGTCTGGTAAACCTTCACTGCACTCCCTCCCTAGCAAGAACATTCTTCCTCAGATAAGGAGACTAAAACTGCACATAATACTCCAGATGTGGTCTCACCAAGGCCTTGTATAATTGCAGATAGACATCCTTGCTGCTGTACTCGAATCCTCTCGCTATGAAGGCCAACATATTATTTGCCTTCTAAACTGCCTACTGCACCTGCATGCTTACTTTCAGCGACTGGTGCACAAGGACACCCAGGTCTTGCTGCACTCCCCCCGCCCCCCCTTTCCCAATCTATCGCCGCTCAGATAATAATCTGCCTTTCTGTTTTTGCCACCAAAGTGGATAACCTCACATTTATCCACATTATACTGCATCTGTCGTGTATTTGCCCACTCACTCAACCTGTCCAAATCACGCTGGAGCTTCTCTGCATCCTCCTCACAGCTCACACTCCCACCCAGCTTAGTGTTGTCTGCAAACTTGGATATATTACATTTAATTCCCTCATCTATATCATTAATATATACTGTGAATAGCGGATGCCAATATCATCACCCTCTATAAAAACAAAGGTGACCGCGGTGACTGCAACAACTACCGTGGAATCTCCCTGCTCAGCATAGTGGGGAAAGTCTTCGCTCGAGTCGCTTTAAACAGGCTCCAGAAGCTGGCCGAGCGTGTCTACCCTGAGGCACAGTGTGGCTTTCGAGCAGAGAGATCGACCATTGACATGCTGTTCTCCCTTCGTCAGCTACAGGAGAAATGCTGCGAACAACAGATGCCCCTCTATATAATAAAAGCAAAATACTGCGGATGCTGGAAATCTGAAACAAAAACAAGAAATGCTGGATTCACTCAGCAGGTCTGGCAGCATCTGTGGAAAGAGAAGCAGAGTTAACGTTTCGGGTCAGTGACCCTTCTTCGGAACCCAGAAGGGTTTCTGACACGGAACACAAATGTCCGAGTGTATCAAGCCTGTGTCCTCAGTACCTTGCTCTACAGCAGCGAGGCCTGGACAACGTATGTCAGCCAAGAGCAACGTCTCAATTCATTCCATCTTCGCTCCCTCCGGAGAATCCTTGGCATCAGGTGGCAGGACCGCATCTCCAACACAGTAGCCCTCGAGGCGGCCAAAATCCCCAGCTTATACACACTACTGAGTCAGCGGCGCTTGAGATGGCTTGGCCATGTGAGCTGCATGGAAGATGGCAGGATCCCCAAGGACACATTGTACAGCGAGCTCACCACTGGTATCAGACCTACCGGCCGTCCATGTCTCCGCTTTAAAGACGTCTGCAAATGCGACATGAAGTCCTGTAACATTGATCACATGTTGTGGGAGTCAGTTGCCAGCGATCGCTAGAGCTGGCAGGCAGCCATAAAGGCTGGGTTAAAGTGTGGCGAGTCGAAGAGACTTAGCAGTTGGCAGGAAAAAAGACAGAAGCGCAAGGGGAGAGCCAACTGTGTAACAGCCCCGACAATCAATTTTTTCTGCAGCACCTGTGGAAGAGTCTGTCACTCTAGTATTGGCCTTTACAGCCATTCCAGGCGCTGCTCCACAAACCACTGACCACCTCCAGGCACTTACCCATTGTCTCTCAAGACAAGGAGGCCAAAGAAGACTGCATCTGCCATGTATTTGTCCACTCACTCAACCTGTCCAAATCACACTGGAGCTTCTCTGCAACCTCCTCACAGCTCACACTCCCACCCAGCTTAGTGTTGTCTGCAAACTTGGATATATTACATTTAATTCCTTCATCTGTATCATTAATATATATTGTGAATAGCTGGGGTCCTAGCACTGATCCCTGCAGTACCCCACTAGTCACTGCCTGCCACTCGGAAAAAGATTCGTTTATTCCTACTCTTTGTTTCCAGTCAGCCAACTATTCTCTATCCATGTCAGTACCTTACCCCCAATCCCATGTGCTTTAATTTTGCATGCTAATCTCTTATGTGGGACCTTATCGAAAGCCTTCTGAAAGTCCAAATACACCACATCCACTGGTTTTCCCTTAACTATTCTACAAGTTACATCCTCAAAAAATTCCAGTAGATTCGTCAAGCATGATTTCCCTTTCGTAAATCCATGTTGACTTTCTCCGATCCTGTCATTGTTTTCCAAGTGCTCTGCTATTACATCTTTTATAATGGACTCTAGCATTTTCCCCACTACTGATGTCAGGCTATAATTCCCTGTTTTCTCTTTCCCTCCTTTTTTAAATAGTGGGGTTACATTAGCTACCCTCCAATCTGTTGGAACTGTTCCAGAGTCTACAGAATTTTGAAAAATGACCAGCAATGCATCTATTATTTCTAGGGCCACTTCCTTAAGTACTCTGGAATGTAGATTATCAGGCCCTGGGGATTTATCGGCCTTCAATCCCATCAACTTCCCTAACACCATTTCCCTACTAATAATGATTTCATTCAATTCCTCCTTCTCACTGGACCCTATGTTCCCCAACATTTCTGGGAGGTAATTTGTGTCCTCCTTTGTGAAGACAGAACCAAAGTATGTATTTAATTGGTCTGCCATTTCTTTGTTCCCCATTATAAATTCCCCCGTTTCTGACTGTAAAGGACACACTTTTGGATATGCCACTTCTCTGTAAACAACTCCCAAAGTCAGAAGACACCTGCTGTTTACTTAGCTGAAGACATGTGACTTCAAGTAAGTGTTTTTAAACAAAGTCCTTCCAGTGATTTAAAAAAAAACTAAGTCCAGCATCCATGGAATCACTTCAGTCCTCCAAAGGAATCCATCTCTACAATCTTCAACCACGAGTCCTCAAAAAGTATTAAAAAATAGAAGCATTTTCATAACATTAGGAAACAAAGAGAGGGTATGAAAAAAATATTGTGAAGTAAAATCAAGGCAAACCCAAAGATTTTTCATAAGTACATAAAAATCAAGAGGATAACTAAAGAAAGAGTAGGGCCTATTAGGGACCAAAGGAGTAACCTGTGTATGGAGGTGGAGAACGTTAGTATGGGCCTCACTGAATACTTTGTGGCTGTTTCCACAAAAGAGAGAGACAATACCGACATTGCAATCAGGGAGGAGGAGTGTGAAATATTAGATGGAATTAACATAGTGAGTGAGGAAGTATTAAGGGGTTTAATATCTTTAAAAGTGGATAAATCCCCATCCCTGGGTGAAATGTATTCTAGGCTGCTAAAGGAAGCAAGAGAAGAAATAACAGAGGCTCTGACCATCATTTTCCAATCCTCTCTGGCTACAAGTGTGGTGCCAGAGGACTGGAGGACAGCTAACATTGTACCATTGTTTAAAGAGTGAGAAAGGGATAGATTGAGTAATTATAGGCCAGTCAGCCTAACCTTGCGGTGATGGGAAAGTTATTGGAAAAAGTTCTGAGGGACAGGATAAATCTTCATTTCAAGAGATATTGATTAATCAAAGACAGTCAGCACGGATTTGTTAAGGGAAAGTTGTATCTGACTAACATGATTGAATTTTTTGATGAGGTAACAAGGAGGGTCGATGAGGGTAGTATATTTGATGTAGTCTTTTGATAAGGTCCCACATGGCAGACTGGTCACAAAAGCAAAAACCCATGGGATCCAAGGCAAATTGGTAAGTTGGATCCAAAATTGGCTCAGAGACAGGAAGGAAAGTGTAATTGTCAATGAGTGTGACTGGAAGGCTGTTTCCAGTGGGGTTCTGCAGGGCTCAGCTGTTTGTGGTTTATATCAATGATTTGGACTTGAATGTAGGGGGCATGACTAATAAGTTTGCAGACAATAAAAAATTGCCCGTGTTGCTGTAAACTGCAGGAAGATATCAATGGACTAGTCAGGTGGGTGGAACAGCGGCAAATGGAGTTCAATCTGGAGAAGAGGGAGGTTATGCATTTGGGGAAAGCTAACAAGGCAAGGGAATACATAATAAATGTTAGGATACTGAGAAGTGTAGAGGAACACAGGGACCTTGGAGTGCATGTCCACAGATCCAGGAAGGTGGCTGGACTGGTAGATAAGGTGGACCAGAAGGCATACAGGATACTTGCCTTTATTAGCTGAGGCATAGAATATAAAGGTTGGGGGTGTTATGCTGGAACTGTACAGAACACTATTAAGGCCACGATCGGAGTACTGCATGCAGTTCTGGTCACCGCACTATAGGAAAGATGTGATTGCACTAGAGAGGGTACAGAGGAGATTTAGGAACATAGGAAAAGAGGTAGACCATTCAGCCCATTGAACCTGCCCCGCCATTCAATATGATCATGGCTGATCTTCCACTTCAATGCCTTTTTCCCACACTATCCTCATATCCTCTTATGGTTGCTGTATTATCCATGCCACATGCTTCCCTAATCTCCTGATTAATGCTATGCCCCACACTACCATGACTGTTTGGTGGTCTATAAACAACTCCTACCAATGTTTGCTGCTCCGTGCTGTTTCTTAGCTCCACCCAAACAGATCCCAGATTTTGTTCTTCCGATCTGAGATCCTCCCTGACTAATGTACTGATCCCATTCCTTATTATCAGCACAACACCACCTACCTTTCCTTTTTACCTGTCCTTCCTAAATGTCAAATATCCTTGAATATTCAGTTCCCAGTCTTAGTCACCTTGTAGCCACATTTCTGTTACGGCAATGAGATCATACCCACTTACCTCTATTTGGGCCTTTAAATTATCTACCTTGTTGTGAACGCTGCATGCATTCAGGTAGAGTTCCCTTAAGCTTGCCTTCTTGACATTCTGCATTCTAAGCCTAGTTGATGCTTGCCTTTGTGTCGCCTGTCTTCTAATGTCACTGGCTACTTTTCTACCTCTTGTTACCAGCTTTGCTTCCTTCCAATATGAGCTACCCCTCAGGTTCCCATCCCCCTGACAAGCTAGTTTAAACCCTCCCCAAGAGCACTAGCAAATCTCCCTGTGAGGATGTTAGTTCCGGTCCTGTTAAGGTGTAGACCGTGCATCTTGTACAGGTCCCACCTGCCCCATAACCGGTCCCAATACCTCAGAAATCTGATGCCCTCCCTCCTACACCAATTCCCCAGCCATGTCTTCAATTGATCAGTCCTATTCCTATGCTCACTTGCACGTGGCACTGGGAGTAATCCTGAGATTACTGCTTTGGAGGTCCTGTTTTTTAATTTCCTTCCTAACTCCCTAAAATCTGCTTTCAGGACCTCATCCCTCTTCCTACCTATATCATTGGTCCCAATGTGGACCACGACCTCTGGCTGTTCACCCTCCCCCAGAAGGATGTCCTGCAGCCACTCCGTGACATCCTTGACCCTGGCACCAGGGAGGCAACACACCATGCTGGAGTCACTTTTTCTGCCGATGAAACGCCTGTCTGATCCCCTGACTATCAAATCCCTTATCACTATTGCTCTTCCACTCTTCTTCCTCCCCTCCTGTGCAGCTGAGCCACCCATGGTGCCACAGACTTTGCTCTGGTTGCACTCCCCCGGGGAACCATCGCTGTCACCAGTTTCCAAAATGGAAAACTGATTAGCAAGCAAGATAGCCTCAGGGGACTCCTGTACTGCCTGCCTGGTTCTCTTAGACTGCCTGGCGGTCACCCATTCCCTCTTTGCCTGCATGCTCCTAACCTGCAGTGTGACCACCTCCCTAAATGTTCTATCAACATAGTCCTCTGCGTCACGGATGCACAACAGTGACTCCAGCCACTGCTCGAGTTCCGATACCCGGAGCTCAAGCTTCTGCACCCGGTGACACTTCCGGCAGATGTGTTCGTCAGGGACACGTGATGCGTCCATGACTTCCCGCATACTGCAGGACGTACATTCTACTTGGCGGAGCTGACCTGCCATAATGTAATTTTTAAAACTTTTTATCACAATGAGAAGTAAAATAACTTACCAGTTACTCGCCAATCAACTTCTTCCCCTGTACCGAAGAGAGAGGCAGCTACTGGAGGCTGAAAAAAGGTAGAAGAAAGAAAGAAAGGAAAAAGGAGCCCCTCCCTCATGCACAAAACTCCTACTTTATACTCTGTGCACTCAAATTTATTTTCTTCTTAATTTATAGTTCCCCTCCTTACTGAACTCCCTCAATCACCAAACTCCCTTCTTAACACTCTGTGCCCTCCAGCAAAACTCAATGCAGACAAGCAGCACTGAGAGACCCCTGAATTTATACCCTGAAAACAATGCTGTGTCAGCTCTGTTAGAGCTCTGCTAGAGCTCAGGAACCAGTTTTAGCTAGCTACCTAATTAACTAGCTACAGCTACTCTCAGAGTGTTAGTGTACCCCTGTTTAAAACTGTAAGAAACCTCTTACCTCAACTTACCTCTTAACTGAAACACGAATTTCAATTACTTGCTAGATGTAAACAAAACAAAACAAGAACTAGTCTTGAGAGATTAACCCTTAAAATTCACTCACTTACCAAACTCCCTTCTTCACACTCAGTGCAGACAAGGATGTTGCCTGGACTGGAGAATTTTAGTTATGAGGGAAGATGAGATTGTAACATTCGTGCCAGAAAAGTGCCAGGCAATGACCATCTCCAACTAGAGAGAATCTAACCATTTCCCCTTGACATTCAGGTTTAAAAATAATGGCTATCCCATTTAAGACAGAGATGAAGGGAAATATTTTCTCTCAGCGGGTTGTTAGTCTGTGGAATTCTCTTCCACAGACAGCAATGGAGGCAGGGTCATTGAGTATTTTCTTTGAAACAGAGGAGGCTGAGTGGAGTCCTAATTGAAGTGTATAAAATTATGAGTGGTCTAGATGGAGTGTATAGGAAGGCCCTATTCCCCTTGGTTGAGGGGTCTATAATGGCATAGTTTTAAAGTAAGACGTAGGAGGTTTAGAGGGGCTCGAGGGGAAATCTTTTCACCCTGAGGGTGGTGGAATCTGAAGCTCACTGCCTGAAAGGATGGTGGAGGCAGAAGCTCTCATAACATTTAAAAGGTACTTGGATATGCACTTGAAGTATCATAACCTACAAGGCTACGTACCAAGAGCTGGAAAGTGTGATTAGGCCGGATGGCTCTTGTCAGCTGGAGTGAACACGATGGGCTGAATGGTCTCTTTCTGTGCTGTAAATTTCTATGATTTCTATGAACAGCAAATATAATTACAGCAGGGTCATTGAAATGTGACCTAAGGAGGTACCACTTTTACCTCCTTTTTGTTGCATTGTAGTTTTGGAGTTGCAGCAAGCTGAATTTCATGGTAATTACCAAGGGGGAGGTACTATGTTATGTTGACCTGGTCCAACCAGAAAAAAAACAGACCTTGGAGGACTTCACGGGCTGGATTTTTAGTCCCTGTCGGGGCCAGAAATGGAGATGAGCAGGCGCAGAATTGTGTGCCGCTGGTCTGCCTGCTGTTCCCCAGTTCCATCTCGCCCCCACAAGTGGCGGGTAGCTAATTGAACCAATTAAAGGCTTATTAGGCCTGTAACGGAGGCCGACTGGGACTTTCCAGTCAGCCTCCAGGTGGCAGGAGACAGTTCAGCTACCTGGAGGCAGCCTCCCGGCAGCAGACTGGGATGTGGCCAGCACTCCAGGCAGGCTTAAAGGGGCTCTCTGCCTGCCTGGAAACAGCAGCAGCCAGAGACTGCAAGTGCCCTCTCCCTCACTAACCTGCCATGGCATCCTACTGCCGCTTTCAAGTTGGAAGGCCTCTGATTGTCCCTCCAGCCTTGAGAGCTCGCTTGTCGTCCTCAATTAGATAGCGAGCCTGCCCGCTGGCCATTAATTGGCAGCTGTGTGGAAAATTACACTGAGTGACTGTTTCCCACAGAGTGTGGGCTTCTGACCCCAATTTGAGCCTGATGGTAGGGTTCAGAAGTCTGCAGGAAAAAATCCTGCCCCAGATGTGCTTTGTGCAACAAAATGGTAAAAGTTCTGGGTTTATGATTTGTTATCCACAGAGCTCAGAGAAGATTTTCCCCCTTGTTATTTATATTTATTCGGTATTATTAGTTTCAAATAAGTATTTCCAAAATTGATTTAACACGGTGGTGAACGCTGAGATTAAAACATCAGTTCAGGCCATTCTTAGGGAGCAGATCCAACTAAATTAAGTATGGCATATTTTTCTGAAATAAATATCTTCACCTATAGGAGCAGGAGTGGGTCAATCAGCCCATTGAGCCCGATCTAGTATGTCAATACGATGGCAGGTGCACCTTTTCAATGAAAATTTTCTACTCCACCTGCACTGTATGACACTCTTCGAACAGTTCAATATGGTGATAGATTTTGTATAAGCTGCAGCAACACTACTGGCTTATCTAATATTTCTAACAACCCTACTTGAATTATTCCACATTTCTGCAAGGTTTTCACTACAGAAGGGTAACGTATTCTTGCAGAATTGTCAAAGAATATATATTTTTGATATGGCAAATCCATTATAAAAGCAGGTGTGGATGATGAATGGAAATCATATGAGGTAGGAAATTTCAGAAGTTGTGAAGTTTGCATCTTACAAAGTGCCATGGTGCAGAATTACAAGCTATATATGAAACGGAAACAAAAAACTGGCATGGATGAAAGGACACAAAACAAGAAGTGGAATAAAAAGCTAATTAATGAAATAATCAGATATAGTACACAAGTAAATACATAATATTTGTTTTCACTCAGATATATAAGCATCAAGTACAATTGACATAATTTATTGTGAGAGATATGTAGTAAAGCATTTGTTATTTTTGTATATACATCTTTAGGGGTTGGTCTTCTCATTGTTCACTTGGATGGAATTCTGGCAAAAATACAAGGCCAGTTCAATTATTGAATTTTAATTATATGTCTCAGTTTATTCCATTAGCTTACTGATGAAAAATGTTTCTAGTATTATTCACTTTACACTATTTTGTATCACTGAAGTATAGTATTAAAAAAAAATCAACCAACCATATCTCCTTCTCTTTCACTCACAATTCACTATAAATAAGAGGCCTACAAGATCCTCAACAATAATCATGGTTTAGCAAAATCAATAAAGTATATAGAATCGTATACTTTTGCTGACAATAATAATGATGAAACATGCACACATGAATCACCTTCCTATTGAAAATTCTTGTAGCATGTTTAACCATATTAGGATGAAAGTTGATTTTCAAATATGTATGTGTGGGTGTGCATTTTGAAAAAAGCTGATAAATTATGTATTGCTTTACATCACAGTTTATACTGATGAAGATCCCCTTATAGTTCAGGATAAAATGCACAACCAGCTGTTCTTGTGAGCTAAACAGACACTTAAAATGATGAGAGTCCTAAAATATTATGTTGCAGGTACCTTTCAAGATTGAGAATGGGAAGTAATCTGGCATAATTTAGCCAGTTCTTGATGCAGTGATGCATCCACAATGCCTTTCGGCCTCTGCTGAGGCATGCACCATGCTTTATATAGTTTGACTGCAATCTGCTGCAGCACAGGTCCAGGAATTAAGCTTTTTTTAATAATGCCAGTTTTGCATGGGTGCAGGGCGTGTACTTATTTGGGCTCCAGTAGGTCAAGGTGTGTCCTACAAAATTAGAAAAATACGTTACTCATCAATGTGGACACAGTTCCTACCCAAACCCAACCATCCTTATTACTAATACTAGGTACAAAAACAAGAAATGCTGGATTCACTCAGCAGGTCTGGCAGCATCTGTGGAAAGAGAAGCAGAGTTAACGTTTCGGGTCAGTGACCCTTCTTCGGAACTGACAAATATTAGAAAAGTCACAGATTATAAACAAGTGAGGTGGGGGTTGGGCAAGAGATAACAAAGGAGAAGGTGCAGATTGGACCAGGCCACATAGCTGACCAAAAGGTCACGGAGCAAAGGCAAACAATATGTTAATGGTGTGTTGAAAGACAAAGCATTAGTACAGATTAGGTGTGAATATACTGAATATTGAACATCAGCAAGTGCAAACCTGAAGAAAAACAACCTGAAAAAAACAGTGGGTAAGCAAACTGAACAAACTAAGATGAAATGAAATAAATGCAAAAAAAGATTGTAAAAAATGTAAAAAGGAATGCAAAAAAAAGGAAGAAAAAATAACTAAAAATGACTGAAAAAGAAAGTAAAGTGGGGGGCTGTCATGCTCTGAAATTATTGAACTCAATGTTCAGTCCGGCAGGCTGTAGTGTGCCTAATCGGTAGATGAGATGCTGTTCCTCGAGCTTGCGTTGATGTTCACTGGAACACTGCAGCAATCCCAGGACAGAGATGTGAGCATGAGAGCAGGGGGGAGTGTTGAAATGGCAAGCAACCGGAAGCTCAGGGTCCTGCTTGCGGACTGAGCGGAGATGTTCCGCAAAGCGGTCACCCAGTCTGCGCTTGGTCTCCCCAATGTAGAGGAGACCACACTGTGAGCAGCGAATACAGTATACTACATTGAAAGAAGTACAAGTAAATCGCTGCTTCACCTGAAAGGAGTGTTTGGGGCCTGGGATAGTGAGGAGAGAGGAGGTAAATGGGCAGGTATTACACCTCCTGCGATTGCAAGGGAAGGTGCCCTGGGACGGGGACGAGGTGGTGGGGGTAATGGAGGAGTGGACCAGGGTGTCGCAGAGGGAACGATCCCTTCGGAATGCTGACAGGGGAAGGGAGGGGAAGATGCGACTGGTTGTGGCATCACGCTGGAGGTGGCGAAAATGGCGGAGGATGATCCTTTGGATACATATCAGAAGCACCGTCATGGAAGGTAGCATCATCAGAGCAGATGCGTCGGAGACGGAGAAACTGGGAGAATGGAATGGAGTCCTGACAGGAGGTAGGGTGTGAAGAAGTGTAGTCGAGGTAGCTGTGGGAGTCAGTGGGCTTATAATATCAGAAGCACCGTCATGGAAGGTAGCATCATCAGAGCAGATGCGTCGGAGACGGAGAATCTGGGAGAATGGAATGGAGTCCTTACAGGAGGTAGGGTGTGAAGAAGTGTAGTCGAGGTAGCTGTGGGAGTCAGTGGGCTTATAATATCAGAAGCACCGTCATGAAAGGTAGCATCATCAGAGCAGATGCGTCGGAGACGGAGAAACTGGGAGAATGGAATGGAGTCCTTACAGGAGGTAGGGTGTGAAGAAGTGTAGTCGAGGTAGCTGTGGGAGTCGGTGGGCTTATAATATCAGAAGCACCGTCATGGAAGGTAGCATCATCAGAGCAGATGCGTCGGAGACGGAGAAACTGGGAGAATGGAATGGAGTCCTTACAGGAGGTAGGGTGTGAAGAAGTGTAGTCGAGGTAGCTGTGGGAGTCGGTGGGCTTATAATATCAGAAGCACCGTCATGGAAGGTAGCATCATCAGAGCAGATGCGTCGGAGACGGAGAAACTGGGAGAATGGAATGGAGTCCTTACAGGAGGTAGGGTGTGAAGAAGTGTAGTCGAGGTAGCTGTGGGAGTCAGTGGGCTTATAATATCAGAAGCACCGTCATGGAAGGTAGCATCATCAGAGCAGATGCGTCGGAGACGGAGAAACTGGGAGAATGGAATGGAGTCCTTACAGGAGGTAGGGTGTGAAGAAGTGTAGTCGAGGTAGCTGTGGGAGTCAGTGGGCTTATAATATCAGAAGCACCGTCATGGAAGGTAGCATCATCAGAGCAGATGCGTCGGAGACGGAGAAACTGGGAGAATGGAATGGAGTCCTTACAGGAGGTAGGGTGTGAAGAAGTGTAGTCGAGGTAGCTGTGGGAGTCAGTGGGCTTATAATATCAGAAGCACCGTCATGGAAGGTAGCATCATCAGAGCAGATGCGTCGGAGACGGAGAAACTGGGAGAATGGAATGGAGTCCTTACAGGAGGTAGGGTGTGAAGAAGTGTAGTCGAGGTAGCTGTGGGAGTCAGTGGGCTTATAATATCAGAAGCACCGTCATGGAAGGTAGCATCATCAGAGCAGATGCGTCGGAGACGGAGAAACTGGGAGAATGGAATGGAGTCCTTACAGGAGGTAGGGTGTGAAGAAGTGTAGTCGAGGTAGCTGTGGGAGTCAGTGGGCTTATAATATCAGAAGCACCGTCATGGAAGGTAGCATCATCAGAGCAGATGCGTCGGAGACGGAGAAACTGGGAGAATGGAATGGAGTCCTTACAGGAGGTAGGGTGTGAAGAAGTGTAGTCGAGGTAGCTGTGGGAGTCAGTGGGCTTATAATATCAGAAGCACCGTCATGGAAGGTAGCATCATCAGAGCAGATGCGTCGGAGACGGAGAAACTGGGAGAATGGAATGGAGTCCTTACAGGAGGTAGGGTGTGAAGAAGTGTAGTCGAGGTAGCTGTGGGAGTCAGTGGGCTTATAATATCAGAAGCACCGTCATGGAAGGTAGCATCATCAGAGCAGATGCGTCGGAGACGGAGAAACTGGGAGAATGGAATGGAGTCCTTACAGGAGGTAGGGTGTGAAGAAGTGTAGTCGAGGTAGCTGTGGGAGTCAGTGGGCTTATAATATCAGAAGCACCGTCATGGAAGGTAGCATCATCAGAGCAGATGCGTCGGAGACGGAGAAACTGGGAGAATGGAATGGAGTCCTTACAGGAGGTAGGGTGTGAAGAAGTGTAGTCGAGGTAGCTGTGGGAGTCAGTGGGCTTATAATATCAGAAGCACCGTCATGGAAGGTAGCATCATCAGAGCAGATGCGTCGGAGACGGAGAAACTGGGAGAATGGAATGGAGTCCTTACAGGAGGTAGGGTGTGAAGAAGTGTAGTCGAGGTAGCTGTGGGAGTCAGTGGGCTTATAATATCAGAAGCACCGTCATGGAAGGTAGCATCATCAGAGCAGATGCGTCGGAGACGGAGAAACTGGGAGAATGGAATGGAGTCCTTACAGGAGGTAGGGTGTGAAGAAGTGTAGTCGAGGTAGCTGTGGGAGTCAGTGGGCTTATAATATCAGAAGCACCGTCATGGAAGGTAGCATCATCAGAGCAGATGCGTCGGAGACGGAGAAACTGGGAGAATGGAATGGAGTCCTTACAGGAGGTAGGGTGTGAAGAAGTGTAGTCGAGGTAGCTGTGGGAGTCAGTGGGCTTATAATATCAGAAGCACCGTCATGGAAGGTAGCATCATCAGAGCAGATGCGTCGGAGACGGAGAAACTGGGAGAATGGAATGGAGTCCTTACAGGAGGTAGGGTGTGAAGAAGTGTAGTCGAGGTAGCTGTGGGAGTCAGTGGGCTTATAATATCAGAAGCACCGTCATGGAAGGTAGCATCATCAGAGCAGATGCGTCGGAGACGGAGAAACTGGGAGAATGGAATGGAGTCCTTACAGGAGGTAGGGTGTGAAGAAGTGTAGTCGAGGTAGCTGTGGGAGTCAGTGGGCTTATAATATCAGAAGCACCGTCATGGAAGGTAGCATCATCAGAGCAGATGCGTCGGAGACGGAGAAACTGGGAGAATGGAATGGAGTCCTTACAGGAGGTAGGGTGTGAAGAAGTGTAGTCGAGGTAGCTGTGGGAGTCAGTGGGCTTATAATATCAGAAGCACCGTCATGGAAGGTAGCATCATCAGAGCAGATGCGTCGGAGACGGAGAAACTGGGAGAATGGAATGGAGTCCTTACAGGAGGTAGGGTGTGAAGAAGTGTAGTCGAGGTAGCTGTGGGAGTCAGTGGGCTTATAATATCAGAAGCACCGTCATGGAAGGTAGCATCATCAGAGCAGATGCGTCGGAGACGGAGAAACTGGGAGAATGGAATGGAGTCCTTACAGGAGGTAGGGTGTGAAGAAGTGTAGTCGAGGTAGCTGTGGGAGTCAGTGGGCTTATAATATCAGAAGCACCGTCATGGAAGGTAGCATCATCAGAGCAGATGCGTCGGAGACGGAGAAACTGGGAGAATGGAATGGAGTCCTTACAGGAGGTAGGGTGTGAAGAAGTGTAGTCGAGGTAGCTGTGGGAGTCAGTGGGCTTATAATATCAGAAGCACCGTCATGGAAGGTAGCATCATCAGAGCAGATGCGTCGGAGACGGAGAAACTGGGAGAATGGAATGGAGTCCTTACAGGAGGTAGGGTGTGAAGAAGTGTAGTCGAGGTAGCTGTGGGAGTCAGTGGGCTTATAATATCAGAAGCACCGTCATGGAAGGTAGCATCATCAGAGCAGATGCGTCGGAGACGGAGAAACTGGGAGAATGGAATGGAGTCCTTACAGGAGGTAGGGTGTGAAGAAGTGTAGTCGAGGTAGCTGTGGGAGTCAGTGGGCTTATAATATCAGAAGCACCGTCATGGAAGGTAGCATCATCAGAGCAGATGCGTCGGAGACGGAGAAACTGGGAGAATGGAATGGAGTCCTTACAGGAGGTAGGGTGTGAAGAAGTGTAGTCGAGGTAGCTGTGGGAGTCAGTGGGCTTATAATATCAGAAGCACCGTCATGGAAGGTAGCATCATCAGAGCAGATGCGTCGGAGACGGAGAAACTGGGAGAATGGAATGGAGTCCTTACAGGAGGTAGGGTGTGAAGAAGTGTAGTCGAGGTAGCTGTGGGAGTCAGTGGGCTTATAATATCAGAAGCACCGTCATGGAAGGTAGCATCATCAGAGCAGATGCGTCGGAGACGGAGAAACTGGGAGAATGGAATGGAGTCCTTACAGGAGGTAGGGTGTGAAGAAGTGTAGTCGAGGTAGCTGTGGGAGTCAGTGGGCTTATAATATCAGAAGCACCGTCATGGAAGGTAGCATCATCAGAGCAGATGCGTCGGAGACGGAGAAACTGGGAGAATGGAATGGAGTCCTTACAGGAGGTAGGGTGTGAAGAAGTGTAGTCGAGGTAGCTGTGGGAGTCAGTGGGCTTATAATATCAGAAGCACCGTCATGGAAGGTAGCATCATCAGAGCAGATGCGTCGGAGACGGAGAAACTGGGAGAATGGAATGGAGTCCTTACAGGAGGTAGGGTGTGAAGAAGTGTAGTCGAGGTAGCTGTGGGAGTCAGTGGGCTTATAATATCAGAAGCACCGTCATGGAAGGTAGCATCATCAGAGCAGATGCGTCGGAGACGGAGAAACTGGGAGAATGGAATGGAGTCCTTACAGGAGGTAGGGTGTGAAGAAGTGTAGTCGAGGTAGCTGTGGGAGTCAGTGGGCTTATAATATCAGAAGCACCGTCATGGAAGGTAGCATCATCAGAGCAGATGCGTCGGAGACGGAGAAACTGGGAGAATGGAATGGAGTCCTTACAGGAGGTAGGGTGTGAAGAAGTGTAGTCGAGGTAGCTGTGGGAGTCAGTGGGCTTATAATATCAGAAGCACCGTCATGGAAGGTAGCATCATCAGAGCAGATGCGTCGGAGACGGAGAAACTGGGAGAATGGAATGGAGTCCTTACAGGAGGTAGGGTGTGAAGAAGTGTAGTCGAGGTAGCTGTGGGAGTCAGTGGGCTTATAATATCAGAAGCACCGTCATGGAAGGTAGCATCATCAGAGCAGATGCGTCGGAGACGGAGAAACTGGGAGAATGGAATGGAGTCCTTACAGGAGGTAGGGTGTGAAGAAGTGTAGTCGAGGTAGCTGTGGGAGTCAGTGGGCTTATAATATCAGAAGCACCGTCATGGAAGGTAGCATCATCAGAGCAGATGCGTCGGAGACGGAGAAACTGGGAGAATGGAATGGAGTCCTTACAGGAGGTAGGGTGTGAAGAAGTGTAGTCGAGGTAGCTGTGGGAGTCAGTGGGCTTATAATATCAGAAGCACCGTCATGGAAGGTAGCATCATCAGAGCAGATGCGTCGGAGACGGAGAAACTGGGAGAATGGAATGGAGTCCTTACAGGAGGTAGGGTGTGAAGAAGTGTAGTCGAGGTAGCTGTGGGAGTCAGTGGGCTTATAATATCAGAAGCACCGTCATGGAAGGTAGCATCATCAGAGCAGATGCGTCGGAGACGGAGAAACTGGGAGAATGGAATGGAGTCCTTACAGGAGGTAGGGTGTGAAGAAGTGTAGTCGAGGTAGCTGTGGGAGTCAGTGGGCTTATAATATCAGAAGCACCGTCATGGAAGGTAGCATCATCAGAGCAGATGCGTCGGAGACGGAGAAACTGGGAGAATGGAATGGAGTCCTTACAGGAGGTAGGGTGTGAAGAAGTGTAGTCGAGGTAGCTGTGGGAGTCAGTGGGCTTATAATATCAGAAGCACCGTCATGGAAGGTAGCATCATCAGAGCAGATGCGTCGGAGACGGAGAAACTGGGAGAATGGAATGGAGTCCTTACAGGAGGTAGGGTGTGAAGAAGTGTAGTCGAGGTAGCTGTGGGAGTCAGTGGGCTTATAATATCAGAAGCACCGTCATGGAAGGTAGCATCATCAGAGCAGATGCGTCGGAGACGGAGAAACTGGGAGAATGGAATGGAGTCCTTACAGGAGGTAGGGTGTGAAGAAGTGTAGTCGAGGTAGCTGTGGGAGTCAGTGGGCTTATAATATCAGAAGCACCGTCATGGAAGGTAGCATCATCAGAGCAGATGCGTCGGAGACGGAGAAACTGGGAGAATGGAATGGAGTCCTTACAGGAGGTAGGGTGTGAAGAAGTGTAGTCGAGGTAGCTGTGGGAGTCAGTGGGCTTATAATATCAGAAGCACCGTCATGGAAGGTAGCATCATCAGAGCAGATGCGTCGGAGACGGAGAAACTGGGAGAATGGAATGGAGTCCTTACAGGAGGTAGGGTGTGAAGAAGTGTAGTCGAGGTAGCTGTGGGAGTCAGTGGGCTTATAATATCAGAAGCACCGTCATGGAAGGTAGCATCATCAGAGCAGATGCGTCGGAGACGGAGAAACTGGGAGAATGGAATGGAGTCCTTACAGGAGGTAGGGTGTGAAGAAGTGTAGTCGAGGTAGCTGTGGGAGTCAGTGGGCTTATAATATCAGAAGCACCGTCATGGAAGGTAGCATCATCAGAGCAGATGCGTCGGAGACGGAGAAACTGGGAGAATGGAATGGAGTCCTTACAGGAGGTAGGGTGTGAAGAAGTGTAGTCGAGGTAGCTGTGGGAGTCAGTGGGCTTATAATATCAGAAGCACCGTCATGGAAGGTAGCATCATCAGAGCAGATGCGTCGGAGACGGAGAAACTGGGAGAATGGAATGGAGTCCTTACAGGAGGTAGGGTGTGAAGAAGTGTAGTCGAGGTAGCTGTGGGAGTCAGTGGGCTTATAATATCAGAAGCACCGTCATGGAAGGTAGCATCATCAGAGCAGATGCGTCGGAGACGGAGAAACTGGGAGAATGGAATGGAGTCCTTACAGGAGGTAGGGTGTGAAGAAGTGTAGTCGAGGTAGCTGTGGGAGTCAGTGGGCTTATAATATCAGAAGCACCGTCATGGAAGGTAGCATCATCAGAGCAGATGCGTCGGAGACGGAGAAACTGGGAGAATGGAATGGAGTCCTTACAGGAGGTAGGGTGTGAAGAAGTGTAGTCGAGGTAGCTGTGGGAGTCAGTGGGCTTATAATATCACATGGAAGGTAGCATCATCAAGCAGATGCGTCGAGACAGGAGAACTGGAGAAATGGAATGGAAGTCCTTACAGAAGGGTGTGAAGAGTGTAGTCGAGTAGACTGTGGGAGTCAGTGGGCTTATAATATCAAAAGCACCGTCATGAAGGTGAGCATCATCAGAGCAGATGCGTCGGAGACGGAGAAACTTTGGCAGGAATGAATGGAGTCCTTACAGGAGGTAGGGGGAGAAGTGTAGTCAGAGGTAGCTGTGGAGTCAGTGGCTTATAATATCAGAAGCACGTCATGGAAGGTAGCATCATCAGAGCAGATGCGTCGGAGACGGAGAAACTGGGAGAATGGAATGGAGTCCTTACAGGAGGTAGGGTGTGAAGAAGTGTAGTCGAGGTAGCTGTGGGAGTCAGTGGGCTTATAATATCAGAAGCACCGTCATGGAAGGTAGCATCATCAGAGCAGATGCGTCGGAGACGGAGAAACTGGGAGAATGGAATGGAGTCCTTACAGGAGGTAGGGTGTGAAGAAGTGTAGTCGAGGTAGCTGTGGGAGTCAGTGGGCTTATAATATCAGAAGCACCGTCATGGAAGGTAGCATCATCAGAGCAGATGCGTCGGAGACGGAGAAACTGGGAGAATGGAATGGAGTCCTTACAGGAGGGTAGGGTGTGAAGAAGTGTAGTCGAGGTAGCTGTGGGAGTCAGTGGGCTTATATATCAGAAGCACCGTCATGGAAGGTAGCATCATCAGAGCAGATGCGTCGGAGACGGAGAAACTGGGAGAATGGAATGGAGTCCTTACAGGAGGTAGGGTGTGAAGAAGTGTAGTCGAGGTAGCTGTGGGAGTCAGTGGGCTTATAATATCAGAAGCACCGTCATGGAAGGTAGCATCATCAGAGCAGATGCGTCGGAGACGGAGAAACTGGGAGAATGGAATGGAGTCCTTACAGGAGGTAGGGTGTGAAGAAGTGTAGTCGAGGTAGCTGTGGGAGTCAGTGGGCTTATAATATCAGAAGCACCGATATTGAGGTTAGCCTCATCGACGCCCAGATGCGTACCGTACGGAGACTGGGAGAATGGAATGGGTCTTCACACCCTACCTCTGTAAGGACTCCATTTTCATTCTCCCAGTTTCTCCGTCGACGGCTAGCTGCTCGGGATCAGAAGCGACCGTCATGGAGGTGCTTCTAATATAGAAGCATGTACTCCCACAGCTACCTCGACTACCTCATCTTCACACCCTACCTCCTGTAAGGACTCCATTTCCATTCTCCCAGTTTCTCCGTCGCCGACCGATCTGCTCTGATGATGTACCTTCATGACAGTGCTTCTGTTATTATAAGCCCACTGACTCCCACAGCTACTCGACTACACTTCTTCACACCCTACCTCCTGTAAGGACTCCATTCCATTCTCCCAGTTTCTCCGTCTCCGACGCATCTGCTCTGATGATGCTACCTTCCATGACGGTGCTTCTGATATTATAAGCCCACTGACTCCCACAGCTACCTCGACTACACTTCTTCACACCCTACCTCTGTAAGGACTCCATTCCATTCTCCCAGTTTCTCCGTCTCCGACGCATCTGCTCTGATGATGCTACCTTCCATGACGGTGCTTCTGATATTATAAGCCACTGACTCCCACAGCTACCTCGACTACACTTCTTCACACCCTACCTCCTGTAAGGACTCCATTCCATTCTCCCAGTTTCTCCGTCTCCGACGCATCTGCTCTGATGATGCTACCTTCCATGACGGTGCTTCTGATATTATAAGCCCACTGACTCCCACAGCTACCTCGACTACACTTCTTCACACCCTACCTCCTGTAAGGACTCCATTCCATTCTCCCAGTTTCTCCGTCTCCGACGCATCTGCTCTGATGATGCTACCTTCCATGACGGTGCTTCTGATATTATAAGCCCACTGACTCCCACAGCTACCTCGACTACACTTCTTCACACCCTACCTCCTGTAAGGACTCCATTCCATTCTCCCAGTTTCTCCGTCTCCGACGCATCTGCTCTGATGATGCTACCTTCCATGACGGTGCTTCTGATATTATAAGCCCACTGACTCCCACAGCTACCTCGACTACACTTCTTCACACCCTACCTCCTGTAAGGACTCCATTCCATTCTCCCAGTTTCTCCGTCTCCGACGCATCTGCTCTGATGATGCTACCTTCCATGACGGTGCTTCTGATATTATAAGCCCACTGACTCCCACAGCTACCTCGACTACACTTCTTCACACCCTACCTCCTGTAAGGACTCCATTCCATTCTCCCAGTTTCTCCGTCTCCGACGCATCTGCTCTGATGATGCTACCTTCCATGACGGTGCTTCTGATATTATAAGCCCACTGACTCCCACAGCTACCTCGACTACACTTCTTCACACCCTACCTCCTGTAAGGACTCCATTCCATTCTCCCAGTTTCTCCGTCTCCGACGCATCTGCTCTGATGATGCTACCTTCCATGACGGTGCTTCTGATATTATAAGCCCACTGACTCCCACAGCTACCTCGACTACACTTCTTCACACCCTACCTCCTGTAAGGACTCCATTCCATTCTCCCAGTTTCTCCGTCTCCGACGCATCTGCTCTGATGATGCTACCTTCCATGACGGTGCTTCTGATATTATAAGCCCACTGACTCCCACAGCTACCTCGACTACACTTCTTCACACCCTACCTCCTGTAAGGACTCCATTCCATTCTCCCAGTTTCTCCGTCTCCGACGCATCTGCTCTGATGATGCTACCTTCCATGACGGTGCTTCTGATATTATAAGCCCACTGACTCCCACAGCTACCTCGACTACACTTCTTCACACCCTACCTCCTGTAAGGACTCCATTCCATTCTCCCAGTTTCTCCGTCTCCGACGCATCTGCTCTGATGATGCTACCTTCCATGACGGTGCTTCTGATATTATAAGCCCACTGACTCCCACAGCTACCTCGACTACACTTCTTCACACCCTACCTCCTGTAAGGACTCCATTCCATTCTCCCAGTTTCTCCGTCTCCGACGCATCTGCTCTGATGATGCTACCTTCCATGACGGTGCTTCTGATATTATAAGCCCACTGACTCCCACAGCTACCTCGACTACACTTCTTCACACCCTACCTCCTGTAAGGACTCCATTCCATTCTCCCAGTTTCTCCGTCTCCGACGCATCTGCTCTGATGATGCTACCTTCCATGACGGTGCTTCTGATATTATAAGCCCACTGACTCCCACAGCTACCTCGACTACACTTCTTCACACCCTACCTCCTGTAAGGACTCCATTCCATTCTCCCAGTTTCTCCGTCTCCGACGCATCTGCTCTGATGATGCTACCTTCCATGACGGTGCTTCTGATATTATAAGCCCACTGACTCCCACAGCTACCTCGACTACACTTCTTCACACCCTACCTCCTGTAAGGACTCCATTCCATTCTCCCAGTTTCTCCGTCTCCGACGCATCTGCTCTGATGATGCTACCTTCCATGACGGTGCTTCTGATATTATAAGCCCACTGACTCCCACAGCTACCTCGACTACACTTCTTCACACCCTACCTCCTGTAAGGACTCCATTCCATTCTCCCAGTTTCTCCGTCTCCGACGCATCTGCTCTGATGATGCTACCTTCCATGACGGTGCTTCTGATATTATAAGCCCACTGACTCCCACAGCTACCTCGACTACACTTCTTCACACCCTACCTCCTGTAAGGACTCCATTCCATTCTCCCAGTTTCTCCGTCTCCGACGCATCTGCTCTGATGATGCTACCTTCCATGACGGTGCTTCTGATATTATAAGCCCACTGACTCCCACAGCTACCTCGACTACACTTCTTCACACCCTACCTCCTGTAAGGACTCCATTCCATTCTCCCAGTTTCTCCGTCTCCGACGCATCTGCTCTGATGATGCTACCTTCCATGACGGTGCTTCTGATATGTATCCAAAGGATCATCCTCCGCCATTTTCGCCACCTCCAGCGTGATGCCACAACCAGTCGCATCTTCCCCTCCCTTCCCCTGTCAGCATTCCGAAGGGATCGTTCCCTCCGCGACACCCTGGTCCACTCCTCCATTACCCCCACCACCTCGTCCCCGTCCCAGGGCACCTTCCCTTGCAATCGCAGGAGGTGTAATACCTGCCCATTTACCTCCTCTCTCCTCACTATCCCAGGCCCCAAACACTCCTTTCAGGTGAAGCAGCGATTTACTTGTACTTCTTTCAATGTAGTATACTGTATTCGCTGCTCACAGTGTGGTCTCCTCTACATTGGGGAGACCAAGCGCAGACTGGGTGACTGCTTTGCGGAACATCTCCGCTCAGTCCGCAAGCAGGACCCTGAGCTTCCGGTTGCTTGCCATTTCAACACTCCCCCCTGCTCTCATGCTCACATCTCTGTCCTGGGATTGCTGCAGTGTTCCAGTGAACATCAACGCAAGCTCGAGGAACAGCATCTCATCTACCGATTAGGCACACTACAGCCTGCCGGACTGAACATTGAGTTCAATAATTTCAGAGCATGACAGCCCCCCACTTTACTTTCTTTTTCAGTCATTTTTAGTTATTTTTTCTTCCTTTTTTTTGCATTCCTTTTTACATTTTTTACAATCTTTTTTTGCATTTATTTCATTTCATCTTAGTTTGTTCAGTTTGCTTACCCACTGTTTTTTTCAGGTTGTTTTTCTTCAGGTTTGCACTTGCTGATGTTCAATATTCAGTATATTCACACCTAATCTGTACTAATGCTTTGTCTTTCAACACACCATTAACATATTGTTTGCCTTTGCTCCGTGACCTTTTGGTCAGCTATGTGGCCTGGTCCAATCTGCACCTTCTCCTTTGTTATCTCTTGCCCAACCCCCACCTCACTTGTTTATAATCTGTGACTTTTCTAATATTTGTCAGTTCCGAAGAAGGGTCACTGACCCGAAACGTTAACTCTGCTTCTCTTTCCACAGATGCTGCCAGACCTGCTGAGTGAATCCAGCATTTCTTGTTTTTGTTTCAGATTTCCAGCATCCGCAGTATTTTGCTTTTACTAATACTAGGTATTCTGGTTACTGACATGACTACTGATCCTGTGAAGTTCCAAAATTCAAAATCTGTACACAAAAATGGTGAGCTGGACAAATAGTTACAATGAAATTTTGCCTATCGTCTTCCACATTGGTTGATGGCAATGGTCACTATTGCCATTGTTCAAAATGCCTCGAGAACATTGATTACTGTTTGTTCTTTACATTACCGATTGTGCCCTGCAATTTACACAAAAGGTGTGGTCCCTTGCCGGAGCAGAAGGCAGTTAGGTGTTTTCAAATTTGCAAATGTGGTTAATTCTTACATGCCCTCTGAAATGGCCTAGCAAGCCACTCAGTTGTACCTAACCGCTACGAAGTCAATAAAAAGGAATGAAACTTACGGACCACCCGGCATCGGCCTAGGCACCGGAAACGACAATGGCAAACCCAGCCCTGTCGACCCTGCAAAGTCCTCCTTACTATCATCTGGCGGCTTGTGCCAAAGTTGGGAGAGCTGTCACACAGACTAGTCAAGCAACAGCCTGACATAGTCATACTCACGGAATCATACCTTACAGACAATGTCCCAGACACTGCAATCAGTATCCCGGGGTATGTCCTGTCCCACCGGCAGGACAGACCCAGCAGAGATGGCGGGACAGTGGTCTACAGTAGGGAGAGCGTTGCGCTGGGAGTCCTCAACACCGACTCTGGACCCCATGAATTCTCATGGCATCAGGTCAAACATGGGCAAGATAACCTCCTACTGATTACCACCTACCACTCTCCCTCAGCTGATGAGTCAGTACTCCTCCATGTTGAACACCACTTGGAAGAAGCACTGATGGTGGCAAGGGCACAAAATGTACTCTGGGTGGGGGACTTCAATGTCCATCACCAAGAGTGGCTCGGTAGCGCCACTACTGACCGAGCTGGCCGAGTACTAAAGGACATAGCTGCTAGACTGGGTCTGCGGCAGGTGGTGGGGGAACTAACATGAGGGAAAAACATACTTGACCTTGTCCTCACCAATTTGCCTGCCGCAGATGCATCTGTCCATGACTGTATTGGTAGGAGTGACCACCGCACAGTCCTTGTGGAGACGAAGTCCTGCCTTCACATTGAGGATACCGCCCATAGTGTTGTGTGGCACTATCACCGTGCTAAATGAGATAGATTTCTAACAGATCTAGCAATGCAAAACTGGGCATCCATGAGGCGCTGTGGGCCATCAGCAGCAGCAGAATTGTACTCAACCACAATCTGTAACCTCATGGCCCGGCATATCCTCCAGTCTACCATTACCATCAAGCCAGGAGACCAACCCTGGTTCAATGAAGAGTGCAGGAGGGCATGCCAGGAGCAGCACCAGGCGTACCTCAAAATGAGGTGTCAACCTGGTGAAGCTACAACCCAGGACTACTTGCATGCCAAATTGCTTAAGCAGCATGTAATAGACAGAGCTAAGCGATCCCATAACCAATGGATCAGATCTAAGCTCTGCAGTCCTGCCACATCCAGCCATGAATGGTGGTGGACAATTAAACAACTAACTGGAGGAGGTGGCTCCACAAATATCCCCATCCTCAATGATGGGGGAGCCCAGCACCTCAGTGCGAGAGATTAGGCTGAAGCATTTGCAACAATCTTCAGCTAGAAGTGCCAATTTGATTATCCATCTCGGCCACCTCCTGAAGTCCCCAGCATCACAGATGCCAGTCTTCAGCCAATTCGATTCACTCCGCGTGATATCAAGAAACGACTGAAGGCACTGGACACTGCAAAGGCTATGGGTCCTGACAATATTCGGCAATAGTACTGAAGACCTGTGCTCCAGAACTTGCTGCGCCCCTAGCCAAGCTGTTCCAGTATAGCTACAACACTGGCATCTACCCAGCAATGTGGAAAATTGCCCAGGGCTGTCCTGTACACAAAAAGCAGGACAAGTCCAACCCGGCCAATTACCGCCCCATCAGTCTACTCTCAATCATCAGCAAAGTGACGGAAGGTGTCATCAACAGTGCCATCAAGCAGCACATGCCTAACAATAACCTGCTCAGTGATACCCAGTTTGGGTTCCGACAGGGCCACTCAGCACCTGACCTCATTACAGCCTTGGTTCAAACATGGTCAAAAGAGCTGAACTCAAGAGGTGAGGTGAGAGTGACTGCCCTTGACATCAAGGCAGTATTTGACCGAGGATGGCATCAAGGAGCCCTAGCAAAACTGGAGTCAATGGGAATCAGGGGGAAAACTCTCTGCAGGTTAGAGTCATACCTAGTGCAAAGGAAGATGGTTGTGGTTGTTGGAGGTCAATCATCTGAGCTCCAGGACATCACTGCAGGAGTTCTTCAGGGTAGTGTCCTCGGCCCAACCATCTTCAGCTGCTTCATCAATAATCTTCCTTCAATCATAAGGTCATAAGTGGGGATGTTAGCTGATGATTGCACAATGTTCAGTACCATTCACGACTCCTCAAATACTGAAGTAGACCGTGTAGAAATGCAGCAAGACCTGGACAATATCCAGGCTTGGGCTGATAAGTGGCAAGTAACATTTGCACCACACAAGTGCCAGGCAATGACCATCTCCAACAAGAGAGAATCTAACCATCTCCCCTTGACATTCAATGGCATTACCATTGCTGAATCCCCCACTATCAACATCCTAGGGGCTACCATTGACCAGAAACTGAACTGGAGTAGCCATATAAATACCGTGGCTACAACAGCAGGTCAGAGGCTAGGAATCCTGCAGCAAGTAACTCACCTCCTGACTCCCCAAAGCCTGTCCACCATCTACAAGGCACAAGTCAGGAGTGTGATGGAATACTCTCCACTTGCCTGGATGAGTGCAGCTCCAACAACACTCAAGAAGCTCGACACCATCCAGGACAAAGCAGCCCGCTTGATTGACACGCCATCCACAAACATTCACTCCCTCCACCAGTGACGCACAGTGGCAGCAGTGTGTATCATCTGCAAGATGCACTGCAGCAATGCACCAAGGCTCCTTGGACAGTGCCTTCTAAGCCCGCGACCTCTGCCAACTAAAAGGACAAGGGCAGCAGATGCATGGGAACACCACCACCTGCAAGTTCCCCCCAAGTTGCACACCATCCTGACTTGGAACTATATCGCTGTTCCTTCGCTATTGCTGGGTCGAGAACCTGGAACTCACTTCCTAACAGCACTGTGGGTGTATCTATTTCACATGGACTGCGGCAGTTCAAGAAGGCAGCTCACCACCACCTTCTCAAGGGCAATTAGGGATGGGCAATAAATGCTAGCCTAGCCAGTGATGCCCACATCCCATGAATGAATTAAAAAAAATATACCATGCACCCAACTGTTTGTAAGGGTCAAAATGTACCAATTTCTCTCACTCATTAGACCTGAATATAGTGTATCATGCATGGTAACTATACAGGAAGTGTAGGTGTTAGTGTGTGCTTGAGAAACATTCAAGTGCTTAAGGATCAAGATTTGTAATGTTCTCCTTTTCCCTCTACTTCAATATGCTTCTAGATTTGAAGGTATGTCCACAGACACGGCCATATTTGCTGCAGCCTAAGGGTATCCCCTATGCCAGAGCATATCATCAGAGCATGTAGCAGATTTCTATCAAGATCAGAATAACAGATGTGAGGGCACACACATTACACATATTTTGTTAAATGTTTGATAATTTAGATAAGTGACCTGCAACTTCTCATGGGGTGCAGTTTGCAGTTCTGCAAGTTCTACTTTTCCAGAAGCCATACCCTTAACAGTTTTAGCTTCCGTTGCTCAATACTATCATTATTTTTTATCACTACATCAGCCTTTGCACTTCCAAAGGCATACCATATTTCTTGCCTGTGATGATATCAACAATGTTTGAAAGCTCATAAAAGAATATCTGTACATTATGTAAAATAGCACAGGTTACAAATTTAAATTAAATAATCTTACTTTGTTGAAGTGGGTTTTTCTCCTATTATCAGACTTAATGTCAATAACTTAAAATCTCCAACTCCTGACAACTAGTTTAGCATTTTCAGTCCTATTATATGGACTATGAAGGCATTTGGTAGATAATGAGCAATCCATCAATTCATTAAAATAAAAGCAAAATAGTGTTGATGCTGGAACTCTGAAATAAAGACAGGAAGTGCTGGAAATACTCAGTAGGTCAGGCAGCATCAAAGTCATCAATTCATTGGTTGTTTTTCTTTACCCTAACAGTGTCAGTGCTGGAAGTTTCAGTGCTAAAAGTGTCACATTGGCTCAGTCAGTAGCATTCTCACTTGTGCCAGAAAATTGTGGTTTCATACCCCACTCCAGGACTTAAACACATAATCTAGTGAAGTGGTGGGGGTGGGGGGGAAGGTTACTCAGGCTTGGCTAAAATTGCTATAATTTATATAGCAATTTCAAATATTGGATATTTTGTATTTAAAATTGCTATAATTGGTATAAAGACTTAAATGTGTTTTGCAGTAAAAGCTAGTTATAGTGGACTGTGATTAGATGATGATTAGACGATACAGTGGACAGAACGTCAAGACAAACTGCTGGCGCCGCTTGCAAAAAAATCAGGTCTTCCATGACTAATTCTGGGACTACAACTACAACCACTAGGGAGCCCTTGAGGTGCCACCAAGTCTGCCCTGGACCCCAGGGTTGTACTTAATATCAGCCAGATGGAACTGCCTGAGTAGTGTGAGACGCAGACAAGGTCTTTCTATCATCAGCTCCTTGATATGATAGTCACAGGTGGCATCTGAGCCCCCGGGGGGCGCATGCAATTGAGTATGTCTTGCCGCAAATGGGGCCTAGTAAATGATATAGCCACCCTCTATAGTGCAGGGACATCAACAGTTAATTCCCTGGTCATCGCAGGGATCGATGACAAGGTAAATCACTTAACATCTAAATTGAGGGACCTCAAGTTAAGAGCTAATGAACTGGAGGCTCAACAGGGGCAGACCGGGAAAAGTCTGGCTGGAATTTTGTTGGGATCCATACAAGTCTTAGCGGATCATGCCCATACAATCAATCAGGTCTCAACCGCCCTACACAAAGGCACCACATGAGGCCGAAGGGACCAAGTATGCATAGCTTATGTCGCATGGCTGGTGGGGGAGGTGTGGCACAATTTAGCCCAACTCCACAATGGAGATGTGTCGGACTGGATCACGGATGACACGTTGCAGACCTGGGCACCTGTAAGCGGGAATTGTTCCTCATGTACCCTGAGAGGACTAATACGAGCTTACCCGACAGCTAAACCCATCACCACCCACCTGAGATTAATAGGAATGGTGCTGGTCATACCGAGTTTACAGGAAGAGGCATCCAAGCCCCTCTGTGAGGTAGAAAATATAGGGATCATAAGAGATGGCAATTGGCATAAGTACTACCCCGTACCCAAATACGCAACCCAGGGATGTTCCTTCTTTTCCGGGGTCTCGCTAGTCGGGTGCAAAGAGAAAGGGAATAATGTTGTCTGCCCACATCCCGTAGGGATGGGGACGAGAACCGTGTGTGGTTTTAACACCACCCTAAACTGTACCCTTGAAATTTCCAGCGCCTGCCGTGAACTGTCGCAGGTGGCGTACTGTGGAGAAGGGGAATACTACGTGACCGCCAGTGAGCCTCAATACCAGTACGGTAACATTCATTGTCCAGTGATCAACTCAAGTTTCTGCTTCCACCCCTGGGCCCCAATGACAATCGGACATTTGGCAATAACCCACATCCAGCCTTGTCGCAGGGAGCGGATGGATCTAACCAACGACCTGAAGGATAACTTACTAAGTTGCCTGCTTCCCTACGGGAAGTGAAATCCGAAACTGCTGGAGCATCTACTGAAGTGGAGAAAAGATGCCCGGGCAGCAATGAAGCAGTATCACTGAATCCAACTGGGCATGCTAGACGTAGTTAAGGAAAATGTAACCGTGCGAATCTAACCGCCTGCCTAACCAGCAGTGATGGAACGAGGAGCACAGGATAGCTTAGTGTTAGTTGGTCATTTTGGGGACTAGTAGCCAAGGGCCAAAAGGGGGTACTGAAGTGGTTACTCAGGCTTGGCTAAAATTGCTATAATTTATATAGCAATTTCAAATATTGGATATTTTGTATTTAAAATTGCTATAATTAGTATAAATTTTAAATGTGTTTTGCAGTGAAAGCTAGTTAGAGTGGGTTGCGATGCAGTGATGATTGGACAATACAGTGGACAGGGTGTCAAGAAAGATTAAAGCAAAGTTTGTCTTTCTTTAGACAAACTGCTGGCGCCGCTTGCAAAAAATCAGGTCTTCCATGACTAATTTACCTGAAACTATGTACATATCGAAATGTCACAGGAATGGTATAAATTCATGAGGAAAACGATGTAACTCGGAGCCACCTCTTAGACTGGTCTGAGAGGACTCCGCTGTATGCATACATGTAAAATAAACTGCTGCTTGATTCAATTACAGCTGACTTGGACGTGTTGAGTGTCTCACTAGACTGATACGTCAGTGCAGTACTGAGGGAGTTTTTTTATTTGTTTCATGAGATGTGGGCATCACTGGCAAGGCCAGCATTTGTTGCCCATCCCTAATTTCCTTTGAGAACGTGGTGGTGAGCTGCCTTCTTGAACAGCCGCAGTCCATGTGGTGTGGGTACTCCCACAGTGTTGTTAGGGAGGAAGTTCCAGGATTTTGATCCAGTGACAGTGAAGCAACGGCGATATATTTCCAAGTCAGGATGGTGTGTGGCTTGGAGGGAAATTTGCAGATGGTGGTGTTCCCATGCATCTGCTGCCCTTGTCCTTCAAGGTGGTAGAGGACGTGGGTTTGGAAGGTGCTTTCGAAGGAGACTTGGTGAGCTGCTGCAGTGCATCTAGTAGATGGTACACACTGCTGCCACTGTACATTGGTGGTGGAGGTAGTGAATGTTGAAGGTGGTGGATGGGGTGCCAATCAAGTGGGCTGCTTTGTCCTGAATGGTGTCGAGCTTCTTGAGTGTTGTTGGAGCTGCACCCATCCAGGCAAATGGAGAGTATTCCATCACAGTCCTGACTTGTGCCTTGTCGATGGTGGACAGGCTTTGGGGAGTCAGGAGGTGGGTTAGTCGCCGCAGAATTCCCGGCTTCTGACCTGCTCTTGTAGCCACGGTATTTATCTGGCTAGTCCAGTTCAGTTTCTGATCAATGGTAACCTGCAGGATGTTGATAGTGGGGGATTCAGTGATGGTAATGCCATTGAATGTCAAGGCGAAATGGTTAGATTCTCTCTTGTTGGAGATGGTCATTGCCTGGCACTTGTGTGGCATGAACGTTACTTGCCACTTATCAGCCTAAGCCTGAATGTTGTCCAGGTCTTGCTGCATATGGACACTGATTGCTTCAGTATCTGAGGAGTTGCGAACAGTACTGAATATCGTACAATCATCAGCGAAAATCCCCACTTCTGACCTTATGACGGAGGGAAGGTCATTGATGAAGCAGCTGAAGATACCTGGGCCTAGGGCACTACCCTGAGGAACTCCTGCAGAAACGTCCTGGGGCTGAGATGATTGGTCTCCAACAACCATAACCATCGTCCTTTGTACTAGGCATGACTCCAACCAGTGGAGAGTTTTCCCCCTGATTCCCATTGACTTCAATTTGGCTAGGGCTCCTTCATACCACATTCAGTCAAATGCTGCCTTGATGTCAAGGGGAATCACTCTCACATCAGCTCTTGAGTTCAGCTCTTTTGTCCATGTTTGGAACAAAGCTGTAATGAGGTCAGGAGCCAAGTAGCTTTTGTAGAACCCAAACTGAGCATCAGTGAGCAGGTTGTTTCTGTCTAAGTGGTGCTTGATAGCACTGTCGACGATACCTTCCATCACTTTGCTGATGATCGAGAGTAGACTGATGGGGCGGTAATTGGTCAGATAAGATTTGTCCTGCTTTTTGTGGACAGGACCTACCTGGGCAATTTTCTACATTGTCAGGTAGATGTCAGTGTTGTAGCTGTACTGGAACAGCTTGGTTAGGGACTCAGCTAGTTCTGCAGCACAAGTCTTCAGTGCTACAGCCAGGATGTTGTCAGGGTCCATGGCCTTTGCAGCATCCAGTGCCTTCAGTTGTTTCTTGATATCACATGGAGTGAATCAAATTGGCTAAAGATTGACATCTGTGATGCTGGGAACCTCAGAAGGACGCCGAAATGAATCATCCATTCGGCACTTATAGCTGAAGATTGACGCAAATGCTTCAGCCTTTTCTTTGCACTGATGTGCTGGACTCCTCCATCATTGAGGATGGAGAAATTTGTGGAGCCTCCTCCTCCTTAATTGTCCATCACCATTCACAACTGGATGTTGCAGGACTGCAGAGCTTTGATCTGATCCGTTGGTTGTGAGATCACGTAGCTCTGTCTATTGCATGCTGCTTCCTCTGTTTGGCGCACAAGTAGTCCTGTGTTGTAGCTTCACCAGGTTGACACCTCATTTTGAGGTAATCATGGTCCTGCTCCTGGCATGCTCTCCTGCACTTATTATTGAACCAGCGTTGATTTCTTGGCTTGATAGTAATGGTAGAGTGAGGGATATGCTGGGTCATGAGGTTACAGATGTGGTTGAATACAATTCTGGTGCTTCTGATGGCCCACAGCACCAAATGGATGCCTTGTTTTGAGCTGTTGGATCTGTTCTGAATCTATCACATTTAGCACAGTGGTAGATGCCAATATCATCGCCCTCTATAAGAACAAGGTTGACCGCAGTGACTGCAACAACTTCCGTGGAATCTCCCTGCTCAGCATAGTGGGGAAAGTCTTCGCTCGAGTTGTTTTAAACAGGCTCCAGAGCTGGCTGAGTTTGTCTACCCTGAGGCACAGTGTGGCTTTCGAGCAGAGAGATCCACCATTGACATGCTGTTCTCCGTTCGCCAGCTACAGGAGAAATGCCACGAAACACAGATGCCCCTCTACGTTGCTTTCATAGATCTCACCAAAGCCTTTGACCTCGTCAGCAGATGTGGTCTCTTCAAACTACTAGCAAAGATCGGATGTCCACCAAAGCTACTAAGTATCATCACCTCATTCCATGACAATAGGAAAGGCACAATTCAGCATAGCAGCGCCTCATCAGACCCCTTTCCTATCCTGCGTGGCATGAAACAGGGCTGTGTTCTTGCACCTACACTGTTTGGGATCTTCTTCTCCCTGCTGCTCTCACATGAGTTCAAGTCTTGAGAAGAAGGAATTTTCCTCCACACAAGATCAGATGGCAGGTTGTTCAACCTTGCCCGTCTAAGAGCGAAGACCAAAGTACGGAAGGTCCTCATCAGGGAACTCCTCTTTACTGACGATGCTGCAGTAACATCCCACACAGAAGAGTGTCTGCAGAGACTCATCAACAGGGTTGCGGCTGCCTGCAACGAATTTGGCCCAACCATCAGCCTCAAGAAAACAAACATCATGGGACGGGACGTCAGAAATGCTCCATCCTTCAATATCGGCGACCACATTCTGGAAGTGGTTCAAGAGTTCACCTACCTAGGCTCAACTATCACCAGTAACCTGTCTCTCGATGCAGAAATCAACAAGCGCATGGGAAAGGTGTCCGCTGCTATGTCCAGACTGGCCAAGAGAGTGTGGGAAAATGGTGCACTGACACGGAACACAAAAGTCCGAGTGTATCAAGCCTGTGTCCTCAGTACCTTGCTCTACGGCAGCGAGGCCTGGACAACGTATGTCAGCCAAGAGCGACGTCTCAACTCATTCCATCTTCGCTGCCTCCGGAGAATCCTTGGCATCAGGTGGCAGGACCCTATCTCCAACGCAGAAGTCCTCGAGGCTATCAACATCCCCAGCATATACACACTACTGAGCCAGCGGCGCTTGAGATGGCATGGCCATGTGAGCCGCATGGAAGATGGCAGGATCCCCAAGGACACATTGTACAGCGAGCTCATCACTGGTATCAGACCCACCGGCTGTCCATGTCTCCGCTTTAAAGACGTCTGCAAACGCGACATGAAGTCCTGTGACATTGATCACAAGTCGTGGGAGTCAGATGCCAGCGTTCGCCAGAACCGGTGGGCAGCCATAAAGGCAGGGCTAAAGTGTGGCGAGTTGAAGAGACTTAGCAGTTGGCAGGAAAAAAGACAGAAGCGCAAGGGGAGAAACATCCAACTGTGTAACAGCCCCGATAACCAATTTTATCTGCAGCACCTGTGGAAGAGTCTGTCACTCTCGAATTGGCCTTTATAGCCACTCCAGGCGCTGCTTCAGAAACCACTGACCACCTCGAGGCGCTTACCCATTGTCTCTCGAGACAAGGAGGCCAAAGAAGAAGTGCCACACAACACGATGAAGGCTATCCTCAGTGTGAACTTAATTTTCACAAGGATTGTCCAGTGGTCACTCCTACCAATACTGTCATGGACCGATGCACGGCAACAGGTAGATTGGTGAGGACAAGATCTAGTAGGTTTTTGCCTCTTGTTGGTTCCCTCACCTCCTGCCACAGGCCCAGTCTGGCAGCTAGGTCCTTCAGGACTCAGCCAGCTCAGTCAGTAGTCGTGCTACCGAGCCACTCTTGGTGATGGACATTGAAGTCCTCCACCCAGACTATATTCTGTGCCCTCGCCACCCTCAGTGTTTCTTCCGAATGATGTTCAACATGGAGGAGTAATGATTTGTCAGCTGAGGGAGGGCAGTAGCTGGTAATCAGCAGGAGGTTTCCTTGCCCATTTTGACCTTAAGCTATGAGACTTCATGGGGACCAGAGTCAATATTGAGGACAACCAGTGCAACTCCCTCCCGACAGTATATCACTGTGCCACCACCTCTGGTGAATCTGTCTTTCCGGTGGGACAGGACATACCCAGGAATGGGGATGGTGGTGTCTGGGACATTGGATGTAAGGTATATTTCTATGCGTATGACTATGTCAGGCTGTTGCTTGACTAGTTTGTGGGATAGCTCTCCCAATTTTGGCACAAGTCCCCAGATGTTAGTAAGGAGGACTTTGCAGGGTCGACAGGACTAGGTTTGCCATTGTCATTTCTGGTGTCTAGGTCAATGCCAGGTGTTCCGTCCTGTTTCATTCCACAGTGCAATTGGACTTAAAAGATCCCATAGAACTTCTAAAAGATGAGCAAAGAATACTCCCGATGGCCTGGCCAACATTTATTTCCCAACTATACCAAAACAGTTTATTTGGTCATTCATCTCAATGCTCCTCACTGTGTCCAAACTGCTTGTGAGTTTGCTTATAATACAGCAGTACAAAAGTTATTAATTGGCTGTAAAGCACTTTGGAATGTCCCAAGGATGTAAAGGTCAAGCTCTTTCTATCTTATTAACACAGTGTCATGGAAATTTATATTATCTGAAAACAGAAATCAGGAGCAGGCCCTTTACACTGGCAGCCACTAATTGCCCACAGTTCCAAAGTACCGACTGACAAGTGTCAGAATGGAGTGTGACAGCCGAATAGTGGAAGCAGGCTATTACAATGGGAACAGGTGGATATTGTTGGAACAATTAAAATGGTCCAATTAAAGAATAACTCTGTTGTGCACAAGCCATAATTTCTCGAACCACAAGCATAGTGTATGACAAGAGCAAACCAAGCACTGGGGCTTATTTCCACAGGGATAGAATTGAAAAGTAGTGAAGTTATCCGAAACTTGTAACAACCTTGGCTGGACTACACTTGGGAGTACTTGTGTGCAGTTCTGGTTGCTTATTATAAAAATGATATAGAGGGTGTAAAAATATTTACAAGGATTTAACAGAACTGCAAGGTTATACCTATTTGGAAGGGATAAACAAGCTGGAGCTGAGAGGTGATCTAATAGAAATCTTAAAATTTTGAAAGGTTTTGATAAGAGTGGACACAGAGTGTTTCTACTTGTGGGGAAGAGCAAAACTAGAGGCTATCAATATAATAGAAGAAATCAGATGGGGAATTCAGAAGAAACTTCTTTACCCAGAGAGTAATGAAAATGTAGAACTTGTGACCAAATGGAGTAGTTGAGGTGAATAGTATAGATGCATTTAAGAGGAAGCCAGATAAACATATGAGGGAGAAAGGAATAGAGGGATACCCTGATAAATTTACGAGAAAGGATGGGAGGAGACTCAAGTGGAACATAAAAGCCAGGATGGACTGGATGGGCCGAGTGGCCTGTTTGGTCCTGTATATTCTCTGTAGCATCGAATCAGACAAAATACATATAATTAAATGTTGCCAACTCCCATTGATTAACTGCCTCAACCGAGATGAAATTCGTTCCAGAGCATTGGACTTGATGATAAGCCAGCCAAGTAGTAGTGTTCAAGTATGCATTCTTTAGATAGGCACACCTTCCCAGAGCCCAGGTAATTCCTGAACAGTCCAGAAGAATTGTGCACAGTTGATGACTACACTGAGGAATCAGTAAGAAAAAAAGGAAATGGGCACTCTTTCATCTACCTAAACTGATGACACAGCTTCGCATTTCCTCTCTTTGATCTGCCTCCCTCTCTTACATTTTTCTCTCTTCCTGTTCTTTCAGTGGCTGTTTGGGTGTCAATGAATTGCGAGGGCTGAACTTGTGATGCGTTTTGAGCGAAGTGTAACCACAGGAAGCCCATGCCACACTTATTAGCAGAGGGGAGGAGGAAGATGTACACTTTTCGCGTCAGTGACTCAGTGGCAGATTGAGAGAGAGAGAGAGAGAGAAAGAGCTGAAAGAGAGCGAGTTGCTGGAGAGAGTCAGAGCTCCTTCTCCCCTCAGTCTGGCCAAGGATCATGTTCGTGTCCAAAGCTGTCAGCCGGCTCAGCCGCAAGCGGCCACCTTCAGGTAGGTCCATGGGCACAGTCCACTGCTTCTTGTCTCATCTCTCAGAAGTTGGCGTTGGGCTGTGTGTTTCTGCTTGTCTTCGTTTGACTACGGCTCTTGCTACCGGACAGCCAGTTGCCGCCCCAACGAACTCCCCTCGCGCGCCACCTCTCCCCACCCCCTCCCCCCCTCGCGAGCCCCCCTCCTGGTGAACGGTTTTTTTTTTGCTGAGCTGCGGCACTTTGCGGAAAACCAGTTCCCCGGGAGGAGACTGCCGAAAGCTGTGGTAAACGCCGGTCCTGCCAGACCTATTTTGCGCCAAAATGGGGAACCTGAAGCAAGAAAGTGCAAGATAGAAAGTAGCTGACACCCAAGTTTCTCTCAATCTCTAACGGCCCTAACTGCTTTTACTTTAAATTATTCTCTCCCCACCACCCCCACACTGCCAGCGAGCTTGCTGTTTTCTAAGTCGTTTTTCGTTGGTGTTAGTCCAAGAAACGGCTTTCTCAGCTCTGAATGAGGAATTGGTGCAGGGGAAGGAATTGCTACTGTTTTTTTTTTAACAAAACTAATCTTTTTCACTATCTGGCAGCACTTCTTTAGAACTAGTTTTTTTCAGAACAAAAGACAGGAAAGTTGGGAGGCACAATGCATTTGTATGTGTAGTTATTCTTTATCCATACATTTCTTCCCTTCAGACTTTTCTCTGCTTTGGAGGTCACCTGTCTCACTGGATAGACTGACAACACATATAGAACAGCCATTTTGAGCATGACTAATTGGTTAAGTCGTGCATGAGAAGTGTGATGAAACTACTTCTTTCACAAAGCTTGTATGCTAGGCAAAATTAGCTTTTTTGGCAACCATACCATGTCCATCTTCATCATACCTGTACTGTGGAATAGGAAATCAGTCTGAGCTCCCTTCTTAACCTGGGTTCTTAATCCATGGTGCCCGGTTATTCCTACACCGGTGGTCTTTAATCATTATGCATTCTTTTGGTGAATTTAGTTGACTCTTAACTGGCCTGTTAAATGGCCCACTCAGTTGTACCAAACCGCTACAGAAAAGTCAAAAAAGAATAAAACCGGACGACCCACCCACCTGGCATCGACTTGGGTACTGGAAACAACAATGGCACATACCCTACCCAGTCGACCCTGCAAAGTCCTCCTTACAAACATCTGGGGACTTACACCAAAATTGAGAGAGCTGTGCACAGAGTAGTCAAAACAACAGCCTGACAATCATACTCACCGAATCATAACTTACAGCCAATGTCCCAGACTCCTCCATCACTATCCCTGGATATGTCCTGTCCCAATAGCAGGACAGACCCACCAAAGGTAGTGACACAGTGGTATATAGTTGGGAACGAGTTGCCCTGGGAGTCCTCAATATTGATTCTGGACCCCATGACATCTCATGGCATCAGGCCAAACCTCCTACTGATTATCACCTACTGCCCTCCCTCAGCTGATGAAGCAGTACTCTTCCATGTTGAACACCACTTGGAAGAAGCACTGAGGATAGTAAGGGCACAGAATGTACTCAATGCCAATCAGCAAGAGTTGCTTGATAGCACCACTACTGAACGAGCGGTCCGAGTCCTGAAGAACATAGCTGCCAGACTGGGCCTGCAACAGGTGGTGACGGAACCAACAAGAGGGAAAAACTTGTTTGACCTCTCCCTCACCAGTCTGCCTGTTGCAAATACACCTGTCCATGACAGTATTGGTAGGAGTGGCCACCGCACAGTCCTTGTGGAGACCATGTTCCGACTTCACACTGAGGAAACCCTCCATTGTGTTGTGTGGCACTGCCATCATGCTAAATGGGATAGATTTCGAACAGATATAGCAGCTCAAAACTAGTCATCCATGAGGCACTATGGACCATCAGCAGCAGCAGAATTGTATCCAACCACAATATGTAACCTCATGGCCCAGCACACCCTCGCTCTATCATTATCATCAAACCAGGAGATCAACCGTGATTCAATGAGGAGTTCAGGAAGGCATGCTAGGAGCAGCAGCAGGGATACTTAAAATTGAGGTACAAACTTGGTGAAGCTACATTGCAGGACTATGTGCATGCTAAACAGCGGAAGCAGCGTGTGATAGAGCTAAGCGATCCCACAACCAACAGATCAGATCAAAGCTCTGCATTCCTGCCACATCTAGTCATGAATGGTGGTGGATAATTAAACAACTTACTGGAGGAGGAGGAGGCTCCACAAACATCCCCCATCCTGAATGATGGGGGGTCTTCAGCCAATTTGATTCACTCTACGTGATATCAAGAAGTGGCTAAAAGCATTGGATGCTGCAAGGGCCCTGACAACATCAGGAGTAGACTTGTGCTCCAGAACTAGCCACACCCTAGCCAAGCTGTTCCAGTACAACTACAATTTACCCGACAATGTGGAAAATTGCTCAGGTATGACCTGTCCACAAAAAGCAGGACGAATCCAATCGAGCCAATTACTGCCCAGCAGTCTACTCTTGATCATCAGCAAAATGATGCAAGGTGTTGTTGACAGTGCTATCAAGCAGCACTTACACAGCAATAACAAGCTCACCAATGCTCAGTTTGGGTTCTGCCAGGTCCACTCGGCTCCAGACTTCATTACAGCCTTGGTCCAAACATGGACAAAAGAGCTGAATTCCAGAGCTGCGGTGAGGGTGACTGCCCTTGACATCAAGGTAGCATTTGACCGGGTGTGGCATCAAGGAGCCTGAGAAAAATTGAAGTCAATGGGAATCGGGGGAGAACTCTCCGCAGGTGGAGTCATACCTGGCACAAAGAAAGATGGTTGCCGAGTGGCCTGCTCCTGCTCCTAAGCCTCAGGACATTACTGCAGGAGTTCTTCCAGGTAGTGTCTTAGGCCCAACCATCTTCAGCTGCTTCATCAATGACCTTCCCTAAATCATAAGGTCAGAAGTGGGGATGTTCGCTGATGATTGCACAATGTTCAGTACCATTTGTGACCCCTCAGATACTGAAGCAGTCCATGTCCAGATGCAGCAAGACCTGGACAACAATCAGGCTTGGGCTGATAAGTGGCAATTTATATTCGTGCCACACAACTGCCAGGCAATGACCATCTCCGCCAAGAGAGAATCTCCCCTTGACATTCAATAGCGTTATCATTGCTGAATCCCCCACCATCAACATCCTGGGGGGTTCCCATTGACCAGAAACTTAACTGGACTAGCTATATAAATGGGCAGGTCAGAGGCTGGGAATTCCTGTCCACCTTCTACAAGGCACAAGTTGGGATGGAATACCTTCCACTTGTCTGGATGAATGCAGCTCTAACGACGCTCAAGAAGCTCAACAACATCCAAGACAAAACGGCGTGCTTGATTGGCACCCTATCCACCACCTTAAACATTCACTCCCTTCACCACCGGTGCACACTGGCAGCAGCATGTACCATTTACAGGATGCACTACATACGAGCATACGAATTAGGAGCAGGCCACTCGTCAACCTCGAGCTTGCTCCTCCATTCAATAAGTTCATGGCTAAACTGATTTCTCCACATTACCACCTACCCCCGATAACCTTTCACCCCTGCAGCAACTTGCCAAGCTTCCTTTGACAGCACCTTCCAAAACCGTGACCTGTACCACCTAGAAGGACAAGTGCAGCAGACGCATGGGAACACCACCACCTGCAAGTTTCCCTCCAAGCCACACACCATCCTGACTTAGAACTATGTTGATGTTCCGTTACTGTCACTGGGTTAAAAACCTGGAACTCACTTCCTAACAGCATTGTGGGTGTATCTACACCAGGCGGACTACAGCAGTTCAAGAGGGCGGCTCACTGCCACCTTCTTGAGGGCAGTTAGGGATGGGCAACAAATGATGGCTTTGCCAGCGATGCTCACACCCCATGAAAGAATTTTTTAAAAATTAGTACATTATGTCTTCCTAATTTCATAAAATTGATTCTCATGCACTGTAGGTTTTTTTGACTGTGTATGCTTTCCAATCACCCCAGTATCCAGTTGGTTTGGTTGAGTGTTACATTTTTATCTCCTATGTGCTATCTGCAATTGTTATGTCATACGAACATACGAATTAGGAGCAGGAGTAGGCCACTTGACCCTTTGAGCCTGCTCAGCCATTCAATAAGTTCATGGCTGAACTGATTACTCCACATTTCCACCTACCCCCGAGAACCTTCCACCCCCTTGCTTATCAAAAATCTATCTAGCTGTGCCTTAAAAGTATTCAAAGACTCTGCAAAAGCAATTCACTGTTGCAATAATGATGTTGTGTAGCTGGGTGCAATTTTACATTTATTGCTGGTTTTAATTCAGTTCTTTATCAATCAGATCGATATTATGTATAAGTGTAACATAATATTTCTTAGTGGATATGTTTCTTAGTGATTGAGCTTGACGGATCACCAAATGCAACTCCATAATGTGCAGTGTGATACAATTGATTAGAAGCTATAGGTTTGTTTCCTATTCATGTTTCCATTGGCACAATAAATAGTTTGTCCAGTTGACTGCTGTAATCATTGTGAAAATATTGCAGGTAGTACAGGTGCCAGTAGCTAACACCGTAGTTTGTTAAAGACAGCATGCTGTTACTTTTCACTCCATTAAACATACTTTGCTGGTGAGATTAGGAATGCACTTCATAACCCAGGCTACTGCAAAAATTGAAAAAAAAAATTCTCTGAAAACTGTTTACCCCTTTGTATAAAACCAACTGTTTTAGTGGTTTAACCATGGTGCTACACTACAGTTTATTTCAGTAAGATGAAATGAAATTCCATCTTCTAACAATTAAAAAAAAAACTTGCATTAACAAAATCACACAAATAGAAAATTCAGAGGAAGTGGCCTTGGTCATTTAAGATTCTCTAGATTACTGATGACAGCTGAGCACAAGAAACATAAGAACACAAGAAATAGGAGCAGGAGTAGATCATATGGCCCATCAAGTCAATAAAAAGGAATGAAATCGGACGGACCATCCGGCATCGACCTAGGCACCGGAAACGACAACGGCAAACCCAGCCCTGTCGACCCTGCAAAGTCCTCCTTACTAACATCTGGGGGCTTGTGCCAAAGTTAGAAAAGCTGTCCCACAGACTAGTCAAGCAACAGCCTGACATAGTCATACTCACGGAATCATACCAGACAGACAATGTCCCAGACACTGCCATCACCATCCCCAGGTATGTCCTGTCCCACCGGCAGGACAGACCCAGCAGAGGTGGCGGAACAGTGGTATACAGTAGGGAGGGAGTTGCCCAGGGAGTCCTCAATGCCATGAAGTCTCATGGCATCAGGTCAAACATGGACATGGACAAGGAAACCTCCTGCTGATTACCACCTACCGCCCTCCCTCAGCTGACGAGTCAGTACTCCTCCATGTTGAACACCACTTGGAGGAAGCACTGAGGGTGGCAAGGGCACAGAATGTACTCTGGGTGGGGGACTTCAATGTCCATCACCAAGAGTGGCTCGGTAGCGCCACTACTGACCGAGCTGGCCGAGTCCTAAAGGACATAGCTGCTAGACTGGGTATGCGGCAGGTGGTGGGGGAACCAACAAGAGGGGGGAGCCAACAAGAGGGGAAAACATACTTGAACTCGTCCTCACCAATCTGCCTGCCGCAGATGCATCTGTCCATGATGGTATTGGTAGGAGTGACCACCGCACCGTCCTTGTGGAGACGAAGTCCCGCCTTCACATTGAGGATACACTCCTTCGTGTTGTGTGGCACCACAACCGTGCTAAATGAGATAGATTTCGAACAGATCTAGCAATGCAAAACTGGGTATCCATGTGGCGCTGTGGGCCATCAGCAGCAGCAGAATTGTACTCAACCACAATCTGTAACCTCATGGCCCGGCATATTCCCCACTCTACCATTACCATCAAGCCAGGAGACCAACCCTGGTTCAATGAAGAGTGCAGGTGGGCATGCCAGGAGCAGCACCAGGCATACCTCAAAATGGGTGTCAACCTAATGAAGCTACAACAGAGGACTATCTGCGTGCCAAACTGCGTAAGCAGCATGTGATAGACAGAGCTAAGCGATCCCATAACCAATGGATCAGATCTAAACTCTGCAGTCCTGCCACATCCAGCCGTGAATGGTGGTGGACAATTAAGCAACTAACTGGAGGAGGTGGCTCCACAAATATCCCCATCCTCAATGGTGGGGGAGCCCAACACATCAGTGCAGAAGATAAGGCTGAAGCATTTGCAACAATCTTCAGCCAGAAGTGCCGAGTTGATGATCCATCTCGGCCTCTGCCTGAAGTCCCCAGCATCACAGGTGCCAGACTTCAGCCAATTAGATTCACTCCGCGTGATATCCAGAAATGACTGAAGGCACTGGATACTGCAAAGGCTATAGTCCCTGACAATATTCCGGCAATAGTACTGAAGACCTGTGCTCCAGAACTTGCGCCCCTAGCCAAGCTGTTCTAGTACAGCTACAATACTGGCATCTACCCGGCAATGTGGAAAATTGCCCAGGTATGTCCTGTACACAAAAAGCAGGACAAATCCAACCCGGCCAATTACCGCCCCATCAGCCTACTCTCAATCATCAGTAAAGTGATGGAAGGTGTCATCAATAGTGCCATCAAGCGGCACTTGCTTAGCAATAACCTGCTCAGTGACGCTAAGTTTGGGTTCCGCCAGGGCCACTCAGCACCTGACCTCATTACAGCCTTGGTTCAACATGCACAAAAGAGCTGAACTCAAGAGGTGAGGTGAGAGTGACTGCCCTTGACATCAAGGCAGCATTTGACCAAGTATGGCATCAAGTAGCCCTAGCAAAACTGAGGTCAATGGGAATCAGGGGGAAAACCCTCCGCTGGCTGGAGTCATACCTAGCGCAAAGGAAGATGGTTGTGGTGGTTGGAGGTCAATCATCTGAGCTCCAGGACATCACTGCAGGAGTTCCTCAGGGTAGTGTCCTAGGCCCAACCATCTTCAGCTGCTTCATCAATGATCTTCCTTCAATCATAAGGTCAGAAGTGGGGATGTTCGCTGATGATTGCATAATGTTCAGCACCAGTCGTGACTCCTCAGATACTGAAGCAGTCCGTGTAGAAATGCAGCAAGACTTGGACAATATCCAGGCTTGGGCTGATAAGTGGCAAGTAAGATTCATGCCAGGCAATGACCATCTCCAACAAGAGAGAATCTAACCATCTCCCCTTGACATTCAACAGCATTACCATCGCTGAATCCCCCACTATCAACATCCTAGGGGCTACCATTGACCAGAAACTGAACTGGAGTAGCCATATAAATACCGTGGCTACAACAGCAGGTCAGAGGCTAGGAATCCTGCGGCGAGTAACTCACCTCCTGACTCCCCAAAGCCTGTCCATCATCTACAAGGCACAAGTCAGGAGTGTGATGGAATACTCTCCACTTGCCTGGATGGGTGCAGCTCCAACAACACTCAGGAAGCTCGACACCATCCAGGACAAAGCAGCCCGCTTGATTGGCACCCCATCTACAAATATTCACTCCTTCCACCACCGACGCACAGTGGCAGCAGTGTGTACCATCTGCAAGATGCACTGCAGTAACGCACCAAGGCTCCTTAAACAGCACCTTCCAAACCCGCGACCTCTACCAACTAGAAGAACAAGGGCAGCAAATGCATGGGAACACCACCACCTGCAAGTTCCTCTCCAAGTCACACTCCATCCTGACTTGGAACTATATCGCCGTTCCTTCACTGTCGTTGGGTCAAAATCTTGGAACTTCCTTCCTAACGGCACTGTGGGTGTACCTGCCCCACATGGACTGCAGCGGTTTAAGAAGGCAGCTCACCACCATCTTCTCAAGGGCAATTAGGGATGGGCAATAAATGCTGGCCTGGCCAGCGATGCCCACATCCCATGAATGAATAAAAAAAAAAGAGCCTGCTCCGCCATTCAAAACGATCATGGCTGATCTTCGGATTAAACTCCACTTTCCTGCCCGCTCACCATACCTCATGATTCTCTAAGAGACCAAAAATCTGTCTATCCCAGCCTCATGTGCATTAAACAATAGAGCATCCACAACCCACCGGGGTAGAGAATTCCAAAGATTCACAACCCTTTGAGTGAAGTAATTTCTCCTCATCTCAGTCCTAAATGATCGGCCCCTTATGCTGAGACTGTGCTCCCATGTTTTAGATTCCCGACCAGCAGAAATAATCTCTGTGTCTACCCTATCCAGCCCCTTTATAATCTTATATGTTTCAATGGGATCACCTCTCATTCTTCTAAATTCCAGAGAATACAGGCCCAATTTACTTAGTCTCTCATCATAGGACAACCCCCTCATCCAAGGGACCAATCTAGTGACCCATCGCTGCACTGCCTCCAATGCAAGTATATCCCTTCTTAAATGTGGAGACTAAAACTGCACACAGTGCTCACAAAATCCTGTGGCAATATTTCCTTATTGCTGCTGTTATGAGCTCACAGGACATTAGTCTGGTGAGGACTCTGTCTTTAATGAAACTGACTGATGGCTGCCTGCAGTCAGAGTACCTCATGGTAGAGGTCGCATGACTATGGCAAGCCAGGAGGCACTTTGATACAGTATTGCATTTCTATCCCAAACATTCCCTTTTTCATACAAAAAAAGCATCAAAAAAATTTGCATGCATTATCATTGACACTGTGAGTTGCCTAAGTTACCCACTATGCACACAACTGTTCTCATGCATTAGTAGTTCGTTACTCTGGTCAGTCCCTGCACATGCCTTGCACACACAGTCATTAAATTGTGCCGGTCTCTTAATGGTACACGTGCGCATTGTCATTGGTTGCTCATCTGGTTGATTTTCTTTCTCCGGTGAGTGTCGTTCCCTTGTCATTTGTTGCCGTGGTAACTGTTGTTCAATTTCTGTTGGGGTGCTGTGGACCTCTGGGACTGATGGTTGATCTGTGGTCTGTGCAGTCTTCCTGATTGGCCGCCTGTTGTGAAGGAACAGCTTCTCCAGTTGTGCTTGTGTGCCTGCTGTTGTGACGGTATTTCTGGTCCTTCACTGCCGCCGTGTACGTTAGAGGTGACAACTGCTCTATGCAGGTCCCAAGTTGCCACTTAGACTGACTCTTGTTGAGCGCGTTGAAGGTTTGTACCCTGACTGGCTCTGCAATGCTCAATTCTGGCAATGGTTCGGCAGTTTTGTCAAAATGAAATTTGGCTTTCTGCCATTTCACCTTAATTTGTCTGTTCGCTCTGCGGCATCCAAGCGCTCCTTCCCCACAGCCTCCACCTCGGGCGCCTGAACAGACAACTGTCACATCTTCCCGGGCAACTCAGTAGACTTCCTCACTGCCTGTATGACTTGCGTCACCTTGTGACTGGCAAAGGCGTTCTCGTTCCAGCGCCGGTGCCCGCCTCTGTAGACCATCTCCTGGGTTTTCTCTTTTTGCATGTTGAGGGTTACCAGTCCAAGCTTTAGACTTGCTTCTGCTGAGATGAGTGGCTTTTGCTTGCTGTCTATAATTTTTATTTTATTTAGAGATACAGCACTGAAACAGGTCCTTCGGCCCACCAAGTCTGTGCTGACCAACAACCACCCATCTATACTAACCCTACAGTAATCCCATATTCCCTACCACCTACCTACACTAGGGGCAATTTACAATGGCCAATTTACCTATCACCTGCAAGTCTTTGGCTGTGGGAGGAAACCGGAGCACCCGGCGAAAACCCAAGCGGTCACAGGGAGAACTTGTTGGAACTCCAGATCTTCGTTCTTGCCATTGCAATGGGCTCTCAGAGTAACTTGTCCTCTTGGCACTAGTATGGATGCCATCATATAGCCTCAACCCTACTTTTGAGGGCTTCATTTTTGGATCGCCATGTTGAGCCACTTCGCACAGGTTTGTGAAGGTCATGATGTTGCATGATGCACCAATGTCCATCTGGTACTTTTATGTTGACTTGACATTCTCCTTCTGCAGTCATCATTTCAACAGTCACAAACCATTTATCGCCGATCGACCTGTCTGAAGCAATCCGTTGTATGTTGTATAGTGATTCGGCAGAATCTTCGGCTGATGTCTCTCCAGTGGCCAGCTATACCTGCTTGTTGTGCTTCCTTCTAGCCAAGCACTTGCATGCAAAATGATTCAGCTTGCAGTGAGAACACTGCTCTCCCCACGCTGGTCATGCCTTCTTTTCCTGTGTGTGTTGTCATCCGCAGTATTTGCATCCTGCCCTTTGTGATCTTTCTGCCCTTTGGGTCTGGAATGTCTATCAGCATAATGCAAGGCTTGGTCTGTTCTGCCATGAATATGCTCTAGCTGCTTATTTACAACCTCAGTGCTTCTGCATATGTTGATCGCTTTCCGGAGAGTCAGTTTCTCCTCTCTCAGTAGACGTGTGCTCACTGCGGGATCTCTTATGCCTAATACTATCCTGTCTTTAATTAAATCACCTTTTGTTGGGCAAATTCACAGGCTTCTGCGAGCTGTGTTAATGCAGTCACATATTGATCAATCGACTCTTTTTCACCTTGTGCCCTAATATTGAACACATACCGTTCATAGGATACATTCACTTGGGCTTCAAACGTGTCTTCAAGGCTTTCAACATTTCTGCTGTTCGTTTTTTTTGTTCTTCAGAGAGATTTAGGGTGGAATAGTGTAGCTACTCATAGCCACTCTGGTTTGTTAATTAAATCTGTCACAATTTTGTAATTTTGCTATTGCGAGTGGAAAAACCGCCAGTTTGGTTCATATTACCTTTCATTTCTACCAGCACAGTTAGAGAAAAATTTGCAGCCATTGTCTTACCCTGTACTTTCAGCTGTTTCTTTGTTCCTTTTCTGTGGCTTCCTGTGGCTTTTAGCAGATTTTAGGAGTTGTGACCATTCCTGTGGCCTTTGTTTCGTAGCTGTACTTCTTCATCACTCAGTCTTAGCTCCACTTCTGACACCATGTTACGAGGTCACAGGACACCAGTTTGGTGTAGACTCTTGTCTTTAATGAAGCTGACCTGTAATGGCTGCCTGCAGTCAGAGTACCTCATGGTAGAGGTGATATGACTACGGCAAGCCAGGAGACACATTGGTACAGTATTGCATTTTTATACCAAACAGCTGTACTCCAAACCCCTTGCAATAAAGGCCAACATGCCATTTGCCTTCCTAATTGCTTGTTGTACCTGCATATTAACTTTCTGTGTTCCTTGTACAAGCACACCCGTCTCTTTGAACATCGACGCTTACAAGTTTCACACCTTTTAAATAGTATTTTGCTTTTCTATTCCTACAACCAAAGTGCATAACTTCACACTTCCCTACATTATACTCAATCTGCCATCTTGTTGCTCACTCACTTAATCTGTCTATATCTCTTTTCAGCCTCTTTGTGTCCTCTCCACAGCTTACCTTTCCACCTACCTTTTGTATCATCAGCAAACTTAGATAAATTAACTCACTGTCTCTTCGTCTAAGTCATCAATATGGATTGTAAATAGCTGAGGCCCCAGCACTGATCCTTGCGGCACTTTACTATTTACTGCCTGCCAACTTGAAAATGCCCCGTTTATGCCCACTCTCTACTAACCAATCATCTATCCATACTAATATATTACCCCCAACTCCATGAGCCCTTAATTTGTGTGGCACCTTATCAAATGCCTTTTAGAAATCCAGGTATACTACATTTACTGGTTCTCCTTTATCTACCCTACTAGTTACATCCTCAAAAAACTCTAATAAATTTGTCAAACAGGATTTCCCTTTAGTAAAACCATGCTAACTTGTTCTAATCATACTGTGATACATTAACATGCTAATTTAGTGTGGCTATACATCATACAATCAAATAATGAATTAATACAAAGCCAGATATCAGGCACAACCTCATTAATACACCTACTATTACATTCAAAAATGCAGGCTAAAATTTGGAGTAAAACTTTTGCACTACTCATTTTCTAATATTAGTTAAATCATGCTGGTTCTAATGTTCAGATACCTAATACAGTAATTCCAGTTTTTAAATAAGAAATTTGTATTTTTATGAGAAAAGACTACAAGAGCTAGATATCATGAATCCACTATTTTTGGACACTGAACACTTAGGATATGTAATGCTTGTTGATCAGTCCTTGATACATTTCATGTTTTTCCTCTAATGGGACTTGTATTCAAACACAGTCAGCTATTTATGGTTTAACTTACATTTTTGAATCCAACAGTGCTGTTACAATATAACTGTTACCTTAGTGGTCTAGGTGTATTTTTGATTTTTTTAAAGATAGTGTTCACAAGAACTTCCTTTGCACATTTTAAGGTAATTTTCCATTATTGATGTTTGGTGTGTTTAATGGACAGAGTAGAGTAACAGAACATCAAATTGAAATGAGCATGTATATAATCTGAATTCCAGGATAGGTTGGGTAATTAATGACCCAAGGTAACTCTTAAAATTATTAAAGCTACAGGATACAACAATTAGATGGTGTACTATTAAAACTAAATGCTATCTGGACTTCTTCTATTTTACTTTTGTTTAAAGTATTCATTTTGTTTACAAATAATCCTGACTTCTGCTTTGCAAAGCTAGTTCCTGTTTAATGCAAGAGTCAGCAACCAGCAGTGCATACTGAAGAACATTGCTATTTATTTGTGAGGAGCTGAAGTTTTAATCCTTTTACACTTAATTATTTCCATTGTAACTTAGTTGTGACTCTGATGTCATATCCATAATGTTCAACAGGATTACTAATGTCATGTCAATAATGCTCTCTGAAAAATATATAGTAAAGAGATGATTAAAAAAGTGGAACTGCTATATAATTACAAAGAAAATCAATGTAACTGATGGAAACCATTTGTAGCTGCTTTCAGCATTCATGCCATAAGCATTCCTTATTTAGACAGTTCTCATTTCCATATGTATTGGGCTTATAGCATGTTAAAGCTCAAATGAAATGCATATTGTGGGAACAGCTGTAATTACCTCTGATTCATTTTAAATTTATAACCTGGAATTTTTATGAAATGGACTTAATTTGTAAATTGGTCTTTTTGCTTCTTTAAGAGAAATCCCATTTTGTGAGGAAATATATCAAATTAGTCATTTAATGGAAAACTCAACATTAGAATTTAAACTGAGGAATTTACCATATTGTTATGCATTTTCATAGAATGATCTGTTCTAACCCTTGTGTTATTTTGGATGACTTTTTGCATTAATATGGGTGAACATTTCTTCAGTAAATTGAGAACACATTCTTTAGAAACATATTAGCAATTTCACCACACATAATGCACATAACAAATCTTCTCTCGTGAAAGATTTATTAAAGAAAACAGAGTAGCTTTGTTGTTTGTTTGCCACTGTCTTTATGCTTCTGTTTAGTCCTTTATCTGGAACCGTGGCATGGTTTTGACTTTGGGCTTCTTTGTTGCTGTTGTCAGTGACAAAATATATCAGCTGATGGGAATCATGGATACCAGTGTGGGATAGACCTTTCTGTAATGTGGAATCTAAAGGGCAAAATATAGCCAAATAAAATAATCTTACACCTGCTGTCTTTATCAAAATATGGTCTGCTTCTCTGATTGCTGTGTGGGTAATGCACTGCCAGGAGTGATATTGAATGATACTGACCGTATTTCCATTTTTCTAAGTTAGTTGATTTTAGTCGCAGTATTATAGTTACCTTCCATGCTTGTAGGATAAGGAGTAGAAAGGTCAACCTGAACTTCCATTCCTAATCACTATCTTTTGCAGAAAGATGCATATATGTGGAGACCAGATGAGAGTAGGATTGTGCTCACCCATGATGTGCTTATGGTTGATATAAGTTGGTACTCACTGTTTAGGTTGGTATGTGTAAAATGGCCCCTTGGGTGTGGTACTGGGCAGCTGGCTGTGAAACTGTGCTGCAACATTGGTCTTAGGAGGGAAGGGAGGGAATGACAACTTACATTTATATAATGCCTTTAACATATCAGAATAAGTCAAGGTGCTTCATAGTTGAGGGACATAAAAGAGTTTGCACGTCAGCTGTTTTATTTTTAAAAGAACCTACCAGCAACTAACGGCAGGCATCCAGTTCTTCATTCATGTTTTAGAATATCAACATGAATATTCATGACATTGGAGGTAGATAATGTAGCTGTTGTTGCATTCACACTGCTGCTAAAATACCCAGACACTGCACCAGTTGAAATTAAAACAGAAAGTGCTGGAAATACACAGCAGGTCTGGCAGCATCTGTGGAGCAAGAAACAGAGTTGATGACCAGAATTTTACACCACCCCAGTGATCCGGATGGTGGCGGAGACGAGTGGCATAAAATTGAGCGGGAGGCTCCAGGAAGCCTTCCTGGCCCGTTCCTGCCTCCGCCCCACTTTACGTGGGCCGGGGGTGGAGGGGGAGGAATGGGCTGCCCACCCCAGGCCAATCAAGGCCCTTAAGTGGCCACTTAATCGCCTTTTAAGGGCCTTCGCCCTCCTCCATGGGTATTTTACCCATGGCAAGCGGGCATCCGGGATACGTGAAAGGCTGCCCAGTGATACTTGGCGGCCTCACAGCGCACCAAGTGGGGGGGGGGGGGTTGCCTGGACAAATGGGCACAGGGTGCCCAATTGAGTGCCGCTCCCGCTTCCCCAACCACCCCCCGGACCCAAGACACCCCCTTTCCCACCCCATACAACCGATCAGCCCAGCAAGGCAAACCAAACTTACCTGTAGTCCTGGCTCCATGTCCTCGGCTGGGCTGCAGTCCCAGCAGTGGCCACCGCTCACGGTGGCACCTGCTGAGACTAAGAGCTGTCGGGCCGATGATTGGCCGGCAGCTCAATGAGGCGGGGCTTCTTCCCTCAAGTGGGTAAAAGTCCTGCCTCAGAACAATTAAAGCCCGGGGAGCCATAAAATGCGGGTCAGATCCCGGGCCAGGCGGAAGCGGGTTCACCACCGACTTTTACATCGTGGTAAAATGTTTCAGGTCTGTGACCTTTCATCAGAACTAGGTCAACAAGGTAAAAGATACAAATGGAAATCCCGTCGGAGGACCAGTTGACCCAGTCTAAAGACAGCATGGTTGGACTAGAGTGTATCAAGGAATTCCTATGCTGTGTTCACATCCCAATGTATAGTGTCAGCCACCAGATTCATTCATTTGACTTATGCAAAGTTACCAAACATCATGTAGTGAGGGTGTGATGTAGCTACAATCAGTGTGACAGGATTGGCACAAGTTTCTCTGATTAAATCATTTTAATGCTTTGTAGCATTCCCCAGTTGGTTTTTGTTACCCAGTATTTTTTCAGTTGTTTCTTGATAATATTAAATCTGAATGAAAACCAAGATTTTTTTTTAAATGCATGTTACTTTTTGTGAGTTAAAAGTGTTGGCAAAATTTGGTGTTATCAAAAATGCAAGAAAATGTTTTGGTATGCTTATGGCTTACGCTAATATATTTAGCAGCATATTATCTTTTATTTTAAGCAGGTTAAAACTCCTTATAAAATAGTGCCCAGAGGATGTATTGTCAATGTGTCATGTGCTAATATTAAATGTGCAATTTTACTCCTTAGAAGCATCTTTCCGTCTGTTTACTAATTTTAACAAAAAAGTGCAGAATAAAATAAGAAAAACATATAGTCCTCAATGTATTTTTATTTTATTCAAGTACTGCAGTGTCTGTATTTTCCCTAGTGTACTGAAGAGGAGAGATAATGAGCAAACAACAGATTCTAGCTCACTGACATAATGCATACAGAAATACATTTTATGCAACTTATATAATCAGAAGATTTACAAAATTGTCAGTTGAGAAGTTTCAATTTTTTAGTGAAAATCATTATAAAAATCTATCACTTTTTCAATGACAATGGTATAATTTGGAATTACTGAGTAAAGATTCCATTGTCTTTCCAACTTCCAATATTAAACTAACTGGTCTACAGTTCCCTGGACATGTTCTATATCCACGTTTAAATATAAGAATCACATTAACTGTCTGCGAGTCCTCTGGCACTATTCCCTTTTTTAATGACTTTGTATACAATGTAACTGTGCCTGTGCTATCTCTTCCCAAACGACTACTAATATGCATGGATGCAATCCATCTGGACCAGGGGTTTTATCCTGTCTAAGTTTGATTTGTCAGTTATCTGCCCAATTCTATCTTAAATGTTTTTATATCAACTTTTTTCTCTTCTAATTTCACGCCTACCTTGTTAGTCTCCCTGGTAAGTAGTAAGGCAAAGTAACTATTCAATATTTCTGCTATTTCACTGTCATTACCTGTGGGATTATCTTGTGCACCCCTTAGTGGCTGTAACTTATTTTTCGTATTTTTCTTTTGTTATTGATGTGCCTGTAGAATACTTTACTACTTCTTATCTATTTTTGACTTTTTTCTGAATCTTTTCATACTCCCCTTTGTCATCATCTCCTTTATTGTCTATGCACTTAGAGTATGCCTTTTTAAAAGTTTCAGTTTTATCTTTGTATCATTATTCATCTGTCTGTTTCATTATGGGCTAGTTTGTTCTTGTCTTTAAGAGAAATATATTTCTCCTGAACACCATTGATCAGCGTTTTAAATATTTCCCACTACTGTTCTATCTCGTTAAAATTTCTTTCCAGTTTACCTTCCCTAGTTCCATTTTCAAAGCATCAATATTAGCTTTTTCCCAATCTATTACTTTGGTTTTTCTATTTTAAATGTTTTAACATCATTTTTTGTTCTCTTCATGCCCACCTTGTTAGTCTCCCTGGTAAATACTGAACAAAGTGACTATTCAATACTTCTGCCTTTTCACTGTTAGTACCTATAAATTTATCTTGCACATTCCTTAGTGGCCCTATCCCTGAGCTTATCTTTCTTTTATTATTGATGTGTCTGTAGAATATTTTATTTTGTTTTATGTACCTTGATAATTTAATTTCATACTTCCTCTTTGCTTTCCACATTTTGTTTTGACATCCTGTTCAGACGGAGCCCTTGCTGGCCCATTATCGAATATAAAATCACTTATTATTGAAGTTTTTCCTCTCGTTTCCATTTGTCGAACAGTTTGTCAAAAGTAACTGTTTCTATCCTGACACATTGTACAAATTCTTTAATACAGATTAGTTACATGAATCAGCTTCGGTCTGGTGGGATTTTGTGCAATATTTAAATAAGCACCTTTGTATAATATAATTACATTAGAGCCAACTGTGTAATAGCCCCGACAAACAATTTTTTCTGCGGCACCTGTGGAAGAGTCTGTCACTCTAGAATTGGCCTTTATAGCCACTCCAGGCGCTGCTCCACAAACCACTGACCACCTCCAGGCGCTTACCCATTGTCTCTCGAGACAAGGAGGCCAAAGAGAAGGAGAATAAAGGAGAATGTTATTTCCATTGTGTTACTGGTTATTGAAATACACGGGATATTTCAGTGTTGGAACAATTAGTCTGTCTTTTTGTCCAAGATTTTGAAACAATGCTGAGTCGTCAACAGGAACATAGATGGAAAATTTATCAGAATTTAGCAACATTCTGGGACTAGGCTGATTGATTCATGGCAGAACATTTACTTAAGCTCTAAATTCTGATAACAGACAAAACCGAATGGCTAGTTTGCCACTAACTGTTTACAGTCAGCCAGACTGTAATATCCAACAGTTCATTTCTCAAAGAGCCCATGTTTCATTTACTTTATATAAACCCATAACTATGTTTATGTATTTTTGGAGTGGAACTGTTGCCAGTTTGGTTGGCGAAGTTTTAGTTTTCTAGTGAGTACAACAGCACAGTTGCATTTTTTTAAGCAAACCAGGAATGATGGCTTTTAGACAATTGATAAATTCTGTTATAAAGAAGATAGGATACTGCATTATATCTGTGTATTTCTGTTAATCTAGCGCTAGCTACCTTGAGGAAAATGGCAGCCATTGTTCTAGGTTGGATATAAAAGCAACCACATAATAAGAGCGAATTTAGTATGACACTTTTGACATATTTGCCAAAGTGCCCAATAAAGTGCCTACAATTTAGAACTCTGGCAATGGAAGCATTTGACTTCTTTAAGATCACTGGGTTTCTGAAATCTGAAATTAATATTGTATTAAAAGCAATTCCTCCTATTAATTTTATCTGTTGTACAATATCAACATTTACTTTTATTTACATTTTTTTCAGTTTATCCCCTCTGTTCCTTCCTGAACATTCATTTGCACATGTGCTCTTTCAGCTGGGAGCAACAAATAGATTGCTGCAAGTGTCACTGCAGGAGTCTCCTTTCTTTGCATTGTTGGTACTGTAACAAGTTACTAGCCCTATTTGTCCCATTTACAGTGTGCAGTTAGTGTCAGAGCCACTTGCACATATAGCAATGGCCAGCCTCTTTTACATTGCTCGAGACTGCTTGCTTTCTCAATATCAAGTAATTGGATATCAAAAGCTACCTCTAAATACACTGTGTAGATAGTATCAGTCCACTTGCACTGTATAGCCAACTTTAGATTATTTTATCCTCATCAGGTACTGTTGTAACAATTATTCTGCTAATTAATTCTAGAAGTTGTGGTTTCATTGTTACATGGCATTGTTCACAGGATGTACAAATGATGACCAAATATTTGAACCTGGATCAAGATGTCTAAATCTGGATCACCAATGCTTTTCTTTTATACCACTAGAAGATTTCAGTAGGGACTGATAAATACAAGCTTCTGATGAGTATCACTTTACACTCTTCCTTTAAATATGGATCCTAACTTGCACAACTCCAAACAGTGGAAAATAACATACATAACCCTTTATAATATCCTTTATTTTTGAACTCCATGCTTTAAAGAAATTGTTGGTACACAGCAGTGAGCTTCTGGTAACTTGTCCAAGTGATCATTGCTTATGTGTTCTGGACATTTGGCATTGGCACATTAGTGGAAGCCACTTCTGCCCTCGCCAGTATCCAAACACAACTTTCAGTAAGGATCATTGGATAATGATTAGGGGCTTCCATACTTTATGGCTACTTAATTGACAATGAACTATGAAATCAGTAAACTCCAAGAACACAAGAAATAGAAACAGGAGTAGATCATATTGCCATTCGAGCCTGCTCTGCCATTCAATATGGTCAGGGCTGATCTTAGGCTTCAATTCCACTTTCCCACCTGCTCGCCATGTTCCTTGATTCCCTGAGAGACCAAAAATCTGTCTGTCCCAGCCTTAAATGTATTCAGCGATGAAGCATCCACAACCCTCTGGGGTAGAGAATTCCAAAGATTCACAACTCTTTGATGTAATTTCTCCTCATCTCAGTCCTAAATGCTTGGCCCTTTATGGATAGAGGATTGGTTAACAGACAGGAAGCAGAGAGTGGGCATATATGGGGCATTTTCAAGTTTGCAGGCAGTGAACAGTGGGATGCCACAAGGATCAGTGTTGGGGCCTCAACTATTTACACTCTATATTAATGACTTGGATGAAGAGACAGAGAGTAATGTATCTAAGTTTGCTGATGATACAAAGGTAGATGGAAAGGTAAGCAGTGGGGAGGACACTGAGAGGCTGCAATGAGATATAGACAGGTTAAGTGAGTGGGCAACAAGATGGCAAATGGAGTATAATGTAGGGAAGTGTGAAGTTGTTAACTTGGGTCATAAAAATAGAGAAGCAGAATATTTTTTTAAAACATGTGGAACTGGTAAGTGTTGATGTTCAGAGAGACTTGGGTGTACTCGTACAAGGAACACACAAAGTTAACATGCAGGAATAGAGTAGAGGGGGAGGAGCTGGGTCTCATGAACATGATCAGCACAGAGATGGCATGAGAGGAGATAGGAGAGAAACTAAAGAAAGATGCGAGTTCAGGCGAGAGCAGAAAGGAACCTTAGAAATTTGACTTGGTGGGCTAGTTGAAGGAACAGAGGCAACTGAATGGATGGTCTCGATCTCAATGACAAAGAAGTCCATTAACTTGTTGCACCTGTTTGTTGGAGGTGAGAGCACAAGGGAGAGGGATTTAAGAAGGTGTTTTTTTTGCGGCGAAGAGAAGTACATACTAGGGCGTGTTTCATTGTTGTCTTTTGGATGAGATGTTAAACTGAGGCCCCATCGGTTTAGTCAGGTGTAAGTAAAAGATTCTGTGAAATTATTTGAGGAAGAGCATGGAACTTCTGTCTGTGTCCGAGCCAACATAACCCTTAATAAACACCACTAAAAACACAGATTAATTGAACATTTATTTCATTTGTTGTTTGTGGAACTTGGCTGTACACAAATTGGCTTTCTCATTAGCTAACATTACAAGTGATTACACTTCAAAAACAATTCACAGGCAGTGAAACATTTTGCAACATCCTGAGGGTGTAAAAGGTGTGTAAATACAAGTTCTAAATGCTTTTATTTTCTCGATGTAAAATAGCCATGGGAATGCTAAGTGAATGCCAGCACTGAAACCTGTATAGTTGACATGACTAAGGCAGTATCATCTGTCTAGAGTTGTAGCTCATTGATTTTAATCAAAATTTAATATTTGTATGGGGATGGTACAATTACATCTCTCTGCTCTACAGTTCTAGCTTCTCACCATTTATGAAATACTCTGATCTGTTTTTCTTGGGGCCAAAGTGGATGACCTCATCACTCCCTACATTGAAGTCAATCTCCCACAGTTTTGCCCACTCGCTTAATCCATTAATGTTTCCTTGCAATTTTCTGCTCCCATCTGCATGATTTTACTACGCTACCTAACTCCAAATTGGTCATTATTTTAATGGATAATCAAATATTTTGGCCTGGAATTTCTTCATGGCAATATCAATACATTGCTTTGGTCACTGAACACAGCTTTAATCAGAAAGTGGCGCAGAGAAAAATAGAATACGCTAAGGGTACAAGCAGAGACCTGCTTCTAGAACCCATCAATGACAATCTAAAAGTGACAGATAAGAGGTGTGTTACAGCATCTTGGTATGTCTCTCCCTCTAATGTTTTCTCTCACCTGGCGACTCAGGTGCATATTTAAGTCATATCCTTTGTGTTATGTAATGTTAGGGCTCCTACACTTGCAGAAACTGCTTTAAAATATCTTGTTTAATCTGAGTCCTGGAGCGTAGATCTCAAGACTTCAGAGTGATTATATAAGAGGGTAAATATGACTTGAGAATCTGCCTATTTGTTTGCATAGAAGCATAGAAAATAGGAGCAGGAGTAGGCCATTTGGCCCTTCGAGCCTGCTCCACCATTCATTATGATCATGACTGATCATTCAACTCAGTAACCTGTTCCCGCTTTCTCCCAATACCCTTTGATCCCTTTAGACCCAAGAGCTATATCTAACTCCTTCTTGAATGCATACAATGTTTTGGCCTCAACTGCTTTCTGTGGTAGCGAATTCCACAGGCTCAACACTCTCTGGGTGAAGAAATGTCTCCTCATCTCAGTCCTGAAAGGTTTATCCCGTATCCTGAGACTATGACCCCTGATTCTGGACTCCCCCACCATCAGGAACATCCTTCCTCCATCTACCCTGTCAAATCCTGTTAGAATTTTATAGGTTTCTGTAAGATCCCCCCTCACTCTTCTGAACTCCAGAGAATATAATCCTAACCGACTCAATCTCTCCTCATACGTCAGTCCCGCCGTCCCAGGAATCAGTCTGGTAAACCTTCGCTGCACTCTCTTTATAGCAAGAACATCCTTCCTCAGATAAGGAGACCAAAACTGCACACAATATTCCAGGTGTGGCCTCACCAAGGCCCTGTATAATAGCAGCAAGGCATCCCTGCTCCTGTACTCAAATCCTCTCTCTATGAAGGCCAGCGTACCATTTGCTGTTTTTACCGCCTGTTGCACCTGAATGCTAGCCTTCAGCGACTGGTGTACGGGAACACCCGGGTCCTGGGTCTCTCAGCTTATAGCTATTCAGATAATAATCTGCCTAATAAACCTCACATTTATCCACACTATACTGCATCTGCCATGCATTAGCCCACTCACTCAACTTGTCCAAATCACCCTGAAGCGCCTCTGCATCCTCCTCACAACTCACCCACCCACCCAGTTTTGTGTCATCTGCAAATTTGGAGATATTACATTTAGTTCCCTCATCTAAATCATTAATATATATTGTGAATAGCTGGGGTCCTAGCACCGATCCCAGTGGTACCCCACATGTCACTGCCTGCCATTCAGAAAAGGACCCATTTATCCCTACTCTTTGTTTCCTGTCTGCCAACCAATTTTCTATCCATCGCAATACACCACCCCCAATCCCATGCGCTTTAATTTTACATGCTAATCTCTTATGTGGGACTTTGTCGAATGCCTTCTGAAAGTCCAAATAAACCACATCCACTGGCTCCCCCTCATCAACTCTACTAGTTACATCCTCAAAGAATTCTAGTAGATTTGTCAAGCATGATTTCCTTTTCGTAAATCAATGCTGACTCTGCCGATTCTACCACTGTTCTCTAAGTGCTCTGCTATAAAATCTTTGATAATGTGCTCCAGAATTTTCCCCACTACCGACATTGCAATTACAAGGCATTGCAATGCCTTGAATTACTCCCAGCATTAGACCCACCCTGGGGCAGGGGTTAAAAAATCCTGCAAATGGTGGAAATCTGAAATTAAAACAGAAAATGCTAGAAATTTGCAGCAGAGAAATAATAGGTTAATGTTTCGGATGTAGACACTTTGTCAGAACCGGTCATTACTCTTTCAGATGCTGACAGACCTGCTATGTATTTTCAACATTTTGTGTTTTTACTTTTAGTTGGGTTTACGTTTTGTAGAGATTAACCTAGGGCAAAAAATGTGAGCCACAGATCATATTTTAACAGACAATGGTTTTCCTGTAATAAAAACAACAATGCGGTCTCCTTTACATTGGGGAGACCAAACGCAGATTGGGTGACCGCATTGCGGAACAGCTCCGCTCAGTCCGAAAGCATGACCCCGAGCTTCCAGTTGCTTGCCATTTCAACACTCCCCCCTGCTCTCATGCCAACATTTCTGTTTCTGGCCTGCTCCAGTATTCCAGCGCGAGCTCAAGGAACAGCACCTGATCTTTCGATTAGGCACTCTACAGCTTTGTGGACTGAACATTGAGTTCAATGACTTCAGAGCATAACTGGCCTTTTTTTAATATTTTATTTTTTAACCATGTGCCTGTTTTTCATGTAGTCAGAGCTGCTCGTTATTCTGCTATTAACGCTGTCTCTGGACTAATGCTTTGTCTTTCACCACAAGCATTAACACACTGTTTGCCTTTGTCCCAGGACAGCTTTGTTATTTAATCCCTTCTGCCCTACCAAACACCCTTTGTTCTCTTCCCCCACCCCCCTCCCCTTCACTTGCTTAAAACCTAATTCTTTTCTCATCTTTGCCAGTTCTGATGAAAGGTCACAGACCTGAAATGTTAACTTTGCTTCTCACTCCACAGATGCTGCCAGACCTGCTGACTATTTCCAGCACTTTTTGTTTTTATTTCAGATTTCCAGCATCTGCAGTATTTTGCTTTTATTATAATGGTTTTCTTGTATAGGCATTTGAAAATTTAAGTGATCTATAAAGCTGCATTTTAGTAAATGGCTTAAACTCTCAATGGTGCATGCAATCATAAGGGGATAGGAGAGCTTGTCAATTCCCTTTCTTATACAGAACATGTACCTAAAAGGAACTCCACCCCACCTATTTGATGTTTCGACAGATAATGCTGCATACATATTCTGATTCCCTAAAATAATCAAGAAAAACTCACTAACCAGCATTGATATGACTCCCAACCTCATTAACTTGACCTTTGAAAGTTTGGATCATGTCTTTTGACCTATATTCCTCAAAACCTCTAATTACTTCACTTCTCCGGCTCTGTTTTGAAGAACTTAACTGTTACAGCATCAATTGCCCACAATTCTGCGAGAAAAAAATCTTCTAATTTATAGTCTAACTTGACTTGTTAATTTTAAGCCTGTTTCCTTTCATTTTTGTTCACAGCCCAAATCAAATAGCCTGCTTGTTTACATATCATATATGTATCTCATATTTTAAAGACCTGGATGATATTACCATCTTTTCTTCGCAGTTTTGCAGGAATGGCACCTCGTTTAAGTAGTCATTCTTTACATGTAAGCTTAGAACACAACTTGCATTTATATAAAGCCTTTAACATAGAAAAGCATCCCAAGGTACCTTTTGAGTGGAAGAAAGAAGTGGATGTCAAGCCATTGTCAGGAGGTCTAGGAAAGATGAGCAAATGCTTGGTTGAAGAGATTGGTTGCAAAAAGCCTACTAAAAGATGAGGTTGAGCGGCAGAGGGATTTAGGAATATAGTTCTAGTGTGTACCGAGATGTTTGAAAACTCTTCCACCAAAGGTTGTTTGGAAGAAAGAGCCGACATACAGAATCCCAGAGTCAGAGGACCAATAGACATGGGAGGGTTTGAAGGTTGGCGGAGGAGGTGGCAAGACCTTGAAGGGGTTTGCAGATGGTTGGCATCCTTCCATCTATGAAAGATGATGGACAAGCAGCAAACAGTCCAGTTAGGTGGGGTGTCTTCTTTTGGTGCACCTTTGCTGATGGCTGTGAAGGCCAATCCTTGAGAGGCAGGTTCTGCCACATGTGCTGCACATGAAGCTGCCAAGTGACACTGTGCTTTGTTGTTTTTGACGTTGGCACCTGTTGCCAAGCTGCTGTAGCAACTGGTTGTCATGATAGTGCACACCAGTCCACAGGATGTGTTGCTATTTTGTTCTTTCGTCAGCTAGTGACTCCCAAGTGCGATAGTCGACATTTAAGGCCTTCATGTCATGCCTGCAAGTATCCTTGAAGTGGAACTTTGGGTGCTCCACTGGTGCTCTGGCCCCAGCTACCTCACCATACGGAAGGTCCTTGAGTATGCGACCATCTTCCGTCCTGCAGACGTGTCTAGTCCACCGAAGCCGCCTCTGTTTGATTAGTGCCATCACGCTTGGGAGCTCTGCCTTTGGGATTTGTGATTTTGTCCTGCCAGGATATACCCATAATGCACTGCAGACAGCGAAGATGGAAATTATTGAGCTTTTCCTGGTAGCTGTAAGTTACCCATGTTTCACAGCCATACAGCAAGGTGCTGAGATCTTCTTCTTTGGCCTCCTTATCTCGAGAGACAATGGGTAAGCGCCTGAAGGTGGTCAGTGGTGTGTGGAGCAGCGCCTGGAGTGGCTATAAAGGCCAATTCTAGAGTGACAGGCTCTTCCACAGGTGCTGCAGAAAAATTTGTTTGTCGGGGCTGTTACACAGTTGGCTCTCCCCTTGTGCCTCTGTCTTTTTTCCTGCCAACTGCTAAGTCTCTTCGACTCGTGTCGCTGAAATCACAGGACTTATAAACCATCAGCCTGGTCCTAAGGGTAAGCTTGGTGTTATCCCATGCGCGTTTTGCAAGTGGGCCAAAGGTGGTAGCTGCTTTCCCAATGCATGTATCGAGCTCTGCATCAAGGGACAGATTGTCTGTCACTGTGGTCCCAAGGTAGCAGAATTTGTTAACCACTTACAATGGGGTGTTATTTGGTGTAATCAGGGGCAGAGATGCCACACCTTGTCCCATGACCACTGTTTTCTTGATGCTTATCAAGGAGAACAAGTTAGAGGCATAGGCGAGACAGTCCATGAGTCTTTGTAGTTGAGTTTCTGTGTGAGAGCTTTACACAGCATCATCAGCGTAGAGGAATTCTCTGATCAGGACATGATGCATTTTTGTCTTCCCCTTCAGCCTTGATAGATTGTAGAGCTTGGTGGCTGACCTATTATACGAATAGACTCCTTCCATATCTGCAGGGAAGGTGAAGGTCAGGAGCATGGAGAAGAAGTTGCCAAACAGAGACCTCCTAACCCAACAAACACAATTTTAGTCTGTGTCTGATTTTATAGAGGCTCAAGAAGTTCCCAAACAGAGTGGGGGCTAGGACAGAACCCTGTTTCACTCCATTCCTCATTCTGAAACTGTTGGAAGCGGAGCCATCAAACTGTACTGTGCAGTGCATGTTGTCATGGAAGGAGCAAATTAAACTGAGGAGCTTCGGTGGAAAGCCAATTTTTCCCAAAATCTTGTTGAGCCCTGCTCTGCTGACAGTGTTGAATGCCTTAGTGAGATCTACAAAAGTAAAGTAAAGGGGTATACTCTGTTCCCTACACTTCTCTTGTAGCTGGCGTATACAGAAGATCATATCCACAGTAGACCTGCCGGCACTGTGTTTCCGGGTACACTTGGTCTGCAAGTAAATGAAGTCTTTTAAGTATGACCCTAGAAAATGCCTTCCCATGACGCTAAGGATTCAGATGCCCTTGTAGTTGTTGCAGTCTCCTCTGTCGCCTTTGTTTTTGCATAGCGTGATGATTCTGGCATCACACATCTCTTGTGGAACAGAGCCTACTTTCCAGCAGAGAAGGAGGAAGTCATAAAGGTGTGGCAATAGATGGGACTTTCCGTGCTTGAGCAGCTTGGCTGGGATTCCGTCCTTGCCGGGTGCCCTTCTGTTCTCTAGGTGGCCTATGGCCTTCTCAAGCTCCAGTAATGAGGGTTCTTCATCTAACTCATCCATGACACGAAATTGCGGGAGAATGTTGAGCGCAGACTGGGAGATGTCCGACACACAGGAGTACAGTTCACAGTAGTGTTCAGCCAAGCAGGACATCTTTTACTTTTGTCAGTGAGGACAAGGAATTTAAATTTGTTTCACTGGGGAGCAGAGGGGCAATGTACATCAGTGAGACTGAGATGATGGGCAAGTGGGACAGTGCTAGTAAGGATGTGGGCAGTGAGGTTTTGCCTGAGTCAGAGTTTACAAAGAGTGTAGATTAGGGGGCTGACGTGGGAGACATTGGAGAAATCAGGTCTGGAGGTGACAAAGGTGAGCATAGGAGTTTTGGTAGCAATTAGAGGTGAAGTAGGGCCATGTTATATTACAGAAAGCCAGTTGGTGAAGGATAAAACTGAAGGCAATCATTACACACTTCTATATTTATTTACAGAGCAACACATCGCAAGTATCGACCTCCTAGCCCAACAAACACAATTTTAGTCTGTGTCTAATTTTAGAGAGGCTCAAGTGAATCCGTCTCCGTCTGCATCTGCTGCATCTTTGGGCAGTTTCAGCAACACCTTTCTCTGAAAAGCATCGCCCTGCAGTAACATGGCTTTTATGTCGATTGATCTACACTCCCATGAATAGAGTTAAAATGATTTTCAAGGTTACTTTTCCAATAGTGGGAAAGTCCACTCTAAAATCAGCATCACCCAGTCACTAGCAAATAGCCTTGCTTTAGCCTTATAAGTCCCATTTGCAAGAACTTTTTAGTACATATTCATCTATGTGACAAAACTGGTTGCCCCTTATCTAGTACCTCAGAATAAACACAACATTCTCTCCAACTCTGTAGTTCCCTTTGTTTTGCCTCTCTTATTAGTTTATCCTCAGGTTTATTGGCAGCTACCAAAACTTCACGATCATGAGGATTGCTGCTTCTAGTTCTGTTCCAATATTGTTCTGTGGCCTTTATTTCGTTGTGTAATCTATTCAAGCTACAGCCTCTACTTGCACTTTTGTGTCTGTCGGGATTACTACTGCGAGATCGCCCTTTTGTGATATCAGAGGCTCTTTCTCTGGTATGTGATTATTTTCTGATGGAAGAGTCACTTCCGGACCCGCTATCAGTAATTGCACTGTGCTTTCTTACTCTCCACCCTTTCTATACTATATTTATTTAGAGTTACACATTACAAGCATACACCCCAAACCGTACAACGACAGTTTTAGTCTGTGTCTATTTTTATAGGGACTCAAGTAAATTCCCAGTTAATGCCCACCACCTACCTACAACTAAAGACAATTAATATACAATTAACAGCCAGAGGTGCGTGTATTGCAAAAGTGGGAATAAGTGGTGGTGTTAGTGTGTAGGAAATGGGATTTGAAACTCATGGTCAAGTAGGACACAGATGTTGTGCATAGGCTGGTTCAGCCTGACCGAGCAACCGGGGTAAGGAAATAGAATCAGTGCCAAAAGCAATAGTAAGTGCTTGTAATGGGTGATCACACCCATGTCCAATCCAATCCCCAACTGACATTCGCACATCCACACTTTTCAGCAGGGGTTTCTGAATAATGATCAGGAATATAAAAACGGGCTTAACTTTTCCTTTCCTAGCACAGGGGTACCGAGGCCAGTTGCTGTTCCTCTATTGATCTGCCAACTCAACACTGACTGGGGACTGATCTTGAATCTTCTTGGTTTGCATAGCTCAGTACCATGCACATGACGCATTTGCCCACCCACTGGGCCACCAGGAGCTCCTGACAACAGCATTCATAAAATATCAGTTACCAAAACAAAATAGTTTGATTTCTCAGCATTTTAAATTTATTCCACCATTTTCATTCCTCTCCTTCCAGTTAAACAGTGGGTGATCATCCTGCTCCTCACACTCTGCCATTGATTTCCCACAATCTGATCATAAAGCAGTCTCTGAGAGCAGCTCAGGGTGACTTTCCTCACAGCAGCACACCTGCTACTTTTTTTTTGCTGGTGAATAATGTATGACCTGGAGAGAACTCGGATAGCAGTCTGGAACAACCTTTCAATAAAATCCACACATTTACAACATGAGTTTATAAGTGTACTACTTAATGAGTATAAATGGTGAAATATTTGTATTGCTGTACTGTAATTAACAACTCCCCACCCATAAAAAATGTTCTGTGGTGGTCTCTACATCTGTCAACCTTCCAAAGCATCTTATTTGCAAACATAAAGGGCTTAGAATTACAGAGTGAGGCCATTTGGCCCATTTTATCTATGCTGGAGAAATCCAAAACTAATCCCAGTGCATTTCCCGCTATCCATTGTTCTGAATGTTCCTGTATGATTCCAATATTTATCTATTCTTTCAGAAAATGCAATGGCCTTTCTATCTCAACTATTCATGTAGTGAAGCAGTCAATGCACTAACTACTCACGACGTGAAGAAATTCATGGTAACCTCTCTCCACACTGTCGAATTTAATGACTCCTTGTCACTGAATCCCTAATGCTTCATAGCTTTTCTTAAAAAAAAAACATTAAATCTCCAGCTTTACCTGCTCCAGTGAAAATAATCCCAGTATCTCAAGTCTCTTCCCACAATTATAGTTAAAGTATCTTCCTGGTAACTCTGTGCTGTACGGTGTTTATGGTTTTAATGTCTGTTCTTCGTGAAGTGTCCAAAACTGTATACAGTACCGTACAGTGGCTGCACAAATGCCGTTACATTTTTCTGGGGTTCCCGCAGCTCTTCCACTGAACCGGGAGAATCCCTGCAGAATTTCTGCACCTTCGCTCCCTGCCCCCCCCAACTCTCGTATTCTGACTACTGCCAGCTCAGCTCAGCTGGTAACACCTTTGCCAGTAAATCAGAAATTTGTTGGGTTTAAACTGTAGTCCATTCTTATTTAAAGGCCAATACTAGAGTGACAGACTCGCCACAGGTGCTGCAGAAATAATTGGTTGTCGGGGCTGTTACACAGTTGGCTCTCCCCTTGCGCCTCTGTCTTTTTTCCTGCCAGCTGCTAAGTCTCTTCGACTCGCCACACTTCAGCCCCGCCTTTATGGCTGCCCGCCAGCTCTAGCGATCGCTGGCAACTGACTCCCACGACTTGTGATCAATGTTACAGGACTTCATGTCGCGTTTGCAGACGTCTTTAAAGCGGAGACATGGACGGCCGGTAGGTCTGATACCAGTGGTGAGCTCACTGTACAATGTGTCCTTGGGGATCCTGCCATCTTCCATGCGGCTCACGTGGCCAAGCCATCTCAAGTGCCGCTGGCTCAGTAGTGTGTACAAGCTGGGGATGTTGGCCGCCTCGAGGACTTCTGTGTTGGAGATACGGTCCTGCCACCTGATGCCAAGGATTTTCCGGAGGCAGCAAAGATGGAATGAATTGAGATGTCGCTCTTGGCTGACATACGTTGTCCAGGCCTCGCTGCCATAGAGCAAGGTACTGAGGACACAGGCTTGATACACTCGGACTTTTGTGTTCCGTGTCAGTGTGTCATTTCCCCCACACTCTCTTGGCCAGTCTGGACATAGCAGTGGAAGCCTTTCCCATGCGCTTGTTGATTTCTGCATCGAGAGACAGGTTACTGGTAATAGTTGAATCTAGGTAGGTGAACTCTTGAACCACTTCCAGAGCGTGGTCGCTGATATTGATGGATGGAGCATTTCTGACGTCCTGTCCCATGATGTTCGTTTTCTTGAGGCTGATGGTTAGGCCAAATTCGTTGCAGGCAGCCGCAATCCTGTCGATGAGACTTTGCAGTGTGAGATGTTAATGCAGCATCATCAGCAAAGAGGAGTTCCCTGATGAGGACTTTCCGTACTTTGGTCTTCGCTCTTAGGCGGGCCACTCCTTTATAGTCACTCCAGGCGCTGCTCCACAAACCACTGACCACCTCCAGGCACTTACCCATTGTCTCCCGAGACAAGGAGGCCAAAGAAGAAGAAGATTCTTATTTAATCTGAGCAGCGCTGCATTGCAAAAGGTACTGTGCTTTGGGTAAGCCGCGGCTCATTCTGCCAGAATGGATGGATGTTAAAGGCTGGTAATTGCTCAGGTTAGAATTTGGATGCTGTTATCTGTGTACTGGCTCCTCCCATTCACCATTTCCAAAGCTACCTCTCTTATCCTAACAGTGGAATCATAGACCAAATGTTTCAAGGATTTACAATTCTATCGCTGGCATAAGAGACCGAGACTTCGTGTTAACACAGAGCTGGCTCAAACTCCTTCTAGCATCAGACCTAAACAAGCAGCTGTATTAAAAAAAAAGCTAAAATTTCCATGGTAGTAGCTGAAAAGTTTTCCCAGTATCTTGATTATGCTTTCCTCCTTAACCAACCCGACTGGAAACAGAAATTTGGTCTTTCACCTCATTGCTGATTGTGGGTCTTGCCACTGCTTTTGCCTCTAATAACAGTAACTCCATTTCAAAGCAATTCATTGTATGTGAAGGGCTTTGAGATGTTTAAATGCAAATTTAAATAAGTTCCATATAAACTTGTCTTTCTTTTCTTTTCCTTTCACTTAATCTGAACAAAATTAATTTGGGACAGGAAGATTTTGGAATTCATCACAAAAAGGTACCCTTGTGATTTTGGAACCATGGAAACTGTTGCCAATGTAATGTTGATGAAAAACACATGAAGCCTTCATAGTTTCTGTCCCAGAATGACAGGGTGATGTCTTAAACTTCATTATTAGAATAATTTACATAGCTCTGTATTTTGATTTTTAAAATTGCTTTATTTTTGTGTCTCTAGTCACTTGTCCTTTTTGAACTATAGTTATACTGGCTTTACAGGTTGATTAAGACTTGAAAATTGATGAAATCTGATTGGTGAAGTATAATAAGATAATAAAAACAAGAAATGCTGGATATACTCAGCAGGTCTGGCAGCATCTGTGGAGAGAGAAGCAGAGTTAACGTTTCAGTTAAGTGATCTTTCATCGGAACGGGCAAAGGTTAGAAATATAGTTCTGCCAGTAGCCTGTAGTTGCCAGTTCTGATGAAAGGTCACTTGACCTGAAACCTTAACTCTGCTTCTGTCTCCACAGATGCTGCCAGACCTGCTGAGTATTTCCAGCATTTCTTGTTTTTATTTCAGATTTCCAGCATCTACAGTATTTTGCATTTATAATATTAAGATGATTTATATACTCATAATTGATGTAGGTGTAAACAAGATCCGTCTGAATGTTGCAATGTTAGCTTTGGATGACTGCCAGCTTAATCTGGTGGCTATTATGACTGAAACTCACCCATTCTGCCCACCACATTCCCCTTGCCATTTCCTTGTGCTGAACTTTGTTATTCTGCCTGCCATCCACTGTTACAGCCATATGATTTGTATCATAAAAGATAGTTGCCTGCATGGATGTAGATGATAAACATGTATATGAATGTGGGGAAAACGTGCGATAGATTTCTGCCATAGAAGAGCAGATTGTATAAGTGGGGCCCTTCATTTATGAATTCTCTGGGGGGTGAATTGCCATTTTCCATGAACTGTAAAGGGAACTTTTATGTAATAAAAAGCAAATATACTCCTGAACATGACCTGTAACCTCTGCTTATCCATCTATATAAACCCTGCTAAAAATGGTTATGTCATAGAAATATTAATTGTAAAGTATTGTGCCTTTTTTGTTCCAGAAATACATGATAATGATGTGCGTGCTAGTAGTAGCCAACAGAATGCAACAGGAACCTCAAAATGGGCCATTTCATTAGAAAATCTCCTCGAAGACCCGCAAGGAGTAAAACATTTTAGGGTTTGTCTGCTTTAAGTTTGTTAAGTTGATTTGTTAAGGTTTGTTGGTGGCTCTAGTGAAAATTTGAGAATTATTTCAGTTAATGGAGGATCATAATGGGACAAACTCATAAAAATTGATTTTCTTATGTTCTTTTCTCATTTTCTGCTCTCACCTATTCCTTTATTCTCCTGTTTTGCTATCATTTTCTTTCTCCTGTTCTCATTTACACTCTTTCATTCCTTGGCACACTGGAGTTTCTGAACTGTACCACACCAGAATTGTGAATTTAAACTGGATGTTGGGACCATTTTTGCTCGTTCACATGTATTTTTGGGAAAATGTGGAACATTTTGGTGATCTATCATCACTTTATATGGAAAAATGTTTGACTGAACAGAACAAAATAGCAACTTCAACAGGGTTGATAGCTCACTTCTGGTGTTGTGTTCTGGGCTTACTGGAAATGTCACTATTATTCCAACTATCTCAAAATCCAACAAAAGTATGTTATACCCTTGCAGTGGAAACCTGAACTGAAATACCGCTAAGAGTGAGACAATGCATGGAATTTTAGGGCCCCCAAAAGAGTGGGCGGGTGGGGGGTGTAAAATTGAGTGGGAGGCGGGGGGTTTGGGGAATGTTCCCGACCCCCTCCCGCCCCGCTGAATTTTACGCGGGGCGGCAGTGACGGCGGCAAATGGCCCGCCCGCCTCAGGCCAGTTAAGGCCCTTAAGAGGCCAATTAGCTGGCACTTAAGGGCCTCCTCCTGCCGCCGAGGGTGAAAACCCTCGGCGGCCAGATGGCAAAAGCCTCATGAACCCCGCTTGGTAAAACCAGGGGACCGTCTTGCGGGCTGGAAAGGGGGCCCCTCCTGATCGGGCACCCTGCGCCCCATGGAGGGCCACCCCTGAAGCCCCAACCACCCCAATGCACAACACGCCCCCTCCACCCTAACCAACACCCCCTTCCCTCGCCAGGGCCGGGCTGATTGTCCCCAGCGAGGCCTTAAAAACCTACCTGTCATCCGGGGCCGCCCTTTCTCTTGCCTCTGATGACTGAGCGTGACACTGCTGGGACTAAGAGCTGCTGGCCCGCTGATTGGCCAGCAGCTCTATTAGGCAGGACTTCCTCAACAAGGTGGAAGTCTCGCCCAAGACCAATTAAGGGTCTGGGGAGCGAGAAATCCTGGCCTGACTCCCCAGGCCCGGTGGAGGCGGGCTTGCCCCCGACTTTCTGGCCGGTGGGCGGGGCCTCCCACCCAACAAAAAATTCCAGCCAATATCTTAAGCTATTTCTCAACTTTTATTTTCATTTTTTCACTCTTGGGATGTGGGTGGCATAAGCAAGGCATTCTTAAGTAAGCCATTCAGCCCATCGAGCCTGCCCTGCCATTCAGTGCAATCATGGCTGATCTTCCACTTTAATGCCTTTTTCCCACACTATCCTCCTATCCCCTTATGTCATTTATATTGAGATCTGTATTTAGTATACCCCTGTTTAAAACTGCAAGAAGCCTAACTTACCTCTTAACTGAAACAGGAATTTCAATTAATTACTAGATGTAGACAAAACTGGTCTTGAGGGATTGACCTAAAAATTCACTCACTTCCCAAACTCCCTTCTTCACACTCAGTGCAGCAATTTGATATAACTTCAGAGGGCAATTATGAGTCAACCATTTTGGTCACAAGCAGGCCAGACCAAGTATGGATGGCAGGTTTTCTTCCCTAAACAGCATGAATGAACCAGTTGGGTTTTTAATGATAATCTGGCAGCTTCCTGGTCACTTTTACTGATAGTAGCTTTGTATCTTTTTTAACTAAATTCAAATTCTCAAACTGCCGTGATGAAACTTGAACTCGTGTTCTACCAAGTTATTATTTCAGCCATCTGGATTAATAGCCAACTAGTAACATAACCACTGCACTTCTCTAGTTTTAAGTGAGTAATAGTCTTCAGGAAGTGAAATGAGTTGATAGCAGGATGAAGACATAGATGTTGATCAAATTGAAAATATATGCTATTAAAAAGCAGATACATCCATTTCTTCAAGGGAATATTAAAATAGGTATTTTGTCTTCTGTTTTTATCTGCATAGGTGTATGGGGAATTGGAGCACTGTTATGTAAAACACTGTGTGTAATGTATACTTTAGCTGTGTTTTAACTATATTTCTTTTGTTCAGTTAAGTTGTAGTCACATTTTGTTTTGAGGATCGCAGGTGCATTTTTTTCAACACCATCTCCAGACTTTGATAATGAGTTCCCATTTTTTAGGTTGTGCTATAAACAGAGCACTTTGTGGCTGCTCTTTATAACAATGTTGAATTCCTAAAGGGTATAATTTTGAAAACTGCTGGTAGAAAACACATTTGTTTCTCAAATTCTAAAATATCCATCTTCAAAGAGTTGTGGATTAGTGTTGAACATGGTTAATTGGGGCCTTGTTATAGAAGGATAATCCTTTGGACCCATGGGAACCTCAGTTAATAGGCCTAAACTATATTTCTGTAAAGCCTCCCTTTATCATAAAGGGATTTCCTTACAGTTGGAATGAGAAGTCACCTACATGGTTATGCTAGTATGAACAAGACATGTTTCATACGTCACCAGAGCTTGTGGTGAGTGAATTGGCATGATCGGATTTTTATAGAGTGAACCACTCCCTACCGTCACTTCTTTTTATATCCTGTTGATGAGCCAGCCAGTCCACAAAAATAAATTCCTAACTGTATGTCTCACACAAAAGAAAGTAGAGGGTTCTTTCTGAGTTCCAGATTGGCAAATATATTGAATTGGGAGCAAATAAAAATCAAAATCCACAGTGCTATGACAGTACTAACGACGCCTTCACTTTTAGTTCTACTTTGGGCCCAGGCACCACTGGTTCTTTGACAATAATTTTATTTAAATATTGACTGGGCGTGAAAATTGTCTTCAGTTATTTAGGTATTGGGTGCATTTTGTGCCTGTATAATACTGTCCCAAGATGTGAATATGCCCATTTTGTTTCATCTCTTATATGCTCATTAAAATTATATATAAAACTTAAACAAAATTGTATACAATTCTGAGGGAACATAGTGGTAATGTTACTGAACTAGTAATCCAGAGGCCCAGACTAATGTTCAAGAGACATCAGTTCAAATCCCACCATAGCCCAAATCCCAAAAGGTCTTGCTGCAATTGTATAGAGCCTTGATGAGATGGCACCTGGAGTATTGTGTACAGTTTTGGTCTCCTTTTCTAGGGAAGGATATACTTGTCATAGAGGGAGTGCAACGGAGGTTCATCAGTCTAATCCCTGGGATGGCGGGATTATTTTATGAGGAGATATTGAGGAAACTGCACCTGTATTCTATAGCATTTCGAAGTTTGAGAGGTGATCTCATTGAAACTTTAAAAATTCATACAGGGCGTGATGGTGGATGTAGATAGGATGTTTTCCCTGGCTGGTGAGTCTAGAACTGGGCACATAGTCTCAGAATAAGGGGTAGGGCATTTAAGACTGAGATGAAGAGGAATTTCTTCACTCAGGGTGGTTTATCTTTGGAATTCTCTACCCCACAGAACATGCTCAATCATTGAGCATGTTCAAGACAAAAATCAATAGATTTCTGGATACTAATAACATTAAGGGATATGGGGATAGCTTAGGAAAGTGGCTTTGAGGGAGATGATTAGCCATGCTGTAATTGAATGGCGGAGCAGGCTTGACGGGCTGAATGGCCTATTCCTGCTCCTATATTCCTGCTCCACTGGCAGCGCAGTGGTTAGCACTGCAGCCTCACAGCTCCAGCGACCCGGGTTCGATTCTGGGTACTGCCTGTGCGGAGTTTGCAAGTTCTCCCTGTGACCGCTTGGGTTTTTGCCGGGTGCTCCAGTTTCCTCCCACAGCCGAAGACTTGCAGGTTGATAGGTAAATTGGCCATTATAAATTACCCCTAGTATAGGTAGGTGGTAGGGGAAGTGAGGGAAGGTGGGAATGTGGTAGGAATATGGGATTAATGTAGGATTAGTATAAATGGGTCGTTGATGGTCGGCACAGACTTGGTGGGCCAAAGGGCCTGTTTCAGTGCTGTATCTCTAAATAAAAAAATAAATGTTCCAATGTTCTGGATGCTCTATTAGCTTTATTGTTGTTTCCCTCAATGCAATTGCGAGACTAATTTAAAATTCACTGTTATTGCTTGGGTTTCCCAAAGGCGGGAAACCTGACCGTGAAAGGGATGCGGAGCTGTCAGCTTTACAAAGTAAATGCCCTTTTCAGCACTTCTTGTGGGCCAGGAGAAGCAGGAGTGCTCCCCCCAGGCCCTCAAAGAACCTCGGGCCCCACTTTCCTCCTTCCCGATTGCTGATCTTCACCATCCCCACCACCATTTTCCCCCCCCCTCCCCCACCCCCATCCCGCCCACCATCGTGATGCCCAGCCTTCTCCGCCTTGTTGCGGTTGTGACCTCCTGCTGATTTTCCCTCCCAGCCTTCAGCCAGACTGTCAGTTTGACTGGCTGCAGCTGGAAAGTGGATCCAATAAATTATGATGAGGTCTGGCTGACTGCATCCCCAGCCTTGCTGGGCTCTTCAGCCATTTTCAACCTCCCTGTCTCCCCGTAAATATCAGAGCCTTGAACTCCCATTATTTTGATGTAATTGCATTCTCCACTGTCTGCTGAACTTCTGGTCCTCACTGGTCAATTTAGACCAGTTCTCAGCTAGATCACTGAAGAACTGCATATCTGCTGCAGTGAAGTGCTCAGTCTCAATGAAGATTAAACATTGCCAGGACAATATCTCGCAACCACTCCTTTTATCTATTTAGAATGGAATGATATTGATGAAATCTATAATTTCAATCACAGCCCAACGTTTATCTGGAAAAGCAGGATAAAAGAAGAGAGCAGAATAGAAACTGCATCTTTAGGTAGCTTTCCAAATCATAATTGAAACCTGTTTGAATTAACTATCATTGAAATAAAGCACGTTTCAGATAATTCAGTCATGTTTAGCACTAAAAAAACATTAAATGATCCAATATTTTGAATGAAGCAGTGCAAATATAGCATTTCAATTAGAAAAATGGGAATTTAATGTTGAAAAAAATTCTAATTAATTCAAAATTCAAATTTGACTTTGAATCAAGAGGAGGAGACTTTGTGACCCTTTGTGGAGTTCTAGATATATTTAAATTTTCCAAGACTACATTCCCGTAGTGGAGTCTTATTCAAAAGTATGTGGATTGGAGAATTGGTGGAAGGTGTTGCTCCAGTTAGTGATTTTAATGACCAGGCAATTAAGAACACTGAATTGGACGTACTGGCATTTGCAGCCAATTCTCCACTCTTCTGGGGTTAACTGGACATGCTTTTAACCCTAACCCTTGTTGATTTCTTAATTAGCTCTGATAAGTGTAAGTATTATTTTTCTTCTTTTCTTCATAGGATTTTCTAAGGCGTGAATTTAGTGAGGAAAATGTTTTGTTCTGGTTGGCATGTGAGGAGTTCAAGAATATTCAAGACAAAAAGCTGGTAAATATTTGTCACTTGGCTATAGTGATGGATTAGTGGATTCTTCCTGTTGTAGCTGTTTTATGGAGGTATAATTCTACATAATGTCTGCAATCTGATTTTACTGTAACAATATTATTCAAGAATATTTATGACTGTAGAATTTGTAACAGGACAAGTTACAACAATAACATGGAATCAGTCTGTGTGTTTTGTAATTCTAGAATAAAGTGGATTGTTTATATAGTCTTTAAATTTCATGGATCTAGAAATTGTAATTATGACTGTACTTCAAAGGTTCCAGAAAGCTCAATTTTTCTTTAGCATACAGGTCCTTGGGCTGATTTTTATGAGTGCGCCGCAAATCGTGGAGGTGCGCTCTGATCTCGGCTGTCTTCCAGCGCGGGTGCGCTGTCGCTGAGCCCCCGCTATATTTCGCGCAGGGGCTCACTTAAATGGAGGGGACGGAGGAGCTGCCCCTGATGACATAGAGGGTGCGGTTGCTCCGTCCCCGGCAATGGCGTCTGTCACCATTTTTGAAGGGCTTCAAGCCCTTAGAAGACATTTGAATTTTTAAAGACAAATATTTTGACACTGTGCTTAAAAAATTAAATAAAAGCTGGAAGCCCTTTCCCACCACTCCCCCACCACCACCACCCCTCCCCCCCCCCCCCCCCCCCCGCCACACCGCCTGCCCCCACTCTCTCCATTTTTGTCTTTGGGCCTATATCACCAAAATTAACTTTATTTCCAACCCGAACTTTCGCCCCCAACCTCGTAACATTTGCCCTTCAACCCCTTCCCACCATCCCCACAGCCAATGCAAAATGTTTTCCCCGCTTCCTCCCCTTCCGCCCTGATTATTTCACTCCTCCCCCCTCAGCTAGTATGCCGTGACCAAGAGGTCCTTGCTGTGCTTCCTAATGAAGTGTATGAAAGCAGCTTGTCTGACTCATTCTTACTGTATGAAAAAAGTGCTTCAGCTTCATCTGGTATCTTTTGCCAGTAGCCCAGGTGAGATCAGGAAATTGCTCTGAGGAATCCACCAGGGCAGTGTAATGTATTGGTGCATCAATGTGATAGACCACTGGACATCCCTTATCCCTGCTGAAGAATTTTTATATATGGATATATTTTTTGATTTATTGTGTCTTAAATTTCATTCTTGAACACAAATATCTCCTTTCATGACTATAAAACCCAAGTTTTTCCAGATTTGTAGAGTTCTCTCTTTCTTTCTTTCTTTCTTGCTGATTTAATTGGTTATACAATTTAGGGTTACATTTTAGTCTAAGCTTGCCTATTTCTGCTATGTATTTATATCATATACAACATGTTCAGAATTATGCCTTTAAAGGCTTTCTGCCTACTAAAATGTTATTGACAAAGTCACTAACCATCCCTGTCTTTGTGCCTTGGCTATACCCTCATATCTTTGAAGTTAGCCCTTTTGAGATAGCATACTTGAATTAGAATTAGAATATTACAGCGCAGTACAGGCCCTTCGGCCCTCGATGTTGCGCCAACCTGTGAAACCATCTGACCTACACTATTCCATTTTCATCCATATGTCTATCCAATGACCACTTAAATGCCCTTAAAGTTGGCGAGTCTACTACTGCTGCAGGAAGGGCGTTCCACGCCCCTACTACTCTCTGAGTAAAGAAACTACCTCTGACATCTGTCCTATATCTATCACCCCTCGACTTAAAGCGATGTCCCCTCGTGTTTGCCATCACCATCCGAGGAAAAAGACTCTCACTATCCACCCTATCTAACCCTCTGATTATCTTATATGTCTCTATTAAGTCACCTCTCCTCCTCCTTCTCTCTAATGAAAACAACCTCAAGTCCCTCAGCCTTTCCTCGTAAGACCTTCCCTCCATACCAGGCAACATCCTAGTAAATCTCCTCTGCACCCTTTCCAAAGCTTCCACATCCTTCCGATAATGCGGTGACCAGAACTGCACGCAATACTCCAGGTGCGGTCTCACCAGAGTTTTGTACAGCTGCAGCATGACCTCGTGGCTCCGAAACTCGATCCCCCTACTAATAAAAGCTAACACACCATATGCCTTCTTAACAGCCCTATTAACCTGGGTAGCAACCTTCAGGGATTTATGTACCTGGACACCAAGATCTCTCTGATCACCTACACTACCAAGAATCTTCCCATTAGCCCAGTACTCTGCATTCCTGTTACTCCTTCCAAAGTGAATCACCTCACACTTTTCCGCATTAAACTCCATTTGCCATCTCTCAGCCCAGCTCTGCAGCCTATCTATGTCCCTCTGTACCCTACAACATCCTTCGGCACTATCCACAACTCCACCGACCTTAGTGTCATCCGCAAATTTACTAACCCACCCTTCTACACCCTCTTCCAGGTCATTTATAAAAATGACAAACAGCAGTGGCCCCAAAACAGATCCTTGCGGTACACCACTAGTAACTAAACTCCAGGATGAACATTTGCCATCAATCACCACCCTCTGTCTTCTTTCAGCTAGCCAATTTCTGATCCAAAGCTCTAAATCACCTTCAACCCCATACTTCCGTATTTTCTGCAATAGCCTACCGTGGGGAACCTTATCAAACGCCTTACTGAAATCCATATACACCACATCCACTGCTTTACCCTCATCCACCTGTTTGGTCACCTTCTCGAAAAACTCAATAAGGTTTGTGAGGCACGACCTACCCTTCACAAAACCGTGCTGACTATCGCTAATGAACTTATTCTTCTCTAGATGATTATAAATCCTGTCTCTTATAACCTTTCCCAACATTTTACCCACAACCGAAGTAAGGCTCACAGGTCTATAATTACCAGGGCTGTCTCTACTCCCCTTCTTGAACAAGGGGACAACATTTGCTATCCTCCAGTCTTCCGGCACTATTCCTGTCGACAATGACGACATAAAGATCAAGGACAGAGGCTCTGCAATCTCCTCCCTTGCTTCCCAGAGAATCCTAGGATAAATCCCATCTGGCCCAGGGGACTTATCTATTTTCACACTTTCCAAAATTGCTAACACCTCCTCCTTGTGAACCTCAATCCCATCTAGCCTACTAGCCTGAATCTCGGTATTCTCCTCGACAACATTTTCTTTCTCTACTGTAAATACTGACGCAAAATATTCATTTAACGCTTCCCCTATCTCCTCTGATTCCACACACAACTTCCCACTACTATCTTTGATTGGCCCTAATCTAACTCTAGTCATTCTTTTATTCCTGATATACCTATAGAAAGCCTTAGGGTTTTCCCTGATCCTATCCGCCAATGACTTCTCGTGTCCTCTCCTTGCTCTTCTTAGCTCTCCCTTTAGATCCTTCCTGGCTAGCTTGTAACTCTCAAGCGCCCTAACTGAGCCTTCACGTCTCATCCTAACATAAGCCGCCTTCTTCCTCTTGACAAGCGCTTCAACTTCTTTAGTAAACCACGGCTCCCTCGCTCGACAACTTCCTCCCTGCCTGACAGGTACATACTTATCAAGGACACGCAGTAGCTGCTCCTTGAATAAGCTCCACATTTCGATTGTTCCCATCCCCTGCAGTTTCCTTCCCCATCCTACGCATCCTAAATCTTGCCTAATCGCATCATAATTTCCTTTCCCCCAGCTATAATTCTTGCCCTGCGGTATATACCTGTCCCTGCCCATCGCTAAGGTAAACCTAACCGAATTGTGATCACTATCACCAAAGTGCTCACCTACATCTAAATCTAACACCTGGCCGGGTTCATTACCCAGTACCAAATCCAATGTGGCATCGCCCCTGGTTGGCCTGTCTACATACTGTGTCAGAAAACCCTCCTGCACACACTGGACAAAAACTGACCCATCTAAAGTACTCGAACTATAGTATTTCCAGTCAATATTTTGAAAGTTAAAGTCCCCCATAACAACTACCCTGTTACTCTCGCCCCTGTCGAGAATCATCTTCGCTATCCTTTCCTCTACATCTGTGGAACTATTCGGAGGTCTATAAAAGACTCCCAACAGGGTGACCTCTCCTCTCCTGTTTCTAACCTCGGCCCATACTACCTCAGTAGACGAGTCCTCAAATGTCCTTTCTGTCGCTGTAATACTCTCCTTGATTAACAATGCCACACCCCCCCCTCTTTTACCATCTTCTCTGTTCTTACTGAAACATCTAAATCCCGGAACCTGCAACATCCATTCCTGCCCCTGCTCTACCCATGTCTCTGAAATGGCCACAACATCAAGATCCCAGGTACCAACCCATGCTGCAAGCTCACCCACCTTATTCCGGACGCTCCTGGTGTTGAAGTAGACACACTTTAAGCCAGGTTCTTGCTTGCCAGTGCCCTCTTGCGTCCTTGTAACCTTATCCCTGACCTCACTACTCTCAACATCCTGTACACTGGCACTACAATTTAGGTTCCCATTCCCCTGCTGAATTAGTTTAAACCCCCCCGAAGAGCACTAGCAAATCTCCCCCCCACCAGGATATTGGTACCCCTCCGGTTCAGGTGAAGACCATCCTGTTTGTTGAGGTCCCACCTACCCCAGAAAGAGCCCCAATTATCCAGGAAACCAAAACCCTCCCTCCTACACCATCCCTGCAGCCACGTGTTCAACTCCTCTCTCTCCCTATTCCTCGCTTCGCTATCACGTGGCACGGGCAACAACCCAGAGATAACAACTCTGTTTGTTCTCGCTCTAAGCTTCCACCCTAGCTCCCTGAATTTCTGTCTTAAATCCCCATCTCTCTTCCTACCTATGTCGTTGGTGCCTATGTGGACCACGACTTGGGGCTGCTCCCCCTCCCCCCTAAGGATCCCAAAAACACGATCCGAGACATCACGAACCCTGGCACCTGGGAGGCAACACACCAACCGTGAGTCTGTCTCGTTCCCACAGAACCTCCTATCTGTTCCCCTAACTATGGAGTCCCCAATGACTAAAGCTCTGCTCCTCTTCCCCCTTCCCTTCTGAGCAACAGGGACTGCAAAGGCTCTGAATATTTCTGCATCTCAGATGATGTTGAATTTGATAAATCTGTAGTCATTGTCCTCAAAAGGTTTCCACTCAGTGATTTATGAGTCACTTACTATTATCTATCCAAATGTGCACTATCTCTGTGGCTTCCCTGACTCACTGATGCCGTCAATTATTACATTTTCTAACTCAAACGCCCAGCCATTTATTTGGGCATTTCCACTTTATATTTGCCTGATTGAGGATGCTATTAAAATAATCTTGTCTTTACTTAAACTTGTTATCTCCTCATAGAGCAATTTCCTTCCATTTAATTGGTCTAATAATTGTAGAATAATTGATGGGTACCATTGGTCCATAAGATAAGAAAGCTCATGAAGTTTATGAACTTTAGCAGTATCTGAAACTGAATTACTGCCTCAATCTCACGGAAATATATTTGATAACATTATAAAGAACTATAACAATAAAGGTATTATACTTTATATTGTACTATATTGTAATTATTATGCATTCTTAACATGTATTAACTTATGGCTAATATTTTAATTGATTATCTTTCTCAAAGTTAATTTAGGCCTAATATTTATGTATTAATTCCTTCAATGCTCTTTTTTGTATTGATTAAGCTTCATGGCAAGGCACAGCAGATCTACAAAACCTTTCTGTGCAGTAAGGCTGCAACACAGGTAAATGTGGAGGGACAGTCCCGTATCAGTGAGAGCATGCTGGCACAACCACACCCCTTCATGTTTCAGAAATTGCAAGAACAGGTAATCTATTTCATATTTATTTTTCTGGTTAGCTAATTTTTGCGAGTCTCTAGTGCATAAAAAAGTTATTTTCTAGAGAAAATTTAGTTATATCTACTTTGAATCTATTTTATTTAAATGCTGAGGTAAAAAAAAAAACTACCGCTTTTCAATCTCTGGTTCTGTCAGTTTCCATATACTTGTGATTGCGAGATATTATCCTGGCAATGTTTAATCTCCTTTAGTAAATCTGAGAGTGATGCACTGAAATTGGCTAGAATTCAGTTAGAAATGAAAAAAATTGAGAAGGGAGAAGAAATAGCAATAAGAAAACTTGAACAAGAAAAAGGATCAGCAATAGCATTGGAAAGACTTGAGCTTGAATTGCAGAAAGAAAGAGAAGAAAGGGAATTTAGGTTAAAAGAGCTGGAATGAAGACAAAGGGGTAGTCTTGAATCCAGGGAAAGTTCTGGTCAGGAAGAATCTGAATGTAGCCCAGGACACAGAAAAAAGCTGTTTAAAGTTATACAAGCTCTAAGTTTGAATAAAGGGATGTAGAGGCATTTTTCAAATCTTTTGAAAATATAGCCAAACAAATGAAATGGCCAAAGGAAAACTGGACACTGCTTATGCAAAGCAGGCTGATAGGCAGCGCACATGAAGTTTATGCCATGCTTTCTGAAGAGGCTTCTGCAAATTGAGATGGCAAAAAAGGCTATTCTCACTGCATATGAGTTAGTCCCCGAAGCTGACCGTCAGAAGTTTTGGAATTTACGGAGATTGGCCGGGCAGACATGTGTAGAATTTGAGAAGGTGAAGCAAATGAATTTTGACCGTTGGATACGGTCATTAAAGATGGAAACCACATATGAGAACCTTTTGAAAATTGATTCTTTTGGAAGAGTTTAAAATTTCCATCCCTTCAGTAGTGAGAACTCGTGTAGATAACCTGAAAGTTTTGAAAGCTAGGCAAGCAGCGGAAATTGCTGATGATATTGAGCTTGTGAATAAGCCAAAACCTTTTGTACGTCACTGCCATAAACCCGAGTAGAATAGAAAGTGGGAGAATGAAAGGAAGGCAAGTAGCCGGGGACAAGAAGAAACAGCAGGGAATGCCCTAGGATCACCTCCTTAGGTCAGAAAGGAAGGTGCTGAGGATGGGAGTGAGGTTCGCAAACCGAAGTGTTATTATTGCCACAAAGCGGGTCATCTTTGTTCAGAATGCTGGAAATTGCGAGGTAAATCCATAGGACTTGTCGGGATACACAAAGCTAATGCAGAGAAAGTAGCTCTGACTGAATACAGCAGACCAGGCTGTAACTTTAACGCCAACTGTAAAACCAGGTACAAAAACTAAAGTGCGTGGAGAGGTTAAGCATAGGATACCCGAAAGTTATAATTAATTTTTGTCGCAGGGTAAGTAACTCCATAGCCTTTAAGTGAGGCAGGAGCAACCCAAACACTCCTGCTGGGCACTCCTGTTTCCACCAGAGAGCGCCTTGAACGCTAAAGTGGAGTTACCTTTGCATTTAACGGACCACACCAAAAGTCGAGGATGGCAAAGGGGTACTCTGGGGTGGCCCCACAGTTCAACGAAGCCTCCCTGCTCACTGTTCTCCAGGCTGTGCGGGCAAGGCAGGAGGTCCTTTTCACGAACGATGATCAGAAGAGGCTCTCCCGCCTGAAGAAGGCAGCCTGGCTGGAGATGGCAGAGGAGGTGAGTAGCTGTGGGGCCATCCGGTGTCAAAGGATCCAATGCCGGAAGGGGATGATCGATCACTCTCCCACCCAGCTGGGGCCCTCTAGGCCTCATGTGCAGAGGATGCGACTGCCAAAGTCATCCACAGCCAAAGGGCCATCATATCCGCAGTCTTCCTACAGTTAAGTTGCTAGCGCAGAAGTGGCACCGCGTAGGAGAATCCGCAAGCATTTCCAAAAAGCATTGTGACACAAGTGGGTCTACATGGGTGACACAACAATGTCGAAAGGCCGTAAACAAAATCATCTTCACTAAAATGTGATTTGCATTAACTGTATGAATGAAGTGTGCCAGCATGTAGCGATCGTGGCTTCTCCCATTACATCATTGGCCTTTCAGAATTGCCAATGTATGGAATAACATCATTGCCATGCCAGTATCACCTATGTGTGTCTCCATGGATGCAGTAATATGGGCAATGGCTCAGTATTCTGCTGCCAGTACTGGTGGACGCAAAGATGTTGCCGATGCGGACTGCTGCACAACAGGTGAACGAGGGCGCAGTCTGGCGTGCAGATCAATGAGGCGCTGCCATGCATCCCTAGCTCACTGCTCGCTCTGCATGTGGTGCCTGGATGCTGTCTGTCCTTCCATGTGCCTTCCCTGCTGTAAGCCCTCAGTGTCCTCATCGTCCGAGGATGAGTCCTGCTCATGTCTCTCCTCATCCTGCAAGGGCTCCCCCCCTATTGAGTGTGTAGTTGTGCAGAGCACAACAGACAGCAACGATGCGAGCTACCCTTTCCAGCTCGTACACAGGGCACCACCTGATCTATCCAGGCAGCGGAATTGCATTTTCAGCATGCCGATCGCCTGCTCGATGGTGGCTCTTGTAGCTCCGTGGCTGGCGTTGTATCGCTCTTCTGCAGCAGTGCTGGGGTGTCTCACCAGTGTCGGGAGCCATGTATGTAAGTGGCAGCACTTGTCTCCAAGAAGCCACCCTCCATCTGAGCCATTTCAATGAAAAGCAACGGCAACTGCGACTGGTGCAGGATGAAGGCATTATGGCAGCTGCCTGGAAAGTGGGCACAGATTTGCATGAATGGTTTCCGGTGATCACATACAAGCTGCACATTGTTTGAGTGGCAGCCTTTACAGTTTACGTATTCAGCTGGTCAGCCGGTGGGAGCCTTGATGGCCACATGGCTGCAATCTATGACCCCTTGCACCTGTGGGAATCCCGCAATGGAGCCAAAACCGGTGGCTCTCTGGGCTTGGCATTCAGGGTCCGTTGTGAGCGGATATAGTCACCAGCCCTCTGGAACAGGGCATCGGTGACATCCCTGATGCAGCGGTGCACTGCTGCGAGTCACTGCTGTGACTCCACAAAGGTCTCCTGTGGACCCCTGAAATGATGCAGAGGCATAAAAATTGAGAGCTGCTGTCACTATGAGGGCCACAGGCATAGGATGTCCCCCGAAGCCCAGGGGCTTCAGGTCATCATTCAGCAGGGCACAGAGATGTGTCACTGCCTCTCTCGACATCCGCAGCGATCTGTAATGGCGTGCTTTCCTTGTGTGTTGCTGCTCACGACCAGGGGCCTGTATGTGTGCTGCAACTGCCTGTTGGTTTTGCCTGCGGCGCTTACGGATCCCCTCAAGAAGCGCATCAATGAATATAGGGTGAACCATCCCCATCTTCAAGTTGCAATTCAGCTAGATTCCGTCAATTCTTCAAAGATTCCTGACAGGGCAGAGATTGATGTTGAGTGGTACATCAGGTGCTTTCAAGCAGCAGCTATGTGGCATGGCATGGCATTGCCCGTCTTAGCTCCCACTAAGAGTGGCACCACATGACCACATAAAGATTGTACAATTTGCTTCGATTTACCCACTTTGATTTACTCGAGGTGGGCCTCTCCCTGCAAAAGTTTCTCGGGGGCAATTGGGGATGGGCAATAAATGCTGGCCTGGCCAGCGACGCCCACATCCCTTGAATGAATAAAAAAAATGGAGACTGCTTCATAGACCTGTGGACAAAGACTGGACGGTTGTTGAACAGATAGTGGTCCCACCTAAATATCGCCAGGGATTATTAAGGTTTGCAAGACCAGGGGGATTTGGAAGACTAAATCATGTATAAGCCAACATTACTACTAGCTAGGCCTTACAAAGGATGTGAGCCAATTTTGTAGGACATGCCATACATGCCAAACAGTGGGAAAACTGCAACCTACCATAAAACTGGCACCACTAGTTCCCATACCAGTGATTGAGGAACCATTTAGCAGGGTATTGGTAGACTGTGTTAGGACCCTACTATCATGGATATGGCTACTCGATTTCCAGAGGCCATTCCTTTGAGGACAATTACTGCTAAAATAGTAGTAGAAAAGTTAACCCAATTCTTTACGAGATATGGATTACCACTTGAAGTTCAATCAGATCATGGTTCTAATTTCATGTCTAAGATATTGGAAGAAGTCATGGGCAATTTGGGCATGAGACAGTTGAAATCTTCAGCATATCACCCACAGTCACAGGGAGCTGTGGAGAGGTACCACCAAACTCTTCAAAACAATGATTAGAAAATACTGTCACGAATATCCATATGACTGGGATAAAGGACTAGATTTTCTTTTATTTGCCACCAGAGACTCACTGAATGAGTCTACAGGCTTCAGTCCTTTCGAACTGGTTTACGGACATTAAGTAAGAGGTCCTCTAAAACTCATCAATGACAGATTCTTGGAACAAAGGAATGAATCTTTGATACTGGACTATGTATCTGTGTTCTGAGAAAGGCTCACGAAAGCTTACGGTGTAGCTCAGGAACACCTGGAAGCATCCCAAGCCAATATGAAAAAATGGGTAGACAAGAATGCAAAGACCTGTAACTTTCAACCGGGGATGAAGTATTGGTGTTGTTACCGTTATAGGGGGAACCATTAAAAGCAAGGTTCAGTGGCCCTTATAAAGTGATTAAAAGAGTGGGTAAGGTAGATTACTTGATTGACACCCCTGATTGCCAGAAGAACCGGTTGTGTCACATTAATATGTTAAAGCAATATTATTGCCGGGAGGAGGATAAGCCAGTGCAGGTATGTCAGATAATCAGTACTGTTGAGAAGGAAAAGGATAGTGAGGATGAAGCAGAAGGAGGCCTAGACAATTCACAGATTGAACCTCCAACTATCCAATTCGTGAATACAGTATGGCTAGGAAAATTCGTCAACGGGAGAGAGAGAGGGGGTTACTGGGAGGGAGAGAGAGAGAGAGAGAGAGAGGGGGTTACTGGGAGAGAGAGAGAGAGAGGGGGGGGACTGGGAGGGAGGGAGAGAGAGCGGGGGGACAGGGATGAAGAGAGCGGAGGGGGGACAAAGTCGGGAGAGAGAGAGGGACAGAGCGAGATGGGACAGGGCGGGAGAGAGACAGGATGAGATGGGGCAGAGAGAAAGAGAGTGGGGTCGGGGACTGAGAGAGAGGGCAGATAGGGTGAATGGGGGGCAGAGAGAAAGAGTGGGGGGGGTGGACAGAGACAGAGAAAGAAATGGGGCAGAGAGAGAGGGGGGGGGAGAGAGAGGGCAGAAAGAGAGCGAGAGGCGGGGGCAGAGGGAGGGAGAGATGTCAAAAGGGGGGGAACCACATAGAGGGGGAAACCAGAGAGGGAGGGGGACAAAGAGAGAGAGAGAGGAGGGAGACAGAGCGATAAAGATCACTCATGACAGATGGACATCTATCCGGGATACTCCGCATTGCTACAAGTGTGCGGGCAAACATTGAATACTTATGCAAGCAGCAAATGCCAGGTGTCTCACTAAATCAGTGTCTAACATAGTGAAAAGAAAGTAAGTCATTAAATTAGTCTTCTCATTTAAAGCTTCTTGACTAAAATGCACATTTGTTGTTGTTTTGGATTAATGGTAAGATAAATTTTTAATGCCTTTATCTTTCTGAAATTATCTCAGCGGTTCCCTACGTAAGACAAAATTGTAATGTGGCCCCCACGCGAAAAGGTTGTACACCCAAAGAAAAAGAAGAACCATAGAAGAAAAGTTCAGCCTGTCATGTCTGTGCTGGCCAAAAAAACTAGCCACCCAATCTAATCCCTGCTTCCAGCACCTGGTCCATAGCCTTGCTGGTTACAGCATTTCAGGTGCATGTCCAGGTATCTTTTAAAAAAGAATTGAAGGTTTCTGCCTCCACCACCATTCCTGTCAGTGAATTCCAGACACCCACCATCCTCTTGGTGAAAAGACTTTTCCTCATGTCCCCTCTAATCCTTCCACCAATCACCTTAAATCTGTGCCCCCTGGTAATTGACCTCTCCACTAAGGGAAACGGGTCCTTCCTGTCTACTCTATCGAGGCCCCTCATAATTTTGTACACCTCAATTAAGTCACCCCTCAGTCTCCTCTTTTCTAAGGAAAACAACCCTAGTCTATCCAATCTTTCCTCATGGCTGCAACTTTCAAGCCCTGGCAACATTCTTGTAAATCTCCTTTGTACTCTCTCGAGAGCAATTATGTCCTTCCTGCAATGTGGTGACCAGAACTGTACTCAATACTCCAGCTGTGGCCCAACCAGCATTTTATACAGTCCCAGCATTACATCCCTGCTTTTGAATTCTATACCTTGGCCAATAAAGGAAAGCATTCCATATGCCTCCTTCACCACTCTATCTACCTGTCCTGTCACCTTCATGGACCTGTGGACATGCAGTCCAAGGTCTCTCACTTCTGCTACCCCTCTCAATACCCTCCTGTTTATTGCGTATTCCCTCGTTTTAATTGCCCTCCCCAAATGCATTACCTCGCACTTATCTGGATTGAATTCCATTTGCCACTTTTCAACCCTCTCAACCAAAGCATTGATATCTTTCTGGAGTCTACGGCTATCCTCTTTACTATCAACTACATGACCAATTTTTGTGTTACCAGCAACTTTCCCTATCATGCCTCCCACATTTAGGTCCAAATCATTAATATATACCACAAACAGCAAGGGACCCAACACTCAGCCCTGTGGAACGCCACTGGAAACAGCTTTCCATTCACAAAAACATCCGTTGACTACTACCCTTTGTTTCCTGTCACTGAACCAATTTTGGATCCAACCTGTCACATTCCCTGTATCCCATGGGCTTTCATTTTACTGACCAGTCTGCCACGTGAGACCTTGTGAAATGCCTTACTAAAGTCCATGTAGACCACATTCACTGAACTGCCCTCATCAATCCTTCCTGTTACTTCCTCCAGAAACTCAATTAAGTTAGTAAGACATGACCTTCCCTTAACAAATCCATGCTGACTATCCCTGCCTTTCTAAGTGTCAGTTTATCCTGTCCCTCAGAATAGATTCTAACAATTTACCCACCACCGAGGTCAGACTGACTGGCCTATAATTATTTGGCCTATCCCTTGCACCCTTTTTAAACAATGGTACAACATTCGCAGACCTCCAATCGTCTAGTACCTCTCCTGTATCTAGTGGGGATTTGAAGATGATCGTCAGCGCATCTGCTATTTCCTCCCTGGCTTCCTTTAATAACCTGGGATGCAATCCATCCAACCCTGGCGATTTATCTACTTTCAAGGATGTCAGACCCTCTAGTACTTCCTCTCTCATACCTACCCTTTCCTTAGTTATCCTCTTGCTCTTAATGTACTGATAAAACATCTTTGGGTTTTCCTTGATTTTACCTGCCAATAATTTTTTCAAGTCCTCGCTTTGCTTTTCTAATTTCCTTTTTTACTTCACCCCTGCACTTTCTATACTCCTCTAGGCTTTCTAAAGTATTAAGATTTTTGTGATCATCATAAGCTTTTTTTTCCTGCTTTAACTTGCCCTGTAAGCTTCTACATAACCAGGGGCCTCTAGATTTGGCAGTACCACCCTTTATCTTAGTGGGGACATGCCTACACTGTGCCCGTAGTATCTCGCTTTTGAATGCCTCCCACTGGTTTGCCACTGATTTGCCTTCAAGTAGCTGTTTCCAGTCCACTTTCATCAAGTTACCTCTCAGTTTCTTAAAATTTGCCTCTCCCCCATTTAGAACTTTTGCTCCTGTTTTATCTTTGTCCTTTCCCATGATTATGCTAAAACTTACTGTATTATGGTCCCCATCTCCAAAATGGTCACCCACTGTTACTTCCTCCATTTGTCCAGCTTCATTACCGAAGACTAAATCTAGAATTGCGCCCCCTCTCATTGGGCTTGTTACAAGCCGGCTAAAAAAGTTCTCTTGAATGCAGTTCAAGAATTTTGTGCCCTTCACACTGTTTGTATCCCAGTTGATATTGGGGTCCTTGAAATCCCCAACTATTATTGCCCTATAGTTTTTGCAGTCTACATATTTGTTCTTCTACCTCCGTCTTATTATTTGGGGGTCTATTTTTTTGAGCTCCACCCATATGGCTTCATTTGATGATTCATTTAGCATATCATCCCTCCTTAAAGCTGTTATAGATTCCTTAACTAATAATGCCATAGCCCCTCCTTTTCTATCTCCCTCTCTATCCCACCTGAAAACTCTATATCCAGGGGCGTTGATTTGCTATTTTTGCCCCTCTTTAAGCCAAGTTTCCGTTATAGCAACCCCTGCTTCAAGCCTTTAACCTTGTGTTTTAAAATAACCTAGCAGCTAAGTATGTCAAAGATCAGTGACTGCAATGTGCATCATTTATTATCCAGTTTGACGGCAGATAACCTGAGTGGCCAATGTCATTTGAAAGTTGTCTGTATCATATAATTACATTATGTTAAAAGTGCACATTTGCTAACAGGTTTGGCTTGGACATAAATAGGTTAGGCTGGAGTACAATCTTACAGATAGTGACTAATCATTTGGTAACTGAGTAATACATGCAGTAGCAACTGCTCAATGTTTTGCAGAAATCACCTTGTCAGAGCTGAATCAGAACCGACAGAAATAAACTGAGATATAGACATAAGTGAATTTAAGAGATTCACTTTATTGGAGGAATTGAAGGGCACTCTTTATTTGTCAACATGTTTATCTAATTTTGTCACCAGCTTTGGTGAGCAAATGACATTATGTCCATGAGAGATTTAGTTGTTTCTGTATTTTAGAATCCAGGACCTGGTTTCCCAAGATGAATAAACTAGTCTTGGCTGCCTTCCGTTAATCTCTCTGTCCCTTCCTGTCCCTCTGTGCTTTTCTGTTTTACATGACTCTTCTGAAGTACTATCTGCTTCACCCTATAAAGTTCTCCTGATTTGGAGATCACTGCCCTTTTGTTGGTGGCCCTGTCTTCAGATACATATTACAAGTAGGTGGAGAAATTGCACAGAGACAACACAAGTTAAATTGTCTTGTGATAAAATCAGTGTGAGAAATGGTCCGTCTTCCCATTGCTGATTTTTCTACTGCCTCATCTCAAATACCACAATAATCCTGTCTTTGAGTTTCATGGTTTATTGGATGAATTTGCACCCCTGACAGTTTGAATCCACAGAGGTCATCCAATAAGGTCCATCTACTACCCCGTGACATGATGTAGCTAGTTGTATTCTGTCAACAAAAGTAATTTGCATTGGCATTGCATATTATTTTGCTTGCTAGCTAGTTAATACAGTTGTACTGCTCTCCATTGATGTTTGTATGATTAGCTACTTTTTTTATAGGGAGAAATGTGTTTTGGTGGCATTGGATTGGCAGTACACTTTATATACAGCTTAATTGCCCCCATGTCCATGACTGAGTCAATCATTTTGTCAAATGTCTGTGGTGCCACATGTTGGTGCCTAAGTCTGGGTGGGAAACAGGAACTGGGTCTGGTTTTGGGTCTGAAACCTGCCTCCTCTGGGAAGCTGATTCAGATCGCAGTTTTCAAGTTGGGAAAGCCTTAATTTGTATGTCCTTTTAGAGCAAGTGAGATTGAAAGTGGCAGTGGATCAGATCAAGTGTGGGGCTTCCATGCCAGTCATCACTGAGGCTGCTGGTTGGCCTGAGGGAGAGAACTGCCTTCCACAGCACTAGAGGGAAGTGGCTGGAGGAGGCCACCTCATTGTGCAGCAGCGGCACCTCTCTGTGCAATTTTATCTGCCTCCGCCTCTTCCTCTTCCTTACCTCCTGCTCCTTCTGCGCTGAGCTGTCTCCTTTCAGAGCCTCACCGTCCTCAAGGTCTACATCTCTCTGGAAGGCACAGCAGACCACCACAATGACCAAGATCCTTGCAGGAGGGTATTGGAGAATGCCACCTGACCGATCCAGGTGACAGAATCGCATCTTCACAAACCCCTTGGCCTGCTGAGCAGGTGGCATTGGTTCTTTCACTTCTGTGCCTGTGTCTGGAGCTCCTGTAGAGGGGTCAGTAGCCATCTCTTCAAGGGATTTCCCTTGTCCCCTTGGAGCCAGCCGTGCACGTGGGGATGGAGTGAAGGACCGAAGCAGCCTGGACTGGTGGAGGATGAAGGAGTCATAGCAGCAGCCAGGAAAGGGAGCGCACACATAGAGGAAGCTCTTGTTGTGGTTGTGGACCATTAGATGCCGAGGGAGTGGAAGCTTTCCTGTTGATGAATCTCACTGGCCGGTCACTGGGTGCCTTGCTGGCCACATGAGTGCGTGATGATGCCCTGCACCTAAGGGAATCCAACGATGAAGCAAAACCCAATGCCCTCTGTGCCAACGCAAAGTGTAGTCCCTGCCCTCCTGAAAAGGGCATCCGTGACTTGCCTAATGGCCTAATGAGATGCTGACTGAGATGCCACCTAGGTTCACAGCTGATCAGGGCGACGACGACCTTCAGGTAGGGGATTACCATTTGGGCCATAAGGCCTCAGGCCATTGTGGAACAGTGCACACAGGACCGAGACCATCTGCCTAGATAGGCGCAGCCTCCTACGGCACTGGTATTCTTTCATTTGCAGGTAGCTGACTCTCTGACTGTGCACCCGATGTCTTGGGTATTGCCTTCATCCCTTTGTAGCCCCCTGATGTGCTTCTCTGGCCTCCAGCTTTCCAGGAGGTTGCATCTGCCACAGCTCATCCTGGCTGTTCTATGCAATACCAGAGTAGCTAGTTGCCATCTGAACTCCCTCAGCTGGGCTTTGTACGTTCACCAGGCCTTCCCGTGCCACCCCAAGCTGTCCCTGTGATGCCAGCGGACTCATGTCCCTCTCCGGTTTTCTGCCACTTACCAGTGAGAAATTCAACTCTGCCAGTTGCAGCAAAAGCTGCACTGAGGCACATCTGAAGCTACTGAGCTTTATTTACTGCCTCTGCTTTATTTCAATCAGCTCTTCCCATAGCCCTCATGGCCCTCCACACTGTTCAAGCCTTCACAACCCATGTCGTATTCCCCCCACCGCATCTTCCCCGTGCCCAGCATTCCAAAATTGCTCACTGATACTGACAAGCCCTTTAATGAGCTCTTTAATGAGCTCAACAGGCACATAATTGGGGTATGCACCTGACCCGTTCCCTTGCTGCCATCCTCCCTTTAAAAATGGCGTCTTTTCCGGAGGCGGCGCGTCCCATTGCCCACCTTCATGAACATGAGCTTCAAATTGCGCTCGCCTCTGTACCCACACTCAGTGGCCTCAAATCTTTAAAAAATATTACATTCATTAAGACTGTAGTTATACTTCACTTGGTACAAACACAAACGCTTCCAGCTCTGACCCAGTGGACTCTGCCTGTAGACCGGCCATCCATGTAATGATCACATATTGTGAACAATCACATTGACATTATAGCCCTGACAGAGACATAGCTGAGGGGTGATGACATATTTCCCCTTAATAAAGCTTCCCCGTCTGGCTATACCTTTCACCACTTGCCCCACTCAAACTCTTTTGGCAGTGGTGCAGTCTTTATCTCTAAATCAAACCTTGGTCTCTCCCTCTATTCCTCTGACAACTTCTCCTCCTTTGAGCATCTCACATTGTTGCACACTTCGCACCTCTCATTTAAAATCCTTGTTCTGTACCATGCACCCAAATATCACTCCAAATTTCTCACTTTGATATCTTCTCTGCTTTCTTCCCTCTGCTCTACACTGAGCAACTTCTCATCCTCTGTAATTTCAACCTACATTTCAACTCCTCTTGCCCTGTCTTCTCTGATTGTACTGCTTCCTTTTCTTCCTAAATCTCTCCCTTTATATAAAATCTCCTGCCCAAATACATGGCCACCCCTTCAATCTTGTCATCTCCCAACTATCCCTATTGTTACTACCACTAATAAGACAGACTCTGGTCATTTCCTGGTATTGCTCTCAACCCGCATTCGCCTCTCCCCCTCCCAAGCCCATTTCTTTCTGTGTCCGACCCTGGAAAAACTCTTTTTCCCCCACCCCCCTGCCCAAGTCACTTACCTCTGCACTCTCAATATCTGACCTATCAAGCCTTTGGCCTTTAATTCATCATGACATCTTGACAGCTGTTGATTTGTTAAATTACACCCTCTCCACCACCTTTGATGACGCAGTAGACCTATTACTCTTTTGCACCCTTATTGTTCCCTGGTATACCCCTCATCTCCGCTTCCTTAAGTCCGTGGTACACCGACTTGAATGTCTTTGGCAAACAACTAGTTTAACCATCCGTTGCCAGATCTGGCTGCACCAGTTAAAGCTGTATCAGCTTTGCTCTCCATCACTAAAATTGACCACTACTGAAAGAACATCCAGGCAGGCAAAGATAACACCCGTCCTCTCTTCACCACTAATTGTATTCTTAAATTACTGTCCTCTGCCTCCTCCACTGTCACCTCCCAAAAACGAGTGCAATAAGCTCATGGACCTTTTGTTACAAAGATCTTCTTTCTTCTTTGGCCTCCTTATCTCGAGAGACAATGGGTAAGCACCTGGAGGTGGTCAGTGGTGTGCGGAGCAGCGCCTGGAGTGGCTATAAAGGCCAATTCTAGAGTGACAGGCTCTTCCACAGGTGCTGCAGAAAAATTTGTTTGTCGGGGCTGTTACACAGTTGGCTCTCCCCTTGCGCTTCTGTCTTTTTTCCTGCCAACTGCTAAGTCTCTTCGACTCGCCACACTTTAGCCCCGCCTTTATGGCTGCCCACCAGCTCTGGCGAACGCTGGCAACTGATTCCCACGACTTGTGATCAATGTCACAGGACTTCATGTCGCGTTTGCAGACATCTTTAAAGCGGAGACATGGACGGCCGGTGGGTCTGATACCAGTGGCGAGCTCGCTGTACAATGTGTCTTTGGGGATCCTGCCATCTTCCATGCTGCTCACATGGCCAAGCTCATGGACCTTTTGTTACAAAGATCAAGACTATCTATTCAGCTGCCTCCGCTGTTTCCCTCCCTTCCCCTAGCTCAATGAAATAAACTTGCTCTGAGGATCCCTCTTTCGCTAACCTTGAATTTGCATCTTTCTGTTGTTACCACTAGGTGAGGAAGGGGTTTAGGGCTACCCTCTCGGCCTTTTCCTCATTTGGCCGTTTAACTTTTAAAACACAGTGTTTTTAGCTTCCCCTCAGTGAGTCCTTGCCCACTGCTTTCTATTTGTAATTGCAAAGAAATCAACCAGACAGGATTTCTCAGATTTAAACAAGAAAGGTATAAGTTTATTAACCTTAAAACTCTAACCCAGTTAAAACTACTAAAAATATGCAACGCGACCACATTAGCATGCATACGCAATAAACACACACACAAATAGAGACAGAAGAGGAGGAAAATTAAAGGGGAAAGGTTTGAAGTGATAGTTGGAGTTCAGTTACTGGTTTTGGGTTGGATTTAAAGTCTCTCATTGAAGCTAAATCTTGCAGTTCTCGTTGGGGCCCAGTGCACATTTTCAGACTTGTTTCGCTGGTCTTCTGTCTTGAGGCTTCAGTTACTTCTGTAGGTCCCTGGAACATTGCGTGACAGAGAGAGGGAGGCCTTCCTCTTTGAAATTCAATTGCAGTCTGTTTCTGTTCTGTGAGCACAATTCAATTAACTCCAGGTTGGCCAGCAGGTTAATTATGTGACTCGCTTTTTGCTTGAGACAGTCTCGCCTGCGAAGTTTGTGGATTTCTCACAGCTTACCAGATACTCTCAGTGGTGGGGGTGGGGGGGTGGTGGAATACTGGCTCTTACACATTCAATGACTCTCAATGTCTCTTGATCATTACTATTGACAAAACCTATCTGGCTAATTGAATCCGGGGGTTCTCCCATTGTCTCTCCATGCCACTGTCCACTGTCTTTTAGAATGCAAATGTGCAGCCATGTTTTCAGCCACCATTCTGTGGTCTTTTAAAAATAAGTTAAGCGTTCAAATAATGTTCCATGTGATGAAATTAATATATTTCCATCTGACAGGTGTGGTTTCTGTCACACCTTCACATCTGGCAGAATGAAATGTGACATTAGGGGAGCATTTCATCATAAAATAGAAAGAAGAGAAAGTACAGGAAAACACACATGCATTTCTCTCATTCATTCAGAAATCTTAAAATTGTTATAGCCTGTCTTTCCTTTGTAGCAGTGCTGCTTTAAACTGGGCCTTTTCCCTTGGTGGGTCTGGGATAGTTATGTGTTGCCCAAGGAGTTTAAAGTTTCTTCGCTATCGGCCTGCAATATGTTCATGTGATTTTTGGGGAGGTTTGCAGTTTACACATTTCCATGATTGTCTAGGGTGCCTTTGTTCCTGTTGAGGTCTGCAGGGGGGAGGGTTAGATTTAATTAGCCCTGGTTTGGAGTTCTGATCATGGGAATCGGAAGTGGGATCCTCTCTGATCTCTCTTTCAGTGCTCAGATGAGTCATGTAAGTGTTTTTCATTTTAGGGGTTGGTTGTTTCCCTTTTCTCCTGACTGTGGGGGCAGATTCTTTGCTAATCTACCCTTTGTCCTCTGGGACACTACTGCTTGCAGGTATTTGTCCAGATTCTACTGGACTCCCCTGCGGCATTTCAACTAGTTGAGGCATCACCCTCTCAGTTTCTCTGCCCTCTTGACGACTTTCTTTGTCCTTGCAGGTTACTGTAACTGCTGTCAGCAACTCTGGTGGGGGGGCTTCTGGTGTCTGCATTTACATAGGATGTGGGGTCTAATTTTTCAAACACTTCGGGGTTGGCTGACCGGACAGTAGGGGTTTCCATTTGGGAATCCTTTCCTTTAACCTGTCTTCTTTGTCCCTTTTTCCCCTTTCCTCTCTAACTTTTTGCCCGCCCTGTGTTTGTCTGCCCCCTTTTGTTTTTGGCAGGGTTCCATTACAATTCACCAGCCCTCTGCTGGCGGGTCCTCCAAATGCCAGTACAGGATGTAGGGGTGCAGATTTCACTGCAGGTTGGGTTTTCCCCTCAGCCTGGCACATGTGGCAACTCCTACAGTACTCCACCACATCTTTGTGGAGTTTTGGCCAGTCAAACTGCTGTCTCATGCAGGCTTTGGTTTTTCGTATACTGACATGTACAGCCAGTGTAATCTCATGGGCCATTCTTAATATTTCCCTGCGGTACCTTTCCTCATCAGTGCCTTATTCTTTAAAAAGTAGCAATCAGGGACTCCCTCCACTTTAATTTCCATCTGGGCAGCCTGTGCTCACTCAGTACTGGGTCAGCTAGCGAAAATCCATTTAATTCATTCCCTGGGTCCTCTAACTTTCCAACAAAAGTTTCAGACAGACAGACCTCATGGTCATCTGTCTGCAGTGCGAATTCAGTCTCCTCTGGGGGTGCTGCTTTGGTCATGGGCTGATTCAGTACACATTGAGGTGAACTCTAGGTGACTGTCTCCTGCCACTGCCCTATCTCTCTGACCTCCTTTGGTCTCTCTTTCACTAGTGGGGAAGCTACCACCTTCTCCCCTGCCAGATCATTACCTAGGAGCATGTCAACTGCGTTCCTAGGTAAACTAGGGACAATCCCTACGGTCACCAGTCCTGAAACTAGGTCACGCTCCAAGTGCACCCAATGTAAAGGTACAGACGTATCTGCCCTTTAATACCATTCACCACCATTCTGGTATTTACTGCACTCTCTGGGGTAAAGGTCAGACCTTTTCCCAGTAAAAAGGAATTGGGTGGTCCCTGTATCCCTGAGGATTACTATAGGCTTGCTTGCCCCATTCGAGGGGCATGGGGTTACTCTCCTTTTGGATGCAAAATCCTGATAACCTTCAGGAATCCTATTAAATTTTCTTGCACCACAGCAGTATGTTTTCTGGGCCATACTACTGCTGCAGCTGAAGCCACAGCTTGTTCCGCTGTACTTTCCATCAGGGTCCCGTCTCCATCACTGAGTAATTGTGCCCTGATTAACCGTACAGGTTTACCAGCAGTCAGCTCTTCGATGACCTGACTAATTACAATGGAAGCACATAGATCTCCAGGTCTCACTCTTACTTACAGCACTATCCTTCTTGGCTGGAGGAGAGCCCCCTGTGTCTCCTGCTTTTCTTTCTCTCCCAGGACTGCTTGGGCTCCTATCACCTTCCCACCCTTTGTCCTTTTTGGATTTGTGAGGGTGACTAGGAAAGGTTTTCCCCTGGGGAGCCAACTTGTATATTAGAACTAACTCATCAGCCAGTGCTGCGGCTTCCCTCTCTCTGTGCACTTTTCGTTCCTCTGCATGGATCTTTATGGAGAGGGGGAGAGAGTTTTTAAATTCCTCTAGCAAAATTGCCTCTTTGAGATTTTCATAGCTGGGTTGCACTTTAAGAGCCCTCAACCACTGGTCAAAAGCCAGCTGGTTATTTCTCTCAAACTCCAAGTAAGTTTGATCAGCTTGCTTCCTGAGGGTTCTAAACTTCTGGCAGTAGGCTTCTGGTACTAGCTCATATGCCCCAAGGATAGCATTTTTTGTCAGTTCATAATTGGATGAACTCTCATCTGGCAATAGGGAATAAACCTCATGGGCTTTTCCTGTTAGCTTACTTTGCACCAAAAGAGTCCAGCTCTCAGCCAGCCATTTTAACTGCCTTGCCAGTTGCTCAAAAGATGCAAAAAATGCTTTCACGTCTCCCTCATTGAATTTTGGAATCAATTGGGAAAATTTTTAAAACTCTGTACACAGCCCCGCACCATTTGTATTTTCTGTGCTTTCACTGAGGTTACTCTGTCGCCCCCTAGTTAATTCAAGCCGCCTCAGCTTTCTTTCCTCCCATTCCTTCTGGAAATTTCTTTTTCTGTCTCTCCTGTCTTTCTTTCTCTCCTGTCTTTCTTTCTCCAGTTTCTCCTTTTCTCTCTCCCTTTCCCTGTCTTCTAATTCAAGTTTCCTCTATTCCAATTGTATCTTTGCTAGCAATACCCTGTTGGAGTCTATTTCTAACCCTGTTTCTGATTCTTCAGGTTCGAGGGAAAAGTGATTGGCCACTAGTCTTAGAATTTCGAACTTCCTGGCCTTAGTACGGAAAGTGATCCCACACTGCTCAGCCGTATTCCTCAACTCTTCCATAGACAGTGCCTTTAACTTATACCAAGTTACTTCACCCTGGCATGGGTAGTTACTGGCTTCAGCCGCACTTGTTAGTATTCTAGCACACACGGCCACAAGAAAGCCTATTTTGAAATCTTTTTGATTGGGATCAATTTGATTTCCCACTTCCAATTTCTCATTTGTCTGTGGGTCCAATCGTGGACTCTAGCCCCCATATTTCTGTTACGACCAGGTGAGGATGGGGTCTAGGGCTCCCCTCTCGGCCTTTTCCTGGTTTGGCTGTAACAGGGTTTAACTTTTAAAACACAGTGTTTTTAGCTTCCCTCAGTGAGTCCTTGCCCACTGCTTTCTAACTGTAATTGCAAAGAAATCAACCAGACAGGTCTTTTCAGATTTAAACAAGAAAGGTGTAAGTTTATTAACCTTAAAACTCTAACTCAGTTAAGACTACTAAAAATACGTGACGCGATCACACTAGCATGCATACGCAATAAACACATATGCAAACAAAGACAGAGGAGGAGAAAAATTAAAGGGGAAAGGTTTGAGGTAATAGATGGAGTTCAGTTACTGGTTTTGGGTTGGATGTAAAGTCTTTGATTGAAGTTAAGTCTTGCAGTTCTCATTAGGGCGCAGTGTACACTTTCAGACTTGTTTCGCTGGTTTTCTGTCTTGAGGCTTAAGTTACTTCTGTGGGTCCCTGGAACATTGCATGAGAGAGAGGGAGATCTTCCTCTTTAAAGTTCAATTGCCATCCCTTTCTGTTCTGTGAGCACAATTCAATTAACTCCAAGTTGGCCAGCTGTTTAATCATGTGACTAGCTTTTTGCTTGAGACAGCCTCGCCTGCGAGGTTTGTTCATTCCTCACAGCTTGCCAGACACACACTCACTCTCAGTGGCAGGGGGTGGGGTGGGTGGTGGAGTGCTGACTCTTGCACCTTCAATGACTCTCAGTGTTTCTTGATCGTCACTATTGACAAAACTCTTCTGGCTAACTGAATCCGGGAGTACTCCCATTGTCTCTCCATGCCACTGTCTCTCAGAATGAAAATGTGCAGCCATATTTTCAGCCACTGTTCTGTGGTCTATTAAAAACAAGTTATGTTCAATGTCCAGTAAGCGTTCAAATAATGTTCCATGTGATGAAATTAATATATGTCCATCTGGCCGGTGTAGTTTCCGTCACACTGTAGTTTCTCTCCTATTTCTCCTCATGCCCTCTCCGATCTTATCTCGTCAATGAGATCGACCTCTTGCTGTCTGGATCCTATTTGTACTAAACTGCTGATCACTTGACATCCCTTCCTGACTCTTGCGTTAGTTGAATAAAAGCAAAATACTGCGGATGCTGGAAATCTGAAATAATAACAAGAAATGCTGGAAATAATCAGCAGGTCTGGCAGCATCCTGTGGAGAGAGAAGCAGAGTTAACGTTTCAGGTCAGTGACCTTGACCTGTTCGTTGCATTTGACACGGTTGACCATGAAATTGTGCTCCAATGCCTGTCTACCATCATCCATTGGATGGGACTGCAATTGTCTGTTTCCATTCGTCTCTATCCTGTCATAGCCAGAGAATCACCTGCAGCAGCTTCTCTACGTGCTCCCGCACCATTACTTATGGTGTCCCCCAAGGATCTATCCTTGGCTCCCTCCCTATTCTCATCTATATGCTGTCCCTCAACATCTGTAATATAACTGGATGTAACTGTCGAAGTCTTCGCTCGAGTCGTTTTAAACAGGCTCCAGAAGCTGGCTGACGTTGGCTACCCTGAGGTACTGTGTGGCTTTCGAGCAGAGATCCACCATTGACATGCTGTTCTCCCTTCGCCAGCTACAGGAGAAATGCCGCGAATAACAGATACCCCTCTATGTTGCTTTCATAGATCTCACCAAAGCCTTTGACCTCGTCAGCAGACGTGGTCTCTTCAGACTACTAGCAAAGATCGGATGTCCACCAAAGCTATTAAGTATCATCACCTCATTCCATGACAATATAAAAGGCACAATTCAGCATAGCGGTGCATCATCAGACCCCTTTCCTATCTTGAGTGGCGTGAAACAGGGCTGTGTTCTCACACCTACACTGTTTGGGATCTTCTCACTGCTGCTCTCACATGCATTCAAGTCTTCAGAAGAAGGAATTTTCCTCCACACAAGATCAGATGGCAGGTTGTTCAACCTTGCCCGTCTTAGAGCGAAGACCAAAGTACGGAAGGTCCTTATCAGGGAACTCCTCTTGCTGATGATGCTGCATTAACATCTCACACTGAAGAGTGTCTGCAAAGACTCATCAACAGGATTGTGGCTGCCTGCAATGAATTTGGCCTAACCATCAGCCTCAAGAAAATGAACACCATGGGACAGGACGTCAGAAATGCTCCATCCATCAATATCGGCGACCACGCTCTGGAAGTGGTTCAAGAGTTCATCTACCTAGGCTCAACTATCACCAGTAACCTGTCTCTTGATGCAGAAATCAAGCGCATGGGAAAGGTGTCCACTGCTATGTCCAGACTGGACAAGAGGGTGTGGGAAAATGGCGCACTGACACGGAACACAAAAGTCCGACTGTTTCGAGCCTGTGTCCTCAGTACCTTGCTCTATGGCAGCGTGGCCTGGCCAACATGTGTCAGCCAAGAGCGACGTCTCAACTCATTCTATCCTCGCGGCCTCCGAAGAATCCTTGGCATCAGGTGGCAGGACCGTATCTCCAACACAGAAGTCCTCGAGGCGGCCAACATCCCCAGTATATACACCCTACTGAGCCGGGGCTTGGTCATGTGAGCCGCATGGAAAATGGCAGGATCCCGAAGGATGCATTGTACAGCGGGCTCGTCACTGGTATCAGACCCACCGGCGTCTATGTCTCCACTTTAAAGACGTCTGCAAACGCAACATGAAGTCCTGTAACATCGACCACAAGTCGTGGGAGTCAGTTGCCAGTGATCGCCAGAGCTGGCGGACAGCCATAAAGGTGGGGCGAAAGCGTGGCGAGTTGAAAAGACTTAGCAGTTGGCAGGACAAAAGACAGAAGTGCAAGGAGAGAGCCAACTGTGTAACAGCCACGACAACCAATTTTATCTGCAACACCTGTGGAAGAGTCTGTCACTCTAGAATTGGCCTTTATAGCCACTCCAGGCGCTGCTCCACAAACCGCTGACCACCTCCAGGCGCTTACCCATTGTCTCTCGAGACAAGGCAGCCAAAGAAGAACTGTGTAACAATATAACCGGACCTTAGCATATTTTTGAACCTAAGCAAATTTACTATCTTTCGTTCTGAAGAAGGGTCACTGACCTGAAACGTTAATTCTGCTTCTCTCTCCACAGATGCTGCCAGACCTGCTGAGTATTTCCAGCATTTCTTATTTTTATTTCAAATTTACCAACTGTTCCTTGTTGTTTTTCTAATGCCTGTCTCATGTATTTCAATTAGTGCCACCATCGTTGCCTGATGTTCAGAGCATTCGATCATGATACAGACTGGCAGTGGTACTGCTTAAGCTTTAGTCTTTTCTCTTTTCACTTCTGCTATTGGTCATACAGTAACACAAAATCTAATTGGATTTTGATGCTGAGCTCTCAAATGACAATATGATTACACTTTTCTATCTCTATTATTTAGAAACCAAAGATCATAATTTTTAAAAAAATGATTATCTTATAATTCTTCTTTAATTTGCCTTTGATGTGGTTTTAGCAAAAGAGCCACTGACAATTTTTCCTGTTCTAAGGTTGTGGTTTCTTGTTCTATCAAATTGCTTTATATTTGAGTGTATTTAGGTTTTTTATGGCCATCTGTCCATGGCTCAGTTTGTCTTGCCATTAATTCTTTTGCGTATTTTGTTGTATCCTTTATTTTTGGTAGCTTTTTTCTGTTCATCCTATGCTGGATTTTTTTTTATCTTGCCCTTTGAATGATTACTTTAAAAAACATGAAAACTATTCCATTGGAATGCAAACAATAATTGAAAATGTAAAATGAACATCTTCTGTATGATAATGGGAAAGAATGTAAGAAAAGTATAATGAGAAAATGTCATTTGGTTCAATCTTTACTTTTACATGCTCTGAAAACAGAAATCTTGAAGAGCTAATATTTCAAAGAAACTGTAGCCTTAAGTTGATCCTGTGTTCCTTTGCTATGGATCCAAGAAGCACAGATTTTGCTAAAGATTAAAAGTAGATTGGAATAAACCAGTATTTGCAGTGTTACGACCAGGAGAGAACGGTGCCTTGGGGTCTTTCTCAGCCTTCTCCTAGTCTTATTGTGACAGGGTTTTAATTTTAAACACACCATGTTTTGAGCTACCTCTTGGTGAATCCTTGTTCACCACTTTCCAATTATAAGGCAACAAAATGAGCATAAACAGGTTTTCTTGGGTTTAAAGAAGAAAAATGAAATTTTATTAAACTCTAATTCGGTTAACGCCTATGAATACACGCACCCCACGCTAGCATGCATACGCGATGCGCACATGCAAATAGAGACAAAAGAGCAGAATAAAAATAGTGGAGAGGTTTGAGGCAATCTCTGAAGAGGGTTTTTTTTACTGTGCTTCGAGCTCGCTGTAGAGTCCTTGATTGTAGGTAGTCTTGCTTTTCATTGGGGCCCAGTATTATTCTTAAACCTTGTTCACTGTAGGGGACTTTTCTCTCTTGGGGTTCATATGTCTTCAATGGTTTCCAAAGCTGTTGAGAGTGAGATGAGAACAGACAGAAGAGAGAGGTCTTTTCAGTCCAGGAGCAAACAGCTTTCTCAGTTCAAATTCTCTGTGGCAAGTTCAAATTCAAAAAAACTCCAACAGCCAGTCAGTCATGTGACTAAACTAGTTTGACCATGTCTGTTTGTGTATTCGGTCATAGCAGTTAATCTAGAACGCTAGCCTGTCCACCTTCAATGTCTGGTAATCAAACGTCCATTGTGGATTAAATTAGAGCAGGGAGTGGCCCCTTTGTCCTTTCCAAGCACTGTTACTATGCAAATGTCTTTCCAGTAAAGGGTCTGGTGTTTTTTTTAAAACAAGTTCTTTCTTTATTCCAGTAACAGTTTAAAAACCAATGTTCATGTGGCAAAATTAATGTCTCTCATTCTTGGCAGGTGGGGGCCAGCATGACAATAGGTTTGCAGTGCTGTAATCGGAATGGTTTATGGTCAGCTGTTCTTTTCTAGTTTGGAATTGAGTTTTTATAAAGTATGCACTAAGCAATATAATTTCCAGTTTAAAAAGCTTTTATTTTATTGAATCACATAGCTCCTTAGGAGATAGAGGTGGTGGTGGTTTGGTGACCACATTGTTTGATGCACTATGTTTTTATCTTTCAGATATTTACTCTTATGAAGTATGACAGCTACAATCGGTTTCTAAAATCTGATTTATGCCAACAAGTCAAGCGACTGGAAGAAAGTGGAAAGAATTCCCCAGACAGCGATGAAACTGTCCCGAAAAGAGCATCCAGGATTTATAATCGATAGCTGAAAATGTGGAATAGCTTCGTAGCAACTGTGTGCTTTCTTTGCTTTACTTGCTAATGGACCCTAATGATTTGGCTAAAGGTTGACTGTGTTGAAGAAAGGAATGTGTCTGTACTCTGTATTTGATGGTATTGAGTATTCTGAGGTAGGCTGCATGTCAACACAACTGCAGACCTGGAGCTGTTAACAATGCCACCTAAATTACAGCATCAGGATGGAGAGCAGACATTTTGAATTTTACCTTGGCCTCTCTGATGTGAAAAGCAACAGTATTGTGATTGCAATTTGCTGGCCACTAGACCAAGACAGCCATCTACCTTACACTGCTATTGCCATCTATTGCTGGAATCATTTTATGTTCAGGTTTCTACAGATGAAGACAATAGTGTCAATCATTGCTTTAGACTACTGTACTATGCTGAACTGAGAACTATTTCATAAAAAACATACAGAAAAGCAGGTAGAGTTTCACTTAACTGTGTACTGTTTGCAATCAGTTAATTTTATTCAATAAGCAGGTTCACTATTAAACCAGACAACACAGTGGATTATCATCCCAAATCATAATACAAACTATAAATGCGCACACTATTGATACCTTTCTGTTTAATGGTGTTCGACACTTCTAACTGAAATGTACTGTACCTTCATTACAATACAGTCCGTGTGTGCCACTTATAACAAGGTGTATACTGTTGTCAATTTCTATCAAATACAACTTAAAAACATTGGGAGCTGAGTAGGTTTGTAATTGATAGAAGTGCAAGTGAGAGTTAAGGGCCAGAATTTAACAATGAGGCGGTGGCCCCCAGCCCGCCCACAGGCTGGAAAGCCGGGAATGTTGCCGCCTCCGCTGGGCCTGCAAGCCACACTGCTATTTTGCGTAGCTCAGGCTGTTAATTGGCTGCAGTTAGGCAGCAAGTCCCACCTCCAAGAGCTGCTGGCCAATCAGAGAACCGGCAGCTCTTCTGTCCTGGCAGCACCACCGGGAGCAGTGGCCACTGCTGGGACTGCAGCCAGCAAGAAGAGGACCATGGACGTCGGCCTTTGAAATGATAAGTGGGTTTGGGCCTCACAAGGGACAATTGGCTAGGGTGGAGGGGTGGGGAGGGGCTGTTGGATTGTAGGGCAAGGAAGCTGTTTCAGCCGGGGAGGCCTGTGCTGCTGAGAGCCCTCCATAGGGCACAAGGTGCTCGATCAGGAAGGCCCACCTCTCAGCTCGCAAGGAAGCCACCAGGTATTACCAGGCACCCTCGTCAGGTGCTGAGGTGCTCATCTGCCGCTGGTAGAATACCAGCAGCGGCGGGAAGAGGCCCTAAAGTGGCCATTAATTGGCCACTCAAGGGCTTCAATTGGCCTAAGGGCAGGCAGGCCACCTGCCACCTCCCCTGCCACTGGTGAAATAGGAGTGGGGGCAGGTAGGCAACTGGCACGGCACCCCTGCCATCCCACCAGATCTTACCTCCCCTGCCATCTCCAGATGAGCTTTTGATGAGGATGGGCCATATTTCACATTAATTAATGTGAAGATTACATTTAGTATCTTTGCTTATCTAATCAAGTCAATGTGGTAAAATTGTGCAGTGCAATATTAATGTACAAAATTCCTTTAAAGAAATGTGTTAAAGTTTTATTAAAATAACAGACCAAGGAATTTCATACGAATGTGCTGGGTATTCATATTCAAAAGCCAATACTACAATTTTAACCCACTTTTATTTAATAATTCAAATTAAAGTAAAAGGGTTATCTATACAGCTACCCATCTGCAAATAAACAGGCACCCACTGTAGTGAATGAAGTGCAAGGTGTTTTGCTCATAACTCATTTTTATTTTTAGTTTGTTTTGTACTGGATAAGTTTTATGAGACCTACCGATTATATTAAAGGCTAATGCAAGATTTATATAGCCATAAATTTGGAGTTACTGCCTTTACTATGTAATTGTGCATCATTCATCCCCTACAGCATTGTACTGTACTTACTGTTATGTGCTACTAAAAGTCACGAATGCTGGGAATGCAAATCTTAAGTTCTGCAAGGAGATGAAATGACGAGAAGGCATAAAATGCATTCAATGATAACTCGGAGGGCATTTTGCAATTTGGGTGAAATGGTTCCATCATTCACGATACATCACCATCTGATGTTGCTGTTAGGATATTGTAGTCTTTGTATATGAAAAGAAAACCACCAAAATGACATGGAGGGGTCTCATGAACAAGCTTCATTTCACATATAAACGAATGGGAAACCAAGATCCATATTCAGCAGTCTTGAATCTTTAAAATAATTACTGGCCAACAGTATTGTCCATTGAAATAATAGTTGTCACACCAATCGCGAAGAACAAGAATCAAATTCTCAGGTCACATTTGTGTTTGTGTTCTCCTGCATATTTGATAGCAAGGCTGATGTGTGCATGGAAAATTCATTTGCATTTATAACATTCAGTGATGGTCATTATTGGTTGGTTTAGCTCTCAGCTGAGCATTTCTCTCCTTTCTGCTACATAGGTATCAGCCATTGAGCTTAGAAAATATGTTACTCCTTTGCAAATCGTAGAATGCCATCTTAACTGATCAATGATAGTGTGTTAATAAAAGCAAAATACTGCGGATGCTGGAAATCTGAAATAAAAACAAAAAATGCTGGAACCACTCAGCAGGTCTGGCAGCATCTGTGGAAAGCGAAGCAGAGTTAACGTTTCGGGTCAGTGACCCTTCTTCGGAACTCCGAAGAATGATAGTGTGTTCCCAAATATCTACTGGCATAGCACAGTTGATCAGATTTTGCTTTATCAAGTCCTTGAACTGTTTATGTTGATTGGTTCTCTTATGTTTACCTCCTTGAACTCACCATAAAAGATCTGTTTTGGGTGAAATCTCAACCATTCACATTACATGGTGTTTGTCAGCATTGCCTCAAAGCCAGTTGTGTTTGTCTGTACCAGAATCTCGTTGCTGATTGTCTTGTTTTGTCATTCAATGCTCATATGCTATAGAGGGTCAGCTGTTGGAACCTATTCAGTTGTTTGATATGCTTTCTGTAACAGGCTCAAAAGTCAGTTGATATCAGACAATGATTACTTTTAAGAGCTTTCAAGTATATACTGTATAATGGTGCATAAAACAACTATAGCATGTTTGTACATTTATATTTTACTGTCCCAGGGAGACAGAAGGACCTCCCTGGAATGGTAAAATATAAATGTCTTGAATGGCCATGATGCATTGCATCATGCACTGGTTTGTGGTTGGCTTTGGAAGTTCTTATAATTTGAAAGAGCCAAGCTCATAATTTGTCTTTGGCACATAAAGGAAAAGCTGGCAGGAGCGCACCATCAGTAGTATGATAGTTTATTTATTCTGTTGAAATCCAGTTGTAATTTTCAATGGCAGTTAGGATATGGTTAGTGCTGATTTGTTGTTTTTATCTCATTAAAGTGAATGCTCACTTTGCTGAGCACTGAAAGTGACATTCAGATTTACAAATTGAATTGTGGTCCATTAGTAGCCCTGCTGAGAGAGTAGGTCGTCAATCTGCTCCCAGACCTCTATGCATGCCACTTTTTAACATACTGCTAGATGATGCAAAAGAATGATCCATTCATCCTCTGCTTTTCTTTTCCCCTTTCCTGTTAGGAAGTGCCTATCTTGTACTTGATACTCCCTGCTTTGAGATCAGGAACTCAATCTGCGGGGAATTGTTTGTGCAACTTATACCCAAGCACTGTCTGGCACACCAAGTTGGTACCCTAACATACTACGCCACTATACTGCTTTGAACTATATTTCCAAATACATGTTTAAGATTATAGTGACCAATTTTATTTGTATATCATTAGTACAGTGAATGGTTTCAAAGAGTTGAAACTGAAGGTTTGGGAGAGACCTTGCATGCAGCTGGGGACTAACTTATGGTGTTCAAAAACTTATAAACATTTGAATTTAGGAGGATTTTAAAAATTATTATACTAATTCCACATGCGTTTTGATACTGGTTGTGTTTACATTAAGATATTTGTCAGTAGTGTAACTAATTTTTGTATTTGTATATAAGTCTTGTATTTGTTATGTTTGAGTATTAAAATGCAATGTTGCCTTGCTGGTAAAGATTTCCATGGTTGTATTGTTTTTTCATTCCACATTTAGCTGTATAACCTAACGACTGGTCCACTCAGGATAAGAAGCTCCCAAATTCAGTCTGCCCAAGAGATGTTAATAGACTGACTTAATTATATAGTTGAACAATATACTGTGTGTGTTTAGTTTAAATGAAATGCACCAGTCTACACTGTAGGCCCTTCTGGCAAAGCGACCCCACAACAAACGGATCAGATTAAAACTTTGCAGTCCTGCCATATCCAGTTGTGAATGGTGGTGGACAGTTAAACAAATAAGAGCAGGAGGTGGCTCCACAAACATGCCCATCCTCAATGTTGGGGAAGCACAGCACATTGGTGCAAGAGACAAGGCTGAAGCATTTGCAACAATCTTCAGCCAGAAGTGTCGAGTGGATGATCCAACATCATAGATACCAGTCTTCAGCCAATTCAATTCACTCCCCGTGATATCAAGAAATGTCTGAAGGCACTGGATACTGCAAAGGCTATGGGCCCTAACAACATTCTGGCAATAGTACTGAAGACCTGTGCTCCAGAACTTGCCACATCTCCAGCCAAGCTGTTCCAGTGCAGCTACAATGCTGGCAACTAGCCAGCAATGTGGAAAATTGCCCAGGTATGTCCTGTACACAAAAGGCAGGACAAATAAAACGCGGCCAATTACCACCCCATTAGTCTACTCTCGATCATCAGTAAACTGATGGAAGGTGTCGTTGACAGTGCTATCAATGGGCACTTGCTTCGCAATAACCTGCTCAGTAACGCTCAGTTTGGGTTCTGTCAGGACCACTCAGCTCCTGACTTCATAGAAGCAAAGAAAAAGAAGGAGGCCACTCAGCCCATCATGTCTGCGCCCCTCGAAAAAAACTAGCTGCCCAATCTAATCCGACCTGGTTCGTAGCTTTGCAGGTTACAGCACTTCAGGTGCATGTCCAGGTACCTCTTAAATGAGTTGAGGGTTTCTGGCTCCACCACCATTCCTGGCAGTGAATTCCAGACACCCACCGCCCTCTGGGTGAAAAGGTTTTTCCTCATGTCCCCTCTAATCCTTCTACCAATTGCCTTAAATCTGTGATCCCTGGTAATTGACCTCTCCGCTAGGAGAAACAGGTCCTTCCTGTCTACTGTATCTAGGGGTCTCATAATTTTGTACACTTCAATTAACTTACCTCTCAGCCTCCTTTGTTCTAAGGAAAACAGCCCTAGCCGATCCAATCTTTTCTCATAGCTGCAACTTTCAAGCGCTGGTAACATTCTTGTAAATCTTCTCTATCCTCTCTCCAGACCAATTATGTCCTTCCTGTAATGTGGTGACCACAACTGTATGCAATACTCCAGCTGTGGCCTAACCAGCGTTTTATACAGTTCCAGCATTACATCCCTGCTTTTGTATTCTATACCTCAGCCAATAAAGGGAAGCATTCCATATGCCTCCTTAACCACTCTATCTACCTGTCCTGCCACCTTCATGGACATATGGACATGCACTCCAAGGTCTCTCACTTCATCTACCCCTCAATGTCCTGCCATTTATTGTGTATTCCCTCACTTTGTTTGCCTTAACGGCCTGCTACCTGACCAGAACTCAACAGAACCTGATGACATGTGTCGGGTTGCACTTCCGGGGTCCGGCATTCGGGCTCGGGTTGGGTCGGACACGTTCGATCACAGGTAAGTGGCTCCACTGTTAATGTAATTTTATGACTAGAAAGGTGGTTTTGTTACATTTATTTTAAGCTTGTGCAGATCATCAGCAAAGTGAAAAACGGAAAGTAAGTTAACTGATGGTCGGGTTGGGTCGGGTCAGGCACAGGAAAAAATGGAAGGACTCAGGCCGGGTCGGATGTGGTTCTGTCCGGTTCGGGTCGGGTTTTTTTTGCAGACCCGAGCAGGCCTTTAGTTTGCCCTCCCCAAATGCATTACCTCACACTTCTCTGGACTGAATTTCATTTGCTACTTTTCTGCCCACTCGACAAAACCATTGATATTCTGGAGGCTACAGCTATCCTCTTCACTATCAACTACACGGCCAAATTTTGTGTCATCAGCAAATTTTCCAATCATGCCACCCACATTTAAGTCCAAATCATTAATATATACCACAAACAGCAAGGGACCCAACACTCAGCCCTGTGGAACGCCACTGGAAACCGCTTTCAATTCACCAAAAACATCTATCGACTGCTACCCTTTGTTTCCTTTCCCTGAGCCAATTTTGGATCCAACCTGCCACATTCCCCAGTATCCCGTGGGCTTTCATTTTACTGACCAGTCTGCCATGTGAGACCTTGTCAAATGACTTACTAAAATCCATGTAGACCACATCCACTGCACTACCCTCATCAATCCTCCCTGTTACTTCCTCAAAAAACTCAATCAAATTAGTTAGACGTGACCTTCGTTTAACAAATCCATGCTGACTATCCTGATTAATCAGTGCCTTTCTAAGTGGCAGTTCATCCTCTCCCTCAGAATTGATTCTTTTATTTACCCACCACTGAGGTCAGACTGACCGGCCTATAATTATTTGGCCCATTCCTTGCACCCTTTTTAAACAATATACAGAAAGGAAGCTTTCCCCTTTAAATTGCAGTCTCTCTTTTTGTTTTTCCTGGGCCTTTCCCTGCAGGGAAAAAAAACTTGCAGGTCTACTGTGTCTACAGTATTGAGCTTTGGCCGCGCCCAGAACCTGTTCCTGCAGTGAAGACTTTCAGCCTGCAATCAGGGAGGCCCCGCCCACGAAGCACTAATAGCGGGAAAACACCCAGCTCGTAATGGCGATGCTGATCAGCAGCCTTGACGAGAACCAACCTTGTTCGCTTTTTTCCGAGCACGATTCCGCCCGATTTCTGCTGTTTCTTTCCGGTTGCCATCGATCTGAATAACTTCCTTTGTGTACTTACTGTGTTTTGAGCACCAACTTTATGGAAGGTCATCGAACTTGCCCGTGCCGAATCGCTGCTACCCCTGACGATGAGTTTTGCTGCCTTGTCCATGTTGGACTACCACGGGACAGATCACTGGTCTCGATGTCTCGTCTGAAATTGATTGTTCCCGTGAGTACCGTTCCTGAGCCTCTCTGCAGTGGTGTTACCTCGAAGCTGTGATCTTCAACTGTGCGTTGCTATCACGATGTTGTGAATAGTGTACTGCTTCAGAGACCACATGCTGTTGCTGAGGGTGTGATTCTTCAGACTACACACTGTTATCATGTCAAGGATGGTGCGCTTGGAAGTCGAAAAATCTTCAGAAACCATAGGCTGCCACCATATTACATTATTGCTTTTATGTGGCAATAAGGTACCAAGTAGTCGCAAACGACTACTGGCAACACCTATGCAGTCATATTCAGCTGGCCTCAGACACTGGAAACATCAGAGGAATGTATGATGGCATGAAGAGAGCTCTTGGGCCAACCATCAAGAAGATCACCCCCCTCAAATCTAAATCGGGGGACATAATCACTGACCAACGCAAACAGATGGACCGCTGGGTTGAGCACTACCTAGAACTGTACTCCAGGGAGAATGCTGTCACTGAGACTGCCCTCAATGCAGCCCAGCCTCTACCAGTCATGGATGAGCTGGACATACAGCCAACCAAATCGGAACTCAGTGATGCCATTGATTTCCTAGCCAGCGGAAAAGCCCCTGGGAAGGACAGCATTACCCCTGAAATAATCAAGAGTGCCAAGCCTGCTATACTCTCAGCACTACATGAACTGCTATGCCTGTGCTGGGACGAGGGAGCAGTACCCCAGGACATGCGCGATGCCAACATCATCACCCTCTATAAAAACAAAGGTGACCGCGGTGACTGCAACAACTACCGTGGAATCTCCCTGCTCAGCATAGTGGGGAAAGTCTTTGCTCGAGTCGCTCTGAACAGGCTCCAGAAGCTGGCCGAGCGCGTCTACCCTGAGGCACAGTGTGGCTTTCGTGCAGAGAGATCGACTATTGACATGCTGTTCTCCCTTCGTCAGATACAGGAGAAATGCCGTGAACAACAGATGCCCCTCTACATTGCTTTCATTGATCTCACCAAAGCCTTTGACCTCGTCAGCAGACGTGGTCTCTTCAGACTACTAGAAAAGATCGGATGTCCACCAAAGCTACTAAGTATCATCACCTCATTCCATGACAATATGAAAGGCACAATTCAACATGGTGGCTCCTCATCAGAGCCCTTTCCTATCCTGAGTGGTGTGAAACAGGGCTGTGTTCTCGCACCCACACTTTTTGGGATTTTCTTCTCCCTGCTGCTTTCACATGCGTTCAAATCCTCTGAAGAAGGAATTTTCCTCCACACAAGATCAGGGGGCAGGTTGTTCAACCTTGCCCGTCTAAGAGCGAAGTCCAAAGTACGGAAAGTCCTCATCAGAGAACTCCTCTTTGCTGACGATGCTGCTTTAACATCTCACACTGAAGAATGCCTGCAGAGTCTCATCGACAGGTTTGCGTCTGCCTGCAATGAATTTGGCCTAACCATCAGCCTCAAGAAAACGAACATCATGGGGCAGGATGTCAGAAATGCTCCATCCATCAATATTGGCGACCACGCTCTGGAAGTGGTTCAAGAGTTCACCTACCTAGGCTCAACTATCACCAGTAACCTGTCTCTAGATGCAGAAATCAACAAGCGCATGGGTAAGGGTTCCACTGCTATGTCCAGACTGGCCAAGAGAGTGTGGGAAAATGGCGCACTGACACGGAACACAAAAGTCCGAGTGTATCAGGCCTGTGTCCTCAGTACCTTGCTCTACGGCAGCGAGGCCTGGACAACGTATGCCAGCCAAGAGCGACGTCTCAATTCATTCCATCTTCGCTGCCTTCGGAGAATACTTGGCATCAGGTGGCAGGACTATATCTCCAACACAGAAGTCCTTGAAGCGGCCAACACCCCCAGCTTATACACACTACTGAGTCAGCGGCGCTTGAGATGGCTTGGCCATGTGAGCCGCATGGAAGATGGCAGGATCCCCAAAGACACATTGTACAGCGAGCTCGCCACTGGTATCAGACCCACCGGCCGTCCATGTCTCCGCTATAAAGACGTCTGCAAACGCGACATGAAATCGTGTGACATTGATCACAAGTCGTGGGAGTCAGTTGCCAGCATTCGCCAGAGCTGGCGGGCAGCCATAAAGACAGGGCTAAATTGTGGCGAGTCGAAGAGACTTAGTAGTTGGCAGGAAAAAAGACAGAGGCGCAAGGGGAGAGCCAACTGTGCAACAGCCCCAACAAACAAATTTCTCTGCAGCACCTGTGGAAGAGCCTGTCACTCCAGAATTGGCCTTTATAGCCACTCCAGGCGCTGCTTCACAAACCACTGACCACCTCCAGGCGCGTATCCATTGTCTCTCGAGATAAGGAGGCCCAAAGAAGAAAGGTACCAAATAATCTTAAATTAAGTGGTTATAAAACTGTGGGTTCTTCATTGTAGAGCAGGATTGTCCAACCTTTTCGGTCAGAGGGCCGCATTACAATTATTGCTTGGCCTGTGGTCTGGTGAGCAAATTGCGAAAGATAAAGTCATTAAAAATTTATCTTACTAATAAAACAACCACAAATGTGCATTTTTGTGAAGAAGGTTTAAATGAGAAGACTAATTTATTGACTTACTTTCTCATCACTATATTGAAAAATAATTTAGTGACATTGTTTTTGCTTGCATAAGTAGTCAATCTCTGCCCGCACACTTGATGTAGCGATGTAGAGTATTCTGGATAGATGTCCATCTGTCAGGAGAGAACTTGATCTCTCTCCCCCCTCTCCCCACACTCTTTTTGTGTGTGTGTGTGTGTGTGTGTGTAACCCTAACCCTAACCCTAACCCTAACCCTAACGTGTGGTTCTCTCTTCCCCCCCACCTCCCCTCTAGGACTAGGGGACGCATATTGAAAGTTTTGTGCAAACCAATGCAGGGGGAATTTGAGGAAGAACTTTTTAATGCAGCAGGTGGTAATGACCTGGAACTCGCTGCCCACAAGGGTGGTGGAAGTGGAGACGAACAATGATTTCAAGAGGAAGTTGGATGGCCACCTGAGAGAAATAGACTTGCAGGACTACGGGGATCGAGCCAGGGAGTGGGACTGACTGCATAGCTCCGTGGAGAGCCGGCAAGGGCTCGATGGACAGAATGGCCTCTTTCTGTGCCGTAAGTAAATGACTCTTTGACTCTCTCTCCCCCCATCTCTCTCCCCTTCTTTGTCTCCTTCGCCCTTATCTCTCCGTCTTCCTGTCCCCCTTTCTCCCTCCCCCCGTCTCCTTCTCCCCCTCTCACTGTCTCCTTCTCCCCATTCTCTCTGTATCTCTCCACCCCCCCTCTTTCCACCCCCCATGTCTCCAGCGTTCCCCGCTCCCTGCTCAGTGTTCCCTGCTTTTTCTGTACCCCATGTCTGTCCCCCCTTTCTCTCTCTGTTCCCTCCTCTCTGTCTCTCTTCCCTCTCTCCCTCTCTCCCCTTTCTCCCTCTCTCTCTCTCTTTCCCCTTCCCTCTCCCACTCTGTCTCCCCTCTCTGCTCCTTCTCTCTCTCTCTCTCTGTCCCCTCCTCACTCTCTCCCCCTCTCTCTCTGTCCCCCTCTCTCTCTGTCCCTGTTTTTCTCTCTCTCTATCCCCCTCTATGTTTCCCCATCTCCATCACTCCCCCTCTCCCCCTTTCTCTCTCTGTTCCCCTTTCTCTCTCTCTGTCCCCCCTCTGTCTCGCCACCCCCTCTCTCTCTCTGTCTGCCTCCCCTCTCTCTCTCTTCTCCCCTCTCCCTCTCTCTGTTCCCCCCCCCTGTCTCGTCCCCTTTCTCTTTCCCTTTCCCCCTTTCTCTCAGTCTCTCTCTGTGTCCCCCTCTCTCTCAGTTACCCCCTCTTTCCCCTCTCTCTCTCTGTCTCTCCCTATCTCTCTCTGTCTCCCCGCCTCTCTCTCCCTCTCTCACACAGTTGCAGAGAGTGGAACGCTTAGCAGATGGTTGGTCAGTTCTTTTAAAAACAGATCGCTATCAGTTTCACAGCTGACAGCTGCTGACATTGGGAACAGCATTTCCCAACAGTGTCAGGGTTTTCCGGCAGCCTTTTTAACAAAAAAACCCCCGAGTCTGTTGGGAAATGGCTGTTCCCGATGTCAGCAGCTGTCAGCTGTGAAACTGACAGTGCAATAGTTTAAAAGCCGGTCTGACAAGGGAAATTTCTCATCACCAGTCACGGTGAGGATGAGGAACATCCCTGGGTACAATTTACATCCGCAAGCCGGATGGAAACGTTTGGCGGGCCGGATCCTGGCCCGCGGGCCGTATGTTGGACAACACTGTTGTAGAATAACACACTTCAAAAGAGCGAGAAATGCTGGAAATATTCAGCAGGTCTGGCAGCATCTGTGGAGAGAGAAGCAGAGTTAACGTTTCAGGTCAGTGACCCTTCATCAGAACTGCAGTTCTGTTGAAGGGTCACTGACCTGAAACGTTAACTCTGCTTCTTTCTCCACAGATGCTGCCAGACTGGCTGAGTATGTCCAGCATTTCTTGTTTTTATTTCAGATTTCCAGCATCTGCAGAGTTTTGCTGTTATTACACTTCAAAAGAGCTCTATCTTACACATGTGACTAGGTGTCTTGCACAACTCCAACCAACTGATCACATGCTGAATGACATCACTTCCTCAGATACTGTGGAGTACTTACATTGTTAAAGTTATATCACAACACACAGCGCCTCATGGATGCCCAATTTTGAGCTGCTAGGTCTGTTCTGAATCTATCCCGATGGTCGTGCAACACAACAGGCTGAAGGCGGGACTTTGTCTCTACGAGGACTGTGCGGTGGTCACTCCCACCAATAGTCATGGACTGATGTATCTGTGACAGGTAGATTGCCAGTTTGAACGAAACATTAAAAAATATGGAGTAGTGTGGGGTTGATTTTATTCATGATTTTCTCTTCTTCATTTCTGCCTTAGATAGCTTCTGCTGAGATTAGGAGATAATTGTATGGAGAGTATATAGACTTTTTAAAGATCTTTGCATTCAGAAATGTAGGAATGGTCAAAGTACAGAAATAATGTTGGGTGTGGTTTCTACCAGATTGCCAAAGCAAATTGTTCCTATTTAACTTTAGAAGTCTCTTGGGACATCTCATTAATAGTGGGATGTTCATAATGTTTTTTTTCTTGCTCTTCATAAATCTATTTAAGCTATTTGAAATATTTCTCCATTTGTTCCAGTGTTAATTGTTGCAGTCGTGGCTAAAATGATTGATTAAAAATCTCCCCTCTTCTTTCCCAGAGTCTGCAGTCAGTATTGTTTTTGAAGTTCTGGTCTGGGTCTTAGTGAAGCACTGGGGAAGCTTTTCAAGTATGTAGCGGTGGAAGAAAGCTTTGAGCCCAAGCCAGAATCTGTCTTTCACTGGAAACGAGGTTCAGAATGGATTGCTTGTGCCCACTGCCTATGCTTGTACAATCCTGCAAAGCTTCCACCTCAAGGCCAAACTGATATTTTATTTAAGCAATGTTCAAATTTCACTTTTGTAGCCATTATTGTATTATGTATAAAGCCGTTTAATAGACACTGATAAACATTTCAGATACCAATTTTGCTGTTTCCTATTCCTTCTCCCATTTGCTATAATTGAAAATTTTATCCACTACTGTGTGGGGCAAATTTTATACGCACATTTTGGGACCGGTGTCCCGCAAACAAAAGATGAACCTGCAAATTCATAAATATATTCAGGTAGGTGAAATCTGCAAGTAAAATATCGTAATCGTAACTTATTAAATAGTGAATGAGGAACCTGATTTAGCAAAGGAAAGAGTGTTATAGGGACCTCCTGCAAGTAAATCTATTTGAACGTGAAAGATTTGCATTTATATAATGCTTTATCACAACTCCTAGAAGTATCACAAAACACTTCACATGCAATGAATTATTTTCAAATGCAGTGGCCAATGTTACCTAGGCAGATGCAGCAGTGATCTTGCACACAGCAAGATCCCACAAACAACAATGGGGGAGAATTTCCACTGAGGTTCTTCCATGGAAGAACCCCAACAAAAATTCATCCCCAATGAAATGACTGATTAGTTATTGGCATTATTGGTTGAGAGAATATTGTAGGCCAGAACAGCAAGAGGATTTTGTGCTCCTCTGAATAGCGCCATGGGATCTTTACATCAAATGATGTAATCACTCACGTAGTTCTATCTCCAATGCTTTTTTAAAAATGCTATCATGGTGATAATCTTTGTTTCAATCCGAATTGAACTGAGATTTTTTTTTTACAGTTCAACATGCCTCATTTGGAATGATTTTCATTTATACTGAGCTATTGTCTCATGAGCTGTTTTATGCACCTCCTTTTATTAATGTCTTGTGAGGCAGTCTGCCTTGAGAAAACAAAATACTAGTCATGTTTCAGAATGCCTCAGCAGGACAAGACTGAGCCACGTTACAGACTCACTTGGTGGAATAGGATATGAATCATATTTCTTGACTGTGCATGAACCTCATTCAGACTAATTTGGTGGGACAGGATAAGAACCACATTTTTGATTACCTTGACAGGCCACTTGTTTTGTTTCAGATTCCATCTGTGTATAAATCTCTGGTGTAGCTCCACATCAACCCCAACATGTGTCAATAAATATGCCCAAAATATACCACTTTGCTAACAAGTAACAGCTGCAGTTTATAACGACATGGTGTTGAATTTTTATATCTTTCTGTGTCCAGTTTAACATTATAATGTGGTTAAAAAATAATTTGAACAATAAAATATTTCATATCACGATAAGATGTGCAGAGTACATGGAAATTACTGACCAGGCCATTTTGAGAATTAAGCCATTGAGGGTTTAAAGCATGTGTAATAAATGTATTTTCAGCTAGATAATCATAAGAACTACCCGATAACAGATGCAATGCAATTCAACTCTATATTTAGATTTGTGAACAGTAACTAACATAGTCAGGATATCACTCAATTGCTACTATGCAGCTTTTTGTTTCACTCTGTCTTAATTTGTTGCCTGTGGGAAGCTAAACCTTACACTGGGAATTGAAGTGAAATTATTCAAATGTACACTTTTCATAAATGGAATCAATTGACTTACGGAACAAGCGTGGCTTATAGTCTTCTCTTCTTCTTCTTTGGCCTCCTTGTCTCAGGAGACAATGGGTAAGCGCCTGGTGGCGGTCAGTGGTTTGTGGAGCAGTGCCTGGAGTGGCTATAAAGGCCAATTTTAGAGTGACAGACTCTTCCACAGGTGCTGCAGAAAAATTTGTTTGTCGGGGCTGTTACACAGTTGGCTCTCCCCTTACGCTTCTGTCTTTTTTCCTGCCAACTGCTAAGTCTCTTCGACCTGCCACACTTTAGCCCCACCTTTATGGCTGCCCGCCAGCTCTGGCGATCGCTGGCAACTGACTCCCACGACATGTGATCAATGTTACAGGACTTCATGTCGCGTTTGCAGACGTCTTTAAAGCGGAGACATGGACGGCCGGTGGGTCTGATACCAGTGGCGAGCTCGCTGTACAATGTGTCCTTGGGGATCCTGCCATCTTCCATGCGGCTCACATGGCCAAGCCACCTCAAGCGCCGCTGACTCAGTAGTGTGTATAAGCTTGGGATGTTGGCCGCCTCGAGGACTACTGTGTTGGAGATGCGGTCCTGCCACCTGATGCCAAGGATTCTCCGGAGGCAGCGAAGATGGAATGAATTGAGACGTCGCTCTTGGCTGACATACGTTGTCCATGCCTCGCTGCCATAGAGCAAGGTACTGAGGACACAGGCTTGATACACTCGGACTTTTGTGTTCCGTGTCAGTGCGCCATTTTCCCACACTCTCTTGGCCGGTCTGGACATCGCAGTGGAAGCCTTTCCCATGTGCTTGTTGATTTCTGCATCGAGAGGCAGGTTACTGGTGATAGTTGAGCCTAGGTAGGTGAACTCTTGAACCACTTCCAGAACGTGGTTGCCGATATTGATGGATGGAGCATTTCTGATGTCCTGTCCCATGATGTTCATTTTCTTGAGGCTGATGGTTAGGCCAAATCCGGTGCAGGCAGCTGCAAACCTGTCGATGAGACTCTGCAGACACTCTTCAGTGTGAGATGTTAATGCAGCATCGTCAGCAAAGAGGAGTTCCCTGATGAGGACTTTCCGTACTTTGGTCTTCGCTCTTAGGCGGGCAAGGTTGAACAACCTGCCATCTGATCTTGTGTGGAGGAAAATTCCTTCTTCTGAAGACTTGAACGCATGTGAGAGCAGCAGTGAGAAGAAAATCCCAAACAGTGTAGATGCAAGAACACAGCCCTGTTTCACACCACTCAGGATATAGTGGCTTATAGTGGACTGGCAGATAAGGGTGGGAGGTGGCATCTTAAAAGAACAATGTTGAGCAGAATTGCTTTATTAGTGAAACAACGTATAAAGTGAAGTTTTTGGGCCTGTTAAAAGACTCCTGCGTGTACAGCCAGTGTTATGAAGAGTATGGTGAAAAATGAACCAATGAATCGAAACATGTTACCAGATTTAAAGTAATACATAATACAAGCAGTTCATGGACTGCCAAAGACAATGAAATGTTTCTATGCAAAAGGGACATAAGCAAGAGAGAAAATTGCCAAACTGTGCCACATGGGCGGCACAGTGGCGCAGTGGTTAGCACCGTAGCCTCACAGCTCCAGTGACCTGGATTCGATTCTGGGTACTGCCTGTGTGGAGTTTGCAAGTTCTCCCTGTGTCTGCGTGGGTTTTCGCCAGGTGCTCCGGTTTCCTCCCACAGCCAAAGACTTGCAGGTTGGTAGGTAAATTGCCCATTATAAATTGCCCCTAGTATAGGTAGGTGGTAGGGGAATAGAGGGACAGGTGGGGATGTGGTAGGAATATGGGATTAGTATAAATGGGTGGTTGATGGTCGGCACAGACTCGGTGGGCCGAAGGGCCTGTTTCAGTGCTGTATCTCTAAATAAAAAATAAAATAAAGCATCTAATTGAAAAGAAAAAAAAAATAGTCATTCAAATTCCTCAGTGCTTTCTGGTTATTAATATAAGACACATCATAGCAGTTCTCAAATCTCAAATTTCTTTCTAGTTTGCCACCAATAGTTAGCAAAGTCATGCCAATCTCATGATATTTTTCTCAGCAATTTTCTCTGTTCCTCTTCTGAAAGGTGACACCTCCAATAAGGCAGCATTCCCGCTTAACTCCATTCTGGAGTGCAGTTCCACAATTTATTGATCACCCTGTTCACTTCACTCTGAAACTGATACGACAGAGCTTCTGTACTTTGACCTATCTTGATTTCCTGCCCTCGCCCCACCTGGCAGGTCTGGGGGTAGGTCAGGTGGAGAATTGATTAAGGATGTGCTCTACCATTTGTGTCTTTGCAATGCTGAATGTCAGAAATACCTGTTATTCCCTGGTATTGCCATTGTAATGGTAGAAGACAGGGCCTCAGAATCACCTAAATGGATCGTTTGGGTTCACTTGGCTGTGAAACTGATTCACAGAGCTTATTCTAATTTACACTTCCTGGTTTAGACTCTGCGTGCCTCAGTAAGGTTCCTTCAATCTGATTGGGCAAGGAGACACACTATGGCTTGTCCTATTGCATAGGTTCCAGATCCCATATAGAGGGTGCTGTGCTGTTTTAACTCTCTAATTACTGCAGGTCAAAGTGCAAAAGCCACAGACGGTGGGCTTAATCTTACAGAACCCCTGACGTCGGGTTTTGTGGTGGTGGTGGGGGGGCAGAAAATGCCTCCGGGAGAAGGTCACCACACACCCTGTGCCGGGAGGGTCCAGCTTAATATTGCTGGCGACGGGACCCCCATTTACATATTCAAATTAATTAAAATTAATGCATTAATTATACTTACGCAGCCGCCTTCTGTCCCGATGCGATCTTCTCACCTCTGGCCGGCACTCCCGCGCCTTTGGATCCTCTTCCGGGAAACAAGGCGGAACACTTGTAGGGAGGGGGAGCAGATACATTTCTCAGTACGGGGTGGGGGTGGGGGGGTGGGGTGCGGTGTGCGGAAACAGGGTCAAAGTAACATCATTGATGTAGGGGATTGTGGGAAGGGTTTGAGGTTACAGTTTATGCACTTTGTGGTGGTGAAGGTCAGGTGCTCAAGGTAAGTGTTTTAGGGGGAGAGGGCAAATGATTAATTTAATGGTTACTGGGGGATTGGGAGAGGGGCAAAATAAATGTTTTTTTTAATTCACCGCATCTTTAAATATTTAAATTTAACGGTAGTGCTCAAATCCATTAAAAAATGGCATCAGTGTCTGTGCACAGGCAGCAGATGCCATTGCCAGAGACAGACAGACCGCCCTTTCCACGTGATTGGCGGGGCGGGGTGGGGTGGCCCGCCCCAGCTATTTAAATGAGCCGCCGTGCTTAGGATTGCGGTGGCTCCGCGACGTGCGGCCCATTGTTTTTTGCCCACAGCCGATTCTGGCGGCATGATTGAAAAACTCAGCCCGGTGTGTGGGCAAGTGTAAGTGTAATGAATGGTTAGCAACATTTGTTTTCTGCTGTTAGCAAAATCTGGGCCACTGTATCTTTAATATTTCCACCATTTTCTGTTTAATTTCTATACTTTTCATCTTGTTTTTCAGTCTTAAAAGTATGAGTATAGAGTAGGGTTGTGGTTATGTTACTGGACTAGTAATCTAGAGGGATGGACTAATAATTCAGAGAAGACAAGTTGTAATCCTGCTCTGACAATTTGAATTCAGTTTAACAATCTGGAAATAAACAGCTGGTACAGTCCTTAGAGTTGGTTTAACTGTGATTTGCCCACTATGGACAGGATTTTAAGCGCCCGCTGCCAGGAACAGTGGCAGTGGGTGAAAAAAATGGTGGCCCGCACGCCACAGAGTCGCCACGATCTACTGTGCATTTAAATACTTGGGACAGCCGCCCGGCCGCCCCCCAATCACATGGAGGGGGAAGGTTGTCCGATGCCAGCTTTGGCGTCAGCTGCCTGTGCGCAGGCGCTGGCACCATTTTTAAAGGAGAGCCCACCCTGCTGGTAAATTAAAAATTTTAAAAAGATACCCCTTCCCCCACCAAATGGATGGAATAAAATTCTAACACCCCTTTCTCACCCCCCAGTAACAATTAAATTAAGTAGCTGCCCTATCCGCCCACAAAAAACTTCCCTTTGGAATATGACCTTCCCCCCCCCACAAATTGTACACAGTCCGCAGTTCACCCCTTCCCACTATCCCCTACACTGATGATAATTCTTTGACCCCGTCTCCATCGCACCAAAAATATTAACTCCATCCCCAACCGCTCACCCAGTGTCAGGCCTGCTTTCCCCACATTGGGAATTGAAGGCACAGGAGTGCCGGCGGCCACTCTGAAGATCGTGGCAGACCCATAAGATCCCAGGTAAGTGCATGCTAATTTATTGATTTTATTAATTTGCATATGGTAATGCAGGTCCCGTCGCCCAGCGATGAGGGGGGGGGTGGGGGCAGGGCGCCATGGAGCCTTGCCGTTGCCTGGAGGGTCGCGCCCGGCCCTCCCGGCATCAGAACGTGTGGTGGGCCTCTGCCTTAACCAAATTCCAGCCCCACCCCCGCCACGGATCCTGACGTCGGGGGCTCGGTAAAATGCCTGGTGGATGGTAAAACCAAAAGCAAAGTATCCAACATACTTTTTTAAAAAGTAGGAAGTCTCCATTCAGTAACTGCATTCAGAATCTCATTACGAAGGTAATGAAGTGCAAATAGCTGACTGAAACTGCTTAAAGAACCCTTTTAAATTGGTACATGCTATACAGGGGAATAACAAGATATGAACAGTTCATTGAAATTGATCGAAGACCCTATTTTGACTGAAATCAGCAGAGCCATTTAAATCAGTAGGTACAACAGGATAAGTAATTATTGAACTACCCAAAATACCCTACTCAATCATAAAGTCAGAAGTGGGGATGTTCGCTGACGATAACATAATGTTCAACACTGTTCATGACTTCTCAGATACTGAAGCAGCCCATGTCCAGATGCAGCAAGACCTGGACAACGTCCAGCCTTCAGCTGATAAGTGGCAAGTAACATTCGCGCAAGTGCCACGCAATGACCGTCTCAAACAAGAGAGAATGTAACCATCTTCCCTTGATGTTCAATAACATTACCGTTGCTGAATCCCCCACTATCAACATCCTGGGGGTCACAATTGACCAGAAACTGAACTGGACCAGCCACATAAATAATGTAGCAACAAGAGCAGATTAGAGACTGGGAATTCTGCGGCAAGTAACGCATCTCCTGTCTCCCCAATGCCTGTCCACCATCTACAAGGCACAAGTCAGGAGTGTGATGGAATACTCTCCACTTGCCTGGATGGGTGCAGCTCCAACAACACTCAAGAAGCTTGACACCATCCAGGACAAAGCAGCCCGCTTGATTGGCACCCCATCCACAAACATTCACTCCCTCTACCATCAATGTACAGTGGCAACAGTGTGTACCATCTACAAGATGCACTGCAGCAACGCACCAAGGCTCCTTAAACAGCACCTTCCTAACCTGCGACCTCTACAACCTAGAAGGACAAGGGTAGTAGATGCATGGGAACACCACCACCTGCAAGTTCCCCTTCAAGCCACACACAATACTGACTTGGAACTATATTACCATTCCTTCACTGTCGCTGGGTCAAAATCCTGGAACTCTCTTCCTAACAGCACTGTGGTGTACCTGCACCAGATAGATTGCAGCAGTTCAAGAAGGCAGCTCACCACCACCTTCTCAAGGGCAATTAGGGATGGACAATAAATGCTGGCCTAGCCAGCGACGCTCAAATCCTACAAATGAATAAAAAAAAATAGTTGGCACGCTTAATATTTTATAAGCAACACCTTTGTAATTGACTCCTATGGTAATGGAAATGGTTAGCACCATTTACCTGATATAGACGTTCACTCATGCCAACAGTGAACAATGTAAGTGGTGGGAAGTGTATCAGTAAAAGTGACCATGAAGATGTCATATTGTTATCAAACCACTAAGCTTGTTTAGGAAGGAAACCTGCTGTCTTTACCTGGTCTGGGTGTGTAGTGTATGTGACTCCAACCACACACCATCTTTATTGCCCTTTGAAGTACTGACTTGTAGCAATTCACTGCACCATATGATTCAAGAAGAAAGCTCAGCACCATCTTCTCAGGGCAACTTGGGATGGGCGATAACTTTTGGAATTGCCAGCTACACCCATATCCCAAGAATGAATTTAATAAGAGTAAACTTAATCATTTTGTTTTACCAAAGTTTGACTTGCAGCTTGTATGGTAACAACCTCATATTCTCCCCACCACCATCCCCCAACCAAAAAAAAATCAGGGGCATGCAGATATATTTCATTTTATCAACAGAGGTTTTGTGCGAGAACCTTAAAAGAGTGTCAGGGAAGCAGCTGCTGTTCTGGGATTTCAAGATGCATGTCAGCACATGTTGCTTCTCACTGAGGACTGATATATAAGAGAGACCATTCTTTTAGCTGGCCGACATGTGCTGACGTGTAGTTTGGAGTTTTAGAGCAGTATGGGTATGAGATTTAATTGCTATAACAAATGTTCAGTTGAAATGGTTACCATATGAGGATGAATGCTAAGCCTGTTAACCCTATCAGTGCTGAAATTCCTTGACCATTATCAAATTATATCCAACCTCCTGGCCACATACAGTTATAGCTTTAGAAATTTTTAATTATTTAATTAGTTTAGTAAAGGGAAAGATTTCACTGTATCATACAACAGTGAAAGAATTGAATAGCTCAGCAGTATACAAAAGCATGGGTGTAGTGTCCAAAAGGGGGAAGAGACAGAGGGAAAGAGACAGAAGAGAGGAACAAACAAATAGATGGAAGAGAGAGAAAGAAGAAAGGACTCACAGCAAGTATTATCCCAAGACTGAGTGCACTACAACAGAGTCAGCTACCTGGTTATAGTAGATGAATAGTACATGAAAAGGATGGGCTTAGCTGTGACTGAGATATTCCATATAGGCCACAATGCCCTGTTGGGGTGGTCAACTATCTGCCATGCACTACCAGTGGAGTGCAAGTCATGCACTACCAGTGGAGTGCAAGTCACCGCTTGTATATATGATTTCCAATCCTTTTAGTATACATGTTTATTCAATTTTACCGAAGCATTTGTCCTTCTGTGTTGTGATGCCGGCAAGTTGCTTGTGGATATGCCCTACTAATTAATGCTCCCTTTACCGAGGGAATAACACTAAACAATGGCTACTGAACCAACAGGAAGACTGCGTGGGATACAGAAACCTTGCTGCCCATCTCATATCCACTAATAATCAGAGGGTCAGGCAGGCCTGGGAGGCTTGTTGTGAGCCTAAACGATTGGGGGGCCTATCTGGAAGATGTTGTCTGACTTGACGAAAAAGGCCAATGTGAGAAACAAGGATGACTGTGAAAAAGAAAGCCTGCCAATTGTCAGCTTTTAAAACTTCCAGAAAACATTCTGCAGGCAAGTCACTTTACAATAGCCAAACATGCAATCTTAAAACTGTTGCTGTCAGAACACCAAACTGGTCCCTCTCAGCAATGAGCCTTGCCATAAGATTCAGTATGATCAGTATTTGAAGCAGATATTATTTCTGAAACAATGCAACTGGTTTAGAGGAAGAACAGTTTGGCTAACTTCACTTGAGTGCATTAGGGGCAGAATTGAGGGCTGATGACAGTCTGCCAGCTGCTAGTGGAGCTCTAGCATTGCTGAGATCCCTGTTGAATCACTTTGAGATTTAGACCTGAAAGGGCTGCTATGAAATAGAGGATAATTCAGGACGATAAATGAGTTGTCCTCTTTCAGAACATTATGCAAACAGGGCTGGGGGTGGGGGGGTTTGTTAGCTCAGTTGACAAGACAGCTATAGAGTGATGCAGAATAACACCAACAGCGCAGGTTCAACCCCTGTATGGGCTGTGGTAGTTCATGGAGGCCTGCCTCCTCGCCTTGTCCCATGCTGGCAGAGTGGTGACCCTCAAGCTATACATTACCAACTGTCTCTATCTAATGGAGAGAGATGTCTATGGTCCTTTGGGACTACAGCTAGCACAACAACAAACAGGGTTGCTAACTATTTATATGAAATTATGCATTAAGAGTTCTCTACTCAACAGACTGCTTTTGAGCTGCATGCAACATTGATATCTGCAGGGTAGGACAACTCCAGAACACCATCAATGAAGGCTTCAGAGACTTTGTGACAGTGCAACCATCTGTGCTCAGGTAGTGGCTCAAAATAGGAATATCCAAGCAGTTCTTTCCTTGGCTTTACTGTACAATTGCAGCACAGCACTGCCATTTTACCAGCTGCCCCAGGGCATTATGCAAGGCACCCCATGTGGCAGTCCAAATTTTAATAAATATTTTCTCAACACACCAAGCACTTTTCAATAAAGGTTTCTATGCTAACATGTACTTTATTTTAGGATTTTTAAGTAGCATGAGGTTGCACACTTTTCTTTAAATGAAAATCCACATCTCTAAGGAGTCAAACATTCAACCTATTCTTGTCCTTTATTTATATGCAGAATTCTTTGATGAATCCCAAGGGGTTTTGCAAAGGTACTTAAATGGTCATGCAGATGCAGTTGAACTGTCGGAATGCCACATTGTTCAAACCTGTTCTGTTCCTGCTGCAACAGGGCTGAATTTAATGTAGTCAGCAGCATGTCAGAGCATTGTTAACCTTGATTTCACAGTAGTAATCCCTGCCATTTCCTGAATGAAGCCTACGGCAAAGAAGTTGAATTTTGCTGTAGAAGGACAAGGGTAGTAGATGCATGGGAACACCACCACCTGCAAGTTCCCCTTCAAGCCACACACAATGCTGACTTGGAACTATATTACCATTCCTTCACTGTCGCTGGGTCAAAATCCTGGAACTCCCTTCCTAACAGCACTGTGGGTGTACCTGCACAGATAGATTGCAGCAGTTCAAGAAGGCAGCTCACCACCACCTTCTCAAGGGCAATTAGGGATGGACAATAAATGCTGGCCTGGCCAGCGTCGCCCACATCCCATGAATGAATGAAAAAAAAGAATTGCTCACTGATTCAATTAACAGAGATTGGGCTGGGCAATGCTGATCCACATTTTGTCGGGGTAAGAGACAGCACTACACGCTCCCTGCCCCACAGAGGGCTTTGGAATCCACAAACGCAGTAGTGGTTAAGCCAGCTGGTCACATGACTAACTGGCTGGTCCAGGCTTTTTGAACTAGACACAGGACAGTTTGAATTGAGACTACAGATTGCAACTGAACCTGGAACAAGAGAGCCTCTCTCCTCATTATCTTTCTCTCACTTTCTCACAAACTTCCAGACCCAAGAGAGAAAAGACTCCTATATCGAAACATGTTAAAGCGTGCACTGGACCCCAATGAACAGCAAGACTTACCGGCAACCAAAGACTCCACATTGAACTCAAAGGACCGTAAATAACTACCAGATAGTGCCTCAAACGTTTCCCCTTTATTCTTTCTACTTTCTCTGTCTCTATCTGCGTGTGTGTTTATCGTGTATGCATGCTAGCCTGGTCATGTCGCGTACTCGTAGTTGTTATCCAGATTAGAGTTTCAGATTAATAAACTTCCACCTTTCATGTGTAAAACAAAGAAAGCCTGTCTGATTTCTTTGCCTTACAATTGGAAAACAGTGAAGGGGAGCTAAAAACACAGTGCTTTTAAAATTAACCCCTGTATGATTAGACCAGGCAAAGGCTGAGAGGGAACTCCTAGACCCCTATCTCACCTGGACGTAACAATATTCATCCGATAATGGAGAACTGTTTTAACAGAAGGAAGGAAGGTTTGTGGCTTATCCTTATGTGAGAGTTCTCATTTGTAGTTTCAAATTTAATAAGACTGAAAAAGGAAACAGCCTTAATGGTTGCATAATTCTGTAACTAGGGCATTGCCAATTTTTGAGGAGGGAATCTACCAAAAGTAAATCTGATTAAAGACATAACATTAATATTTAGCAACATGTATTCAAACCCCTTATCAAATGATAAAGTAGCTGTATAAATTTAACCTCTGTATTTCTAAAATGATGACATGTTCACGTTGGGCTCTCTTGGTGATACTCCAAAAGTCAAAATACAGGACATCCCCATTTTAGGTACTCCAGTCTGTAACCACAATGTAGTTGAGACTTTGAGCCTGTAGTCAGCCAAGTATTTCTGTGGTATCTTGCTGTCAGTTTATTTCTAACTATGTTATTTAGCTACCTGGTTTGTTCTCTCGTTCTATGCCAACTCTGAAATGGGCACTGTTCCCTAAGATAAAATTTTAGGGAAATTTATTAAATCGGCCTCTGATGGGAATCATAATGCTTCTGGCCAAAGTTTAACATCCTGTAAGTCTGAGGAAAAATGGAAAGTATTTTTACCACAGGTATGAGGCAAGTTCATTGCGGGAAAGACAATATAAAGTGATACAAATTGGCTATTTAGATTTATTTTTTTTAAAAAGCTATGTTCAGATCAAATCTGCTGAGGGTTCTAGATGAGGTCAAATGCAATGTGAGGCATATTTGGGAGTCTGAGATGCATGGAATTGTAAAGTAGTAGGTATTAACTTAAACATTAATTTGAGGTTTTAAAATGACATTTTTGGCCAAGTAAGAGGAAGAGAAATGATTGGTACAGAAAGGAGTGAGTGTATGTGAGTCTGATTGTTCAATGAAGAATAGAATAAGTGTGAAAAGGCAGTAGGGTTAGCAATAGTGAGATGAGAAGCAAAAGAGTGAGAGAATGAATGATTCTAATTTAAATGTTGGAAGAAACTAATTAATTAATTGCAGAAAATAAAAGCATTCTGAGAAGTTTAAATGAATCACATAATTCTTGTAATTCAATGCTATGAGTATAGAGAACGTAAAATTTTAATAGAGGAAAATTGAACAAAATTTTAAAAATGAAATAAATATGAGAAATGAAAAACAAAAATTCCCCAGAATATTTAATTAAAAAAACAAGAGAAAAAAGTCATTAAGTCATTTATTTAAATAAATTTTTGAATTTTGTGTGTGAGTCAGCTCTAGAAATGCAGAATGGCCAGGGACCAACCCACATTATTTATTTATTTATTTTTATATTTAGAGATACAGCACTGAAACAGGCCCTTAGGCCCACCAAGTCTGTGCTGACCAACAACCACCCATTTATACTAATCCTACATTAACCCCATATTCTCTACCACATCCCCTACCACCTACCTACACTAGGGGCAATTTGCAACAGCCAATTTACCTATCAACCTGCAAGTCTTTGGCTGTGGGAGGAAACCAGAGCACCTGGTAGAAACCCATGCAGACACAGGGAGAACTTGCAAACTCCGCACAGGCAGTACCCAGAACTAAACCCGGGTCGCTGGAGCTGTGAGGCTGCAGTGCGAACCACTACGCCACTGATTGTAGATTGTAGGTACACAATGCCAGACATTCACTCAGCCATCCTGAAAAGGAGAGCAGGAAAGTTTCCTTAGATTTTTTATTAAAATCAATGTAAATAAAATATTTTCACCTCATTTAGAATTTTATCTAATTGAGAACAATCATAGTTGTTCACTGAGTGTTCGCTCACAGACTCAACGAAGGGACAGAACAACCTTTTGTAATTTATTCATTCACAGGATGTGGGCACTGCTGGCATTTATTTCCCATATAAACAGAAAATTCTGGAAAACCCCAGCATCAATTATTGCCCATCCCTAGCTGCCCTGGAGATGGTTGTGGTTTTCTCAGTCTAATGAGCGTGCTCCCTCAGTACACTGAGAAAAGTGTTCTTTCAATGTCTAAAAACACTGGGATTAATATATTGACAAGAATATTCATCAAAGTTCCAGACAAATCCTTAACCCAGTTTACCACCCAGTTTATGCCTAGAAGTTAATGATGCTCACCAAAGTGTTTTACAGCAACCAGTTTAGATTATACTAGCTTTCACACTGCTGTCCTCTCACAGGATCTGCACAAGCTACCGAGTGAATGAACTAAACATATATTAAGATGAAATGTAGGAGATTTAGGACAGAGGGCAAGAGAAACTTCTTCATACAAAGAGTTGTAAGGATGTGGAATTCACTTCCAGGGTTAGTGGTTGAGGCAGAAACTATGCCAATATTCCAGATAACATAGTATAGGTGGATAGAAGAATAGGGGTTGAAGGGATATGGAAACAGGGTGAGTAAATGTGATTAGAACTATTTACTCATCTGGAGGTTGAACACCAAAATGGATTGGTTGGGATGAATGTATTTCCACGTAACCCTTTCTTGCCAATCATCAAAAAGACAGAGCAAAACGTCATGAACCAGCATTTGCTTATTAACTTCAGAATGGTAGTCAGCAGCACTAAATATAAACATTAGATATGCAAATTAGTAGATAGGGTTCACTGATAAAATAGGTAACAGGGTAGACAGGTAAAGTGCCTTTCTACACTAATCGATGTATTTACATGAGCTGTCTTAAACCTTACTTCTCCTAATCTCAGGGAAACCTGTATGTCTAAGTGACACAGTTATATATGTATGTATCTAGCTGTTTTAACCTTATAATCTTATCTCTGTAACCGTTCCCTCTCTGTCAGAGATGCAATTTCTGATTTTGCTCACCTTTCTACATATACTAGACACATAAATCTTATACATTCTACCAAAAGACGACTAAAAAACTAGAACTAAACAAGGAACTGAGGACTGAAGACTGAGCTTTAATGCCACATATATCCTTAATCTCCTGAGAAAGTTCCTTAATTCTATTGACCAATTTGGGTGACATGAGTTTGAAGAGTTCAGACCTTCTAGTGTCAATCATCTCACATCTACCCTTGATGACCTTCACATTAATGAGCACTGGCACCTAGATATGCCATTTACTTCCTAGCTAATTCTTTGCGAACAAGGAGGTCTCACATAGTCTAGATAAGGCAGGATGGCCGAAAAGTTACGCCACCCCAACGAGCTGGATGGTGGTGGGAAAGATGGTGTAAAATGGAGCCCGAGGCTCTGGGAGGATTTCCCGACCCATAGGGCGGGGGGAGGGGAGGTCAAAAAACGGCCCGCCTGCCCGAGGCCAATCGAGGCCCTTAAGTGGCCACTTAACGGCCTTTGCCCGCCTCCATGCGGATTTTACGCATGGCAAGCGGGCATCCTGGAGCTGGGAAAAGTCGCCTGGGAAAAGCAGGCAGCTTCCAATCGTCTCGGGGTGGGGGGGGGGCCCCTGCTTATCGGGCACAGGGTGCCCGATGGAGGGTCTCCCCCGCTACCCCAACCAGCCCCAAGACCCAACATGCCCCCTTCCCCCCAAACAGCCACCATTACCTCATCAGGGCCCGACAGATTACCCCCGGCGAGGCAACCAAAACTTACCTGGACTCCCGGCTTCATGTCTTCCTCTGTGGTCGGCTGGGCTGCAGTTCAAGCAGTGCCCACCGCTCCTGGTGGCTCTGCTAGGACTAAGAGCTGCTGGCCCACTGATTGGCTGGCAGCTCAATGAAGCGGGACTTCCTCCCTCAAGTGGTTGGAAGTCCCTCCTCGAACAATTAAAGCCTGGGGACCCGTAAAATGTGGGTCAAATCCCCAGGCAAGGCGGAAGCGGGTTCACCACTGACTTTTCAGTCGGTGGCCGGCTCCCGCCCGCCCAATGTGAAATCCCAGCCCATGTATTTATATCCCTCTTTATGGTTTTTCTGTGGAACTTCGTTCAAAATGCCTTGTTTTCTATTGCTTGGAAAGCATCTTTTGTTTGTAAAAGCCTTCAAAGTTTAACTAGCATTCGCCCTTTCCTCTCCCAGCATTCAGCCTGACTACTGACTCACTTCTTTGGACACATTTAAGACAATTCATTGGGCATAACCCTTTGCATAGGATAAGAAAGCACAGTTCATTGAGATTGCTCCTGCAGTCCGATTGCATTCATATCTCTCAGCTCAGCAGAGATCACAGTCAATGTGGAGAATGGCTGCTGGAAACACTCTCACTGGGCAAGGACTGTTAGCCTTATCTTATGGAGAATTCATTGAGTGCTTCCCTCAGTTCAATGGGGTGAGAGATCAAACAAAGGGAGGTGTCTTCTCAGTCTAATATCAGCACTTCCTCAGCCCTTTCAATATCGTAGCTCACTAAAAATCCCTCTTTAGTCAGTCACTGAAAATGCAATCTAGAAAGAAAGACTTTCATTTATATTGTGCCTTTCACAACCTTAGGACATCCCAAAGCGCTTGACAGCCAATGAATACTTTTGATGTGCTTTGTTTTCAATTGTAGGCCTGTCCCAGAAGACACTGGGCCAACTCTTTTTAAAGCATGCCAACTAACTGGATTTCAAAAATTTATCTTCAGTAAATAATTTAATTTTAAGTTTGTGATTGTTTCAGTTTTTCAATTTTCAGGATTTAAAAAAATATTTCCAAGAATTCTTAAATTACTCTCGGTTTTCACCTCAACAATGTCAACACCATTGAAAGTCTTGATTCTGCATGGCTCAATGGATTAATAATTGTTTTTTGTGCCTTTACTCACATAGAATAAAGAATTTTACAGATTAGGTGTCCCAGCATCCTGCCCAATATTTATCCCTCGATTCTTCTTCTTCTTCTTCTTTGGCCTCCTTGTCTCGGGAGACAATGGGTAAGCACCTGCAGGTGGTCAGTGGTTTGTGGAGCAGCGCCTGGAGTGGCAATATATCCCTTGATTAGCATCACTAAAACAGATTATTTGGTCATTATCTCATTGCAGTTTGTGGAAGTTTGTTGCAAACAAATTGACTGCCTTACAACTGTGACTACACTTCAAAAGTACTTCATTGGCTGTAAAGCACTTTGGGATGTCTGAGGCTGTGAAAGGTGCTATATAAATGCAAGTCTTTCTTTCTAGATTGCTTTTTCAGTAAGTGATCCATCAGGCCATTGAAGACATTCCCTCAACCCATTGAGGAATTACTTTGAAAAAATAGAAAGTCTTGCATTTTTATAGCGCCTCAGGATTCCCCAAAGCTCTTTACAGCCAATTAAGTACTTTGAAGTGCAGTCGCTGTTTTAAGGTAGGATGCCAGCAGTTCAAACCTGGTAAATCCCACCATGGCCGTTCATTTTGTTGTTCATTTGCTCTCCAGTTTCACAGTAGTGAGAGCGGTTGGTGTAACAGTCCATTTCCTGCATGTGTCCTTGCTGAAATATTGTCAATAGTATCACCGATGACAATGCTAGCTCCACGCTAGTGCACTAACACCAACCTGACTCCATGTTTACAGCATGCATGAAAGGAGGATAAAACCCAGAGCCAAGATGACATATATGCTGTTGAATTTAGTAATATAAACTTTGGTACATTTTGGAACTGGCTTATAATTGCTGCCATGTATAGTGAGTGGAGTATTTATAGTACAGGAACATCAAAATGATTTGTTTTAACCATACTGATTAGTCTTTTTACAATGTCTTTTTAATATTTTTAATAATTTGACGCACAAGCATGAAGTATCTTTATGGGAAATAACGCAGATCCTCTGTAAATATTGCAGGAATAGCTTTACACCATTTACTGTCAGCAATCTGGGGACTGATCTCTTGACTTGCTTCAGTTCTACAATCTTTCCTCCAATGACAATCACACTTATTAGCTTAAAATAAATCAGTCATGTTTTTCACATTTTACAATGTTATCTACAGCTTATTCGGCTCCCCTTTAGGTGCCAGTTTCCACGACCAAGAGAACAGGCGCAAAGTCTTTTCCCATAGCTCTACCTTTAATGTCTTTGAGATGATTACTATGCAGCATTTGATAACCCCCTCCTCTTTTATTTCATTCAGTCACAAGCAAGCTGCTTCACATCTGTTTGATGCCTCATCCTGATAGACAGACTGATATTAGGAAGTTACTGGGGTGGATCTTGACTTTGTATGACAGTATATGTCCAGCTCATCCATGACTGGTAGAGGCTGGGCTGCATTGAGGGCAGTCTCAGTGACAACATTCTCCTTGGAGTACAGTTCTAGGTAGTGCTCAACCCAGTGGTCCATTTGTTTGCGTTGGTCAGTGATTACGTCCCCTGATTTAGATTTGAGGGGGGCGATCTTCTTGATGGTTGGCCCAAGAGCTCTCTTCATGCCATCATACATTCCTCTGATGTTTCCGGTGTCTGAGGCCAGCTGAATATGACTGCATAGGTGTTGCCAGTAGTCGTTTGCGCAGCGCCTGGCTGTTCTTTGTGCAGTGCTTCTGGCTGCTTTAAGTGCTGCGGATGTTAAATCGCTGCGGGCTTTCTTGTAGTTCAACTGTGCAATGCACTTAGTGGCTATGACAGGTTCCAGCTCTTCATTATGAGATTGAAACCAGTCTGCATTTCTCTTCACACTTTTGCCGTAGGTGGTCAAAGCTGACTCATAGATGGCGTCTCTGATGTGGGCCCACTTGGTCTCAGCATCCCCTGTGGGAGTGTTTTGAAGGGCTGTTACAAGTGAATTTAGAAATTTTTGTAACAGCTGTGGGTGAGAAATTCTGCTCGTGTTGATGCGCGGGTGGCCCTTCTGCTTGGAATGATGCAACTTCTTTGTCTGAGTCTAACCTTGCTGCACACCAGGGAGTGGTCGGTGTCACAGTCCGCACTGTGGAAGCTGCGTGTGATTTGAACACTGTTTAAGGCGGCTCGCCTTGTGACAATGAGGTCTAGCTGGTGCCAACGACGCGATCTTGGGTGCCTCCATGAAACCTGATGACAGGGTTTAGTGTGAAAGAACGAGTTGGTAATGCAGAGGTTATGATAGGTACACAACTCAAGCAGTCTCTGCCCATTCTCATTCATCCTTCCAACGCCATAGCGCCCAAGGCAGGAGGGCCATGAGTCATGGTCGGCCCCAACCCTGGCATTAAAGTCCCCCAGCAGGAATAGGTGTTCGGTGTTGGGGATGCTGCTAATGATGTTATGGAGTTCCTCGTAGAACTGATCTTTAGCTTCAGGTGGGGAGCAGAGTGTTGGAGCATAGATGCTGAGTAGGTGTACTGGACCAGAGGTGGTGAGCAGTCGGATGGACAGTATGCGTTCCGAGCCATTTGAGGGAGACTCTATCATGCTGAGCAAGGTGTTTCTGATGGCGAAGCCCACTCCATGCTGTCTTGGTTCTTCAGGATCCCTGCCCTGCCAGAAGAAGGTGTAGTCTTGCTCCGCTAGAGATCCACTCGCGGGGAGGCGAGTCTCCTGAAGTGCTGCAATGTCTACACTGAGTCTACTGAGCTCGTTGTTAATGATGGCGGTCTTCCGAGAATCGTTGATTTGTGTAAGGTCTTCCGACAGGCCAAGACACATAATTCTGACGTTCCAGCTTGCAAAGTGAAGGGCTGGTGCCTTCTTTCCTTTTTTCGTGTTGTTTGGTGCGGTGTATCAGTCCACCTTTCGGGCAATGACCCTGAGCTCCAAGCACCCATTGAAGCAGGTAGACTGTGGCGGGACAGAACCTTATTGACCGGGGGCTGCCCGGTTTGAGGCGGGCGGTAGCTGTCCAGTGAGGTGCGATGACCTCTCCCACCGACAAAGGCAACCCGTGGCGCCCAGTTTCTACGCCAATTTATCTGGACTTATAACCCGTAACTGCTGCGTTACCCCTGAAATAATCAAGAGTGCCAAGCCTGCTATACTCCCAGCACTACATGAACTGCTACGCCTGTGCTGGGACGAGGGAGCAGTACCTCAGGACATGCGCGATGCCAATATCATCACCCTCTATAAAAACAAAGGTGACCGCGGTGACTGCAACAACTACCGTGGAATCTCCCTGCTCAGCATAGCGAGGAAAGTCTTTGCTCGAGTCACTCTAAACAGGCTCCAGAAGCTGGCCGAGCGCGTCTACCCTGAGGCACAGTGTGGCTTTCGTGCAGAGAGATCGACTGTTGACATGCTGTTCTCCCTTCGTCAGATACAGGAGAAATGCCGTGAACAACAGATGCCCCTCTACATTGCTTTCATTGATCTCACCAAAGCCTTTGACCTCGTCAGCAGACGTGGTCTCTTCAGACTACTAGAAAAGATTGGATGCCCACCAAAGCTACTAAGTATCATCACCTCATTCCATGACAATATGAAAGGCACAATTCAACATGGTGGCTCCTCATCAGAGCCCTTTCCTATCCTGAGTGGCGTGAAACAGGGCTGTGTTCTCGCACCCACACTTTTTGGGATTTTCTTCTCCCTGTTGCTTTCACATGCGTTCAAGTCCTCTGAAGAAGGAATTTTCCTCCACACAAGATCAGATGGCAGGTTGTTCAACCTTGCCCGTCTAAGAGCGAAGTCCAAAGTACGGAAAGTCCTCATCAGGGAACTCCTCTTTGCTGATGATGCTGCATTAACATCTCACACTGAAGAGTGCCTGCAGAGTCTCATTGACAGGTTTGCAGCTGCCTGCAATGAATTTGGCCTAACCATCAGCCTCAAGAAAACGAACATCATGGGGCAGGACGTCAGAAATGCTCCATCCATCAATATTGGCGACCACGCTCTGGAAGTGGTTCAAGAGTTCACCTACCTCGGCTCAACTATCACCAGTAACCTGTCTCTAGATGCAGAAATCAACAAGCGCATGGGAAAGGCTTCCACTGCTATGTCCAGACTGGCCAAGAGAGTGTGGGAAAATGGCGCACTGACACGGAACACAAAAGTCCGAGTGTATCAGGCCTGTGTTCTCAGTACCTTGCTCTATGGCAGCGAGGCCAAGACAATGTATGTCAGCCAAGAGCGACGTCTCAATTCATTCCATCTTCGCTGCCTCCGGAGAATATTTGGCATCAGGTGGCAGGACCGTATCTCCAACGCAGAAGTCCTCGAGGCGGCCAACATCCCAAGCTTATAGACACTACTGAGTCAGCGGCGCTTGAGATGGCTTGGCCATGTGAGCCGCATGGAAGATGGCAGGATCCCCAAAGACACATTGTACAGCGAGCTCGCCACTGGTATCAGACCCATCGGCCGTCCATGTCTCCGCTTTAAAGAGGTCTGCAAACGCGACATGAAATCCTGTGACATTGATCACAAGTCGTGGGAGTCAGTTCGCCAGAGCTGGCGGGCAGCCATAAAGACGGGGTTAATCTGTGGCGAGTCGAAGAGACTTAGTAGTTGGCAGGAAAAAAGACAGAGGCGCAAGGGGAGAGCCAACTGTGTAACAGCCCCGACAAACAAATTTCTCTGCAGCACCTGTGGAAGAGCCTGTCACTCTAGAATTGGCCTTTATAGCCACTCCAGGCGCTGCTTCACAAACCACTGACCACCTCCAGGCGCTTACCCATTGTCTCTCAAGATAAGGAGGCCAAAGAAGATGACAGTATAAGAAGGCTGATAGCGACTTGGAAGCCTGTTTTACATCTCGCCAAACTTCTAGTTCCATTGTCTTCACTATCACACAAAGTCAAGATTTATTCCACTGAGTGGTAAATGCACCTTGTACTATTCTGCAGCAAACCATGTTATGATACAGAGATTAAAACCTGCCGACTGTAAAAATCACAAAGTGCACCTTTCAAAACAAAGATTAGTTCTTAGTTTTGCTTTGTTTACTCATGACAACACTCACTTTTTAAAAGGCATTTTATCACCTTCCCCTTTCTTGCTTTCAGCTTCCTCAGTTGCAAGAGCAGCAGGAGACCAATTTCCTGACTTCCTGAATCCACCAGCAAGTTCACAAAAAAAGCTTCCTCCCACCTCTACATCAGGACTCTTAAACCATTACTTAGTGCTTCCTCATAGTGGCACATCTGAGAACAATGTACCATATAAACCACATCCAACCTGTCTAAGGCACTGTCTAGACTGCACAATTTCCTGTTCTTCTGCTCTTTCCTTCTTTATAGTATACGAGGTTTTATATATTACTTTTCGGAGGGCAATGGTTAAGTAGTGACACAATCTTGTTATGAAAGAACAGAACTGAAATTTAGATTCCTGCGATGTTACATTCCTAATTTCAGATTTAGATTAGAGATACAGCACTGAAACAGGCCCTTCGGCCCACCGAGTCTGTGCCGAACATCAACCACCCATTTATACTAATCCTACACTAATCCCCTATTTTTGTGAGAGGCCTAGGAGAAGGTTGTGCCTAGTCTCTCAACAACAGTGTGTTGTGACACAAGATAGACCACAAAAAACAAACTAACATAAAATGAAGGTCTTCTAAAGAGAACTGGATATGAAGCTTTTCCAGAGGATGCAAACTAGCATCATTATAAATGGTGATATGTCTAATCACAACACCTATGCAAAAGTCTTTCAGGGATGCCTTCTTGACCATATTCTGTTTCTCTTGTTCACCAGTGGAATATATTCCTATGTTATGAGCATGCCCATTGTGTGTTGGCATCATTAAACATGTGATCGGGCCAGATTTTGGTGAAGAAATGGGATTAAAGTGCAAAACGTTTTGCAGCAAACAGCAGTAGAACAAAATAGGCTGGCTCCCAGTGAGCTACCTGCTAGGATGGTGAAGATTTTCAACTAGATTGTGTCGAGCCCCTGTTTCTGAAAATGTGTGGCTACTTAGTTTTTTAAAATTCATTCATGGGATGTGGGCGTCGCTGGCCAGGCCAGCATTTATTGCCCATCCTTAACTGCCCTTGAGAAGGTGGTGGTGAGCTGCCTTCTTGAACTGCTGCAGTCCATGTGGGGTAGGTACACCCACAGTTGAATGGTTTCTGCAGGATCCTGGTGTCCACCCTATCCAACTATCGACTGCACTGGCTTTGGTGAGTTTGTTCTGATTAGGCTGATTTAGCTTCTGTATCACTGTGACACACAGCCACAGTAAAGTCATTGTTACATTTGAAAATGGGACAAAATGGCTGCGCCTATGGGATACATCGGAAGTCTAGGAATGTATGATAGAGTTCGAGAATCATTCAGTTTATACATTGAAAGAATGGACCTTGTCATGAAGACCCCACCTGCCAAGAATGAGGCATATTAATTTTGTCATCTGAACATTAATTTTAAATTGTCGCTGGAAGCAAGAGATGACTTGTTTAAAGAGATCCGCAGTGGCTGGAAAACATTTGCATACTAAAAGACAGTGCCTGGAGACAATAGAATGACTTCCTGATCCAATTAACACAAATGGATTTTGATCACCGGACATTGAATGTGTAAGAAAGCCAGCATTCCAGAGTGTCCACTAAGATGGCGAATCCACAAACGCAGGAGTTTGTTAAAAAACTAGTCACATGACTAACCTGCTGGCCCAGGTTTTGGTTTTGAATTGCTCACAGGACAGTTTGGGTCAGATTGCAACTGAACTTGGAAGAAGAGAGCTTCTCTCCTGGCTAGCTTTCTCTCTCTCTCATGAATTTCCAAGTCCACTGAAGACACTTAAACCTTAAGAGAGAAGACTCCTACATTGAAACAAGTTTGAAGCGTCCACTGGGCCCCAACAAAATGGCAAGATTTACCTGCAATCAAAGACTCTACATCGAACTCAAAGGAAAGTAAATAAACCCCAGCTATTGTTTCAAACTTCTCCCCTTTATTCTTTCTACTTTTCTGTCTCTATCCGCATGTGTCTTTATCGTGTGGTCGCGTTGCGTATTCGTGGTCGTTTTAGCAAATTAGAGTTTTAAGGTTAATAAACTTCCACCTTTCTTGTTTAAACCTAAGAAAACCTGTCTGGTTGATTTCTTTGCCTTACAATTGGAGAGCAGTGAACAAGGATTCACTGAGGGCAGCTAAAAAACACAATGTTTTTAAAAACTAAACCCTGTTACGGTTAAACCAGGCAAAGGCTGAGAGAGAACCCCGAGACCCCTTTCTTACCTGGTCGTAACAACATGTTCTTCAGAGCTAATAATATATTAGAACTCAAAGGTGAAAGTGAAGAGGCCCAGACTCAGAATAAGGCAATTCTTGAGCACAAGCAATCAATTGTGCTAACGGAGATTAGCCTAGAAGTGTATGGTACGCTAACAAACCTTCTTGCTCCCAACAAGGCAAAAGATGTGCCATTCAAAATGATTATCACCATGTTGGAGGAACAATTTAACTGTAAGCCATTAGAGAAAGAGAAAAGCTACAAATTTGGAAAAAGAAACCAGAGAAATAGCAAAACAGTTGGTGAGTACATTGCGGCACTGAAGAATTCATCATTACATTGCAACTTTGGTACATTCTTAGACAGTACATTACGAGACAGATCCGTGTGTGGATTGGTGGATGAAAGAATCCAATTGAAGTTAGTAAACACACAAAATCTTACATTAGTATGTAAAATTGCTTCCACAATAGAGATGGCATCAAGGAATACTCAGGAATTTCATTCTATGCAAGTGTCTACTACAGCTTCAGTCCACTGTCAGAAGGCTTCTGCCAGGTCTCTGTGGGGAGGCCTGATCAGAAGAGTGCTGTTGATAAAAGTTTAGTGACTTATCAGTGTAATGGCAACCACATGCCACAGGCATGTCAGTGCAGACATGCCAAATGCTTTAATAGCCAAAATAAAGGCCATATTGCAACTGCTTGCTGAGCGAAGGCCGAAGCAGGAAAGAGAACACTTTCTCATAGCAATGGAAAGCAGCAGCTTAACAAGTGAAGTGAATCGAGAGGGCTTAGCAAAGAGGAGCTAGGGCTGTACAGCATTTATGCCACTAGCAATCATCCAAATGACTGATTTTTATACAAAGATGTTGGTAAATCAACAGAACATCAACATACGCATCAATATGGCTGCAGATTGCTTCATTATGAGTGGAGACACATATGAGAGCAAATTCAGTGTAGTACCTCTAACTGAGAGCACAGTTCAGTTGAAAACCTATTCTGGTGAGGTTTAGTTTAGTTTAGAGATACAGCACTGAAACAGGCCCTTCGGCCCACCGAGTCTGTGCCGACCATCAACCACCCATTTATACTAATCCTACACTAATCCCATATTCCTACCACATCCCCACCTGTCCCTATATATTTCCCTACCACCTACCTATACTAGGGGCAATTTATAATGGCCAATTAACCTATCAACCTGCAAGTCTTTGGCATGTGGGAGGAAACCGGAGCACCCGGAGGAAACCCACGCAGACACAGGGAGAACTTGCAAACTCCGCACAGGCAGTAGGTGTTAGAAACGTGTGGACAAATGGAGTGCAATGTCCAACATAAGGGAAAGTCCCTCAAATGACCTATTGTTGTAGCGACATATGTCAACAAACCAACATTAATGGGCAAAGACTGGCTGCATAAGCTGAACTTAGACCGGAAGCATGTTTTCCAAGCTGAGGCAACCAAGAAGCTTGATCAGCTATTGAATAGTTACAGGAACATTTTCTAGGACAGCTATGAAAGTATAATCGGTGTGAAAGCACATATTCAAATCAGGCCTGATGCAAAACTAATATATTGCAAGGCTAGGCCGGTTCCGTATGCTCTCAAAACCCAGGCTGAAGAGAAATGAAAGAAGCTAGAGAGGAATGATGAGCTAGTGAAAACTGGTCACGATAATTGGGCAATCGCAATTATAGTAGTGCCCTAAGTCAGACAAAACCATGAGACTATGTGTACGCTTCAAAGGCATTTCACCAGACAGTGGATGATGAGCAGTATCTACTACTGACCTCTCAAAATTTGTATGCTGAATTAGCGGAATCCAAGCTATTTACAAAGTTGGATTTGTCCCAAGCTTATGCACAGCTCAATGTGGATCGAGAGAGTCAACAGTATCTCATGATAAATAAATACATAGTCCTACACGAAGTTGCCCTATGGTGGGACGTCTTCTCCAAAAATCTCCCAAGCTACAGTGGATAAGATTTTGCAAAGAGTGCCATATTGCTTGTGTAATTAGGATGCTGTGTTGATCGCGACTACAACAGAGGACAAGAATCTTCAAGTATTGGATGAAGTCTTAAAAGGCTCAATGATCACAATATGGAGTTGAAAAAGAGTGTTGCTTTCGTGCAATCTGAGATGTGTACCTTGGCTTGCAAATCCATGAAAAAGAACTAGAGCCAGTGAAAGAGAAGATAGCAACTATAGTCAAAGTCCAAAGCCAAAAGATGTGTCTGAGCTTCGATCTTTTCTAGGCATGGTCCAACACTACTCATGATTTCTGCCTGAGCTTGCAACGGTGCTTGTTCCATTGCATGAGTTGTGGAAGAAAGATGTGAAATGGGAATGGTCGAAAGCACAACAAGATGTTGACGCATGCAAGAGAAGCTTGACCGGTGATACACTACTCGTTCATTACGACACAAATTGTGACCTGAAACTAGCACGTGATGCTTCAAACTATGGATTGGGAGCAACAATCAGACGTCTTGATGATGGTCAAGAGAAGCCCATAGCATTTGCATCACGTACCCAGACCAAGAGTGAATGCAACAAATAGAAAAGGAAGTACTTGGAATCATCTTTGGAATCAAAACATTTCACCAGTTTTTGCTGGAGAGAAACCTTACACTAGTAACAGATCATAAACCCCTAGGAAGTATTCTGGGTCCAATGTCAGCAATACTGACAATGTCAGCATCAAGGATACAGCGTGGGTTGTACTTCTGTCACAGTACAACTACAACATTGAATATCGTAGTTCGAAGGAGAATGCTATAGCTGATACACTGTCACGTTTGCTGCATGAAGACTCAAAAGTAGGCTGTGAAGGTGTAATCTTCACAATAGGAGTTGTGGATGATGACTTTCCAATTACTGCGACTGAAACTGCAGCTGAAACTCAGAAAGACCGAGTTTTAAATAGAGTCAACAAACAGACTTTGAACGGTTGGACAGAGTTTGAATGGTGTACACATCAGGAGCTGAAACTGTTCCATAATCAACATAACGAGTTGTCATGTGAACAGGGCTGCGTTAAGTGGGGTCACAGATTGGCAGTAGCAGTTCCAGAAAAAGAAACAAGATCTTCTGTAAGTCCTGAACTAAAACCAGACAGTGCAAAAGCTGACTCTACACCAAACCCTGTTAGAAGATCAGGAAGACTTTGTAAACCAATTGTTCCACTTGATTTATAGATATCATTTAAAGAAAAAAAGAGTCAGTTGTTATTTTGCCAAGTGTGCATATTCTCAAAGATCTGTTTGTTTTTGTTAGTGTACCTGTAAGTAGTTTATTAACTTTTCTAAAAAGGGGGAAGCAGTGTAATGTATTCCTATGTTATGAGCCTTTCTGGCTGTTGTGGTATTGCTTTAAGTGCTGCAGTATTGCTTTAAGGTGTGTATCCCAAACAGCTGTCCGTCACCTTGTCTGCGTGATTGGTGTGACCACATTACAACACAAAAGCTAACACTGGCAGCCCTGCCAATGCACCAAGCATTGCAGAGTGTTTACCCGTCAATCTTCTTCTGTAGGGCCCCCCCACTATTGAAGTTCTCATTGAGTCCTCTGCAGAAGACCTTGCCCTCTGGTGAACTGGCACCTGTGCTACTCTTGTCCCCTACCCTGGTTGCAGGCCACTCATGCCTCGTGTCTCATCATGTGCAGATCCCGCCTCTCAGCTGCACTCTAAAATACTCGCGGTGTCAGTATCTGAGCTGGTAGCTCCGAATGTAAGAGCAAGTGATGGTTTTTCTTCTTCATCGTTGTCTTCCTCTTCTCCCCCTTTCTCTTCCGCCACTGCCTGGCCAGGTGACTGTACATGGGTATCTGAAAGGAGAAATGCACAAGGTAAGGTTGCAGTGAGGGAAGGGGTGGAAAGTAAGAGGTGCATTCTTACACCATATGCAGCTTGAAAATCAGAAGAGGTTGTGGAATGAAGGGGAAGTGGGGTGTGAGAAGGAGGATTAGGTATGAAGACACCATCATCTTTGATAATTTCAGCACAACCACTGGCCACGACCTCAGTCATGGTTGCTCTGATGATAGCGAGCACTGTCTCCTCCAATGAGGTAAGGACATGCAGCCCCACTTTGTCTGGCAAGAGAGAGGGAAATAAGTCGGTGAGTGTGGTGCAATGTGTTTGAATGATGTGCCAGACATAGTTGAATAGTTGGCCGTGTGTGCAAGCTGTGAGGTGTGGATGTGAGGCTTGCAGCAGTGCTAAATATGCAAGGGTGCAGTGAAGCTCTGAATGTTCGGAGTTGTGATTAATAGATTGTTGGTAGGTGAGTGACCAGTGGTGTAGTGAATTGAGTCTGAGGCTAGTGGTTCAGTTGCTAAGGGCTGGATGTTTAGGCTCCAATGGGGGCGGACATGGAGGTGGGCAGGCGGAGAATTTTGCACTGCCAGCCAGTGTGCTGGTTTCCTGGCTCCATCCCACTCAGGGCCATTTTTGCCAGAGGTGGCATGTCTACCTGTCTGCAAGCAGCAGACAGCTGATTCAACCAATTAAAGGCCGATTGTCAGAGGCCAACTGGGATTTTCCAGTCGGCTTCCAGGTCCTCGGAGGTGTTGGGGAACAGGGCAGCTGTCTGGAGGTGGGCTCCTGGAGGCAGATGCTCCAGCCTGGCTCAGAGGCTATTCCCGTCTGTCTGACTTCAGCTGCAGCTGCAGGCCGCTCTGTGTTTCCCCCTCCATAATGGTGGCCCAGCTGCTGATTCTACTTTTTACTTTAAATTTTAAAAAGTTGGAGAGAGGGCGCCTCCATCTTGGGGCGCCTTCTCCCTCGCTTAACTGCAAAGGCAGCCTGCTGCTGCTTCAGTGCTGGAGGGCCTCCTATAGGCCCTCCAGCTTTGAGAGTCCTCCTGCTATCCTTATTTGGATGGCGAGACCACCCTCTGGCCACTAATTGTCAATTTGGGGAAAGTCTCAGATGAGTGACTGTCCCCCACACAGTGCGGGCTTCTGACACCCATTTGAGCCCAATGGTGGGGTCCTGAAGCCCACAGGGAACATCCTGCCAAGGATATCACATTTGAAGATGCATTCGCTGACCTTGACCACTCTTGTGAGGTCATTGAACTTCTTTTAGCACTGAATCCAGGGTCTAGACACCTGGCATTGATTGTCATGGCTATCTGCTCCCATTGCCTTTGCAATGTCTGTGTGGGGGGGCCTCCAGTGGATAGTTGACATATCACCCCTCCCCGCCTCCTTCCTGCATCAAGGTCCCCAGTGCAGCCTTGAAGAACGTTAGAGCACATTCTGTCCTCTGTTGCATCATTAGTCACTCTTTTTACAGGCCAGATTCTCTTTCCCAGCCACTTCCAGCACCTGACGCAGCCAGAATGCACCACCCCTTTAAGAGGTGCGGCTGCCTTTAAGTAGTCTGAACACTCACATTTACTTGGGATACCTACGGAAGCATGCAGTCACTCAGCAGCTTAGTGCTGGGCTGCAAACTACAATCATTTAAATCAGCAGGCAGCACAAAGTTAATTGCACATCATGATCCCCACACCCATTTCCAGGTCTATCCAATTTTGCTCCGCAACTCTTTGATTCCATCAACCTGAACTGGATTTAAAGCCAGAGGTGATAGGAACTTTGTTCCCACTGAATTTGGAGAGTTTCATTATGGATGTGTTCTCTATATTAATGAGGGCAGTGTGATATGTGTTTAGAGCAAGTCTCACCTAGCACTAAGGCTGCCCCTTGAAGGTGGCTATAAAAGCAGAAACATTATTGAATGTGGGGAAGAGAGTTCTTAAAGATACACATACATTTTCTTACATGGGCATTTCCTGCTTTCAAAGCATTCATACCACAAGTTTTCATGCTCGAAGACAAAGATCAAAGAAAGGAGAATATGCCAACAACCATTTTTTGCAGGCACTGGCACATTTTCCTCATAATATGTCACATTTGTTCTTATAAAGACATATTTTTATTTGCAAATAATCCTTGTTTCCTACGCTTCAGCTGGTTGATAATGACTGAAATCAATATCGTGTTCAATTTGTATGATGTGTTGAGCTTCCAGTGATGATAGAAACATTTTTACTCATTTGATGTGATCCCTTTGAGCAGTTATCATGGAACCAAGTCTGGAAACACAGCATAGGCAGGTATTAATTTTCCTCATTCATTATCTCTCTTTAGGATACGATCACTGACTTTAATTCCAGTAGGTTTGCCCTGGCATTTTCAATCAGCTACTCCTTTATTTTTGCATTTGTATTGCAATCTTTCTCCATTTGGCTGCATGCAATAGAATGAGACACTGTAATCTGTGCTGTACCTCTGGTGGAGGGATCACCAACTCTTTTAACTTTCGCAATGACACTAAGCAACTGGAAGAACAGATTTGCCAATATGAAGAGTGACCTGCAATCTCTTTAACTTACCTAAACCCTGGAATACCTAGGGACTAACTGCAAAATGCATTTTCTCTAGTGATGCCATGCACTGATGAAGGAAAGCTAAGGAGTTGTAGTGTTTGAACAGTATGTAGACCATGTCAGTGGTTAGACTCACCTTTCACAACAAACACATCTACTGAGACTGCTAACTCAAAGGGCTCGATGTGAAGAAGTAATTTCCAAGCACTTGGAAGAAGTGTGTTTGTACCAAATGGGAGCAACTGGATTGGTTTGTGGCGGAGCTTCACTTGAGATTCTGAACCAGCAACAACAGATTGGTAATTAGTTTCATTGATCATGTTCCTTAGACATGACTTGAATTAATGCACCTAGAAAATGTACTCTTGTCCTAAGCTCTGTGCTCATTATTGAATTGCTTGTGTGATGTGCTTCTGATGTGGTAAATAAACATGCATCACTTTCTCTAGAGCTGCCTACTGCAGGTACTAATTTAGTAACTTGTTACACATTGCCCTATTTTGATTGTTTATATTCTGTATACTTGGCCCATTGTGTTTCATTGGATGTTTTTGAAGGCTTGAATGGTTAGGTGACTGACATGCATGACATTTTTTTGCTCTTTGCTGGACATTCCCCGGAATGTGGGTCATTTCCATTTCAGTTATAGCCCCTGCAGCTTCAGCTTATTTGATTTGACTGATTTTGTCTTGGTCTAACGCAGTTAGCATTTGACGTCCTCCGGTTGATAAAGACTTTTGCTTAGTTTACAATTATACATCCAGTTCGATCAAGTCACTACCAGTTTTCATAGTGGTTTCTCCAGAGTTCATCAATGCAGAATTTCAAGAGAACATCTTTCTTTAATCTGTGTCTTTATTTCACGATCTATATCAGTGAAGTTACATTTTATGACTGAGCGATATAAGCAGGAGCGAGAAGTATTACTTATCATTTATTCCTGCACTGTGCAGTACAATTAAATATAATTGATTCATGTCTTGTATTTTACTTGGGAGTGAAATGATTATCTTGGGGTTTCTTATCACAGTCTGCATCATTTCCAGTATGACATGAAACTAAATATACTTTCAAAAGTTTTTTCGTCATATTGCAAAAGAAAAGCTCTCTGTTACAGACTATTGATGATACCAAAACTGCCGTGCACTTGATATGTTGAAATAGAGTTGTTGTTTTACAGGTTCACAGGGGGTATAATAAGACAATTCTAATTATTAATTAATTATTCTAATTCTGAGGCTGTATTGTTAGTAGAACTGCCTTGTTACTCCAATATGGAATACTGTTAATTGACTCATTGCAGGCCTGCACAGGCTTTCAGCTAATTGAAGCCTACATATCCAACAGGAGACAGCTAATTATGTTCACTCCTCTTGACTCATCCCAATTCTCCAATTATTCAATAAAACCCTCATGAATATTCAGGTACAGCCCTTTAAATCACTGCAGCTGGCTCAGGGATTCTGCCTTCTGACGCGTGAACTCCCAAAAGGAGATTTCTGTGTGGACAGGAGTGGGCCGTGCATACATAGGGGTGAAATGAGAAATTATATTGGACCAGTGTGAACTATTTATGCCCCAATAATGTATGCTTTTTTTCATCTCATATCATAAATATATATTCTACATGCAATCTTAATAGGTATGACCCAATAGACATATTGAACCACCTCAGTGCAGTATGGAAATTGGTGTACACAATTTATTTTTCCAGTTAAACCCCAAATAATATCATAGGCACTGCCATTGGTTTCGAAGTGAGCTTAAATTCCAACCACAGCGCCCTCTGCTGAACTAAGTGACATTTACACATCAGGCTTACCTTGCCCGAGGGAAGACTGAGAAACAATTCTGACACATACTGGGCAGCATTTCCATTGCGGGGTCACAACTCTGACGTCGCAGTCACTTCCAGGTCCTGACCCCACACCGCTGTGGCAATGGGCATGCATTGCAATTTTAACATGTAAAACTGTTATTGGCCCAGAGTCGCGTTTGCACCCAATCAGCGGCAGCAGAAGTGGCTGCACAAAGGCAGCAGTGCGTACGATTTAAAGGGCAGGCAGCAGCCATTGCTGAGGATGCCCTTCATCAAAAGGATGGATGGAAGAGCTGAGCAGAGGACAGTGGTCAGTGGTCAGTGGTCAGTGGTCAGTGGTCAGGACCGGGCCCCCATGTCTCACTGAAGGTGCTGCTGGAAGTGGTGAGTGAACAAAGAAACATCCTGTTCTCTGCCAGCAGCAACAGAAAGCCTACAAGGCTCACCAAGAGGGCATGTCTGGAGGTGTCTCACAAGGTCAGCAGCAGAGGAGTGGGGAGGAGGAACAGGGTGCAGTGCAGGAAACACCTCAATGACTCTCTCAGGTTTGGAAAGGTGAGTCCAAAGATAGACCCAGGTGGCATACCTCCTGGTCAGCAGTCACCAGAATGCCAAAGAGAGGGGCATCCTGAGGGTGCATTGAGTTCTCCTGACCATGGGAGAGAGGTGTGCTCGGCAACCTTGATGACCCATAAGCACAGGACAGAACCCAAGTGCTGCTGATCAGGAGGCTGGAGTGCAGGATGCAGCAGTGTATGTGAATGAAAAGCTGTGAGTTGTGAGGAAGAGAGGCATTGTCCTAATAATATCTTTATTCACCTCGCAGGCCAAGCGGGAGTTGAACACTGGGAAGAATGAGAGGGCACGCCTGGACGGTGGGGTGTGATTGCTCCCATCGCTGATGCACTTTGAGGAGCTGGGCCTTGATGTGGCAAGTGTGTCAAGCCACAGGGACGCTGGGACAGACAGACCGGGGTACGCCATCGACGGGGTGAAAACATTTCAACATCTCCAGGTTCAGGGGAGCATGGCAATGCTCCCTGTGCAACGAGCTGTCAAAGCATGAGTTGTCATTTCATTGCTTTTAGCAGCATGAGCATCTGTTGACTGTCCTGATCTCTCATCCCCATCTTCTCTTATGTCTCCCACAGGGCCCGCTGCAGAGGGGCAGGAATCCACACAAAGACAACAAGTACCCGAGGAGTCAGAGGAGGATGACACCTTGGAGCCTGCACAGTCACATCTTTTTAGTGCACCCTCCACCAGCGCAGATACTCACACCTCAGTGGGTCCTCAAACGTTCTTATAAAGGGTGGTGAACCACACATCATGTCAGAGCAGGAGGATACGGGGGAGGCAGAGTTGGCTGTGGCCAGTCCCCCTCAGAGGATGGAGGACAGGCACAACCCTGCTCAGCAGGGCAGAGATGCAGAGCCTAGGGAGTCACAGAACAGGCCAACCAGCGTGAGATGTGTGCCCACATTTCGGAGTTACCCGAGGCACTGCGGAGTCATGGGATGAGAATGGAGGAGTCCATTCATCTCACGTGCTCCACAATGTCTGAGGGCTTTGAGCAAGTGAGCTCCTCCATTGAGAGTGTGGCCAACTTCATGGAGAGCCACATGCAGCATCATTCAGAGTGGATACAGGAGCAGTGCATTGACACACACAGAGTACATGCCGCAGTCAGTAGCACTGACCGGTCAGTGGCCCAAATGGCACAAAGAAGCATGGAATGGATGCCAGCTGTGCTGCAGCTGTTGGTTCCCTCCAGCAATTAAGGGCACCATGAAAGGGCTGAGAAGGTGACAGATGGTGATGAGGAGGTATACTGAGAGAGGCAAGGGAAGAAATTGCTGGGGCCTTGACAAAAATCTTTGTATCCTCATTGGCTAGAGGTGAGGTCCCAGAGGACTGGAGAATAGCCTATGTTGTGCCTTTGTTTAAGAAGGATAGCAAGGATAATCCAGGAAATTATAGGCCAGTGAGCCTTATGTCAGTGGTAGGGAAATTATTAGAGAGGATTCTTCGGGACAGGATTTACTCCCATTTGGAAACAAACAAACTTATTAGCGAGAGGCAGCATGGTTTTGTGAAGGGGAGGTCGTGTCTCACTACTTGATTGAGTTTTTTGAGGAAGTGACGAAGATGATTGATGAAGGAAGGGCGGTGGATGTTATCTATATGGACTTCAGTAAAACCTTTGACAAGGTCCCTCATGGCAGACTGGTACAAAAGGTGAAGTCACATTGGATCAGAGGTGAGCTGGCAAGATGGATACAGAACTGGCTCGGTCATAGAAGTCAGAGGGTAGCAGTGGAAAGGTGTTTTTCTGAATGGAGGGCTGTGGCTAGTGGTGTTCCGCAGGGATCAGTGCTGGGACCTTTGCTCTTTGTAGTATATATAAATGATTTGGAGGAAAATGTAGCTGGTCTGATTAGTAAGTTTGCAGACAACACAAAGGTTGGTGGAATTGCGGATAGTGATGAGGATTGTCAGAGGATACAGCAGGATATAGATCGGTTGGAGACTTGGGCGGAGAAATGGCAGATGGAGTTTAATCCGAACAAATGTGAGGTAATGCATTTTGGAAGGTCTAATGCAGGTGGGAAGTATACAGTAAATGGCAGAACCCTTAGGAGTATTGACAGGCAGAGACATCTGGGCGTACAGGTCCACAGGTCACTGAAAGTGGCAATGCAGGTGGATAAGGTAGTCAAGAAGGCATACGGCATGCTTGCCTTCATCGGTCGGGACATAGAGTATAAAAATTGGCAAGTCATGCTGCAGCTGTACAGAACTTTAGTTAGGCCACACTTAGAATATTGCGTGCAATTCTGGTCGCCACACTACCAGAAGGATGTGGAGGCTTTGGAGAGGGTATAGAAGAGGTTTACCAGGATGTTGCCTGGTCTGGAGGGCATTTGCTATGAGGAGAGGTTGGATAAACTCAGATTGTTTTCACTGGAACGACGGAGGTGGAGGGGCGACATGATAGAAGTTTACAAAGTTATGAACGGCATGGACAGAGTGGATAGTCAGAAGCTTTTTCCCAGGGTGGAAGAGTCAGTTACTAGGGGACATAGGTTTAAGGTGCGAGGGGCAAAGTTTAGAAGGGATGTGCGAGGCAAGTTCTTTACACAGAGGGTGGTGAGTGCCTGGAACTTGCTGCCAGGGGAGGTGGTGGAAGCAGGTACGATAGCGACGTTTAAGAGGCATCTTGACAAATACATGAATAGGATGGGAATAGAGGGATACGGTCCCCGGAAGTGCAGACGGTTTTAGTTTAGACAGGCATCAAGATCAGCGCAGGCTTGGAGGGCCGAATGGCCTGTGCCTGTGCTGTACTGTTCTTTGTTCTTGTTCTTTGAGGCCACCCCTCAGTGGGCTCCATCATTATCATCTGCCCCCATGACCCCTCTGAAGGATGAAGCATCTGTCGAGTCATGCCCTGTGACAGAGGCTGCCCCTGCAGAGATGCCAGTGCAGCAACCTTTGGAGGTACACCTCATCCTGACACCTCCACACCGAAGCTGACTACCATGGCCATCTCATTCCCAGATAGGCACTATTGAGCAGTTTGCTTTCACCTCACCCTTGGCCTCAGGGGGAGGCACTCATTGAACTTGCTGTCAGTGGAGGCCACTGTGTCTATAATGTCACTTTGTGGGTCACTTGAGTATTTCTGATGTAAATAATAGTGAACTGTTAAGTGATAAAGCACTGGGGAGTTTGTTGCACTAAGGCAAACTAATGTATTTCCATCTCCTCAGGACGAGATGCAGGAGAATCGGAAGTACGGGTTGCCAAAACAAAGGAATGTGCTGGGAAAGAGTGTGTTGGGTGCAGACTCTGGAGCCTTGCAGTGTTTGGACCTCTGGAAGGTTGCTGACTTTTGCTATGAACTGATGGTTGCTTTCACTGCGATGAAGGAGAATCTCTTCTCCAACTGTCCTGCAGACTGAGTCTCGCGCAGGTCAAACATCTCTGCATCAGAGTGAGCCTACTGTCCCTGCCATCCTGATGAGCGCTCCACTTCCTGAGCTTGCCAAGACAGCATCCCTGCAAAGCATGGGGACCGCTCTCCAGTTCTCCTTCAGCCTCCTCCTCATCCTCATCCTCCTGCTCCTCTTCTTCCCCCTCTGAAGAGCTGTGTCGTTCCAGAGCTTCTCCATCCTCACAGTCCACACCTTGCTGGAGGGCCATGAAACTGACGGCTCAACAGACCACCACAGTGCGCGAGACCCTTGAGGGAGGGGAATGGACAGCGCCACTCAAAGCACCTGAACCTCAACATCAGGAGGCCGATGGCCTGATCAATGATGACCCTTGTGTTCAATGGCATCGGTTGCAGTGTCTCTCAGCATCCATGGAAGGGTGATGCAACAGAGTCATCAGCCATCTCGACGAGGGGTAAGCCTTATCCGCTAACAGCTATCCATGGATTTGTGATGGCGCCATGATGAGCTGCTGAACCTGTGAGTGCTGGAGGATAAAGGCATAATGGCAGCTTCCAGGAAAGGGTGCACACAACTGCATAAAGTGCTTCCTGTGGTCGCATTGCAGCTTGACGTTTAGGAAGTAGACTCCCTTCCTATTGGTCAGTCGATGTCTTGATGGCCACATGGGTGCACTCGATGATCCCCTGCACCCGGGAGAATCTGGCGACAGAGGCAAATCCCACTGCGCTTTGAGCTTGAGTGCCGCTACCCACATGGAATTCAATGTAATTCCCTGCCCTCTCAAGCAGAGCATCCGTTATCTCTGCGATGCAATGATGTGCTGCTGCCTGCAAGATGCCACCAGTGTCTGCTGCCACTGCTTGGAAGGAGCCGGTTGCAGGAAAGTGCAAGGCCACTGTGACTCTCAGAGTCACAGGAAGGCCATGGCGATGGTTCCTACTAACCTTCGGACGACTCTCAACGAGGGCACTCAGATCAGCAACCATCTGCCTGGACAAGCACAGGGTTCTGTGGCCCTGAGGCTCTCATGTCCAGGTTGCTTCACCTTTGGCAGTGGACCCTCTGCTGAGGGTGTTGCCTCCGTTGCCTTCCTGCCCCTCGTTCCTCAATCCTGCACTCTTGTTGCCCAGGGGTTTGCCTCTGCTCCTGCTGAGGCTGCTGCTTATCGCAGGTCAGACCAAGCTTGGAGCAGTTTGATCCCATTTTCTCTTATGCCCTTCCTTTCCAGTAGAATGTGAAGTCTTCCTGAAACCCACCCTGTCATGAACCCCTGAGACCAGTAAACAGAAGGACCTGTCCGGCACCACCCCACCCAAAGCGGACCCCCAAAATACCTTTGTGAAGAGTGCAGAGATACGAAAGGTAATTCTTCTCATGGAGCACAACTGTTTGTTTGTGAATGAGAGCCTTCTCTGAGCTTTCCCTCTTCAACGGTGCCTCTTTCTGCTGTCTGCCATTCCAGCTCATTCCCCGCTGTGTCACCGCCTCCTCCTCCCTGTCATGGTTGGGACCCTGTGCGGATCTCGTTAGGAGGCTTAACTGATCATTTCGGGCGGGTTGCCTCTTCAGGCTCCTGTTGCAGCCTTTTAAACTTGGAGCTTGCTGGTTTCGCGTTGGGAAACTGGCAGACTGACCCGAGGGGCAATCACCTGCTCCAATCCCGCCCGCTCAAACAAATAAAAATCCCGCCCATTCTGTCATTATCACTCCTCAAAGATAAAGAATGATAGTATATAATAGTTTTCAGAATTAAAGGACATGTAAAAAGATTTATTTTAGCCTTTTCAGTCCTGAAATTCTGTTTTATATCAGGTAATTTAATGGCTTGATCTTGCTCATGCAAAACAAGGCTATCAAGTTTTAATCTATCTTAATCTATTTAGAAAATTCATTTTCAGAATCCAATTGGTCCCTCAGTGTTCAGATTACTCTTTTTATAATAAGGACAAAAGTAACTTTCCCTCAGTGCCTTCGTGTTGCTGTCGCTACAGATATGCAGGATTTGCAGCTTCTGGATCGTACAAAGTTCCATCTGGTGGCAGAAGGGTGCAATTACAGGCATGAATACATGTCACAGGATGGTGATGCCCCCCCAATAAAGAGTGCATGGCTTACATAGCAAATCTTATATGTTAAAGGTGTATGATCCTTGAATGCAGTTGCTGAAAGACACTCTGAATGGCAAGCACTGTTCCTCTTCCTGAAGGAATTAACCTCAAAAGGCTGAGAGAACTTAATGGAATGTGTGCATTGCCTGCTATTCATTAGTCCAATGAGTGTGCTTTCTTGGACTGAACAGCAGGTGAAGTGAGAGTCAGTGAGACATTTACGCCCAGTGACAAAGGACATTGGAGCACTTTCAGGGGTCTGAGGGAACAATGTCAGTAAACTGAACTCTTCTTGGTATCAATATATTTTTGATACTCAGCCCTTCAAGAGTGTACTTTAGCCCAATGGGCAGAATGGCAAAAAAGTGCTTCTGGTATCTAATCAATTATAAAAAAATTGAAGCCTTATTAGTCTGTGAGCATTAGAACTGGCTACATTACAGAATTTCTGGGTTGGATGATAACTATAGGACCTATTTAGCAGCAGATTTCTGCCATCCTATCTGGTTACATTGGTAGTTCATGGGTTACATTGCTGTTTTGGTGATGCAGATTGCATCTTATGTTACATTAGAAAGGAAAGATAGTTTCTTTAATGCCAAGGTTCCCTCAGGTTCCTCTTTAACAATGAACCAAGAAATTTGGTTTTGCTGAAAAGAGACATTTTGTCGAAGCTTTTCATCTTGCACTCATCAGGACAAATTGCAAAAATACCAATGTAAGGGAAGCAACAAATTTACGCTATATGAAAAGAGAGTGCTGATTGGTTGGCAAGTGGACACTGATTGGTAGAGGCATTGCAATGGAGAATGCACCAGTTTATGGTGAGTGACAGTTAACTGCCAAGATTTGTTTGAAATTTAAACCAGGTAGCTTGACTCTGATTGGTCAAGGCATTTCCCTGAGGAATGAACCAGCGAATGGCTGTCACTTATTTTGTTTAGCTGAAACAGGCGCAATGTGTGTACATGTTCTTTCTGTCTGCAAAGATCAGGGCCCTATGTATTAATATATGTAGCTTCCAGTACACGCAAATGTGCCACACTGCGAGCCTGACTGACAATCTTAAATTGATTGTCAGCGTAATTCTTAGCACACTGAGGATTATTTAGCAAATGTTGTCCAACCGTGGAATCACATCTGATGTCGGACACTGTGTTTTGAGTTTTGCAAGCACGGGCTAGTTGGGTACGGTCTGTACCTTGCCCTTTGCGAACAGCGGAAGGGACATGTTGTTTGATACAATCCGCCAGTCTTTGGGACGTACGGCCTATATACCGAGCATCACACTGGCATTGAAATTCATATATCACATTACTCATTTGTGTGATAGGCAGAATGACTTTTTGTCTTGAAGGCACATATGTTGCTGCTGCAGGGTAATCTGAGGTAGACTGGGCACTTTTCAGGGCCGAAAATGATGGCCTTAGGCCCGTTCATAAGTTTGCGTGATGTTCTGCTGGAAATAATTGGAGGAGCCATCACTGAGGCCATGGCCAGTGGCAGGGTTGAAAACATGGATGATGATGATATGTTCCTACCTAATCCAACTTCTCACATCTCACTTTCCCCTCATCCCGCAATCAGTTATGATTTACAAGCTGCAGATGGTTTAAAAAGCAGGACGAATTCAACCTGGCCAATTACTGTCCCATCAGTCTACTCTCAATCATCAGAAAAGTGATGGAAGGTGTTGTTGACAGTGCTATCAAGTGACAATAACCTGCTCACTTATGCTTAGTTTGGGTTCTGCCAGGGTCACTTGGCTCCTGATCTCATTACAGCCTTTGTCCAAACATGGATAAAAGAGCTGAATTCCAGAGGGGAGGTGGGAGTGACAGCCCTTGACATCAAGGCAGCATTTGACCGAGGATGGTTTACATAGAAACATAGAAAATAGGAGCAGGAGTAGGCTATTTGGCCCTTTGAGCCTGCTCCACCATTCATTATGATCATGGCTGATCATCCAACTCAGTAACCTGTTCCTGTTTTCTCCCCATATCCTTTGATCCCTTTCACCCCAAGAGCAATATCTAACTCCTTCTTGAAAACATACGATGTTTTGGCCTCAACTACTTTCTTTGGTAGTGAATTCCAGAGGCTCACCATTCTCTGGGTAAAGTAATTTCTCCTCATCTCAGTCCTGAAAGGTTTACCCCGTATCCTTAGACTATGACCCCTGGTTCTGGACTTCCCCACCATTGGGAACATTCTTCCTGCATCTACCCTGTCAAGTCCTGTTAGAATTCTATAGGTTTCTATGAGATCCCCCCTCACTCTTCTGAACTCCAGCAAATATAATCCTAACCGACTCAATCTCTCCACATATGTCAGTCCCGCCATCCCAGGAATCAGTCTGGTAAACCTTCACTGCACTCCCTGTATATCAAGAACATCCTTCCTCAGTTAAGGAGAGCAAAACTGCACACAATATTCCAGGATAAAAGCAAAATACTGCGGATGCTGGAAATCTGAAACAAAAACAAGAAATGCTGGAAATACTCAGCAGGTCTGGCAGCATCTGTGGAGAGAGAAGCAGAGTTAACGTTTCATGTCAATAACCCTTCTTCAGAACTAGCAGATATTAGAAATGTGAAAGGTTTTAAGCAGGGGCGGCACAGTGGCACAGTGGTTAGCACCACAGCCTCACAGCTCCAGGGACCCGGGTTCGATTCCGGGTACTGCCTGTGTGGAGTTTGCAAGTTCTCCCTGTGTCTGCGTGGGTTTTCTCCGGGTGCTCCGGTTTCCTCCCACAAGCCAAAAGACTTGCAGGTTGATAGGTAAATAGGCCATTATAAATTGTCACTAGTATAGGTAGGTGGTAGGGAAATATAGGGACAGGTGGGGATGTTTGGTAGGAATATGGGATTAGTGTAGGATTAGTATAAATGGGTGGTTGATGTTCGGCACAGACTCGGTGGGCTGAAGGGCCTGTTTCAGTGCTGTATCTCTAATCTAATCTAATCTAAAGTAAAGCAGGGGTGCATCAAGAGATAACAAAGGAGAAGGTGTAGATAGGACAAGGTCACAGAATAGCTGATCAGAAGGTCATGGAGCAAAGGCAAACAATATGTTAATGGTGTGTTGAAAGACAAAGCTTTAGTACAGATAGGGTGTTAATGGACTGAAGATTGAACAGCCACAAGTATAAACATGAAGAAAAAAGTGGGTAGGCAAACTGAACAAACTAAGATAAAATAAAATAAACACAAAAAAAAGAATAAAATAACTAAAAGTAAAATGGGGGCCCGTCATGCTCTGAAATTGTTGAACTCAATGTTCTGTCTGGCAGGTTGTAGCGTGCCTAATCGGTAAATGAGATGCTGTTCCTCGAGCTTGTGTTGATGTTCACTGGAACACTGCAGCAATCCCAGGATAGAGATGTGAGCATGAGAGCAGGGGGGAGTGTTGAAATGGCAAGCAACCGGAAGCTCGGGGTCATGCTTTCGGACTGAGCGGAGGTGTTCCGCAAAGCGGTCACCCAGTCTGCGTTTGGTCTCCCCAGTGTAGAGGTGAACACATTGTGAGCAACGAATACAGTATACTACATTGAAAGAAGTACAAGTCAGTCGCTGCTTCACCTGAAAGGAGTGTTTGGGGCCTGGGATAGTGAGGAGAAAGGCGGTAAATGGGCAGGTATTACACCTCCCGAGATTGCAGGGGAAGGTGCCTTGGGATGGGGCCGAGGTGGTAGGGGTAATGGAGGAATGGAGCAGGGTGTCGCAGAGGGAACGATCCCTTCGGAATGCTGACAGGGGAGGGGAGGGGAAGATGCGTTTGGTAGTGGCATCACGCTGGACTGGTGGAAATGGCAGAGAATGATCCTTTGGATGTGGAGCCTGGTGGGGTGGAAAGTGAGGACAAGGGGAACGCTGTCGCGGTTCTGGGAGGGAGGGAAGAGGTGAGGGTAAAGGTGCGGGAAATGGGCCGGACACGGTTGAGGGCCCTGTCAACAACAGTGGGGGGGAATCCTTGGTTGAGGGAAAGGAAGACATATCAGAAGCGCTGTCATGGAAGGTAGCATCATCGGAGCAGATGCGTTGGAGATGGAGAAACTAGGAGAATGGAATGGAGTCCTTACAGGAGGCAGGGTGTGAAGAAGTGTAGTCGAGATAGCTGTTGGAGTCGGTGGGCTTATAATGAATATTAGTAGACAGCCTATCCCCAGAGATGGAGACAGAGAAGTCGAGGAAGGGAAGGGAAGTGTCAGAGATAGACCATGTAAAGGTGAGAGAAGGTTGGACTCCATCCCAGAAGGATGTCCTGCAGCCGCTCCCTTGTAAGGTCAGAAGTGGGGATGTTCGCTGATGTTTGCACAGTGTTCAGTATCATTTGCAACTCCTCAGATACTGAAGCAGTCTGTGCCTGCATGCAACAAGACCTGGACAACATTCAGGCTTGGACTGATAAGTGTCAAATAACCATCTCCACCAAGAGAGAATCTAACCATTTCCCCATGATGCTCAATGGCACTATTATCACTGAATCCCCCACCGCAACAGGCTGTGGGTTACATTTGACCAAAAACCTAACAGGACCAGTCATATAAATAGTGTGTCTGAAAGAGCAGGTCAGAGGCTGGGAATGCTCCAGTGAATAACTCAACTCCGAACTCCCCAAAGCCTCTCCACCATCCACCAATACTTTCCACTTGCCTGGTTGAGTGTGCTCTAATAACACACAAGCAGCTCAACAACATCCAGGATAAAGCAGACTGCTTGATTGGCACGCCATCCACCACCTTCAACATTCACTCATTCTACCACAACACACAGTGGCAGCAGTGTGTACCATCTACAAGATGCACTGCAGCAACTGACCAAGACTCCTTCGACAGAACCTTTCAAATCCAAGACTGCTACCACCTAGAAGGACACGGCAGCAGATGCATGGGAACACCACCATTTGCAAGCTCCCCTCCAAGCCACACAACATCCTGACTTGGAACTACATCACCATTCCTTCAATGTCACTGGGTTAAAAACCTGGAACTCCCTTCCTAATAGCACTGTAGTGTACCTGCACCAGATGGACTGCAGCAGTTCAAGAAGGTGGATCACCACCACCTTCTCAAGGGCAGAGATGTGCAACAAATGCTGGCCTATCCAATGATGCTGACGACTATGAACAAATTTTAAAAATCGATGCAGTTCTTGCTTCCCCCCGCCGACCCAATTCCCTCACCTCACCCGTCCAGCCAGTGGTTCGGGAGGTTGAAAGCCTCTCACAGCCGTCCAGTAATCTGTCCTCCAACATATTACTAGGATTGTTGAGGAGTGGCAGTGGCTCTCTCAGGGTAACAACATTCGTGCTCCCACCACTGCCACTCCGCCAACGTCCTTGCTGTTGCCTGTCAACCCAGACTGCTGCCATTCATGCCAAGGTGGTGCATTCTGAAGCCAGGCCTTAGGGGATTTAAAAATGTTGTATTTTATCACTGTTGTAATGAATGGAGTGAATCTCTCTTTTGAATAGTAGTAATTAGATCAAAATCTTCCAACCTATTCTCCAAGTATTTAAACTATTTTATTGTCCCTGAACCTACATTAATGCATTGGAAAGATTTACATTCATGTCTCCACGATGAAAGGCAAGTCCAATACTAGCTGCTGTGTCAAATATAAATGAGCATTTTCTCACTGGAATTCTGCTACCCTCGCAGCTGTCTTGTTTCACTGGCCAGTAATATTGTTGTGCTTGGCGGCACATAATTGTGTTTTCAGCTGGAAAAATATGGCTTACCACTGACTCGCTGTTTGAGAAATCTTTGCAAAATAAAATGTTATGATCTCCATTTTATTTCTAGTGTGTTTCAGGACGGTTCTTAAATTTGGCAGTGGTGAGTTGATGGCTAAATATGAGGAGTATTTCCTGAAGACGTAGCTGTGGTCTGCAAATTGCATTTCCAGTTGGTTGGCAGGAGCTACTCTGAAAATAAAATCACGTGGCATTAGCATTCCTTGTTGAGTATGGATACCAGATCAAGGTATTCCAATGTATAATTTTGCCAACTCAACGATGATTTACTTCAAACAGAACTCAGCTGTTCAACATCCACTGCTAATGTGACATGAACAGCTGACTGTCCCTGTACCCGATGCAACAGTCTGACAGGTAAAATCACAGTTATTGCTAATGAGTCACAGGCCTTTTCTTTCTTTCATTCTTTGGGACAATTTCTTCCCATGTGTGTACATCACACCTAATATCTTTTTTATTTGAAGGTTTGTTTCAAAACCTTCGTTGCTGCCAAAGAGTTAATAGAATTTGCTTAGAGACTCTGAATCTATTGTAATTACACCTGACTTATTCAAGTTTAAAAACTATACATTTCCACTGATTGTCATGATGTCGAGCTATACATTTCAGGGGAAGGAGAAGAGTTCAGACTAAATATTCAGTGACAGTGTAATATTTTAATTTTGTTGTGAAGTTCACATACTTTAATTCTCCCTTAGCAGATTGTTCTTTCCCCCCTGACCCTTATTGATAGGAACAAGTGGTCCATTCTCAGACCTCGGCCACTAATAGTGGTTATCCAGATTCTAGCAGGGCTGACTTGCTTCATGTTTTCCCCATTCTTCTGTGGCCAATCCCAGAACACAATGCTGAGGGACTCCTGTAGATGCCTTGATATACCATCTTATTGGACCCCTTTTAACTTCTCCTCTAATAAGAATGGATACATAAATATTGCAGGTTAAGATAATGAGAATGAAAATACAGACTATAAATGGATGGATTATTTTTATTTTGCCATTTACTGAGGTGATAGTGGAGGGGCACATTTTGTTTTATTCATTCAGGGATGTGGATATTGCTGGCTAAGCCAGAATTTATTGCTCATCCCTAATTGCCCTTGAGAAGGTGGTGGTGAGCTGCCTTCTTGAACTGCTGCAGCCCTTGAAGTGTCAGTGTATCCACAGTGCAGCGAGGGAGTTCCAGGATTTTGACCCAGCGACAGTGAAGGAACAACGATATAGTTCCAAGTCAGGATGGTGTGTGGCTTGGAGGGGAACTTGCAGGTAGTGGTGTTCCCATGCATCTGCTGCCCTTGTCCTTCTAGGTGGTAGTGGTCTCAGGTTTAGAAGGTGCTGTCAAATGAGCCTTTGTGAGTTACTGCAGTGCATCTTGTTTATGGTACATACTGCTGCCACTGTGCATCGGTGGTGGGCTGAGTGAATGTTGAAGGTTGTGGATGGGGTACCAATCAAGCAGGCTGCTTTGCCTTGGATGGTGATGAGCTTCCTGAGTGTTGTTGGAGCTGCACCCACCCAGGCAAGTGGAGAGTATTCCACCACACCTCTGACTTGTGCCTTGTAGATGGTGGACATACAGACATATGAACATACGAATTAGGAGCAGGAGTAGGCCACTTGGCCCCTCGAGCCTGCTCCGCCATTCAATATGTTCATGGCTGAACTGATTATTCCACATTTCCACCTACACCCAATAATCTTCTCCCTCTTTCTTATCAAGAATCTATTTACCTCTGCCTTAAAAATATTCAAAGACTCTGCTTCCACTGCCTTTTGAGGAAGAGAATTCCAAAGACTCACGATCCTCTGAGAGAAAAAAATTTCTCCTCATCTCTGTCTTAAATGGGTGACCCCTTATTTTTAAACAGTGACCCCTAGTTCTAGATTCTCCCACAAGGGGAAACATCCTTTCCACATCCACCCTGTCAAGACCCCTCAGGATCTTATATGTTTCAATCAAGTTGCCTCTTACTCTTCTAAATTCCAGCAGATACAAGCCTAGCCTGTCCAATCTTTCCTCCTAAGACAGCCCGCCCATTCCAGGGTATTAGTCTAGTACCTTCTCTGTACTGCCTGCAATGCATTTACATCCTTCCCTAAATAAGGAGACCAGTATTGTATACAGTACTCCAGATGTGGTCTCACCAATGCCCTGTATAGCTGAAGCATTACCTCCCTACTTTTGTATTCAATTTCCTCATGATAAACGATAAGGACAGGCATTGGGGAGTCATGAGGTGAGTTTCTCACAGCAGAATTCCCAGCCTCTGACCTGCTGTTGTAGCCACAATATTTATATGGCTGGTCCAGTTCAGTTTCTGGTCAATGATGACCCCCAGGATGTGGATAGTGGGGGATTCAGTGATTGTAAAGCCATTTAACATTAAGGGGAAATGGTTAGATTCTCTGTTGTTTGAGATGGTCATTGCTTGGCACTTGTGTGGCACGAATGTTACTTGCCACTTATCAGCCCAAGCCAGGATGTTGTCCAGGCCTTGTTCCATCTGGACACGGGCTGCTTCAATATCTGAGGAGTCACGAATGGTGCTGAACATTGTGCAATCATCAGCGAACATCCCCACTTCTGACCTTATGATGGCGAGAAGATCATTGATGAAGCAGCTGAAGATGGTTGGACCGAGGATACTGCCCTGAGGAACTCCTGCAATGATGTCCTGGGACTGCGATGATTGACCTCCAACAACCAAAACTATCTTCCTTTGTGCTAGGTATGACTCCAACCAGCAGAGAGTTTTCCCCCTGATTCCCATTGACTCCAGTTTTGCTAGGGCTCTTTGATGCCATACTCGGTCAAATGCTGCCTTGATGTCAAGGGCAGTCACTCTCACCTCACCTCTGGAATTCAGCTCTTTTGTCCATGTTGGACAAAGGCTGTAATGAGGTCAGGGGCTGAGTGACCCTGACAGAACCCAAACTGAGCATCATTGAGCAGGTTATTGCTGAGCAAGTGCCGCTTGATAGCACTGTCGACGACCCCTTCCATCACTTTACTGATGATCGAGAGTAGACTGATAGGGCAGTAATTGGCTGGGTTGGATTTGTCCTGCTTTTTGTGTACAGGACATATTTGGACAATGTTCCACATTGCCGGATAGATGTCAGTGTTGTAGCTGTTCTGGAACAGTTTGGCTAGGGGCGTGACAAGTTCTGGAGCACAGGTCTTCAGTACTATTGTCAGAATGTTGTCAGGGCTCATAGCCTTTGTAGTATCTAGTGCCTTCGGTTGTTTCTTGATATCATGTGGAGTGAATCAGATTGGCTGAAGACTGGCATCTGTGATGCTGGGGACCTCAGGAGGAAGCCAAGATGGGTCATCAACTTGGCACATTTGGCTGAAGATGGATGCAAATGCTTCAGCCTTTTGCATTGATGTGCTGGGCTCCCCCAGCATTGAGGCTGGGGATATTTGTGGATATTCCTCCTCCTGTTATTGTTTAATTGTCCACCACCATTCACAAATGGATGTGGCAGGACTGCAGAGCTCAGATCTGATCCGTTGGTTGTGGAATCGCTTAACCCTATCTATTGCATGCTGCTTCCGCTGTTTGGCATGCAAGTAGTCCTGTGTTGTAGCTTCACCAGGCTGGCACCTCATTTTGAGGTATGCCTGATGCTGTTCCTGGCATGCTCTTCTGCACTCTTCATTGAACCAGGGTTGGTCCCCCAGCTTGATGGTAATGGTAGAGTGGGGGATATGCCAGGCCGTAAGGTTACAGATTGTTGTTGAATACAATTCTGCTGCTGCTAATGGCCCACAGCGCCTCATGGATACCCAGTTTTGAGTTGCTAGATCTGTTCAAAATCTATCCCATTTAGCATGGTGGTAGTGCCACACAACACGATGGAGGGTATCCTCAATGTGAAGACAGGACCTCGTCTCCCGAAGGCCTGTGCGATGGTCACTCCTACCAATACTGTCATGGACAGATGCACCTGCGACAGGTAGATTGGCGAGGACGAGGTCAAGTAGGTTTTTCCCTCACCACCTGCCGCAGACCCAGTCTAGCAGCTATGTGCTTTAAGATTCGGCCAGCTCGGTCAGTAGTGGTGCTACCGAGCCACCCTTAGTGATGAACATGGATGTCCCCCACCCAAAGTACATTCTGTGCCCTTACTACCATTAGTGCTTCTTCCATTTGGCGTTCAATATGGAGGAGTACTGGTTCATCAGCCGGTGGGGGGGGGGGGGGGGGGGATGGTGGTGCGGTAAATGGTAATCAGCAGGAGGTTTTCTTGCCCATGTTTGACCTGATGCCATGAGACATGGGGTCCGGTGTCAATGTTGAGGATTCCCAGGGAACTCCCTCCTGACTGTATACCTCTGGTGGGTATGTCCTGTTGGTTGGTCACCCAGAAGGTGGTGGGTGACTGGAATTTGCTGCCAGGAATGGTGGTGGAGACAAAAACCCTCAATTCTTTTCAAAGGTACCTGGACATGTACCTGAAGTGCTGTGACCTGTGGGGATATGGGCCAGGTGCTGAAAGGTGGGATTAGTTTGGGTGGCTAGTTTATTAGGCCAGCGCAGACATGAAGGGCGAAAGGCCTCCTTCTGTGCTGTACTTTTTCTATGGTTCTATGGATGGTGATGTCAGGGACATTGGGCTGGATTTTATAAGCTCGCCTTCAAAAATGGCAGCCTGCCCGTGCGGGCTGCAAGCCAGAGAGCCGCCACAATCTCAAGCTCAGCAGCTCATTTAAATAGCCAGGGTGGGCTGCACCCCCCCCCCCACCACCCCCAATCATGTGGAGAGGGCAGGTTGTCCATCCCTGGAAATGACGCCAGCTGCCTGTGCACAGCTTTGAGGCCTTTAAATTCATGGTCCATCTGCCGTGGTTGGATTTGAACACATGTCCCCAGAGCATTAGCCTAGGCATCTGGATTACTAGTCCAGTGACATTAGCACTATGCCACCACTTCCCCTTAATATCTCTATTTGGGTGGAAACTTGTAGAAGACCTGCCCAGCAACAGTGAAGATGCTGTTTTTTATAACTAACTTCTGATAAATATATAGCACATACCTTGCCCAGTGCATGTACGTAGTCTAGTTTACTCAATTTCCACTCTTGCATAAGTATTCCCATGCAATATGGGGTTGCAGCCCTTTACCATGCATCTTCTTAGTTTGTGACTTTTATACTGGAGGCCAAGAAATGTTTTTAAAACATGACCTTCTGTAGAAAATATCACTTTAACAGTATTTGGTGTTCTTAAAATGTTCTACTTAAACAGACTTGAAATGTTAACTCTGTTTCTCTCTCCACTGATGCTGCCAGACCTGCTGCGTATTTCCAGCACTTTCTGTTTTTATTTCAGATTTCCAGCATCTGCAGTATTTTTTTATTTTAGAGTTTTCCATCCAGGTGGTATTTAATACTCACAACTGAAGGTTCTTTCACGGGGTGAGTAGCCGCTGTCAGGTAGATTGTAAATAGTATGGGGGCTTGCTTGACCCTGGTCCGGATTTTGAAGGCATTTGTTTCAGATCTCCCACTCAAGATAGCTGCAGTCATATCATCATGGAGCAATTTCAGGATTGTGATGAAGTTTATTGGACAACCAAATCTTTGGAGCACCATCCACAGAGCCTCGCGATTTAGAGTCAAATGCTATGGTCGGGTCGATGAATGACATGAAGAGTTCTTGGTGTTGTCTCAACATTTTTCTTAGCTTTGTTGCCCCACAAAGACCTTGTCGGAGATTCCTCTGGAAGGTCTAAAGCCACACTGTGTCTCTGGGAGGATTTCCTCAGCCAGGTTACTTTACATTAGGTGATTCAGGAGAATGTGTGTCAGGATTTTGGCTGCAATGGACAAGAGGGAAATATCTCAATAGTTCCCACAGCATGATTTATCTCCCTTCTTGAAGATAGTTACAACAGTCGTATTCCTGAAGTCAGGGTGGTGGGAGGAATTCTTTTTCCTCCAAAATCCGTAGGATGAGTGCATATAGTCTTGATGTGAGCAAAAGCCCACCAGCTTTGAAAACCTCAGCTGGAATACCATCAGGGCTGCAGGCTTTGTTGTTTTTCATCTGTTTGATTGTTGCAGCTTTCCCATTGATGGTGGTTCATCCATGGATTCTACCACAAGACACTGGGGGAATAGCCTGAAGAGTATCAGCTGCCACTGTGGATTCATGGTTGAGGAGTTGCTGAAAATGTTCTTTCCAGTGTTGACGGATGGCATTGTCATCCTTAAGAGGAGAGATATCATCCTGTGAGTGAAGAGGATTTTGTCAATTTGACCTTGGTCGATAGATGACCCTGGTGGCTTCAAAAAAGCTTTGCATGTCGTGATGGTTGGCATATTGTTGGATCTCTCGGGCTTTCTTTTCCCACCACTTTTCCTTTATCTTCCGGATTTGTATTTGGGTGTCAGCCTTGAGCTGTTGGAATGCTGCCTTCTTGACTTCCGACCTTGGGTTGTTCTGGCAGGCAATGAAGGTAGCTTGTTTTTGTTCCAAGAAGTCACATATTTCAGCATCGTTTTCGTCAAACTAGTCCTGGTGAGAACGATGCTCGAACTCAATTGTCTAGACACAGGAGTCATGTACAAATTACTTTATTTGTTCCTGCTGTTCTGAAATTGAGTTGGATGCGTGAAGAGCTGCACTTGGAATTCCTCTCTTTGGTTGGGCTGCTTTAGGGCTGAGACATTGATCTTCTCCCTCTTGGAATTTTAGGTCTTGCGAAGCCTTGGTGCTAGGTGAGCGTTCATTACTGATTGAACAAGTTGATGATTTGTCCAGCAGGCATCAGTTCCCCGCATGGATCGAGTGATACAGACATCACTTAGATCTTTGACTCGAGCAATGGCATAATCCAGGAGGTGCCAGTGCTTTGATCTAGGATGCTTCCATGTGGTTTTGTATTTGTTCTTCTGGTGGAAGAAGGTGTTTGTTATAATGACGCCATGCTGTGTGCACTTTGTCAGCAGGAGAACACCATTTGCATTGGCTTTTTCCATCCAGCCATTTAGAATGCATTACCAAAACCTCACTGATACTCTGCCAGCACCACTTGACTCCAGATCTCATCACAGCCTTGCTTTAGACATGGACACGGGCTGAATCCCACAGTTGAGGTGAGAGTGCCCACCTCAACATCAAGGAAACATTTGACCAGTGCAGCCCCAAGGAGCAGAGTAAAACTGAAGTCAATGGTAATTGGGCTTTGGATGGTGGGAACTCTCCAATGACTGGCATAAAACAAGATGATTGCATCCAACAACCACAATCATCTTAGCCACAGGACATCACTGTGGAAGTTCCTCAGGTCAGCGTCCTAGGCCCAACTGTCTTCAGCTGCTTCCTCAATGACTTTCTCTACATTATAAGGTCAGAAGTGCAGCTGCTCTCTGATGATTGCACAGCATCCAGCTACATTCACAATTCCTCAGATAATGAGGCCATGCCCTCATTTTTCAAGACCTGGGTAACATACAGACTTGAGCCAATAAGTGACAAGTACCATTCAAGCCACACAAATGCCAGGCAATGACCATCTCCAGTGAGAAAGTTGAACCACTGAGCAGAAAGATGAAGGATGTTCATTGCCACGCACAATGGCATTCCTCCTATTCATCACAAACTCCACACAGCAAACAAAGCTCAAATCTTGGAAAGGTTATTTAAAGAGACATTTCAGGACAAACGAAAAACTGCATTAGAAGACCTCTCCTATGAGCCCTCTGCTGTTCTCTACAGAGTAATGTTACCTGCCAGTGTCTACACGTTGAATGTTTGTCTGTTTCAATATTGCCAAAGGAACCATACTTTGTGCTGCTGTTGACAATTTTGTGAATAACTGGCACACAATTTCATTCGTGACAATAATCCATTTCAAAATAGTCCAGCCTTCGCAACAAATACAGGATAAAACTGACATACAGCGCAGTACAGAAAGTAGAGGTTGCTGCGAGCTGCACCACTGTGCTGTCACCCTCTCTCCTGTGCGGCTACAGGCCTGTGATCAGCAGGCTGCTGCTGCTATTGCTGATCATCTTGGTCCTCAGTTAAGGCTCAATCTAGCATAAGTGGCACCCATCCTGATCTGATGGGTCAGACAACCCAACTGCAGACCAGACCTCCAAACACCCAAACGGTGTTGTAGGGGGGAAAATTGTGGCCGATGCAGCTAAATAAATATACACATATATACAAGATGAAAGTGTAGCCACATATTGTTACAAAATGGAGTTTTTACCCAAGTCATTGTGGGACAAGTTAGTTAGCTTGCAGCCTTGAGCATGGTACTGCTTAGCACAGGCAATTAGGCAGAGCAAAGATGGCCCCTTATATCAGTGCATAAGACTGTGGCTCTGTCTAATTGCAGACTGCACAAAGTAGCTAGGAAAGCAGGCCTGACAGAGGTAGAAAGATTCATTGTGAAGACTCAAGGATAGTCGATAAGTGGGCCTGGTAAACATCCTGAGATGGTCATGGGCGCACCACGAGCTATCCCCACAACCACATGATACCTAATTAGTAATTTTATCGGTAATGAATGTAATGTATGTAGACAATAACCATTATGATTGGATTGTATCCAGCCGGGATGGGCGGAGTAACTGTATATCCGTTGTGGATTTTCCATTGTTCAGTGGAGATGCGCATGGTAAGCCCAGCGTCTTACTCCCCACCGGTGTAAAATAAACCTTTTAACGATTGAAACAGACCTGAGCATCGAATGGTTCATTTTAGTCAGTTCCACTCTAACAGTGTAAAGTAACCTCTCAGCAAAAGAACTGTGAGCAAACCCTTTCCCACAAGCAGGTATGAAAGCAGCTGTGAGTCCAGAGTATTCATTGGCATATTTCCTTGAGATTGCTTCAGCTCCCTCAGTTGCTGCTGTGTACTCACCTTGCTTTCCCTGGTGAGTTTCAGGAAACCTGAGATACCCGTGAACCTGATATTGCATGAATTGAGCAATTATCATATGTTAATGACAACTGGCCTCTCCCAAGGTGGTTATGCACAAGCAGCTGAATGCGTCGTAGTGAAATGTGGAAGTTGGCGGGTTGGAAGCGGCTTTCCATCGTGCTGTCCTTTTCACCGGTTTTAACCTTCCACCCAAATGCACATGCTCCTAAAGATTAAGGCTGTAATTTTACTCACTCCCCCCACCCCCAGGAGTGGGCTGGGAGAAGCGAGTGGCCATAAAATTGGGTAGGATGCTGGGGGATGCTGTGCCTGTCGCCTACCAGCCCCAGCTGGTATTTTACCAGCTGCGGGGGAGGTGGTAGGTGGCTGGCCTGCTCTTAGGCCAATTGAGGCACTTAACTGGTCAATTAATGGCCATTTACGGGCCTCTTCCCACTGCTGCTGGTATTTTATCAGTGGCGGAAGGGCACTTTGTCAGTTGGGGAGGCGGTCCAGTAATACCTGATGGCCTCCTTGCAGGCTGGGGAGGTGGGGTGGGAGGGGGTCTCCTGATAAGGCAGCCTGTGCCCAATGGAGAGGTCCCCACTGGCATGGGCCACCCCCGCAGGAACACACCTCCATTCTCGTGTTCAAACCACCCCCCAGCGCCCCCCTCCATGCCCCACTTGCTGCGGTCTAGCTGATATCTCCCGACAAGCCCCGACCCCACTTACCCTTTTCTCCGGCTCAATTGCTGGCTGGGTCTGGGGACTGCTGCAGTCCCAGCAGTGGCCACTGCTCCTTGAGGTGCTGTTGCGGCTGAATAGCTGCCGGCCCTCTGATTGGCCGTCAGCTCTTGGAGGCGGGACTTCCTGTCTCAGAGGGGCAGAAGCCACAACCTCAGGCAATTAATTGCCTGAGCCGCACAAAATGCAGTCATAGCTTCCAGGGCTGGCGGAGGCGGGCTCGCCCCAGCTTTTTAGCTGATGGGCGAGGCCACCACCTCCTCGTAAAATTCCAGCTTAAAATTGAGCGCCGTATTCTCCCCTTTACTTGTTCCAGTTTGAAATGTGTAACAATCAAATTCTCTGCAAATGAAACACTAGTATTGTTCAGATAAAGGTTTCAGTGTAGTGAATCTAGAATGGTAAGTTAAATCCGCAGCCTTATTTCTACTTCATTTTTCCAGAACAGACTGAACAAGCTGATAGTACAATGAAATGATCTGCTACGTTTCAATCACAATAAGGGAGGGAGGAGAATATGTTGAAAGTTATATTTCAGGATTGGAGGTGCACAGAGATCTCGAAGGCTTGTAGGGCTGGAGAACCATAGGCGCCAGGTCGAGATGGAGATTCCCACGCTGCCCTGAGGCAGCCCTACTCGGGTCATTGAGGAGAAGATTACTGTTATAAAAGCAAAATACTGCGGATGCTGGAAATCTGAAATAAAAACAAGAAATGCTGGAATCACTCAGCAGGTCTGGCAGCATCTGTGGAAAGAGAAGCAGAGTTAATGTTTCGGGTCAGTGACCCTTCTTCGGAACTTCGGAAGATTACTGTTACTCTGACTTGCTGATGCTGATGCTGTAGGTGTCACACTGGGTTTGATGGGCGTGGACCCCGATTGCAGGCATTGAAAGACAAGCTTGTGCACACCCACCGTGCCTGTCTTCATCCACTGAGCCTCATCGAACTAAGATCCCTGCCCCCTTGCCACTCCAGGAGGGGAGAATTAGAGGAGTGCAGATATCTTGGGGGGGCTGTGGGGTTAGAGGAGATTACAGACATAGGAATGGTTGAGGCCGTGGAGGGATTTCTCCACCTTGTGACCTCCTGCCCCCGCTTTCAACACGCTTTGAAAAATCCTTCTCTTCCACTATGCTTCTGAAGTCCCACATTCCTTTCATATTTTCTACCTGTTCAGCATCCAAATTTTCTCACTATTCTGCAAAGAACTTTCTATATGTGAAGAATGTGGTATAAAAGTAAGTAGTTGATACTGTTCCTGAGTCTTGGCAATGTCTTATTCTCAATGCTGTGGCACACTATGACTTGCCACTGGAATTTACTTCTTGATTCTAGTTTTGCCTCATTTTCTCAGACTTTCCAACTATATTATTCCCATCAAAATATTGTACCTGAGTCATTTTGGAGACCATCACCAAGTAAAATCTATTTCATGATGCATGGTAATGTCTGCCATTCCACTAGGTCTGTTGTAGACTTATTCATAGAAATTAATTGCTGTGATTAATGTTATGACCTCAGTAGAGAGCACTAACTTTAAAACAAGAGATATGAACTTCCCAGCGACCGATAAAAGAATTACACAAGATTTCACTTAAGACTTTTACTATAACAGCTTAACTAAAAATTAACAGTAACTAAACAGTACTTAATAGGTAGCTAATACACTAAATTACAGGGAAAGGTATTTCCCATTAACTTATTAACACACTCGAAAGCCCCGCACCACATTTATACATCACACAGTGTTCTCATGGAAAAGGTATCCTTGCAGTTAAAAGGTCCAAAACTCCTCCCAGTTCCAATGGGTTGGATCTCCCAGTATCCATCTCAAAGCCAACGCCCTCTTTGCTCATTTCTTCCTAGCACATTCGTTAATAAGGTAATCTCAGGTGACCCCATTTTTTTTTTCTCCTCTGCACACTTCAAGCTTTCGAACCAGGTTCAAATCTTAGCTGTATCAGTGATCTGAGTGCAGTTGTTTCCCCAGAAACCACAGAGACCATAAGTCTGACCCTAGCAAACCAGCCATGCCTTCCTTTGTTTCCAGATGTTAAAAATTGCAACTCAAATCTGCATTTTAGAGCCCCTGGCTCCCTGATTACAATATGATTACAAGAAGCCTGGCTGGCTTCCCATAAGCCCCTGTCTATAAACTCCAAAGCTCTGCTGCTCATGATATGTCCCACACTAAAACACATCTGTCCATATCCCCGTCTTACATCATATTAAACTCTTCATCCTTGTTCATAAATCTATCTACAACCTCCTTTCCCTCTCCAAAGTCCTTAAGCACGTTGTCACTTCCCAAATCCGTGTCCATCTTTCCTGAGACTCCATGTTTTAATCCCTCCAATCAGGTTTCTGCCCCTGCCACAGGACCAAAATGGCTCTTATGAAAGTCACTAATGATATATGTGACTGCGACAAAAGCAAACTTTCCCTCCTCATCCTTCTCAACTTGTCTGCAGCCTTTGACACAATTAACCACACCATCCTCCTCCAACACCTTCCCGTGTCATCCAGCTAGGTGGACCTGCACTCGCCTGGTTCCATTCTTATCTACCTAATTGTAGCCAGAGTGTAACTTGCAATCATTCTCTTCCTGCATCGTTACCTCTGGTGTCCCCTAAGGATCTATCCTTTGCCCCTTCCTATTTCTCATTTACATGCTGCCTTTCGGTGATATCATCTGAAAGCACTGTGTTGCCCAGCTCTAACTGGTGCTAGGGTCAAGGATGTCTCAGAGCAGTTACAGGACATTCTGAAGGGAGAGGGTGTACAGCCAGTGGTCATGGTACACGTTGGTACAAACGACATAGGTAGAAAAAGGGATGAGGTCCTAAAAGCAGAATATAGGGAGTTAGGAAGTAAGTTGAAAAGTAGGACCTCAAAGGTAGTGATCTCAGGATTACTACCAGTGCCAAATGCTAGCCAGAATACCAGGATATATCGGATGAATACGTGGCTGAAGAGATGGTGTGAGGGGGAGGGTTTTAGATTCCTGGGATATTGGGACTGGTTCTAGGGGAGGTGGGACCAGTACAACCTGGATGGGTTACACCTGGGCAGGACCAGGACTGAGCATCCTAGGGGGAGTATTTGCTAGAGTGGTTGGGGAGGGTTTAAACTAAAATGGCAGGGGGATGGGAACCTTTGAAAGGAGTCAGAGGAGGGGGGATCAAGGACAAGAACAAAAGAAAGTAAGGGGAATAAGTAAAGTGATAGGTATAGAAATCAAGGGCCAGAATCAAACAGGGCCACAGTGAAAAATAGTGGGAAGGGGACAAGTAATGTTAAAAAGACAAGCCTTAAGGCTTTGCGCCTTAACGTACGGAGCATTCGCAATAAAGTGGATGAATTAATCGCGCAAATAGATGTAAACGGGTATGATATTGTCGGGATTACGGAGACATGGCTGCAGGGTGACCAGGGATGGGAAATGAACATCCAGGGGTATTCAGTATTTAGGAAGGACAGACAAAAAGCAAAAGGCGGTGGAGTTGCATTGCTGGTTAAAGAGGAAATTAATGCAATAATGAGGAAGGATATTAGCTCTGACAATGTGGAATCTGTATGGGTACAGCTGAGAAACACTAAGGGGCAAAAAACATTAGTGGGGGTTGTATATAGACCCCCAAACTGTAGCGGTGATGTTGGGAATGGCATTAAAATGGAAATTAGAGACGCATGCGATAAAGGAACATCTGTAATTATGGGTGACTTTAATCTGCATATAGATTGGGCAGATCAAATTAAGCATAATACCGTTGAGGAGGAATTCATGGAATGTATACGGGATGGTTTTCTGGACCAATACATTGAGGAACCAATTAGAGAACAGCCCATCCTAGACTGGGTACTGTGTAATGAGAGAGGAATAATTGACAATCTAGTTGTGAGAGACCCCTTGGGGATGAGCGACCATAATATGATAGAATTCTTCATCAAGATTGAGAGTGATGTAGTTGATTTTGAGACTAGGGTCCTGAAACTTAATAAAGGAAACTACGAAGGTATGAGGTGCGAGTTGGCTATGATAGATTGGGAAACGTTACTTAAAGGGATGATGGTGGATAGGCAATGGCAAACATTCAAAGAGCGCATGGATGAACTCCAACAATTGTTTATCCCTGTCTGGTGCAAAAGTAAAACAGGAAAGGTAGCCAAACCATGGCTTAAAAGGGAAATTAGAGATAGCATTAGATCCAAGGAAGAGGCATACAAATTCACCAGAAAAAACAACAGACCTGAGGATTGGGAGCAGTTTAGAATTCAGCAAAGGAGGACCAATGGATTGATTAAGAAGGGGAAAATAGCGTACGAGAGTAAGCTTGCAGGGAACATAAAAACTGACTGTAAAAGTTTCTATAGGTATGTGAAGAGAAAAAGATTGGTGAAGACAAATGTAGGTCCCTTACAGTCAGAAACAGGGGAATTTATTATGGGGAACAAAGAAATGGCTGAACAACTAAATGCATACTTTGGTTCTGTCTTCACAAAGGAGGACACAAATATCATACCAGAAATGTTGGGGAACACAGGGTTAAGTAAGAGGGAGGAACTGAAGGAAATCAGTATAGTAGAGAAATGATGTTGGGAAAATTGATGGGATTGAAGGCCGATAAATCCCCAGGGCCTGATAATTTACATCCCAGAGTACTTAAGGAAGTGGCCCTAGAAATAGTGGATGCATTGGTGGTCATCTTTCAAGATTCTATAGACTCTGGAACAGTTCCTACAGATTGGAGGGTAGCTAATGTAACCCCACTATTTAAAAAGGGAGGTAGTGAGAAAACAGGGAATTATAGACCAGTCAGCCTGATGTCAGTAGTGGGGAAAATTCTGGGTGTTCTCGTACACCAGTCGCTGAAGGTAAGCGTGCAGGTGCAACAGGTGGTAAAAAAGGTAAGTGGTATGTTGGCCTTCATAGCGAGAGGATTCAAGTACAGGAGCAGGGATGTCTTGCTGCAATTATACAGGGCCTTTGTGAGGAATATTGTGTGCAGTTTTGGTCTCCTTATCTGAGGAAGGATGTTCTTGTTATAGAGGGAGTGCAGCGAAGGTTTACCAGACTGATTCCTGGGATGGCGGGACTGATGTATGAGGAGAGATTGAGTCAGTTAGGGTTATATTCGCTGGAGTTCAGAAGAGTGAGGGGGGCTCTCATGGAAACCTATAAAATTCTAACAGGACTTGACAGGGTAGATGGAGGAAGGATGGTGGGGGAGTCCAGAACAAGGGGTTATAGTCTAAGGATACGGGGTAAACCTTTCAGGACTGAGATGAGGAGAAATTTCTTCACCCAGAGAGTGGTGTGCCTGTGGAATTCGCTACCACAGAAAGCAGTTGAGACCAAAACATTGTATGTTTTCAAAAAGGAGTTAGATATAGCTCTTGGGGTGAAAGGGATCAAAGGATATGGGGGGAAAGCGGGAACAGGTTACTGAGTTGGATGATCAGTCATGATCATAATGAATGGCGGAGTAGGCTGGAAGGGCCGAATGGCCTACTCCTGCTCCTATTTTCTAAGTTTCTACCTCACTGCCATCTCTCTCCTCCACTGTTGCAAAATTGTCAGACTGCTTATCCGACATCCAGTACTGGCTAAATAGAAATTTTCTCCAACTAATTACTGAGAAGATTGAAGCTATTGTCTTTGCTCCCTGCTCCAAACTCAGTTCTCTCGCAACTGACTCCATCCCTCTCCCTGGCCACCATTTGAAACTAAACCAGACTATTCGTAACCTCGGTGTCATATTTGACCCCGAGATGAGCTTCCGACCACATATGGGCGCCATCACTAAGACTGCCTATTTCCACTTCCGTAATATTACCTGACTTCACCCCGCCTCAGCTCCTCTGCTATTGAAATCTTCATTAATGCCTTTGTTGCCTCTACACTTCACTATTTCAATGCACTTTTGGCTGGTCTCCCACATTCTACCCTCCATAAGTTTGAGGTCATCCAAAACTCTGCTGCCCATGTCCTTATTCTCACCAAGTCCTGTTTACCTTAATCATCCCTGTGCTCACTGACCTACATTGACTCCCCGGTCAAGCAACACCTAGATTTTTAAATTCTCTTCCTTGTTTTCAAATCTCTCCTTGGCCTCATCCCTCTCTATCTCTGTAATATCCTTCAGCCCTCAGAGATCTGCACTCATCTAACTCTGGCTTCTTGAGCATCCCCGATTTTAATTGCTCCACCATTAGTGGCTATGCCTTTAGCTGCCTAGGCCATAAGCTCTGGAATTCCCTCCCTAAACATCTCTGATTCTCCACCTCTCATTCTTCCTTTAAGATGCTCCGTAAAACCTACCTTTTTGACGGAGCTTTTGGCCATCTGCCTTCTTTTGGGCCTCCTTATCTCGAGAGACAATGGATACGCGCCTGGAGGTGGTCAGTGGTTTGTGAAGCAGCGCCTGGAGTGGCTATAAAGGCCAATTCTGGAGTGACAGGCTCTTCCACAGGTGCTGCAGAGAAATTTGTTTGTTGGGGCTGTTGCACAGTTGGCTCTCCCCTTGCGCCTCTGTCTTTTTTCCTGCCAACTACTAAGTCTCTTCGACTCGCCACAATTTAGCCCTGTCTTTATGGCTGCCCGCCAGCTCTGGCGAATGCTGGCAACTGACTCCCATGACTTGTGATCAATGTCACACGATTTCATGTCGCGTTTGCAGACGTCTTTATAACGGAGACATGGACGGCCGGTGGGTCTGATACCAGTGGCGAGCTCGCTGTACAATGTGTCTTTGGGGATCCTGCCATCTTCCATGCGGCTCACATGGCCAAGCCATCTCAAGCGCCGCTGACTCAGTAGTGTGTATAAGCTGGGGGTGTTGGCCGCTTCAAGGACTTCTGTGTTGGAGATATAGTCCTGCCACCTGATGCCAAGTATTCTCCGAAGGCAGCGAAGATGGAATGAATTGAGACGTCTCTCTTGGCTGGCATACGTTGTCCAGGCCTCGCTGCCGTAGAGCAAGGTACTGAGGACACAGGCCTGATACACTCGGACTTTTGTGTTCCGTGTCAGTGCGCCATTTTCCCACACTCTCTTGGCCAGTCTGGACATAGCAGTGGAAGCCTTACCCATGCGCTTGTTGATTTCTGCATCTAGAGACAGGTTACTGGTGATAGTTGAGCCTAGGTAGGTGAACTCTTGAACCACTTCCAGAGCGTGGTCGCCAATATTGATGGATGGAGCATTTCTGACATCCTGCCCCATGATGTTCGTTTTCTTGAGGCTGATGGTTAGGCCAAATTCATTGCAGGCAGACGCAAACCTGTCGATGAGACTCTGCAGGCATTCTTCAGTGTGAGATGTTAAAGCAGCATCGTCAGCAAAGAGGAGTTCTCTGATGAGGACTTTCCGTACTTTGGACTTCGCTCTTAGACGGGCAAGGTTGAACAACCTGCCCCCTGATCTTGTGTGGAGGAAAATTCCTTCTTCAGAGGATTTGAACGCATGTGAAAGCAGCAGGGAGAAGAAAATCCCAAAAAGTGTGGGTGCGAGAACACAGCCCTGTTTCACACCACTCAGGATAGGAAAGGGCTCTGATGAGGAGCCACCATGTTGAATTGTGCCTTTCATATTGTCATGGAATGAGGTGATGATACTTAGTAGCTTTGGTGGACATCCGATCTTTTCTAGTAGTCTGAAGAGACCACGTCTGCTGACGAGGTCAAAGGCATCTGCCTTAATATCGTCTTATGTGGCTGTGTCTAATTTTACTTTATAACAATCAGCTACCAACTTGGCTCAGTAGTTGCACTCTTGCCTCTGAGATAGAGATTGTGGTTTAAAACCTCAGGGATTTGAGCATGTACTTTTAGGCTAATCAGATTGAGATAATACTGTATTGTTGGAGGTTTTGTCTTTCAGAGGATTCATTAAACCAAAGCTCTATCTCCTGTTAGTTGGATGTAAAATATTCCATGGCACTATCTGTGGAACAGCAAGGGAACTCTCCCACTGTCCAGGCCAATATTTATCCCGCAGCTGTACCTTGGAATTTTTTTTTCTGATTGTGTTAGAAACCAACTGAGCTGCATTATAGAGACATTACCATCCTGCCAGAGAAAATGAGAACCAATAACAATATTTATTTATATAGTGCTTTTGACATAGGAAAATGTCTCGTGGCATTTCACAGAGAAATATCAGTGCTATGTCAAATAAGGAGATATTAGGAATCATAACTAAAAACTTAAAGGGAGGTGACGAGGTAGAGAAGTTTAGGGAGGGAATTTCATTGGGTAGGGCTTAAATGGTTGAAATACAGTCAATAGTGGTGGGATGAAGTGAGGGGAGATGTGCAAGAGGCCAGAGTTGGAGGAATGCAGAGGTCTTGGAGGGTTTTAAGCTGGAGAAGTTTAGAGAGATAGGGACGGGAGAGACAATGAAGGAATTTAAACATCAAAATGATTTGTTGCAATTTAACGGCCTGGAACAGCCTAGGCTGCTCAGTATGAACAATGTTCTATCAGTTTCTCTGAATTGGTTATTAACAAGAGCTTGAAATGTAATTTTAAATGGGGCCTATACTGAAGAGGAAATCTGCAGGTCTTCCGCCAAAGGAATTATGGAGAAGGTATTTACATTCTAAAAGTTGCAGCATTAAGAATGCAGTAATACAATGCAGTATGGACCATGGTGCTTTGGTGGGAGATGCCATTAACATGGGATTCCTGCCACTTTTGGCAACTGAAGCAGATAGCATTAAAGAAGAACAGAATTGCCTAGTGTCTTTACATTGACACCAGCACACAGTAATAGTGCTCAGCTGTAATTAAACACAAAAATTATATTCTATTCTGCGCCATGGTGTGCAGCGTCATCATTTAAGTATTTAAGACACTGTTGCCTTGGTGGGTTCAGCAGTATATAAAGGGTAGAATGATTGAACCCAGCACTGCAACATCTGGGACCATTCTCTCTGCACTGCATTTTTGTGAATGCTGCTCGAACAATTTAAAAGACATCAGACATTATTGTACTTGTCTGGAGTCCAGTGCTTTTGGAAATAAGATTTCAATTCTTGCGGTTTAATTTTTATGTTCAGAAGAGGCATTTCGTGGATAGTAGACAGCATTTTCATAGGATTAAATACCAGTGCCACCACAGATGGGAATAAAATATCCAAATGCTTTTGACATAAGTAAAAAAATGCTGGTATTTTTAAGTTGCAAATAAAAATCTGTCCAAAGTTGTGTAAGAATCTTTGTGATATGTTAACTCGGTTTGAATGATTAAACTGGGGAAGATGATTAGTTCATGAACAAAAATGACCCAGGCAGACTCCTCAGGGTGCAAGGCCACGCCAGAGTTAGACTCAACAACATTTGGAAAGTTGAGATGAGAGCTTGAGACAAGCTGTTCTAACAGCAGAGGTCAGCATTGAATGATTAAATGCACAGTCGCAACAGACTGCCAACATTAACTTCAGTTTGAGGGATTTTAGAAAGGGCACTGATAAACAGCAGAATGGAGCATGGAGAGCTTACCAGACTCCTGGAAAATTTCAGCTTGACTGAGGAATTTTACGGAAAGACAGCGGACCAGTAACAAAGGTCAGTCAGCATTGAATGACTGCTGCAGACATGTTACTGGAAGTAATTTTGCTTTGGTATGTTGGATTACACAAAGGATTTGTGTTAGCAGTGTAGTGTATGGCTTGTGACAGCAATGGCAATTGTTAGTTACTTTTCTTCATGCCTTACATTTTATTAAAGAAAGCTGCCAAATACTATTATCATGATTTTCAACACACTGATTTTTGTTTTAAAAAAGTACCTATTAGCATAAAATGCACTAGATTTCCTTTGTAGGATGATAAAGCTAAACTTGATAGCGTAGATATTGAACCAATCTAACATTATCTGTCTCCAGTTAACGTCATTTGTGCATTGTGCAGTACTAACAGGTGGAGACAATATCAATGCCTGAATCACCAATGCAAGATTTCAATTGGTGGCAGCAGGTGGGATTATGCTACTTCGGAGAGGCAGAGAAGTCTTTTCCTACAATGTGTCCAGTATATGTGCTGAGGCAAGAGTAGCATTTATTTTTAATGGGTAGAAGTTGGCCGTGCCAGGTTTTGGGCACGAAGGCGGCACTGCTGCCAAACCAGCATGCCTGAGGACCACATCTAAATAATTCGGGTGAGCTGCTGCTGCCCATTGTGCTTCCACATGCAGCTCGCCTGACTGCTGATTTGAATTTCAGGCCTCCTGTCTCATCAGCAGTAGTCCTCGGGGAATTGCTAGGGAAGAAATCAGGACTGATGTGGAACCGGGGATGTGATCTTTTTTTAAGAACCTCAAAACGTATCTTTTCAGCGGGGACTAGTTCCTGGGCCACATTCACGCCAGGTGAGATAGAATGGAATAGGCCCAGTGCCTGCTCCACACCTCAGGACACCAATTTGTTCAAAACAGGCATTAAGTCCTTCATTTACACACATAAGGGGCCTAATTCCTGTTTTTGGTGGCTGCTGGAGACACTTGAAAAATTATCTGACCCCATTTCCAGTCAGCTGCCTTGAAGGCAGAATGTTGTTCCCCAAAATTGGTAAAATAGGTGCAATGAGATCCAATTTCAACCCCAATATTGTTGCGTCAGCCCAAGAAAGAAATGGTCTTGTTACTTTAACTGCACTGTGGGAGGTTATTTTTTCTCTGGTGAAATGGAGTCATGGCATGACAAATCATTGGAAATATGTTAACTGCATTTCACATTAAACATTTGGTAGAATGAAGTGCGCCATCACATAAAATATGAGTTTGAAGATCCTGGCATGTGAAGTACTTCTCAACACACTGTAATATAGTTAAGAGTTCTGTCCATTACCTCACACAGTGGTATCTTGGAGGGCTGTCTACATTTTTCATTCCGAAATTTGTCAAGAATGCTTTAAGCCACAAGGAGTCTCTTTCCACCTCCTTTCAATTACCTAACTTTTAAAATAAGTAACTGTAACTTAGCAGTCACCAGAACTTTAGTTCAAAGCCGAGGAGTCACAGGGATAATTTGTTGGTAAATACTACAAAGCCCAAAGGCTGGTTGATGCTACAACAAAAAGTTGGAAGATTTCTCCCCTCACAAAAAGGGAAACTGAATTCCGATACCAAATGGTGATGGTAAACAGTTTTATTGCCAATGTAATCATTCCAAGAACAGCTGAACCAAGTTTTGACAGATGTAAGGAATTCTTTCAAAACAGCGGGTAGCTGAATAATTCTGACTTTTGGAAGCAACAGCAAGGACAAAGGCCACAATGACCACTTGTGGAAATTAGTACATATCTAAGGCACAAGTAGTCCTAGTCCATGACTGAATGTTTGTACTGTGCTTTATGGCACGTGGCACCATGCTTTTCTGCTGGATAAAATAATAGCTGCAGTTCAAAAAAAAAACTATCCTGCATAACTATTACCATGGACTACACTGGACAGTGAGGGAATGGCAAATAACACTCAATCATATCTTTTGCTAATAGAATATAATCATCTTTTGATTGAGCTGTTTTTCTTTCTGCTATGGGCTGACGAATTCTATCAAGTGTTACTCTGTGTCTTAGCAATTGGTACACGCATGTAGGGCTGGATTTTGTTCCCAACCCAATGTCAGGTTCTGTGGTGGGGGGCCGGAGAACCGGAGTGACAGCAACCGCCATGGAACCCAACGCTGGGATTGTCAGGTCCGATCATCCCGGCAGCAGGGAAGCTCTGCGGCGGCCCTTCCGCTGCTCTGCAACAGGACCCGACTTAGCATATTTAAATAACACATTACATGAATTAAAATATAAACCACAGCAATCTTACCTTCAGTTCCTGATCCTCAGTGCGACGAGCGGCACTCACACACCTTCACTTTCCCGTCCAGAGAAAGCTGGCACCACCGAGGTGGGGAAGGGGTGAACTCTGCACTCGGATGGGTGGGGGGGGCGGGGGAGGGGTGAACTCTGCACTTTGGTGGGGTGGGGGTGAAGGGGTGAACTCTGCACTTTGTGTATAGGGAAGTGGGAGGGAAGGGGTCAACTCTGCACTATGTTGAACTTTCTGCAAGGCTGGCAGTCTTTTAGAAAATGGTGCCAGCACTTGCTTCCGTATTGGTGATGCCGCGAACGGCATCGTCAATGCTGCTTCCGCCATGTGATCGGGGGTGGTGGCCGCGTGAATATGCAATGTGGCCGCCTGCCACCAAATCGCGGTGGGGCGGGTCCTGTGGGCGACGGCCGCCATTTTCCGCCGCTCCCGGCAACGGGACTACAAATTCCAGCCCGTAGAGTGAGATAAAATCTCACTTTTTCATCCAACTGACATTATCATCCTTCCACCCAGTGTGAGGACAAGTGACTTAACTTTAGGCCTTTGACATTGGTTGCTTTATAATGACAGTTTGATTCCTCTTCCTTCTGGGCAAGACACCTGACCTCAACTCTATGTCTCCATTGAGATAAGAAGGCTTGTGGAAAGGTGTTGGTTAATGCACCATTTTGCACTGTTGGAGCGTCCACATTCTCTGACAGCATTCCAAAGCATTTGATAACACTGGGAATTGTGCATTCATGTGGATTGTTTCCATGGTATCTGAGGACTGAATATTGACTGAATGGAAATCTTTATGATAGGTGTATGTCATCAGATTGGCTGTCAGTAGATGTTTTTTCACCTTGTACATCCTAGGAAGCCAGCAATTGTGTGAAGTCATTGCACTCGCTCCATTGAATGCTCCATATTTTTGGGAGCAATGAAATACTTTACTGGCTTCTCAGAACACTTCAATATTCAATCACAAACACATGTGCTTTGTCCAGCAAAATATTTATGATTGCTGTCACTTTCAGTCAAGGTTGTTACTGAAGCATGACTTCAGGGAATTGGATCCATCTCAATACACAGCTCAGTCGTGTTTCTAAGTCCACTTCGATAAATCATTTAGCACCACTTTAAATCTGCATTGAAATTTGGAAATTTGTGTATTTACTGTGCAAAATAGGTTTGACATCAGGCTGCTATTTCCTGCACGGCTGTTAGTGAGCATGTAATTATTAAAAGTTAATTATTCTAACAATTGTTATTGATGTACCTAAACAATCTATTTTCCAATTATTTTTCTGTACAGTAAAAAAAAAACTTTATTCACTTCCTTCTTCACCCATGTCAGCATCATCATTGTTGTATTGCTGCTGAACAGAGCTTGGCCATCCCATCATGCAGTTGGCACACCAAAAATATGTACATTTGTGTGTAATAAAACTGTGGCAAAAATGACAGCTCTGCCATTCCAATCTGTACCCCTTTAACTTTCCATATTAACCCAATTTGTTTGGTTGACACATTTAATCATTTTTTCAAGAAACATTTATAAGAATCTTACAAAACAGGAAGCTCCTGTAATAGAGAAACCTGGATAACTAATTAAACTAAACTTGTATCCATGTTGAATATTTAAATGGAGAAACTAGAGGCAACATTAGAGGCCCTTAATCTCAAGTTTTTCTCTGGTTGGCACCTTTTTTGCAAGTCTGCAAATCAATGTTTTTCTAACAAACTCTTTGAAAGTCCTGCTTCAAATAAATCACGAGGTACAATATCAAGTAAGGAAAAAGCTCTGATTATCAGTCTAATGCAGTATTACGGATCATATTGTTGTACACTGTATTTGGAGGAGCAACATTAACTACTAAATGATGACATGGCAACGTAACTACGCAACAAATCCACAGAATACAGTGGGGCAAAAAATGACTTTTACTTTAAAAACTGGCATTCTGATGTAGTATAATTTAAAATTTTTCCAGAGCCTGGCTTAAACCGTAATAGCAGTCCCACGCCCATCACACACACCCAGGTCATAATTTTAAACCCTATCCCCCCACCCCCCAGCTGCCCATGATGGGCAGAGGATTAAAAATGTAAATTTACTCAACCCCAACATGCCGGGTAAGCATCCATTGTAGTTTTTATGGTGGCGCATTTTGTGTCCTGCTAGCTATTTGCCAGCAGGCTCCCACCGCGCAATTGGAAGCCTGATTTAATTTAATAGCTGTCGCATGTTTCTCAGGACTTGGAAAACTTGACAGTGAAAGGGAGGTGGGAGCAGCTGGCAAATAGCTTTTATAGTACTCCTTGTGGGCCAGGTGGAGCAAAAGTACTTCCCCAGCCCCGAGGAAGCCTTCACCCTTCTATCTGTCAATCGGGCCTCTCTCTCCCCCCAGACCCCCACCCTATCATGATTGCATAGCCTCTTCCTCCCCATCCACCTTACATCATTTACTCCCTCCCTGATGACCCCTCTACCACCATTCCCCTGCAACCCCAAGCCTTGATCTCCGACTGCCTCGCTGCTCCCCATTTTTGCCTGCCGGGCAGGAAACAGAAGAAAAAATTTAACGAGGTCCCGCTGAATTCCATGTCCTCAGGCTTGCTGGGTTTTCTCCACACTACCCGAGAGGCCTTGCTACAACTGCACAGGGCATTGAGAAGACCACACCTGGAGTACCCCGTACCGTTTTGGTCTCCTTACTAAAGGAGGGATATACTTGCTTTGGAAGCAGTTCAGAGAAGGTTCACTAGGCTCATACCTGGGATGAAGGGGTTATCTTCTGAGGAAAGGTTGAGCAGGTTGAGTCTATACTCATTAGAGTTTAGAAGAATGAGAAGAATATTGAAACATATAAGATCCTGAGAAGGCTTGACAGGGTAGATGCTAAGAGGATGTTTCCCCTTGTGGGGGAATCTAGAACTGGGGGCACAGTTTCAAAATAAGGGATCCCCCATTTAAGGCGGAGTTGAGGAGGAATTTCTTCTCTGAGGGTCGTTAATCTTTGGAGTTTTCTCCCCCAGAGAGCAGTGGCTGCTGGATCATTAATATATTCAAGGCTGAGTCAGACAGATTTTTGATCTGTAAGGGAGTTGAGGGGTATGGGAGGTCAGCAGGAAAATGGAGTTAAGGCCACAAGCACATCAGTAGAATGGCTGTGCAGACTCAAGGGGCCAAATGGCCTACTCCTGCAACTATTACTTATAATTTTATGATCCCACCCCACCCCCTGCAAATATTGGGGCCAAAACATCTGTGGTTGGGATCACAAGGATAATGTTTAAAGTTGCATCTCTCCAAAATTTCTGTCTCAGACTTTTTTCACCTCCAGACTTGCATTGTTTTTACTAGGATTCAACCATACGTAAGCAAGCATTTATGGTATTGTCAACTTGCTACTCTAATGCAATCCTTCGGTTTAATTTGTTATGATTTGTTGCAATGAAACTCATTCCATTACACTGCAGCTAAAAAAACTCTAAATTGCGTTGCATCTGTCAAGTAGACAAAATTGCTGTGGTAAAGTGAACATCTTATGATCCAAATGAGAATACTTTTCTTGAATTAAATGACTTTGAAGAGCAATAAGTGTTAGCTTCTTAACTTATTCCCTTCCATATGTCAAAGAGCAGATGGCGTACTCTAAATTGTTCTACTTAAACTCAGTTTTGTGAGCCATGTGTTGCAAATGTAGTCTGCCACCCATAACTATTTTGCAGTTGTATTTTGGCATGGTTACCAGAGCACGATGATCTCCCTGCAATCTCCCGCTCCCCCCGAACCCCCCCTCCAAAACAAAATGTAATGTTTTTTCTAATTTTCACTGGGCACTGTCTGTTTGGGAAAAAATGCCCCAGTTATGTTTTAGACTCTAAATCATGTTGCAATATTAGTTCTTCCGTGACATTACAGGACTTTCTAAAGTTAAATGCATGATATAAATGCAAGCTATTATTGCTCACGTGTACGCCAGGACCTGCAATGTGGTTGGCTTGGCATCCTTCCAACTATGAAAGATGATAGACATGCAGCGAACAACCCATTCAGGTGGGGTGTTTTTTCTTGGTGCATCTTTGCTGATGGCTGTGAAGGCCAATGCTTGAGATACAAGTTCTGCCACAAGTGCTGCATGTGAAGCTGCCAATTGATGCTGAGAGTTATTGTTTTCGGCATTGGTGCCTGTTGCCAAGCTGCTGTAGCCATTGGTTGTCATGGTAGTGCATGCCAGTCCACAGGATGTGTTACCATTTCCCTCTTTCCCCAGTTAGTGACTCCCAGGTGCAATAGTTGACATTTAGGGTCTTCATGTCACGCTTGCAAGCATCCTTAAAGTGGAGCTTTGGGCGCCCCGCTGGTCGTCTGGCCCCGGCTACCTCACCATACAGTAGGTCCTTGGGTATGCGACCATCTTCCATCCTGCGGACATGTCCGAACCACTGAAGCCGTCTCTGTTTGATTAGTGCCATCACACTTGGGAGCTCTGCCTTTGAGAGGACTGCTAGGATATACTCATAATGTGCCACAGACAGTGAAGATGGAAATTATTGAGCTAATTTTCCTGGAGTGTATTTTTTGATTTAGACAACATTCCTGCAGCAGCCTAATAAACATGCTAATGGCTTGCCTGTCACCAATAAAGAGTAAATTTACAGTAGGATTAATTGTGGATTGCTCTAGCAAAAGAGCCAGCACAGACACAATAGGCCAAATGATGTCCTGTTGTATTCTAAGTTTGTATGACTGACAAAGAAAAAATACTATACACATTACTGATACGGAAAGATACTTGTCCTTGTAACATTCGCAGTGCTATTTACCTATTATTTTACAATATTTGCTTAAGTTGCGAATAACTTGTTTATTCTACTCTCTCCTAAACCTTTTACCTGATTTAGATCATGCAGAATATACTTTTTGCCTTCCACATTGTGTATTTGCAGTGTATTTCAGGTGGAAGTGCCAGATATGCACTTGTTTTACAACAGGGGTTAGGAAACAGGCTACAGTGTGCATATCTGGATGTTCAATTCTTCAGAATGTTTAATCTCAGGCCACCGTCACCTTAGTAGATATTGTTATAGTTAATGGTGGCCAAAAATGTTTTCAACAAATCAACCTGCAATAAATCTGCAAGCAGGAATTCAAGACACATACACAATGAAGCTTTACCTAACTGAATACGTGATGCATGGACTAGTAGAATGTCAGGAAAACCCTATATGCCAAATGGGACATATTAATTTCATCAGTTGGAAACTTACCTTAGACTTTTAACGGGGAAAAAAAACACTACAAGTAACTTTTAAAAAACTAGCAGCCAAGATGGCACCTGCTATTTACATCTGAAATATTAGGAGATTGGACTGGAGACAAAAAGTCCAACAAGAAGCCCAGCCAGGACAAGGACTTGCTCTACCTTGAATTACCTAGAATGGCTTCATTATCTTCATTCAAGAGCAGGTCAGAGGCTAGGAATTCTGCAGCGAGTAACTCACCTCCGGACTCTCCAAAGCCTGTCCACCATCTACAAGGCACAAGTCAGGAGTGTGATGGAATACTCTCTGCTTGCCTGGATGGGTGCAGCTCCAACAACACTCAAGAAGCTCAACACCATTCAGGACAAAGCAGCCCATTTGATTGGCACCCCATCCACCACCTTCAATATTTACTCCCTCCACCACCGACACACAGTGGCAGCAGTGTGTACCATCTACAAGATGCACTGCAGCAACACACCAAGGCTCCTTAGACAGCACCTTCCAAACCCGTGACCTCCACCACCTAGAAGGGCAAGGACAGCAGATGCATGGGAACACCACCACCTGCAAGTTCCCCTCCAAGCCACACACCATCCTGACTTGGAACTTTATTGCTGTTCCTTCATTGTAGAGCATGGCTACCCCAACCCGAACCCGACTGGGCCTGACAACATGTGTCGGGTTCGGGTCAGGTCGCTCTTCCGGGTCTGGCATTCAGGCTCGGGTCGGGTCAGGCCGGGTCGGACATAGTGACAGCCAGGACGTCAAGGCGGGAAACATGCATCCAGGCTCCGCACTAGACTGCAGTGATTGATTCCATCAAAGGTAGAGCACAACCTTTTTAATATAATCAACTTCATTCCGGTGGTCGGGTCGGGTTGGGCCAGGAAAAAAAAATCAAAGGTCTCGGGTCAGATGTGGTTCTGTCGGGCTCAGGTCAGGTTTCAATTGCAGACCTGAGCAGGCCTTTACTTCATTGTTGCTGGGTCAAAATCCTGGAACTCCATTCCTAACAGCACTGTTGCTGTACCTACCCCACATGGACTGCAGTGGTTCAAGAAGACAGCTCACCACCATCTTCTCAAGGGCAATTAGGACTAGGCAATAAATGCTGGCCTAGCCAGCGACGCCCATATCCCATGAACAGGAACAGATTAAAAAAAAAGCATGGCAGTCAAGGCCATCCCCACCCATTGACTTTGAAAGAGCCAACCCCCTCCAAGTGTGAATGGACATCCTGAGGCATGTAGAAACTTGAATTTCATTAGAAGATTCAAAAAAAACCTCATTAGAAACAAAGGATATTGAGAAGAACCATGTGACCGCCTGTTCAACTCTGAAGAAACAAGTTTTGTCACACACACAACCAGAGAAGCAGTAACTGAGTGTACAGCAGCACAGAAGGCTGCTGCTCCCCAGTCTCTCTCTCTCTTTCGCTCCCTCCCCAGAAAACATCAAGTGAAAATGTCTGCGACTGGGGGACCCTCCAAACCTACAGACTGCTACAGCCAGCGACAAAGGGAAGACAGCCAACTGCAATTCTGCCTTCAAGAAACCCTGAGCAAAGCAAGCCAACCAAAGTGCACTTTGACCAGCGAGGACTTCAAGAATACAGCTTCAGCCGAGGACTACTGGATTTACAGACTGTATTTAAGTTCCAATTATTCCGGACTTTAATCCAACCACCAAATCTATTTTCCCTCCTGTAATCTATTTGTGTGTGTGTGTCTGTGTGATTCTCGTATGAATGTATGCATGAATGTGTCGCGTATTTGTAGTATTTTTAAATCGGGTTAGAGTGTTAAGTATAATAAACTTACCTCTTTCTTGTTTAAACTCAAGAAAACCTGTCCAATTGGTTCTTTTGCAATCACAGTAATGGTAAAAGATAAAACACTCACAGTTTAAAAGGAATAAACCCTGTTGTAGTCAAATAAGAGAAAGGGGCAAGAGAGATGCCTGAGACGCCCCTCCTCACCTGGCCATAACAAGAAATATTAAGAATCTTTTACTCATATTTATGCTATTCAGGGCTATTAATTCAATTTTCTAGCAAAGAGATAAATCCACTAATACGACATCACTGCACATCCATCAACAACAGAAGGGTTCACTTTTGGCATTAGGTTGCAGACCAGCAATGTTGAATTATCAATACCTGCATTGGAGATACTGATATATTTATTAGACCCTTGCTGTTTTGTGTTATAAGAACACAAGCCACCTACTATATATGTTTGTGGTGTTACTATTATTCTATTATAAATTATGAAGATGTCGATCCCAGATTATTTAACTGAAATGTTGCTTCATCCCATTTCTTCCCTGAAGTAGAAAGGACTTGACTGGATCAGGAACTCTCAGCACTGTTTTTTCAGTACGTGTGACACTTGATGGTTCTGTTAAAAGGAGGTAGATTTAGTGGGGTGGGGAAAGAATAGAGTGTCATTTAATTGACCCATTCAGTCTGGGAATTTGTAAAACCGATACAACCATACAGTTTGACATTGTGATACTTTACACACGATTCATTGACCTAATTGCATCACCTGTTTAAGGATGTATTTATTTAACCAGACCAAAGCAACATTGCTAGTTAAATGGCTGCGTGGTTAGTAAATGTTATATTCTCCACCTTAGGCTATCAAAGCAAAAGAATGTTGTACCCTTTTTCTCCTAAAACAAACTTGAGAATGTTGTCAGTGTTTCACAGTAAGAACCAATATGAAAAGACACCCAAAATTAGGAGTTCTGGATATCCGGCAATAATGTTAACAACTGTATTTAGACATATAATCATTTTAAATTTACAGATCAAAGATACAGTACTTTCTTCTTTCAATTCAAATGTTCCTGTTTTTATTTTACCAAAAACAAAGGTTTATAATCTAGTTACAGCAGCACTGTGGTTTTTTTTTGGACATAAGTTACTAAGAATGAAGAGCAGTCAGAGAAGACAGAAGCCATGGTCCTCAGAACCATCCTAAACCAGAGGGAAAAGAATGAAAGTGTAATTCCCTGAAAAAAAGCTGTAAACCTTTGGATACCGTAATTGACTGATATTATTAATACAGAACAAATGGCAGTAATCATTCTATTGGAAAACATATAAACTCACAGCGATACAAAAAGTGACAACTTCATTATTCATTTAAGAATTATTACAAACAGGAAATGCGCTTGTCTAAAACAGACCTTCTGACTGTAATAACAGATGACAGTATGGTTAAAAAGTTCACCGCAATTTATCATTCACAATTTCAAAACAAAACTTCATGTACCGTTTTCCCTCAAGGTTAACTTGGTATTTTGTATTTATTTGTTAAATTGGATGTTTCCTGCTTGTGTTGGACTTAAGACCTCAGAAAATTAATATTAGTAAGTGGCAGGTATCATGCAGCATCTAATCGCCATTTGGATTTATCCATTTAATTTTTAACATAATTTGTTTTCGCACCCAAGGCGCATAGATGCAAATGTAAATTAAATACATCAAAAATGTGACATATAAAATGCAGAAAAGGGAGAGTATTTAAGAAAAATTATATAGGATATATGAGATGCACTGTGTCACTCATGTATATGATTAGTTTAGTAATGATGGACAAATTGAGCCTTATCCAATTAAACAAACTGGACCTCTGTACTGTTGGCATGGTAGATAGTGTGCCGAGCTACTTAACACATCACATTTTCACTGACCAAGTGACATCATTTCTAAATTGTTTATAGCGGCAAAATAATTTATTTGGACAAAATGGTAAACTGTATGTGTTTCTGGCTCATCCCGCAATTAAGTCCAAAAGTAAATAGGCTTTTCCAACTCCTACACAGAAAAAAAACTAGTCCTTCCTTATTTATTTTTGTACCTTGGGTACAATTGTTTCCTATCCATCTACTACTATTGATAACTTCAAATCTTACTCACCTTCACATAGATGTTCAGTAATTTTCCAACTAACAAACTAAAAAGACTGTCTACCCTTGTCATGTAACACTGTCAAAATCATCAAGCTTTTATCAGGTAAACCTGGAGACCACCATCTCCAGGAGTCTTTGGATGCAAACAGTGGACTTTGTTGAAAACTCTAAGGCTAAACCTATCCTCTATTTATAGAACAATTAATATTCCCCTTCTTAAAAATGGATATTGTACCGGGAATTGTTAATTACAGAATGTTCAAAACATAATAGAACTCAACTACTTCGGTTGATGTTAATTAGGAAGTACTCAACTCCAATTAAGCAAATATCTGCGAACTAAACCTGTGGAGTCAATAAAAACTAGAAAAAGAATTTCTATCTACTATTTTCATTTTTATTAATGAAAGTTGAAAATTCCTGTTAAGTGAATTTGAACACTTCAATTACTTAATTTTACAACTCAGTTACTTATAGTGAAACATTATTTGTTAATTCTATAAATTACAGCAAATTAAAAAGATTATAAAACAGTTCAGATTTCAGAAAATCACCCATTGCAATGACATTATGCATGGGATTTGGCCAAGAGAAGATTCTTACTAAGATTTACTATGAGCTGCTGATAACTGAATACAATTTTGTCACTTAATGGTTATTCAATTAACAGGAATTGACTGTACAGTAATAATGATTTTTGTCAGGAAGGTAAATGTTTATTGACATTAAAAGATGTTCACATTGGTAGATTTAACCCTTACACCACATCTGACTGTACACTATACAACACCTTTACAAATGACAAGAAAAATTTCTTGCTAATACGTTGCACTCTTTGGAATATGATAACCATTAAATCATTGTAAAATTACTTGAATTATATTTAAAGGCCAGAGAAAATAAAAGTGCCCAGAATATTAGGAGTGAAATAAACTTCATAATTAATAGCTTCAGATTTGACACAACTTTGTAATTCAGTATATACATATTTTCCTATAAAATGTAGCATGATTTCTCAATATGTCCTCCCCCTGCTGTGCAGCCCTTTCCATTACAGGACAAATACTCCTCAATCTTGTCAGAGGATATGCATCGAAGCAGTTTAGCTGCAAAACTCCCAGGTAGGCTACAAAGTGGGATTGATGACACAATATGTATATTATGCAAAGCTAAACAGGCATGGGGCATTGGCAAGGCTGTAAAGTCCTGAGGAACTTACAGAATGATTGGATATTATGAGAATACTTTGCTAAATTTCAGCTCACTTTGGTCCATATGTTTTTCTATCCATAACACACTGATGATGGTGGGAGGGGGGACTGGGTGGGGGAGGGGGAGGGGAGGCGGGTGTGGCATGAATGTCTACAAACCCTTTGCAAATTATTTTTTCTTTCTAATTCTCATCAGCCTTTACATCATCATCCAAGAGGGTGATGTTACCCCATGCCTCGGCCACTGCCAGTCAGCAGCTGATATACTGAGAATGATGCCCCTTTTACCTTCCCTCCTAAAAAGGGGCAAACCTTTCCTCCACTCCACCATCATGCCTCCCCAACAGCAAGTCCAAGATCGGGAACCCAAACCAAATTGGGAATCTTGATCAATTACCTACATGCTTCTACAACATGACTCATTATGCTAATGTCCCATGCACAAACTGCCACACTTTCCTACTTTAATCCTATGAGACTAGTTTCATACAGATCACAGCACTTAACTAGTACCATACGATTCCGACTAGCCCAAGGTGAATGACATGTTTAAGTGGTGTAAGGGTTCAACCAGATTTAGATTTAATCATGTCAAAAGTAAATTATATGATTTTTTTCTCCTTCAAATTTGCATTTTCACATTGAAAACCATATTGATGTTGATAAAGAATAAGTATATGCACTAAGAAAAGCTCCTTAAAAATGTAAAATACATTCACTCTGATCAACATGTTACTTGCAGAGAAATCATAGGACAGATGCACTTATTAAATAGAAATAAAATAAAAAAGCAATACAAATGAAAGTGATATTTAATAAAATTTCTGGGTATGACAAACTACAAAAATATAAAATGACGTAGATATGCCAAAAGAATATGAAAAAATGTTCTATTGCAGATTTAAAAAGTTCTCTTTCACTGTTAAATGCTGAGGAAGTCTTAAATCACAATTCATTAAAATACATAAGATGTTCATTGTGGAAACAGCACATGGCTTCACAGCTGCTGGGCAGAAAATATACATCCTGAATCTGACTTACTTTAAATACAAATGTACAAAATGTAAACCGAGACAGTTATAGAGAAATTTACAAAACCTCCTTTTCTTTTAATAAAGACAAAATACAGTTCCAGTATAATGCTATATTTAAATACGTGCAAGTAGCCATTTTCATTGATTTGCTATTGCAATATTCTAAGGAGATACCATCTTGTTTCAAATGTCATGATCCCAACCTCCAAGACAGACCTGAGAGGAAGTGAGGCAGCTAGACCAAAAAGGGAGCGGCTCTGTCATGTGGAATGGTTACCCTACCAGGAACTGGTGCTTTCCCGCTAAATAGTTCCAGAAAATGGGAAAAGCTGAAGAATACAAAGAATCAGGTCACGAACGATGAGCTGAGACTAGCTGTTTCCTCCAGAATTTGAATTAGCTTGATGGCAATTCACATGATGATTGGAATGGGCCTTCACATTTGTAGTGCTGTTGGAATGACTATGATGATTCTGCAAAAGAAATCACAGTACATGACCTTGCTTCCATGTAAATGCACTAAAAGCAGGCAAAAAATGGAGTTTTGTTTTAATAAAGCAATTGAATAATTTAAGTAAGTTACTGTCCTGGAGAAGCATGGCAAAGTTTGGGAACCTAAAATGGAAAACTTAACCTTTCTTATTATGACAAAGTAAATTTCCATCTTGGATTGTCGTTTACCTATTTCACTGCCCTTGCTTTAAATTGATTTTTCTTTTCACCTTATCACTCACTGCATGCATATACTTTTGTGGATCTCTTGAAGCTGGGACAACAGATTCCTCTAATTTCAAAAATCATTTTGCTGTTCAGCTAAAGCCAAATTTACTTTTTTTTAAAATTCTTTCATGGGATATGGGTGTCAAGACCAGCATTTGTTGCCCATGCCCAATTGCCCTTGACAACTGAGTGGCTTGCTAGGCCATTTCAGAGGGCTGTTAAGAGTCAACCACATTGCTGTGGGTCTGGAGTCACATGTAGGCCAGACCAGGTAAGGATGGCAGATTTCCTTCCCTGAAGGACATTAGTGAACCAGATCCAGATTGTGTTTTTACAACAATTGATGATAGTTTCATAGCACCATTACTGAAGCTAGCTTTCAATTCCAGATTTTTAATTAATTGAAGTAAATTCCACCAGCTACCGTGGTGAGATTTGAACCAGTGTCCAGGGCATTAGCCTGGTCCTCTGGATAGCTAATCCAGTGACATTACCACTACGCCACCATCTCCCCTTTCAAGAAGGGATATTTGGTTTTGGTTATTCTCTCAATACAGACATACCACCAAAGTACTTACAATTACCCTATTACCCTTGGATATTTAACCAAACTAAAAATAAAGTAACTGCCACATGGTTACTAGGCTGCGTCATACATCGCGCTTCAGATGGAAAGGACCATCATCTGCTCAAGGATTACTTTTTACAATCAGCAGGCCAGACATCAGTTTCTCCTCACTTCTCCATCTTATGGCCCATCTAAAATCGCGATTGAGCAAGTTTGAGTGAGAGACAGCACTAGATTTCATTTAAATAATGAACATTTATACTGAAATAAAACAGAAGAATTTTCATTCAATTCAAATTTTGGTATGAAAACATGATTAAAAAGGTCAAAACAGATTTTAGATAAACTATTTTTTGACGTGATGCCAGATAATAACCTGTATCTCAAAATGCTGCGAGACATGTATCTTTTTATGTCATTGTTGAGTATGTCTTAAGTTGCTGCCATTTTAAAAATTCTGTTTTCTTCTCTCCAGATTTTCTTTGATCTTTCACTATTCCATGGCTGGGAGGGTGAGCAGTGGGGTTGCCACCTGTTCCATGTTTAACCAAACAGGCAAGATTTTGACAAGGCCATCTGAAGAGTTTCTAAAATGCAAACCAGACATCAAGGCAGGAATTCTATGCTCTCCCCCGTGGTGAGACTGGAGGCAGGGAGACTATTTAATCCAGTGGGATGGTAGTGGGAGGGGACCCCACCACCTTCCTGCCTCCACTCCAATTAAATCCATGGCAGGCAGGCCTGTGGATGGCCTTCCCACACCGCCGCCAATTGAGGCCCTTAAGTATAGGCCCAGTGGCAGGCAGGCCGGTCGTTACATGGGGAGCACGACAAGCAAACCCGTGCAGGTTGCTTGCCGGCTCCAGGGGAAGGGTCCCTTGTTAAAAGACACTTAGTGCCTGATCGACATGGCATCGGGAAGAGCGGGGCCTGCTGACAGCCACCCCCTGTCCTTGCTGCCGACACCCTACACATCCCCTCCCACACAACCCCTACCCTGCGAATCCCCTCCCGCCCTGACTCACCTGTGGCCTGGATCCCTTGCCTCTGGTGGGTCCATTACCGGCAGCAGCCACCGCTTCCACTGCACAGTGAAATAGCTGCCTGCATCTGATTGGCTGGCAGCTCTCAGCAGGCGGGACCCTCCGTCGCTGGGGTCCTTAATCCGGGGAAGGCTTGCTGCTGTCCACGTAAGTGCCTAATTGGCATGTATTGTGGCGGGCCTTCCCCAGGGGAGGTGACGCAGGGCTCTCGCTGGAACTTCGGTCGGTAGCCAAGACTTACCGTCGCCCAGATAAAATCCCCTCAAAATTCCATTTCTAAATAGAAACCTATCTTCTCCCATACGTTTGTGTGATATGATATGATGACATGATTTTCCATAAATTTTCATCATCGGTAAAAGTTTAATTAAAACTAAATCTCTTATCCCATTTTTTACTTCTCAGTTGTTCTGCCCTCATTCTGCTATTCAGACTCAGTAAAAAGTGGAACTCCTTGTGGGCCAGACAATCAGTTCTCTTGCCAGGACATTGATTACAGAGTGCCAATCTCCATGAAGTACGCAATACTCTCATTTTCCCTTCCTTTACTGTGTGGAAGTGCCAGACCTCTGTCCAATACCTCCCTCAAAGGCCAGGATTATATCAGAAGGTTGGGGGGGGGGTGCGGGGGGAGGGGTGCCGGGAAGCCCTAAAGTTGGGACCATATGTGGATCCCGAGCCGGCACAGATGGGCCGTGGGACAGCATTGGCAATCTTCCCGAAGGGCAGGCCCTTAATTGGCCGCTGCCAGGCCTACCGTCCAATTAAAGATGGCGGGTGGGTTGCTGATGCTGCAGGTTCAGAGGGCTGGAAGCTCTGGGGCCTCACTGTGCCACCTGGAGAGGCAGGCGCTGCTGAAGCAGGTTGTAGAACAAGAGGATGCCTCAACGTAGAGGCATCGTCGAGAAGGTACGTTGAATTTGCAAAATTAGGTGGCCAGGGGGTCCGAGGTTGGTGGAGTAGGCCCCGCAGAATTGAGAGGAGACGCCTTCGGATGCATCTTTGGGGATCTGCAGTTGCTGGTCGCAGCTCTCTGGTCAGGGCATGGAGTCTCCAGCTTTGATGCACCCCTTCCCCCCGCCCTGCAGGTGGGTCGCTGCTCTGTTGCTGGAAAAATGCCAGAGGCACAGAAAATGGCCCTTAATTGGGCCATTATATTATTTGAAGTGTCTGCCTGCTGCAGTTTGGTGGGCGGCCTTTCTGGCACGCAGCCTGGGGAAACTTGCCCAGCGGCGAGACTTTGTCAGGGAGCCGTCCCGACTCGGCTCCCCGGCATTTTACAGGCCCACCCACCTCCCAGCGCGCCACTCCGGGGCTAGTAAAATCCTGGCCAAGGTCAGTGCCAAAATTGGGAGGTCAACACATAGGAAAATCACAGATGAGAACCCATGTTCTACACAGCATCCTTTGTGTTTTTTTATCTCTTGAAATCTTTTACTGTTGCAGAATTTGTTTTTCAATATTCATTATAATGATATTCCTTCACATGGTGTCCTTGCAGCACATCAGAACTGAACACAAGTGGCAGCAACAAAAAGAGTTTCCAATGTGAAATTGTCATTCAAAAGGCAAATGTTGCGTTAATCTACGTCAGAATGTGCCATAATAATGAAACCTGATAAAGAAATCATTTTTCATACATTATTTCATTGATGCTGTGAATTGTAATGTTGAAAATAAAGGTATATAGTGCAACTGATATATTAGTTGATTTTTTATTTAAAAATTTTATATATGAGTGGATTTCCCTCCATAAGCTTCAATTCATCCATAACTTCTTTTTTTATTTGTTCCAAAGATGTGGGCATTGTTGGCAAGGCCAGCATTTGTTGCCCATCCCCAATTGTCCTCGAGAAGGTGGTGGTGAGCTGCCTTCTTAAACTGCTGCATATGGCGTAGGTACACCCATAGGGCTGTTAATGATGGAGTTCCAGGTTTTTGACAAGGTGACAGTGAAGGAACTGCGATATATTTCCAAGTCAGAATGGTGCGTGACTTAGAAGGGATCTTGCAGGTGGTGGCGTTCCCATGCTTCTTCTAGGTGGTAGAGGTCGCGGGTTGGAAAGGTGCTGTTGAAGGAGGCTTGACGAGTTACCACAGTACATCTTGTAGATGGTACACACTGCTGCCACTGTGCATTGGTGGTGGAAGGAGTGAATGTTTAAGGTGATGGATGGGGCGTCAATCAAGCAGGCTTCCTTGCCCTGGATGGTGTCGAGTGTTGTTGGAGCTGCACTGATCCAGGCAAGTGGAGAGTATTCCATCACACTCCTGATTTGTGCCTTGTAGATGGTGGACAGGCTTTGGGGAGTCAGGAGGTGAATTCCTTGCTGCAGACTTCCTAGCCTCTGACCTGCTCTTGTAGCCACAGTATTTATATGGCTGGTTCAGTTACGTTTCTTGTCAATGGTAACCCCCAGGATGTTGATGGTGGGGCATTCAGCAATGGTAATGCCATTGAATGTCAAGGGGAGATGGTTCGATTCTCTCTACTGCCTATATCCCTCCCGCAGCCCATTACGATCAATCATACCTGCTCTCACTGACTTACATTGGCTCCCTATGCCCAACGCCTTAAATTTAGAATTTCTCATCCCTGTACTTAAATCTGTTCATAAACTTGCCTCTCCCTACCTCTGTAACCTCCTCCAGTTACGTCATCCCATTCATATTCTCCATTTCTCTGGATCCAGCCTCCTGGTCTTGCACCATTCCTTTCCCCAGCTTTGGCAGCCATGCCTTCAGCAGACTAGGCCCCATGCTCTATAAACCCTCTCTCAATCCCTCCACCTCATCCACCTCCCTCTTCTTCAAGATCCTCCTTAAAACCCACCTTTTGGGTCAACTCACATCATCTCTCCTTCTTTGGCCCAGTGTCCATTTTCTTTAGACTTCTGTGAAATGACTTGTGACGTTTTTCTACATTAAAGATGGTATATAAATGCTAATTTTGTTGTAGCCTAATGTACCAATTTGTTACTCTGTTAGCACCAGTATATATCTCTAAGCACCATATGTCAAACTGTGCTATAAAAATGCAAAGAAATTACTTATGCTCAATGTGCAAAGTAAATTTTATTCCGTGGGCAATTCATATTGAGAAGCAATGCAAAAGAGATGCATATGTTATAGTACACTCAAAAACCAATGTTGATGTGAACTGAAGACAAGCAGGTGTAGAATCCTTGATTTCTGAATTGTGAAATGTTTTACTGGAACAAACTTTCAGGCTCTATTCTGAACAAGATCCAAAGAGCCAACTGTGAGATTGCAACATCATTTTGAAGCTGGAATCCAGCTCCACAAAGATAAGATGTACACATTCCAGCCTGATCTGTACACAACATTTGCTTATCGTCCAGAGATTATTGCAGGCAAATATGTCAACGTATTTGCTTTGGAACAAATTTTGTTGCCTCGTGCAAACTTGCATAGAAAAGTAAACTTAAAATGATTGGTCATCACAGGAACATTCTCAACGTGTGCATTTGAATACGGAAAAAATTTAATTGTGAATGTGCACACTCTGAACATGTGTGACTGCAGAACAGTTCTTTGCTTGTATTTTTGGTGGCTTCCCTTCTTAAGAGGGAGACTGAAACAATGTGCCTCAGGTAGAATGTATACAAAAAATTCTAATATTCTAGGAACATAAGGGAAGGAGTAGGACATTCAGCCCTTCAAGCCCATTCCCGCCATTCAATTTGGTCATTGCTGATCTGTACCTCCACCCCATTTAACCCATCTTCACTCCATATCCCTGATATCCTTACCTAATAAAAATGTAGTGATTTCAGTCTTAAAAGTTTCAATTGACCCAGCATGGACAGGCTTTTGGGGGTTGGAGCTCAAAATTTCTATTATCCCTTGTGTGAAACATTAATTCTTATAATTTTTTCCCCATTATTTCATTTTCCTGTACAACTGTGCCATACACGGATTCAATCTTTCTGTTGTCACTGCATTATTATTTATGAACAATTGGGGAATATGCACTGGTATGCATCTGTAGGGTCTAATTCTTAGGGTAGGAATTTTAGCCAATGGGGATGAGCATGGAAGCGGGCGGACGCAAAAGTTTACGACGCATGTGGCGGGTAGTCAATTAAACCTGTTAAAGGTCTATTAAGGCCTATTGTCAGAGGCTGATTGGAATTTGATACCCTCCCTGCCTGCCTGGCTTCAGCTGCAGGCTGCCCTGTGGAGGGATATCCCCTTCACGATGAACGCCTCCATCTTGGGGTGCCCCCCTCTCTCGCACTTACCTGAAAAGGCAATCTGCTGCTTCTTCAATGCTGTAGGGCCTCTTGTTGGATGGTGAGCCCACCCTCTGGCCATTAATTGGCCAATTTGTGTAAAATCACAGCTGGGTGACTGTTCCCCACACAGTGCAAAATTCTGATCTCCATTTGACCCCAATGTCAGGTCCTGAAGCCCACAGGGAAAATCATCAGGAAACAATGGTGAAGCTTTGGTTTATCAAGCAGTATATGTGCATTGGTATGTTGGGCCGAATGGGCTCCTTCTGTGCTGTATGATTGTATGAGAAAAAATAAATCCAGAAGACTACTTCAAATTTGATTTTTGACAATAGAGTAAGGCAGCGCAAATTCAAACCAGCCAAAGGCAAACTTAGAATTGAAATTCCTCCTCACATAAACAGTGATCACCATGTAGGCAGGACATCTGGATAGTGAAGGCAAAGGCCCTGGAATTATTTAATTCTCACGTGATGGCAGAACGGTTATTCCTGAATGGATGAGTTAAGATGAGTTGAATTGCAACTTCATCCATATCTGTCTTGCAATACTATAAAATAACCATCGTTCGCATGATCACAGATTACTACGTGGAGACTGATCTGCGATTACTACACAGTAATATTTACTCTGATACCCACAGATGGTCCTTCATTTTCATCATGTATTGATAGGAGCTGATATACCCGAGCCCTGTCATTTGCACATTTACATTAAAAATTCTTAAAGTTTTGGACTGGAAGTTAAGATCAGTGGCATGTTGCTAACCTTAGCTCTTCGTTCCTAACTTCTACCTTTACGTTTGGAAGTTGATTACAGAAACTTTATTTTTCAGAAATTAATCTGTTGCAAAAGAATCATTACTTAAAAAGAAAAACTTTTTAACAAGAAGCAGGCAGCATTAATACTCACTCCTACACAGGAGTGTAGGAATGTTATACAACATTGCAGGTTTATTTATAAATTCAGAGTAGGCACCACAAGATGGCACTAACAGACATCGTGTTAATATGTGGTTTCAGCCCTCTTTTATGTAAACAGAGATGAGACATTGTCATGTAACTTAACGAATATCAGCCACTGGCCTACAGTTAAAGTTTAGTAGATCAGACTGATCAGTGGGGTCATGGTTAATGATCTTAATGAATGTTAATTATTCTGGGCTACAATAAATCACCAGCATTCTGGTAGTCAGCGTAAGATAGACAGCTGTACGCAGTAGAATATTTAGCATCCTCACAGAGTTGGATCTCACCTGCCGCCGAAAAAGCCTTTGAAGCAGACTTTTTTTGGGTGGTTCAGGGATGTAGCTCCTGTCAAGGTCTTGAGATAAGCTTCCATTTGGACCAAATACATTTAGTTCCTTAAAGCATTCCGTTTCGATCATCTGCAGGTGACCACAACCGAGAAATGTTATTGATTGCACTACGAATGCTGACAACTAACCTTACAACTGCCTCTTATTAAAATTGCCAAACATTTCTTGAATAGAGTCGACAGTTCATGTAAATGTTGTGTATTTGTAGCTCCCACCCACTGCATTCCAATTATCACCTTTTTGTAACAAATCGGTCATGAAGCTGGCTGCTGCTTGCTTACTAGGCACACATTACTACACACCACTTGCTCTCTGAAAGACTGCAAATCCATGATGGCACTTGGTACCTCCAGTGTACAGACAAAACAGAAGATCACTCATGTGTACCAATGTCTGTGCTGAAGGGACATAAAGAAGGGGGCTCTACACAGCAGTTAGACCAGCCCTGGAAATGAATACATATTCTGGAATTCTGTTCGGATACTTTTCAGTATCGATTTTTTTATGCAGAACTCCATATTTCTGTATCTCATTTCTCACTAAAAAATGAACTCTGGTCTACAATATGCCAATTATATACTGACTCAAAACCCTTTCTGCTGTAAACATGCAAATACTCATTGTTTGAAACAACCTGGAGATAATCTCAATTAGAAGCCCTCCTGTGATGGTGTTTGGGAACAATTGGAAGAAAATGGCTTGACATCATACTATGCTGTGCAACATCAGGTGGGTACGATGACCTCTTTGAATATAACATCTAATTTCGTGCCAATTGTAGGTAATTTGGTAGTGTGGGCACATGCTACTAGGAAAATGACTTGAAACTGCCAAAACCCATTTCATTCACGAGCCTTACAACCACCAGTTTACATTAGATTCAAATCTCGAACCTAGAGTAGAAAGGAGAGCGTTCTACCCTCCAATGTGCACTATTACACCAAATTAATATTGGTGCCTTATTGAAACATGTTTACTATGTGCTTTTGTGTGGGCACACTGAGCCTGTGTGCTGCAGAGGAAATAGCCTCACATAGTGCAGGAAGCTTAGCGGTACCATTTCCTAGAGAAAATAAAATAATCAGGGAAAACAGATCTCACGCTGTTGGTAACTCCAGACTGGCTTGGTTGGTGATGGCATGGGGGTGGTTGGCAAGGAAGTCAGGAGTCTACAATTTTATTTGAGAAATTTTTTCAACAAACTCTAGTGGAGTTATACTTCTTAAAACACTGCTGGACAGCGATATTGATACTATTTGAGGGAAAAAGCAACTATAAATGTATAAAAGTAACAGATGTGAAAATCCATGAATACTACTTCACTTCTGACACCAAACATCAAATGGCAAAAAAAAATAGAAGGGGAGGTTAAAGAGAATAGAATACAGTATATGGTTTGCATCTTTGGACTGCAGCAATAATGTAAGAGTGGGTGTGGATGCAATAAAAACCAAGATTGAGAGTTTCGTCAGTTCTTGATTAATTTGTAAAGTTCTGATGAATTCCAATTTCAACTGTAGAATTCTGCCACATTCTACTCTTTATAAACTAGCTCTAGCCGTACAGTATTGAGGCAGTACAGTAGATTTTATGGTTTTATTACTAGCCTCAATAGAGTATTACATGTTTATTATATATTTTCATAAAATTGTCCCTGTGGTTAACTAAAATGACGCAAGAAAAACTGACTTATCAGTTTAAAGAACAAGCTAACATGAGGGATACAATCTAATACTCACCTCATTCTGCCAGGGAATAGAAACACAGCCGGTAGAAAACTTTGAATAGAAATCATCATCTGTCTGGTCCAGGTTCACCCCTTTCACGGTGGAGAACTGTTCAATATCCAGCACATCTTTGCAATAGACTGCTCGTGGCTGTTAGAGGAGCAACAGTTAGGATAGGAACTGCTACCATGCTTGCAAATAGGGACAACAAAACAGAATTTTTATTCACTCCCCCTATCACCCCTTTCTTTTCAACTGATAAATGCTCATCAAGTTGGAGTTCTCAGTGCTGAAATATGAACGATTAATTTGCAGGGAAGGTGAGGCAGAAAGTGGCTGCCAAGCTCTGGTGCCCAGCAGCACAGTGGCGGCACAGTGGCGCAGTGGTTAGCACCACAGCCTCACAGCTCCAGGGACCCGGGTTCGATTCCGGGTTCTGCCTGTGTGGAGTTTGCAAGTTCTCCCTGTGTCTGCGTGGGTTTTCTCCGGGTGCTCCAGTTTCCTCCCACAAGCCAAAAGACTTGCAGGTTGGTAGGTAAATTGGCCATTATAAATTGTCACTAGTATAGGTAGGTGGTAGGGAAATATAGGGACAGGTGGGGATGTTTGGTAGGAATATGGGATTAGTGTAGGATTAGTATAAATGGGTGGTTGATGTTCGGCACAGACTCGGTGGGCCGAAGGGCCTGTTTCAGTGCTGTATCTCTAATCTAATCAATGTATTTATAGTCCAGAATGCCACACTGTCGCAATCAAGTATTTCCACTCTTATGAATTCCATGGCTTCTCAAAGTGCGAATGACTTATTCAATTACAGTCTGTGCTGAACATGCATGTCTACTGGAAATTTAGTTTAAATAGTTAAATGCTACTAGTAGATGTATTTGCCTCCTTGACAGGATTCATGCCTGGATTCCAGGGACAGAGGAAGGATTTAAGAACAATGTTTCATTGTACTGTGCAAACAAGCCAACAAATTATGAATGATGTATGAATATAAATATTTAATTACTTCCCTTTCAGAATGGCCATAACACAATTCCCTGAAGCAGCTGCAAATGGTTTCTAATAGATTTTTTTATATAAGAAAACTTATATATAACAAATTACATTAGCAGTTGAAGCATTACATCAGTGGAAATTACAACAATGTCCCTGGTTAGAATAATTTGAGATTTTATGAGGTTCTATTTGCATTACTGATAATGGCACTGCACCGAGCTCACGTACACGCTGAAAATTGCAGAGGCTGTATTAAAAAATGATCCATGGGGAAGGTTAAAAACAAACGAAAACTATGTTGTGTTATAATAGTATTTCTGCATATTGTACTTGTTAAAATAGATAACAGACAACAACATTCTCCACAGTTGTCATCTTAGTCATTTTATTCTTTTTAGCATTTAGCACAATGATAATAAAGACAAGTCATTAATACATTAAAATAAATATTTTTCTTTCTTCCTGATCCATAAATACCATGCAGGCAAAATTAATGATTGGAACTTATTTTAAGCAAAGAACATATTTCATAATCATTGCGATCACAGCAGTAAATAATGCTTTCAATGTATTTGCAACTACTACTTCTAGTATTGGCTCATTACTCACATCAGGTACAAATGGAGGCTCCATTATGCCTGCTTCTAATCGTTTGAAATTGATATTCCTGAAGAATGGGTTTTTCTTCACATCTGAAGCACCTCCGCCTGCACAGCCCAATCTTTGCTTGGGGTCTTTGGTTAGCAACTATTGAGAAAACATTCAGGGATTTACATTGTCACAGCTTCGGTAGATCTTCAGCTACCAACTTTTCAAACAGAAGAAAAAGATCGACATATACAAAGGTGTGCATCCATCATTTATAGTCATACACACAATGCAAAATAAGAGCATTAGGGCTCATTTTCAGATTTGGCATTAATTTGTGCGAAACCTCTCATTGTTGTTTCTTTTTGTCTACATAACAGTGACTACACATCAAAAAGTGTAGCTGGCATCGGGAGCAAAGCACTTTGGAGTCCTGAGAACACGATAGGTGCTTTATGTATGCAAGTTCTTTTTTCGTTATCAACAGAATTACAATTACGTAATATTTGTAAATGCAATGGTTATTCCTGCTAATTTTTGCATTAACCTTTGTCTTTACCAGATATGCAAGCTATGTTACATGGTGTTTTATTTCACTAAAGGAAGGGGACACGTGGACAAGTGGTAAAAAAAAATACACATTTTAATTCCATCACTTTAACCCTAGAGTTTCTTTTGTTCAGTTTAAATTATTCTCCCATGTTTTTATCTCCACTCATGTGATAACATTATTTAGGTAAAATGGAAGGTCCAGGCGACATGTACAATTGCTTAAAAATTCCTCTTCCTTGCAAATCAGTATACTTGGATTATTTCTAGAAAGACAGTAACAAACTTTGTGTATTCATGGTTCACTTCCTGCATGTAAATAAATTCACGTGAGACAGGCAATATCACTGAAATATGATAGAAAATCAGTAGGAAGATTAAATTTAAAACAAAAACCATTCCTTTGGCTGTAGAGGTGTTATTTTATTTTATACCCTCCCTTCCTATTATCCCAGGCAACATAGTGTTGCTAGCTACACCACTGTGCCATCCCATAATTATCTTAACAGTAAATTAACAATCCATGGACTGCAAATAAAATTCAAGAACTAAATGTGCAAATGCTGGAAATGAAAATAAAAAACAGAAAACGGTGGAAATATCTGTGATGAGACAGGTTCTGCCAAAGCGTCTACTTGTACCACTAACCCATATTTTCTCTTTGCAGATATTAATGGATCAGCAAACAGTATACATATCACGACACAATAAAAGCATACAAGATTTCCTATTTCAAAGCTTTACACCTTTTCCAGGGATGAGAGGGTTGGCCTATGATGAGGCTGAGTAGAATGGGTCTACATTCTCTGGAACTTAGAAGAATGAGAGGAGATCTCATTGAAACATATAAGATTCGGAGGGGTTTGGCAGGGTCAATGCTGAGAGATGGTTTTCCCTTGCTGGTTGTGGTGGGGGGTGGGGGGGTGGGGGTGGTAGTCTACAACAATGGGGCATTTTCTCAGCATCAGGTGACAATCATGTAAGACTGGAATGAAGAAAGATTCCTTCACTCAGAGGGTTGTGAATCTTTGGAACACACTACCCCACAGGGCTGTGTATGCACAATAGTTGAGCATAGCCAAAGCTGGGATAGATTTTTGGTCTCTACGGGAATGAAGGGATATAGCGATCGGGTAGGAAGGTGGAGTTGAGGTCAAAGATGAGCCAGGATCTTATTAGATGGTGGAGCACATTTGAGGGACATATGGCCCACTCTTGCTCCTATTTCTTGTGTTCTTATGTTTTCTGTAAAGGACTTCTGGGGAGTTCATTGCTTGGGTCATAATGTTTTCCTCTCCAACTGTCTGCATCCTAATTTTGTTATTCAGCTATCTTGCTACACAAAATTTTTCTCACCAGTCTCAATTTTCTCTCCAAATGCATCCAGCAAAAAGATATTTTGCATGATGCAGTGTCCAAGAGAGTTCTCACCAACATGCTCTAAACTCCTAAAAATAACATTTATCATAAATATACAATGACAAAAAAAAATCATGTTTCCCCAACATATCCACCCCTTCTACACCCTGCCAGGACTTTGAACATTGTAGACTCTGGGTATCCTACTCCTCTAGCTGTATTTTCCCTTCTTCTGGCACATTTATTAGTTGGTAACCCCAGGAGCTACAGAAAATTTCTTTAGCAGAGGAGCTCCCACAGGAACTAGGGTGTGGCCATCCCTCACCTACATTCATGGATAGGGGTCTGTCTGTCTCCTGCCCTCAACACTAAGAGCCTGAGGCTTCCGATGTCTACACCCTCCCAGCGCCTCTGTGCTTTCTCATGGTCTGCTGCCCCCTCACAACAATGGATCATGTCTTCACCATTGTGCACAAAGACAAACAGAAAATAAAACAGAATAACAACAAGGGGTAATGGGGTTGGTGGGGGAGGGGGGGGGGCGGAATATGGGGGCAGGGAGAGAACAAAAATAGAATGGAGAAAAATGGTAACGAAGCAGAGAGGGGCAGATAGAGTGAACAGGGGAGAAGGGGGAAGAAAAGTGAAGCAGGAGCTAGCATGGAAAAGTGACACAAAAAAAGGAGCTCCTCTCCAATGAAGAAACTCAACTTTATTTTGGCAGGACAGCAGCCCAGGAAATCAGAAGGACGCAGATAGTCAAGTGGATGAGAGAGGCAGGAGAAGAAAGCGGCATTGTTGAAGAAAAGGGGAACGGTGCAGGGCAAAAGAGAGAGAGAGAGAGAAACCCTGTGGTGGAGGGACACCCTGGTCTCTGTTGAGAAATGTCAGGATTTAGCATGGCTTCCAGGCCTGGCAGAACGGGATCACCCCTGATTGTTCTGCTGGTGGACGGGGCCATCACCACAAGGTAAAATTCCGACCACAGTATAAACGTGAGCATGGTATATCCCAGCGTCCTTAACCAGCTCCTGGTTATACAAAAAGGTGCCCATATTTAACATCATTTTCCACAGCTTACCATCTTGCAGATAGATTTTGCCTCTTCAGAGAACTTGTCTGTGTAAGTTTCATCTGTTTCCAACACCCGTCTGTCTACTTCCTCCCTTTTCACCTTCTCTTTCCGTCCTCTAAATGGAGACTGTCCAGCAATCATTTCATAGATTAAGCATCCCAAACCCCAATTGTCGGGGCTTAATGTATATCGCTGATTGTTTAGCACTTCTGGAGCTATAAAAAGAAATAGCAAAATTAAAGGCAGAACTCAGGTCAGCAAATTCAATTTTTTTAAATCTCATATTGATTGAGCCCTGGAATGGTCGTAATCCTTCCAGAATAGCAACCAAATGTTCACATGTATTTCCGTAGTCATGATCAAACATGAAAATCAGAAACCCCATTGAATGTTTGGGCTTTTATTTTAACCAAGTTCATTTAACATTTTTGGACCATTAAATCAGTACATGAAGAAGTAGTTCACATGGAAAACAGGTTTCTCTCTCCACAGATACTGCCTGCCTTGAATATTTCCACCATTTTCTGTTTATATTTCAGATTTCCAGCATTTGCAGTTTTCTGCATTTGGTGTTACCTCAAATTTGTTTCCTGTGGCATTGAGGACTGTATGTGGTCAATTGTGAATTTGATATTTTTATAGTATTTCCAAGAGTAATAATAAATATTTTGGAATTAACATTTGCATAATAAGAACCTCAAAACAGAACTTGTCAAATAGGCCTCTCTCTTAAAATGATATTTCAACCTTAAGTTAATCTATATTTCAAGTACTGTGCCATGTTACGCGTGAGGGCTCATTGAAATGGAGGGGGGGGAGCAGCTGCCTCCGACTCCCTGACAGCAGCGTCCGGCGCCACCGCGGGGGCTCATTTAAATGACGTAGAGGAGGCGGCCGCCGCATCCCTGGCAACGGTGTCCTGCGCCACCGCGCAGGCGCCATTTTTAAAGGGCTTTAAGGCCTTAGAATTACTTTTAATTTTTAAAGGAACATTATTCATAAATTTTTATGAACAATTAATAAAGATATAGATGCCCTTCCCCAATACCCCCCCAAATGGTCATTTCAATGCCCGAAATGACCAACACTTGCTTTTTTCCCTACCCGAGCTTTCCCCCCAACCTTCTAACTTTTGGTCTCCAACTCCTTCCCACCATTTCACACAACCAATTAAATTTATTTTCCCCGCTCCCCCAGACCCCTGCTTCGAGAATTTTATTCCTCCCCCTTCTCCACAAGGATCTCGCCTTGGAACTCCATACGGAGTGGCCAATTGTGAATTTGATATTTTTATAGTATTTCCAAGAGTAATAATAAATATTTTGGAATTAAAATTTGCATAATAAGGACCTCGAGAAGGGCCCGCTGCATATTACCGGCGGTGGGCGGACCTCGGTGTGTCCACCCTGCCACTTGGTGGTGGGCCCTTCATCTAAATATGTAAATAAAGAATAATTATATGCAAACGTACTTACCTGCAGGCGATGGCCCATCCCACGCCGGTTTTACAGCCACCGTTCAGTCGCGCAGTGTGCCCTTCTCGACGTTGCGGGTCGAGGTGGGCCTCTCCCTGCAGAATTTTACTGACTGCCCTCCCACCGTGACCCGCAGCGCCGAGGAGCCAGTAAAATTCAGCCTATTTACATTTTTAAAGTGACATGGTTTCAATTCAACTAAAATAAAATTTTATTAACACTTCAAATCCCCTCTCCCACCACCCCCCGCCCCCGCATGGCATAAATAATTAGTTTTATGCCCAATCCCTGCAAAAAAAGTGAGTTCTCACTCACGGCCTTCCCCCTGATCTTTATTCCCTTTAAACCTAAACCCCTTCCCACCATTCCCACAGCCAATAAGGATTGCTTTTTCCTCTATTCCCCCCCCACCACCCAGATAATTTTATTCCTCCCCCCTTCCCACCAGTGCCTCGCCTCGGAACTGCATACGCAGTTCCGAAGGTGCGCGAGTTGCAGCCGGCGCCTGTAAAATTGGTGTGGGACATCCGCCGGCAGCAGGTAATTTCATTTGCATGTTACGTGAGCTCATTTCAATATTTTAATGAAGGCCCTGCCGCTTGGCGGCGGTGGGGGGTGCTGCTAATATCCGGTGGGGCCTTCCCGGCGTCACGGGTCATGGCGGGTCGCTCCCACAAGCATTTTATAGCCTCCCAGCCACGACGCCAAAGGGCTGGTAAAATCCAGCCCTAAGAGTCTGCAAAAGACTGCTAGGTAAATGCAAATATGCTCCCTTCATTGACTACTATCGGAGTCCTATCACATTCCACATTAGACATTAGACTACCACGGCCAATGCTCCCCTAGAGTTTGCTTTTATTTTGTTCAGGCTCCTCTGCAAACAAGAACTGTAAGTCATTAAACTACCCTGGTTATGATCAAGAGGTTCGGGTAGAGGAAATGAAAAGCAGAGTAATCGAAGTAAACTGTAATGTGTCAAATTATTTTATAGGAATTCTTCAGCCTATAAATTAGGTCGGGTCGAAGGTGCATGCTATTCAGCTGCCAAAAATCCCAACACTGGCAGAGCAACTGCACTGGCATGTCAGTGACTGGGTGGACTGCAGCTGTACCTTTCTGTAGACTGACTCTAGAAAATAATTTTTATTCCAATTATATGAAAATAATTGTAAAAAATACTTTCACTGTTAGATTTGACAAGTAGCGTGCAGCAGAATTGATATATTAGCATCCGACTAAGTGGTACAATACAGATTGATTCCACAAATAGCAAGAACACAAACTTTCCTGTGGCACTGCAATCAGGTTATAATGTGTGTTTTAACAGACAGTTGTATTATTACTAAGACAGTATACATAGAGATTTACTGTAATTGCATCATTCTAATTATTTCAGACTATAATTAAAGCTATGCAGGTGAAAAGAAACTCAAATTTTAAGAGACTAATGATTTGCTTGTTTAGCAGCTCTTATACCTGCATCCTGAAGCTAAATTCAATAAAACGCACAGCTGAGACAGTTGTCAAGGTGTTCTGTGGTGCTTACACTTACTGTTCATTCAAGTGCATCAAGAGATGTCTCAAAATTTCAATGAATCAAAGTGTGCCAACAGCAACATTACTTACTCTCAGCATGGCCATGCACAGAATCAAGCCTTTGGGCTGAATTAATTCAAAATATACTGGATAAACCAACTGCAGGGAATACATGCGGGAATACACTCCAACTATTTGTTACATAAGGAAGTAGCATTTTAGACTAAAAATACTTTTCCTTGTAAATTTTACAATCAAACACGAGAGTGGAGAATTTCACATTAACGCATTGAAGGATGTGACATTACATTCTTTGTTGACAATGTTTACAACGCATCAAAGTTGGGACAGATTCTAGTTAGAATACTTTAGGAAAAAAACTGGAGCAGGAAAATAATTTTTCAGTAATCTTTGAAGGCTCCCATCAGTAATTTTAATGGAATATACACACAAACAGAAGTAAACACAGCCATGTGGATAGTTAAATTGGCATTTCAGGAGGATTAAACAAAATCATTAGGGAATGGCTAGTGCTTGCCTCAAGATCAAGTCAGGAATCCATCTGGCTATATCAATGAATTTTGTTTTAAATCTTAATTCTAAAAAAAAATCTATATCTTATGTACCCTGAAAAGGTGTGATTAGTCAGTCTACACTTTACCATCAATCAAAATTGCATATGTTACAAGGTCCATTAATGGAAAATAAACTAATTTCCAATATATAAGATCACAACTGTCTAATTTTAATTGAAGACTTACCCATATATCCTACTGTTCCTACCCTGCCACGAATCGTTTCCCCTTCAGGAATTTTCACAGCTAAACCCAGATCGGATATCCTAATGTGACCTATATGAACGTAATACAAAGAAACGTGAATAAATTGTTATTTATTTGATGAATACATTCTGTCACTTAACTGCAAAACCCTCCAGTAGAACAAAGGGGAAGTAAGAAAACTACTCCCATTCCCTAAAACAAACTTTTGTGTAGAATAACTAACATGTTTGCTACTATGGCAATAATAGACACTTCTTGAATACTAAGAGCTACTTCAATTTTCTTAGAGCCCCCCTACTGCACCATAAAGCACAATGGATGATTTACTATTCCCATGTGCAATTAGATTTGAAGCTGTTGTTTTATTCAAAAGGAAATTAACTCTCTTGTTGCACCGCAGAGCTCTATTTGACAAGAAAGAAAATATATGAAAGACTAATCTGTGGAAAAAAAACTATTGAAATAACAGGAGTAGTTTTAAGAATGTAATGTTCATTACACGGCATGATTATTTCAATGATCTAACTCTAGGCCGCCAGTGGCTGAAAAACTGGCCTTTAGAGTTGGGTTCAGCCATTCATTCAGGTTACTTTTTTCAAAGTTACTCCTCCCTCCAAAGTTGAAAATAGGACAAAGGAAGCTCAAAAATTGCGACAGGTTAAGTATTTTGTTAAACATTAGAAATAGATAGAAAATAAGTACAATTAAAATAGAAGGGGGTGGGTGGGAGGAAGACAGGGTGGGCAGAAGTATTGAACAATTATTTAAAATTGTAGTCTTCAATGTTTAATTTTATATTTAAAAATGTATCGTCAAGAAAACAGCTATGCCAAATGAGGATTTTTAATTCATCAGTTGTAAACCTAAAAAAAGGAAAGCTGGAGTATTACAGACAACTTTTACAAAGACTTTGCCACAGCTAAAAATGGCCACCACCATTTGCATTTGAAGATTTTGTACATTCCAAGGCATCAAAGTGGAGACACATGTCTGATTAGCCTGTACCCAAAACAATAGCTTGCTCTACTGATTGGATTACCTGAGATTGCTTTCATTAGTAGGAGATTCAAAGCCATCCTGGGACATTAACATTGAAAAAGTGAACCCCTCCAGGGATGAACATTGACACCATGAGGTTTGAGAGAGTGAAATTCCTAAACTTGAATCTGATTAGAAGAACTGAGCACAGAGACAGTCATGTGACTGTCCGTCCATCTCTGTGAAAGCTGGGAGTTTCCCCTTGGACAAGCAGACAAGCCAGAGACTCAATCTGTGCAGAAGCCAGAAGGGCTGTCTCTCTTTCTCTCTCCCTCTATCCAGAAGGCCTGGTGGGGCGTGCAAAGCCTAGCTGCTGGCAGCTAGATCCAAGACAAAGACACCGAGAAGGAAACCCTCTGCTCAACTGTCTCCAACAGCAACTATCAAAGCAGAACATCAGGATCACGAATTCAGCTGGAAGACCACTAAAGCCACCAGTCATCACAGACTGTGTATTAATTTTATTTGTTCTGGACACTAATCCAACACAAATCTATTCCTCATGACTCTGTAATCAATTTGCGTGTGTGATTCTCATGTGTGTGCATGGACGTATAGTGTAATTTTATTATTTTTACTTAGATCGGGTTTAGATTTTTAAGTATAATAAACTCTTCTCTTTCTTGTTTAAACTCAAGAAGACCTGTCCGATTCTTTTATGATCACAACAAAGGGAAAAGGCAAAACACTTACTGAAGTGGTAAACACATCCACTGTTTAAAAAGGAATAAACCCTGTTGCGGTCAAATAAGAGGAAGACAAGAGGGGAGCCTTGTGACCCCTCCTCACCCAATCGTAACAGTATTTTAGCTATAGACAGTTAACATTATAGTGATAGATACTCCTGACATCTGAACAGCTTTGTTACTGTAACATTATCATTTCTTTCAGCAACAGCACACAAGATAAATTAAGAGTAAAGGAACACAGGATATTCCGTGCACCTACCTGGGAGTTGAAGCATTTTATCAAATACATATACAGTTATTGACAAAAGAGAAGCTTTCATTATTCTAATATGTCGGAATCTACTGAAACAGTAACACATTTGATCTCCCAAAGTTTAGTTAGTAAAAAATTGAATTTGGATTTTCATCACAGATCAATAATATTGCTTTAGATCCACTAATAGGAACTGTTCAATAAATCACATTTTCACTTGTATGGCTTTTCAAATGTGTGCTTTAATTTCTTCTAACTTGTTACTATTGCACCTCTCCTTTTTGTTAGAATTTCCCCCTTCAGACATTTTTCTTGGTTAGGAGTGAATAGCATTATACCACAAGCATCTCCAAAAGCATTGAGGCATTATGTCCTACAGTAGCAAAGTTCAAGCCAGGGGAGTCTCTCTCAACTCTTTCCATTGGCACAAATCTACTTAGGTTAGCAAAAAATTATGAAACATGCTAATGTGCAAGTTACTGCATAAATTTTGCAAAAATCAGAACTTCTGCAACATTCTGTACATAAAATGCATGTAATATGGATTCATTTAAGAATCACTAGTAAACAACTACACAAGATGATATAATTGTACCCACGGTGCCATAAAATATATTCATAATTAAAATTTAATATACTGGCATACAAGCCAAGTAATTTATATGTTTTTAGATTATGTATACACATATACATTTTTATTACAACACAACTGATAATTAAGTTAAGGGGCGAATAACAAATTCTGCTGCCAGAAAAAACAGTAAAATTGACTCAATCTAAGTACACTGAGCTGTACAATAATTATTACATTTACAGAACAGGAATACTTACCATAATCATCTAACAATATGTTTTCAGGTTTCAAATCTCTGATAAAATAAAACAAATATAAAACGATTACACATCTGTAGTCATTTTATACAAGAAGATTACTGCATTACACTTTCACAAAAAAAGGAACTTTTTATTTCTAACTACAAAGCACTCAGAGCACAGAAACAGGTCATCCAGTCCAGCAGATCCAAGCCAGTGTTTACACTGCACGCGAGTCTCCTCCCACCCTTCTTTAGCTCATACCAGCAGCAAATCCTTCTACTCCTTTCTCCCCTATGTGTTTATCTAGTTTCCCCTGTTACAAGATTCCTTCTCTTTTTTTTTTAGAATTAGAATATTACAGCGCAGTACAGGCCCTTCGGCCCTCGATGTTGCGCCGACCTGTGAAACAATCTGACCTACACTATTCCATTTTCATCCATATGTCTATCCAATGACCACTTAAATGCCCTTAAAGTTGAAAAATATGTTAAGGACTTACATTTGAATTATGCACACTGATTCATCTGGAATTTTAAAGAGATTGGTGAATATTGTGGGTTTTTTTAAAAAAGAAGTTACCAGAAGGTTTCTAGATTTAGCTAGTAAACAAGGCTTACTGGAAGGCACCTGGTCTGTGGATAATCACACAGCAGGGACTGTTTTGACTTGGGGAGATGTTTACAAAGACGTGACAGGCCAAGATTTAGAGTTTTCAGGAGACTTGATTTCTGGAAAGTTTTAGTTTCACTTTGAGTTGCAACAACAGACTGTTGAGTCTTGCCTGCCAGAAGAAGAACAGCTCAGTTCTCTTGAAAACAAATCCTGCATACAGTGTGGCAGTTTCCTATTTCCTCCTGTATTTGAAGAAACCCTGCATGTTTGAATCAACCTTGCATCGAATGTGTGGGAACTGAAACTTTGTTGCTGTAATCTGCAGTAAGGTATTTGAAGCTGCATCTCCTTGAAAGTCTACCCAAACTGATCTTCAACATCAATGGGAAAGAACTGTTCTAGGAAAATCCTAGTGACAGAAGTCTATATGCATTTGGGACACCAAACCAAAACAAAGGACATCTTTCCATTTCATTCTTTTCAGCCCAAGTGTTTTTTATTTCCTTGTGTTTTCTTTGTAACAACTGTAAACAAAAATCCCTTTTATTTTTCCCAGTTAACCGCTGTGTGTGTGTGTGTGTGTGTATGTGAGTGAAGGCTAGAGGGTTAGGATAAATAAGTATATGTTTTACTTTGTTATTGATTAAGACTTGGTTTATAATAAACTGATAATTTTGTTCTTTATTAAAGAAACCTGCTTAGTGTGTTTTATTCTGGGAAAAATAGAGTATATGATTGACTGGGAAAACTTAAATATATGTTGTGACCTGTGGAGATGTGGAACTAGAATAAAGGGTGCACTCCTCCTGCCTCAGTCGCAACTCCCCTCAGATGCATCAAAAATTAGTCTTAATTTTTATTGGTTCCAGCCCATCAAAACTGCTGTTCATTCCTCCTTCAGTCACAATAATGGGGCAATATTTGGTGCTTGTTTCTTTGTAGATGACAATATTTTAACTCAGGACAAACACAAAATCAGACTTTGTCAGGCCTTAATTGCCCTTTTACATAACACCATAATTTGACCCAATGTAAGCCTTAAGGTTTAGCTTAGTTTATCCTTTTAAAAACTCATGCAGTATTCATGCAAAGGAGGACTGAGGTTAGCCCTGCATCAGTACGGGTACTCTCATGCTCTCTGATATGCTTTGCTGTCACAATGGCGTGTGAGTGAGTGCCCATTTGTGGATAGCACTGATGTAATAAAGTACTTAAAACGTACACATAAAACTGCCTCTATTTCCTGATGGGACTATGTAATCTGTGGGAGTTAGGAAGAATTATATATATATCTATATATTAAAAAAAGATCACTGTCTCAGGCATTCAATTTTGGCATGAGGGAATTCCAATGAAGGACAAATCGCTCAGAATTTATTGCTTTATAAGGTACAAGTCTTTTCATATAATTTAGATCTCCGCCGAGTTGTTTTTTCCCCCCCCAAAACTGAATATAGCATTTCTGGTTATTCTTAAATAATTGTCATAACATCAATCTAATTTACTGTTAGCTTAATATGAAGTAAAAATAAAAAGTAGGTAGCATTTGTGAAGCTTGTGGCACATTATTAAAACTAAACAAAGACATCAAAGCTATGTTAAAGGTCTAGAATTTCAGATAAACATCAAATTCTAATGCTTTGGATGAAATTTTGTACATATTTAGTTAAATGCACTAATCCACAAGACTAACAAGAAAAATTCAAATGATCAAAGATAATTAGTTGGTGTTCTTTATGGAGAGATGAAAGACATGAAAGGATATTTTAATTTTTGGCTGATTAAGTATAAACCCAATCTTTCAGGCAGATCTCAAGACCAGCACTGAATCAGAAGCCATCCAAACAGAGACTATAGGTCAAATTGTCCTGGACAAATGACGTATCAACAATGCAAGCCATTATTAACGCACAAATTGCCAGCAAATTCAGGGAATGAAAAGATTCAACATGAGTTGCGATTCTCCAGAATTTTCTGGTCAATTTATGCCATCCACCATTTTCTTTGCAGAACAGCATCTCACCCTTAGCCTCCCTGTTATTTTCAAGAACCTCCTGGGCTTGTACATTAATTGCCCATTAAACGCACTGAAGAAAGTTAGGGCTCATAATTAATAGTGCAAGTACCTTTTTAACAATGTGTTAATTATGAATGCAATGTCAATCATTTGCTCTGGCCCAAAAATGGAACAATTTGAACTGCTGAGTCTCATTCCTGCAATGTTGTTAGAGATTTTATAAATATAAAATTTTAATTTTTTTTTAAACTTTTATCTTTTTTCTTACTCTCTTAATCCAATCTTTATTTCTCTTTCTGTACTTGATTTGACTAATTCACCCCCTCTGTTATACCCCAGTTTCCTTCTCAATCCTTAAATTCTACTGTTTAAGATAGACAGTTGGTCCTGAAGTTTACTAAGGTCCCAGATGCCTCATTATCAGCTCATACTTCTGGCAAGTTACGCCACAACTATTAGTTTGAGCAAGAAAAAGTCTAACTAATGGCGCATGCCAATAGATACCCTGCTCTTGCATGGTTTGGCCCAATGCATCAGACATTTAACAAAACTGATATTTGGATGTGTTTTCAGTCATTATTATATCTACCTATTCCTGTTAAAGAAACATTTCCACAAATGTACAGGGCAGTTTGCTTGTTTGTACACCTTTGCACACAGACACTGACGTGTTCTTTGCACTTTCTTGCTTGGTGGCAATGGTTGATGTTGATTTCAAGGGAGAGGGTGTCAAGCACTATGTGGTAGTTTTCTGTTAGATCTGTCAATCCTCTATCTATTTAAGTAGTAGTTTTGACTATGTATCAGGATTCTGTTATGATCTAACGGCAAAGCCTATGTCTGATCACCTGGTGTAATGTTCCATTTCCTTCAAATTCAGTGAAGGCTCCCCCTTTTTGTGCACAGATCTTTCTTGCATGAGACTCATCACTAGAAGATTCATTAGTTCCAGAATATGCCACAATAAAGGCATATCTGTTTGCTATGTTATTCTCTCATGATTGACAGGGCAGTTGGTTGTTTTAAGTCCACACCTGATTTAATCTTAGAAAAAATGTCAAGTAGCACTAGAGAGTCTATGATCACTGCTGAAACGGCACAACAGGTCAAAGTTTCATGTTGCATGACTCTGAATGAATGTGTATGGAAAGTTTCTATTGGAGATTTTCCATATGTTCCTGACACATACCATTCTGATAAAGGAGTGCATTCATGCATGACTGTTGGGAATGATTTCAAAGCTCGTCCCAGGCGGCTGTGCTAATGTAGTCAGCACTTCAGTGATCAGTTTAAGATACTGATGAAATAAATATTTCCATACTTGGCAAAGTATTGTTTACACAAAAGGCTTTTGTTATAAGCTTTCTGCCCTCCAAAACAAAATCAGGCTGGTGAGGCCTAGTGAACCCAAGGAAGTAAGAGATTGTACATCACACTACAGATTGCATCAAGTAAATGAAGAGTCTTTTTTCTTAAGTACAACTTGTCAGAGGTTGCTTGATGAATGGCGGGCGAGCTTTGATGGAGGAAAGCTCTGTATGAATGGATCTGTGATACAAGCATACAAAAGGCAAACAGCAACTTATTCAATGGGAAGTTTTTTTTTTAAATAATGAAATATCCATCATTCATTACATCACATCAAAGATTCTACCATCTCTCTAATCAGTCAAAAGATATGATTTTTCATGTAATTCTTTTCTCAAAATAACAAGGTTTTTGAACTCTAATTTTTATTTTTATATGGGCTTTAGAAGTGGTGTTTTACATTAGTTTTTTTTCTATGCACTACTGTCTGAGTTTTGAAGTTATTTTTCTCTACTCATAGATTCCCTCATGACATACATCATTCCCCACTCAAGAAGGTGGCCTTATAACCCACTCTCAGTTTCTCTGTCAATGCTATCTGTCACTAACAGATAGGACGGTGTATGAGTAGATGAAAAGTTACCCTCATATTGCTTTTCTTCTTTCCTATGGAAAAAGACCTTGGCTTTACTCTATGCCCCTTTGACAGTTCCGCTTGTTCACTATGTGCGGAAGCACAGTCTCCATAGTACAGAGTACATTAACACACTATGTTACTGGGTCGTCTCCTATTATTTGGTTAGGTGAGGCATGACTGTGCGATCCTCACTTGCTAACTCCCTTAGAGATTCAACGGTTGAGGTTGGAGTTACCTATATTTTAGTTTTAAAAAAACGCAGCTCACCCATCAGTCTGTCTGACCTGTTACTGTCAATTTAAACATACATTTACAAACCAACTTTAGCAATGCTGGAAGGTGGTTCCTACTCTGCAGTGAAATAGAAGCGACAGCATAATTTTGAATGGGAGCAGTGAGACCCCTGGAGGAGGCCCTCTTACACTGCTTGGGTTTGACAGTCATAACACCAGTCTGATGTCAAACAGGCTTACAGCATCTTTAGGGGGTCCCCTAATTAAATGTTCTGAGTGTGCAAGCTCTCAATATATTTAAATTCAGCAGTGGCAAGCAGAGCTCTGAGTGTGGAAAAAAAGCAAAGATGGCTGAGTTCTCTCCTAGCTGCAAGAATTGAAATTGGAGCCAGGCAGTTTAAAGGTAATACCAGACTGGAAGATGTACTGTAGTTACCAGTCTCAGACCAGGAGATTTATCCTAATTTTACTAATATCAGCTGTAAAAATAAGCTGCCTTTTAGACTTATTTGTTTCCAAATGTGTATGCATGCCCTGCTAGTGTGGATAAAACATTAATCGACAAGTGACATAGAATTATGGATGAGCTTCAGAATACCTTCACAGCTTCAATTAGCTTTACTGTGTTTATATTTTGTTGAGGGTTGGTGAAGGCAGAGGGTGGTGGGTGGTGGGTGCGGTGTTTTGCAGGGTCAAGCAACAGGTTTGAAAAGCCAAGCAATTTTCTTTTGGCTGGCATGGATTGGCATATGGCTTTACATTTTATTAATTATTTGAATGTGATCAGTGTACTGGATCTAGTTGCTCGCTGTTGTTGCCTGGGAATAGGGACCACAACTCGCAAAAGAATCCTCCTGTTTACATACATGATACTTTCAGACTGACATTTGCAATATACATCAGCCCACAATAATTGGGCTTGCAAGAGAGGCACTGCCAGGCTGCAGTGTAGAGAAAAAGTTTAGAGGATTTTTTTTTTAGATTACTTTGATGAGCTGGATGATAACTGCATGGGAAATTTGCAAGTGGTTGCTGATCCTTAGGATCAAACTGATGGTTTATAAGTCCTGTGTTCTCAATACCTTGCTGTATGGCTGTGAAACATGGGCAATTTACAGCTACCAGGAAAAGAAGCTGTATAATTTCCATTTTTGGTGTCTGTGGTACATTATGGGTATATTCTAGCAGGACAAAATCACAAATGTGGCAGTCCTCTCAAAGGCAGAGCTCCCAAGTGTGTTGGCACCAATCAAACAGAGGTGGCTTCAGTGGGATCAGACATACACACAGGATGGAAGACAGTCGCATACCCAAGGACCTTCTGTATGGTGAGGTAGCCGGGGCCAAACAACCAAAGTTCCGCTTCAAGGATGCTTGCAAGCGTGACATGAAGGCCCTAAATGTCGACTATCACACCTGGGGGTCACTAGCTGACAAAAGAGGGAAATGGTGACAAATTCTGTGTGGTGTGCACTACCACGATGACCAGTTGCTACAGCAGCTAGGCAACAGGCGCCAACACTGAAATCACTGACTCTCAGTGTCACTTGGCAGCTTCACGTGCAGCACTTGTGGCAGAACCAGCACCTCAAGGATCGGCCTTCACAGCCATCAGCAAAGGTGCACCAAGAGAGGATGCCCCACCTAAATGGATTGTTTGCTGTGTGTCCATCACCTTTTGTAGATGGAAGGATGCCAACAACAGTATATATCCCTCCAAATTTGCAGGCCGGTCCAGACTAGAGGTCTTGGATCGGCTAAAGTTGATAATCTGTGAATAGTAAGGCAAGAGCATGACGATGATCAATTGACACTTTTCTTGTTTTATCTTAATCCAGCTGCAACCTAGTGAGACACTGTCCAACATCAGCAGTGAGTGTGCTTGTGTCAATCACTTGTGGCAGCAAGTCTTAACAGGGTTAACAGCAGTTCTTTTAAAAAACAGTTTCAGTTAAATCTAATGATCTACTTATTCAGACAGATAGTTTGAACGATCCTGGCAGGGTCAATGAACGATGTTCATTTTGAGGTCACTGATTCTCTTCACCAGTGCCTCTGAACAGAGAGCTGCAATCTGAATGAAGCTCAGCAAAAGCAAGGAATTAAACAGTCTAGTCATTTACTGCCTCTGGTGATATTCTCCAACGACTGCTAAAAATGCACAGAAGCTCTAACAGTATCTTGAAAAGAAAGCAGATCAATGTTTCATATGCTTGAGGTAGTCAGAGGTAACATTAATCTGACTTCTCTTTTCAGATGCTGAAGGACCTGCTGCATACATAAAGCAACTTATGGTTTTGGCATATGTTGGACTCTAATAATTGGTGGGCAATGGAATGTTATTTTAACTAACTGTTTTGATATCCAGGATTCATATTCTTCTCCACTTTGGTTTGCATGAATATCACATTCCAACAAACCAGAACATTTGAAAAAAAAGCATAAATATTTCCTTGAACAGGGCACAAGGCATCTCATTGCAGCTTAGAAGAAGCAAGCGGTTCCAAGCTATGGATGCTCTGCAAGTTAGAACTTGTAAATCTCCTCACCTGTAAACAATGTTTTCCTTATGGAGATCTCCCAGGCCACAACAGATCTCAGCTGCATAAAATACTGCCCGATCTTCTTCAAACCCTGGATTTCCCATGTTATAGATGTGGAACTTCAAGTCACCCCCATTCATTAAAGTCAGAACTAAACACAGTGCGTCCTTTGTTTCATAAGCATAAGCTAAATTAACCTATAAACACAGCAAACAGAAAAACAGTTAATTAAACAATACCCACAAGAGTTGTTACAAAGCAGCACCTAATTAAGGGAATGCAGATGGCATCATAAACCGACAGTAAAGCTCAAACAGTTTATGGGCATAATTTGAATTCCAATGTATAATTACATCCATTAATATTCATAAAAATATGGACAGTTTTAAGTTATTAAGGGACATGATTTCTCCTCATCTTAACAAGAAGTCAAGGCGAGTACAAACCAGCAAATTTTAAGTAAAACTATTCACACTAGAGCTTCATTTCCCATGTTTGATGGTCTTAACTTTTCTTCCCTGCTGAAAGTTTTTTTTGCTGTGGCTGTGTCTTACATTGGAAACTGAGTGTTGTTTACACTGTTCTTGTGTTTTTATTCATGAATATGTAAAGCCTCATTGAGGTGACTTCACTTTCTCTATAGAGAAAACACCAAATCTTCACTAGTTGCCACTCTTCTGCTTAGTGGAATGTTCCAGGCAAGATTCACAATAATTACATTAATGAGCCATCCCTGATTAGCAGATCATATGCAGTACCAAAATCAACAATTTCTTTTGTTACTTTCCATTTTACTATTCTAACAGTGATGTTGTGCTTCTCAGTGTTGGTGGTCATTCTCTAATGTCCACACACAATTTGGCAGCAATAGCACAAAGGCAACAGACACCTGAATGAACAGCCTCGCAATGCCAGGCTCCTAAATACATTAATATAAAAGCAAAATACTGCGGATGCTGGAAATCTGAAATAAAAACAAGAAATGCTGGAGCCACTCAGCAGGTCTGGCAGCATCTGTGGAAAGAGAAGCAGAGTTAACGTTTCGGGTCAGTGACCCTTCTTCGCAACTGACAAATATTAAAAATGTCACAGGTTATAAGCAAGTGAGGTGGGGGTGGGGCAAGAGATAACAAAGGAGAAGATGCAAATTGGACAAGGCCACATAGCTGATCAAAAGGTCATGGAGCAAAGGCAAACAATATGTTAATGGTGTGTTGAAAGACAAATCATTAGTACAGAATAGGTGTTAACGGACTGAATATTGAACAGCAGCAAATGCAAACATGAAAAAAAACAGTGGGTAAGCAAACTGAACAAACTAAGATGAAATGAAATAAATGCAAAAAAAAAGGTTGTAAAAAATGTAAAAAAGAAAAAAAGAAGGAAAAAGAAAAAACAACTAAAAATGAAAGTAAAATGGGGGGCTGTCATGCTCTGAAATTATTGAACTCAATGTTCAGTTCGGCAGGCTGTAGTGTGCCTAATCGGTAAATGAGATGCTGTTCCTCGAGCTTGTGTTGATGTTCCCTGGAACACTGCAGCAATCCCAGGACAGAGATGTGAGCATGAGAGCAGGGGGGAGTGTTGAAATGGCAAGCAACTGGAAGCTCAGGGTCCTGCTTGCGGACCGAGTGGAGCTGTTCCGCAAAACGATCACCCAGTCTGCGTTTGGTCTCCCCAATGTAGAGGAGACCACATTGTGAGCAGCGAATACAGTATACTACATTGAAAGAAGTACAAGTAAATCGCTGCTTCACCTGAAAGGGCCCTCAACCGTGTCCGGCCCATTTCCCGTAGCTCTACCCTCAACCCTTCCCCTCCCTCCCAGAACCGTGACAGGGTTCCCCTTGTCCTCACTTTCCACCCCATCAGCCTCCGTATCCAAAGGATCATCCTCCGCCATTTCCGCCACCTCCAGCGTGATGCCACTACCAAATGCATCTTCCCCTCCCTTCCCCTGTCAGCATTCCGAAGGGATCGTTCCCTCCGTGACACCCTGGTCCACTCCTCCATTACCCCCACCACCTCGTCCCCATCCCATGGCACCTTCCCCTGCAATCGCAGGAGGTGTAATACCTGCCCATTTACCTCCTCTCTCCTCACTATCCCAGGCCCTAAACACTGCTTTCAGGTGAAGCAGCGATTTACTTGTACTTCTTTCAATGTAGTATACTGTATTCGCTGCTCACAATGTGATCTCCTCTACATTGGGGAGACCAAGCGCAGACTGGGTGACCTCTTTGCGGAACACTTCTGCTTGGTCCGCAAGTAGGACCCTGAGCTTCCGGTTGCTTGCCATTTCAACACTCCCCCCTGCTCTCATCTCTGTCCTGGGATTGCTGCAGTGTTCCAGGGAACATCAACGCAAGCTGGAGGAACAGCATCTCATCTACCGATTAGGCACACTACAGCCTGCCGGACTGAACATTGAGTTCAATAATTTCAGAGCATGACAGCCCCCCATTTTACTTTCATTTTTAGTTGTTTTTTCTTTTTCCTTCTTTTTTACAACCTTTTTTTTTTGCATTTATTTCATTTCATCTTAGTTTGTTCAGTTTGCTTACCCACTGTTTTTTTTCATGTTTGCACTTGCTGCTGTTCAATATTCAGTCCGTTAACACCTATTCTGTACTAATGCTTTGTCTTTCAACACACCATTAACATATTGTTTGCCTTTGCTCCATGACCTTTTGGTCAGCTATGTGGCCTTGTCCAATCTGCACCTTCTCCTTTGTTATCTCTTGTCCCATCCCCACCTCACTTGCTTATAACCTGTGATATTTTTAATATTTGTCAGTTGCGAAGAAGGGTCACTGACCCGAAACGTTAACTCTGCTTCTCTTTCCACAGATGCTGCCAGACCTGCTGAGTGGTTCCAGCATTTCTTGTTTTTATATCCTAAATACATTATATGGGAAGACAAAATGAAGAACTAGTCTGCAACTACATGCTATATTAAATAAGCAAATATAGACTGACCTGCTAAATTTATCAAACTTTTATATATCAAATTTATTAAACCGGGCGGCACAGTGGCGCAGTGGTTAGCACCACAGCTCCAGCAACCCGGGTTCAGTTCTGGGTACTGCCTTGTGTGGAGTTTGCAAGTTCTCCCTGTGACCGCGTGGTTTCTGCCGGGTGCTCCGGTTTCCTCCCACAGCCAAAGACTTGCAGGTTGATAGGTAAATTGGCCGTTGTAAATTGCCCCTTGTGTAGGTAGGTGGTAGGAGAATGGTGGAGATGTGGTAGGGAATATGGGATTAATGTAGGATTAGTATAAAATGGGTGGTTGTTGGTCAGCACAGACTTGGTGGGCCAAAGGGCCTGTTTCAGTGCTGTATCTCTAAATAAAATAATAAATTTATTTGCCTCTTTTATCACCAATTTTCTTCCCTGTTCTCCTGAAAGCATTGGCTTCTTGTGGGTGTATGGTCTCATAGGCATTGGTTGCCCTCTCGTACCTCACTCAAATGACCATTTGTATGTGAGCTTTGCTGTTGACTGTTCAACCATGAAGAACACCAGTGCTGAACTTGACCTGACTTTCATCTGTTGTCTGCACACAGTATTTTCAGTAAAGGTTGTGGTGCAGTAATCAGGAATGAGAACCTTAGTCAATTGTCCCTCTGTAGCTTTCTGGTCTCAGCTGTGATATTAGTCATGTATTAGCCAGCATCTACTCAAAGTGAGAAATTACTGGAGTAGCTCTCAGGGAGCACAGTGCCTGCAAAATTTAAACCTTGTGTAGTCTAAACAGACCTGAAGTGTTGTAATGTTTATACAGATTTTATACATAAAGATTAAATATTGGTTTGACAGCAACAAAATAGAGCCACGGGCTGGAATGTGGAAAATCTGCTCAAAATGTCCATGAAAAAAATAGTGGAAAGCTCCCATTCTATTTTCTTAAAACAGTTCACAGATATACAAACACTTGTAGAATCTGAAAGAAGAAAAACATGTAGTGTATTGCCAAATAATAGAAGTAACCAAGAGCTGCTGTTTGATTAGCCAAGGACTTTGCTCCTTCCTCAAGCATAATTAGTTTACATAACTAAGGAAGAATCATGCAAATGCTGCTTTTATTGTTTCTGCAATACATCAGCTAACATCTCACAAATTATTATTCCAAAATTTAGCAAAGATTGAAATCACTATATAAACTAGGCAAATTTCTCCAAACACAATTTCCTCCCTCAAATAATTATTTTTCAAGAATGCAATTTTTTTAAAAATGAAGGGTTACGTCTGAAAAGCCAATCTGTCCTTTCCCTTTCACTTACTCATCAAGCTGCCCTGCACTTCCAGCATTTCCTGTTTTTATTTTGGATTGCCGGCATGCGTTTTTTTTTTAACATGTCCTATTGAGTTTATAAAGACCGTATGTTTATGAATACATAAACAGATATAATACAGATATAGATCATTCAATGGAAATACATCTTTAACAGGATGCCAGAGACAAATGAGAACAGATTTAACAAGATTAATGGAACTCCAACTGAATTCAAATTACAACAGTTGACATATCAATAAATGAACAGAACATGCGAACAGTTCAGTTTTTTAAAGAAAGAAACCCAAGAATGTTGAGTCAATTATTAAGTTAAAATCCAACAAAATATGACGACGATAAGTTACTGTTTACACATAGACTGACCCCTGCATCATTTACATAGTGCTGCGGTTGTAGACGAAACATGCTCAGCACTATTACAAGGCACAGCTTTGGACAAACTTGCACAACACAATTACAAAAGCATCAGGCACAAAATGACAACACAATTTACAATATAAAATTCAACACTCAAACACATCAAGTGGCTTGAATGCTGAACATCACTTAAGGCCACCTGTGGACAATGATCAGCACATCATATGGCAATAAATCTCAAATACTTACTACAAATCTACTGTTAACTTTTTCTAAAATTTGCTTTTCATTTAAAGCCATAGCTTCTCCTTTTCTCTTTTTTATTCGCTTTTTCTCTAACTTCTTACAAGCATACATTTTTCCTGTGGCTCTCACTTGACAGGCACAGACCTACATTTGAAGGAAACAGAATAAATACTTCTGTAAATATTTCCATGCATTTAGAACAGATATGGTGCTATAGGCCTTAAATGGCATTTAATCTATAAACCACTCTCCCGAGATACTTTAATAATTGAGCAGATCGCATAGATTATGATATTGCACATTTTTAGAATTTTGTCTGAGGCAATGCAGCAGCTAAAATATTAGTTAAACATCTTAGATGAAATTATTCAAAAATATACATTTCATTTCTAACAAATCATTTTTCTTGTAGACAACTGATTTAAAAAATGCGGAAGAAAATTCTGAGCAGAAACCAGCTGCCAGGATTGCTTACCTCGCCAAAGCCACCTTTTCCCAGTACTCTATATTGCCTAAATGTGTTTTTTGTTACAGCTTGCCTGAAAGAAGAATACAACATTAGCAAGGAATGCATATCTTGCCTTTTAGGATGAATGAATGGAGAAAGAGTTCAGACATAGTCAAGGTCTAACATTTCACCTCTTTACCTCAAAAATACTCTATCTGCCTCTCCTTAAACACTTCAATAAATTCAGGGTTAAAGTACCTCCTTTTCATTCCTTCCGCTTTTGGGCCTCATTTGTTTTCTAAAAGGATTAATTTATGCAATGTTATATTTAGCATGTTCATCCAGAGATAACATTATTTCAGTCATCCAGCCACTACTAAGAGCTATGCCTCATAACTGATGTCATTGGCTGATGGACCAAAATATCCTCCCATTGTATAGCAATGCAGCTGGAAGGATCAACAGGGCATGCTCACAAAAATAAGGCAGGCATGTGAATCCAGCCTATCAAACCAAGGTTTACTGAATTTATGAATTTGATTAAACATTAAGGGTTAATAACAGAACATGTTATCTGTTCTTCAAGGGAAGGGCAATCGGCTAGGCTGTTACATAATTCTAAAACGTTATACAAACACATTTCTGTACTCTTACAATATCCCAGTGACTCTTTATCCCCATTGTTAATACTTCAAAATTGATGGAGACAGGCAATGGGCTGAATCTTAACTCCCAAAAGCAGGTGGGGTTGAGGTCATGTCAGAGTTTAATAAAGCAAAAAATCTGGGAAAGGAGCCGGACCTGCCACTTCTGATAAGCGCGTTGGTCTTTTAAGTATTTGCCTGCTTTCATTTTAACAGTCATTCTATTTTTAACAACAGGGAGATGTGTTTCCCAAGCTTAGGGAAACAGGGCAGCTTAAAAGTGACAAGGAGGGCTGAATTCATGGGATAGGTGCCTTTGCAGCACTGCTTGTTGGCCAAGAAGAGCAGGAGTGTTACGTTCAGGCCCAACAAGCTACTCAGTAAATAAAAACAAGAAATGCTGGAAATACTCAGCAGGTCTGACAGCAACTGTGGAAAGAGAAGCAGAGTTAACGTTTCAGGTCAGTGACCCTTCTTCAGAACTGGCAAATATTAGAAATGTGAAAGGTTTTAAGCAAGTAAAGCGGGGGTGGGGCAAGAGATAACAAAAGAGAAGGTGTTGATAGGACAAGGTCACAGAATAGCTGACTAGAAGGTTGTGGAGCAAAGGCAAACAATATGTTAATAGTGTGCTGAAAGACAAAGCATTAGTACCGAAAGGGTGTTAATGGACTGAAAACATGAATAGCCGCAAGTACAAACATGAAAAAAAACAGTGGGTAAGCAAACTGAAGAAACTAAGATTAAATAAAATAAAACAAAAAAAATATAAAAAATAAAAAATAACTAAAAATGAAAGTAAAATGGGGGGCTGTCATGCTCTGAAATTATTGAACTCAATGTTCAGTCCGGCAGGCTGTAGTGTGCCTAATCGGTAGATGAGATGCTGTTCCTCGAGCTTGCGTTGATGTTCACTGGAACACTGCAGCAATCCTAGGACAGAGATGTGAGCATGAGAGGAAGGGGGGGGGAGTGTTGAAATGGCAAGCAACCGGAAGCTCGGGGTCATGCCTTCAGATTGAGCAGAGGTGTTCCGCCAAGTGGTCACCCAGTCTGCGTTTGGTCTACCCAATGTAGAGGAGACCACACTGTGAGCAGCGAATACAGTATATTACATTGAAAGAAGTACAAGTAAATTGCTTCTTCACCTGAAAGGAGTGTTTGGGGCCTGGGATAGTGAGGAGAGAGGAGGTAAATGGGCAGGTATTACACCTCCTGCGATTGCAGGGGAAGGTGCCATGGGAAGGGGACGAGGTGGTGGGGGTAATGGAAGCGTGGACAAGGGTGTCACGGAGGGAACGATCCCTTCAGAATGCTTACAGGGGAAGGGAGGGGAAGATGCGTTTGGTAGTGGCATCACGCTGGAGGTGGTGGAAATGGCGGAGGATGATCCTTTGGATATGGAGGCTGATGAGGTGGAAAGTGAGGACAAGGGGAACCCTGTCACGGTTCTGGGAGGGAGGGGAAGGGGTGAGAGTAGAGGTGCGGGAAATGGACCGGACACGGTTGTGGGCCCTGTCAACCACAGTGGGGGGGAATCCTCGGCAGAGGAAAAAGGAAGACATATCAGAAGCGCTGTCATGGAAGGTAGCATCATCAGAGCAGATGCGTCGGAGACGGAGAAACTGGGAGAAGTCTACTCAGTAAACCTCTCCTCCAAGGGAGCAGTCTGTTTCTTTGCCCTGACCAGCATCAGACCCCCACTCACCCATCTCACTGTGATCAGAATCACCCCCCCACTCCGCGGACAACCATGGAACTCTCCCTTACAATCAGGACTCCCCCAACCACCATTGGATTCTCCCCCTGCAACTGGGACCCCCGTCCCACCCCACAATCTGTCTCACTCGCCCAATATACCTACTTACTCTCGTAGGCTTCCCACCTGAAAGACCTCCAGCCTGTCAATCAGGTTGCCTGTGGGTGGGGACCCACTTAAAGGAGCCCTGCAGTTAAATTCTACAGGACGTTTGAGAAACCCGTTCTTCCGAGTTTCCTGACCTCATAACAGTAATAGCACTTCCCCATACCCACCACACACCCCGTGCACAGAACTCACCTCCAGGCTAAAATTCAGGCCAATCCTACCCACACTCCATCAGTTCCATTTATAACAATACCGAAGTAGAAACAAATCAAATCCCACCAAGGGTTCTAGACAAAACTCCTGCATGCAAGCTGCCTCTAACCCGCAATTTTAAGCAGAAAGCACAGTTTGATTGTGTCGCATCAATAAGTGCAGTTATTTCCCTTTATAACATTTAGGATTATATGACAATTTAGTAACTTACATTTTTCCCTTAAGTACTGGGGTATAGCAGTTTAGTTCATCTGGCTTTAGTATATACACTGTCAAAGTTATCACTTGGCATTTGGTTTGATGTTGAACTGTGATGTTTACAAGTTTTAGCACTGGCTCTGATTGTTCTTCCACTGCATTGGTGACAATCCTTCATTTGCTTATATAGCAGTCACAATACTCCAAAGTAATTCACTGTGTGTGAATAAGGAGGAGCTATACAATATGCAAGGTCTCCAGCTGATCACAAATAATACAGGGTGAACTGGTAAAGCTCAATAATGTAGGAGGATGGTTGGGTTGAAGTCAAAAGCCAAACACATCACCATTTGGAGGGAGGGAAACTCAAAAGAGCAAAATTCTTTCCGGCATTCTAATCATCAGCTGCACAGCACTACTGGCAGAGACCTAACGGCTGCTTGTCTCTTGGGTGAAAAATTATACACAGCCTAGGGGGGCAAGGGGTAAAGAGCATAAAATTATTTGAAAAAAGTGGGCATCAAAAATGAGACTTTTGCATGATTATAGTGCTTAAAAGGATTACATTGATAACTGGCAGCACACATATTTCAATACTTGGTGAAAATCTAACTATAACTTCTCAATACCAAGTTTAATTATTGGCAAGTAAAATAAATCTTTTTCAGTGTAGCGCCAGTCTGTAATTCCGGATCTTAAATTCTTATGAGCGTTCAGTAGCTTCCCCATGTTTTAAAGATACAAGCCTGTTTGTCTGTGAGCCTTACCTTTCCAGCCACTTCCATTGGAGAAAGCGATCAAAGTACATGCTTTCCCGGTATTCATTAAATGGCCGTCCGCTGAGATAATCGTGCACTGACCTGTTGTAGAACATTATAATAATAAAAACAAGGGAAATGAATGCTACTTCGTGAGAACTTACAGGAACAGCAATCTTGCAGCATTCACAACAAAGAACCCAACAGCACATTACATCAGGTATTACAGCACTCTTCTGCAGAATCATTTCCATAGAATCAGAGAACAACACCACACAGGAGGCCATTCAGCCCATCATGCCTGTGCCAGCTCTTTGTTAGAGCTATCCAATTATTCCCACTCTTCTGCTCTTGCCCCCATAGACCTGTAAATTTTTTCCCTTCAACTATTTATCCAATGCCCTTTTGAAAACTACTGTTGAATCTTCTTCCACCACTCTTTCAGGCAGCGCATTCCAGATCACAGCAACTCATTATTTGAACAATTATTTCCTCATGTCACCTCTGGTTCTTTTGCCATTCACAAATTTGTGACCTTTGGTTACTGACTCTTCAGCCACTGGAGGCAGTTCCACCTTATTTACTCTATGAAAATCATTTGTGATTTTTAAACACCTCTATCAAGTCTCCTCTCAATCTTCTCTTCCTGAAGGAGAAGAACCCCTGCTTCTCATGTCTCTCCACATAGGTTCCTCACAGAAATTTATGGCCCATCATGTAGTGTCTGTGCCAGCTGAAAATGAATTATCCAGCCTAATCCCACTTTCTAGCTCCTTGGTACCATTCTACTAAATCTCTCCCCACCCTCTCCATGGCCTTGACATTCTTCCTAAAGTGTACAGCAAAATTGAACACAGTATTCCAGCTGAGGCCTAACCAGTGTTTCGTAAAGGTTTAGCATAACTTCTTTGCTTTTGTACTCTATTCCTCTTTTAATAAAGTCAAGGATACCATCTGCTTTTTAAGAGTTTTCTCAACTTGTCCTCGCCCCTTCATAGATTTGTGTGCACACATTCCCAGGTCTCTCTGTTCCTGCATGCCTTTTGATATTGTACCATTTAGTTCATATTGCCACTCCTCATTCTTCCTACCAAAATGTATCACTTAACATTTCTCTGTATTAAATTTCATCTGCCATGCATTTGCCCATTTCACCAGTCTGTCTATGTCCTTCTGAAGTTTGTTACTCTCCACCTCAATGTTTACTTCATTTCTGAGTTTTGTATCATCTGCAAACTTTGAAATGTTGAACACTCAAGTGCAGGTCGTTAATATATGCCAAAAAGAGCAGTTGTCCTAATACTGACCCCTGGGGAACACCACTGCAAACTTCCCTCCAGTCCGAAAAACAACTATTCACCACTACTCTCTGCTTTCTGTCCCTTTAATCACATTGGCTTTAATTTTGTTTAGCAAGTCTATTATGTGGTGTTTGTCAAACGCCTTTTGAAAGTCCATATATACATCAACCATCAACCCTATCTGATACTTCATCAAAAGACTCAATCAAGTTGGTCAAACACAATCTGCCTTTAACAAATTTGTGCTGACTTTCGTTTATTAGCCCATACTTTTTCAAATGCCAAATAATTTTGTTCTGGATTATTGACTTTACGATTTTCCCACCATCAACATTGGGCTCTGACCTGTATTTGCTGTGTTTATCCCTCTCCCTTTTTATAAACAGGGGTGTTACATTTACTATCCTCTAGTACTCTGGCACTACCCCCGTATCCAAGGGGGTCTGGAAGATTGCAGTCAGAGTCTCCACAATTTCTACGCTTACTTCTCTCAATAATTTAGGGTATAACCCATCCAGTCCAGATGACATTTCTACCTTCAGGACTCCCAACCTTTTAAACACACCTCTTTATGTATTTTTATCCTATCCAATATCACTACTGCATTCTCCTTTACTGCTTACTTGGCAGCATCCTCTTCTCTCATGAAGACAGATGCAAAGTGCTCCTTTAGTACCTCAGCCATGCCCTCTGCCTCCACAAGAAGATTCCCTTTTTGATTCTGACTCAGCCCCACCCTTCCTTTGGCTATCCTTTTACTATTTATGTATTTATAAAAGACTTCCTTTTATGTTAAGCACTAATCTATTTTCACACTCTCTTTTTGCCTCTGATTTATATATATATATCTCCTCTGTACTTTCTATATTCAACTTGGTTCTCTATTTATTATGAACTTCACAATTGTCAAAAGCCACCTTTTTCTGTCTCTTTTCAATCTGCATATCTTTAGGCATCCAGGGAGCTGTCACTTTGGATTCCCTTACTTTTGTTTCTCCTCTGTACCTGAACCATCTCCTCTTCGGAAGCTCCATTGCTCAATTACTGTTTTGCCTAATAATTTTTGATTCCAATCCATCTGGACCAGATCCCTTTTCAACTTAGTCCTCTTCCAATTATGCATTTGTATGCTGGATTGTACCTTGTCCTTTTCCATAACTATTCTAAACCCGATGATATTATGATCACTGTTCCCCAAACATGCTCAACTTGCCCCACTTAATTCTCCAGAACTTGATCCAGCACTCCTTCCTTACTTGTTGGGCTGCAAGAAAGTTCTCTTCTACACATTTCAGGAATTCCTCCTTCTCTTTGCCATTTTGCTATTACTATCCCAATCTATATTAGGATAATTGAAGTCCCCCATTATCATAACTCGATAGTTCTTGCATCTTTCTGGAATTTGTCTGCAAAAGTGTTACTCAATTTCCTTCCCATTATTTGTTGGCCTATTGTACAGACCCAGTAGTGCAATAGCTCCTCTACTGACCCTTAATTCTAACCAAATAAAGTCTGACTTTGGCCCTACAAATACATCATCCCTCTCCTGTGTTATAATAGTTTAATTAATAAATACGGTCACCCCTCCCTATCTTCCTTCCCTATTTTCCAAATACCTTGTTGCCAGGAATAATGGACAGAATGTAATGGGCCCCTGGTGATGGGCCAGGAGGCAGGGGGGGCCCATACAATTGCGAAGGAAGGTGGGGGGGGGGGCAGAATTCCCGTCACCATCCTGTCACACAATAATTAAGTGGGAGAGGGAAATGCTGAAGATGGCCTTCCCGCCCGGATGCCAATTGAGGCCCGTAAGTGGCCAATCACTAGCCACTTAAGGGCCTTTTCCAGCTGCCGCTGGAATTAAACCAGCAGGAGGAGGGATCTCCGTCACACAGGGAGGTCGCTTAGTAAAACTAGGCGGCCTCCCTGTGGGATTGTGGAGGAGGGGCCTTCTCTGTGGGCTAGCTGTGGCCCCCAATAGCAAAGACCACCCCTCCGGTAAGCCCCCCACTTTGCCCTCAAAGACAACCTTCAAAGACCACTCCCACCCTCAACCTCTTCACAGGGGCCTGCCGGACTGGCCCCAGCCACCCCACCTCACTCACCTCTGGTCCTGGGCGCCAGCGACAGGCCTGGTGCAGTACTGGCGGTGGTCACCGCTCCCAGTGGTGCTGCCGATACTACCGAGCTGCCAGCCCTCTGATTGGCCAGCAGCTGTTGAAGGCGAGATCCCCATCCTTAAAGGAAAGGGGTTCCCGGTGCCAAGCCGTTAATTGCGTGAGCGCCGTTGAATCACGCCGGGGGACCTCCGACAGGCCAAGGCAGGGTTCCCCTCGCAGTTTTGCCCTGGTGGCCGAAGCCCTAACTTCACGACTAACTTCAGCCCATTAAGTTCTCAATTCACTAACATAAATCCATAGTTCAGCTTTAATCTGCCTTTGCCCTGTGCACCAAGATAAATAGTCTCAAAATTCCTATTTTAAGGGTTTTTAAAATTAATTTGGGTTGATAGTTTTATTTCTAGGCAATTGTATTTCTCTGCCTTTAGGAGGCACTGATGTTTTTTTCTGAGCATATGTGAGTGGTTCTAGCTATTTGCTATATCATCTTTCTGGGCAACACAAAGTGGATATGACAAAAGCATTAATTTGGGAGGAACAGGACTAAGTTCCTGCAAATGACTGTGAATTTCTTTGGCTGTCTTTTGGAATATTTAGTGTCAATTTTGGTCCGTAACAGATCTTTCCAATGTCTGATAATTTGATTTTGGCAAAAGAAAATTGTATAGAAATTCTGATTTAATAATAACAGAACTCTCCCAGCAATGAATGTCATAACCAATTCAGAGTGCTCTCTGCTGTAATAGCTCAACAGTACATATTCATGCTACAGTATACAACAGATTCTCAATTCCCTTATAATTCTGTTTCAGAATTGTTACAGAATCTCATTCTATTACTTGCGAACCACGTGCCACATTTATTGCGCACTGACGAGCTCATATAAGCCTTTCAGTTTTTATTACATTTAAGCTCAGAACAACCACTACCATTATTCAATTTAATGAGCCTTTAAGCCATTTACACAAACTTATAGGTGGTACCAGAAGTGGAAGGTTGTAACTTATTTACAGAGTTCTGCTGACATACATATAGTTCAGAATGTCATGTAACTACTATTGAGGTAAATCAAGACAACTGCTTTGGTAACTAGCAGCTTTTGAATGTAAATGCTAATTCCCATGTATTTGCCTCCAATTTCCTTCACTGCCCTGCGTCACCCTCTACAACTATCAGAAAGAAAACTTTTTAAAGGTACCTCACGATTCAGAAACTGGCAAGAGCTGTTTTGCTCTTACATAGCTGTGACAAGTGTTCTGAAAAATAAGACACTAGGTCTTCAAATGAAGGAAAATACAATTTGTTGTGCGTTACTGTACTCCCCTATGAAGACAAAAGGTTCAACTGTTTCTGTACTTCATAACTAAATGTTTACAGTTGTTGCTAATTTACACTTGGAAGAGAGACACTGCTTATTTTACTCATATTACAGTGTTTCCTCAACCACATGCTGACTCAACCTTAAAATAATTGCAGATAGCAGCTGCACATCTCCATCATAATTAACTGCTACTTCAAAGTACTTTGAAAAAGACAAGTGTTCACAAACCTTCAAACCCAAGCATGTTTCTTGCACCTTAAGTTCCAATTAGAGTTACCTTAACTTACAATAACATTTAAAATGTCACATCTACAGGACACCATCAGCTGCAGATGAATTGTCAAACGTGAATTTGACACATACTAGTACCAGAAGAACGACTACTGATCCCAGGTAAAAAAATTGGTTTACTTACATCTCTACTGTATTCCACTCATTTGTTTACTTTGACATTAGCATGTTCTAGCAGTGCTGGATCTAATTACATCCAACCATCTAGTAAATGATCAACATTCTACTTAAATATTACAGGAAAGACTTGAGCTGCCTGTCAATATAATAAAATAGGTGCAGTGTTTGGGGATCTGCCACTAGATGACATCCATAGAATTTGCAAATATAATGGTCCAAAGTTCCCTGGATCGCACTTAAGCAGAATATACAACAAAATCTACATCGGTTTCTGCACGGATCTTGCTGACAGAAACCTATCAATGTTTCCTTCAGAATGCAATTGGCTATGCCACCATTTAAAAGCCATTATAAACCACCTGAAAAGTAACATTTGTGCCATACAAATATGAAGCAATGACCATTTCTGACTTGAGAGAACATAACTACCTCCCTTAGACATTCAATGGCATTCCCACCTCAAGAACCTCACCATCAACATCCTGGGGGGTCACCATTGACCAGAAACTGAACTGGACATAAATGCTGTGGCCATTAAAGCATATCAGAGGCTACAACTCACCTCCCGACTCCCCAAAGCCTCCCTACAATGTATAAGGCGCAAGTCAAGATGTGATGGAATACTCTCCACTTGCCTGGATGAATGTAGCTCTAACAACACTAAGAGGTTTGAAACCATCCAGTACAAAGAAGCCCATCTGATTGGCACCTGATCCACCAGTTAAGCATCCACTCCCTTCACCACAGGCACACCGAGGCTGTGATGGGTACTATCTACAGGATGCACTGCAGCAACTTGGCAAGTCCTCATTGGCAGCATCCCCTAAACCTCTAGAAGGGGAAGGGCAGCAGGTTGATGGGAACACCACCACCCTGCAAGTTCCACTCAAAGCCATGCACCAGCCTGTGTTGGGCATGTATTGTCATTCTTCATTGTTGCTGGGTCAAGATCCTGGAACTCCCCACCTAACAGCACTGTAGAAGCAACGTCACCACACAGACTGCAGCAGTTCAAGAAGATGGCTCACTAGCACCTTCACAAGGGCAACTAGGGATTGGCAATAAATGCCGGCTTCCCCAGCGATACTCACATTTACAGAACGAATAAAAAAGTGCAGTGCCACCCAGTAAGTGGCCTGCTGTCTTCAGACATGGTGGCCGAGATTTCTCCGGCTCGCTGCCGTTCTTGGCGGCGAGCTTCAAAAGAGGCATGAGATGTGCACGGGGGCTCAGTAACATGGAGGGGATGGACCGCCCGCCCCCGATGACATAGAGGGGGAGGGCGCTCTGTCACCGGCAATGGCGTTCGGTGCTACCATGCAGGCACCATTTTTAAAGGGCTTCATGCCCTTACAATTCATTTCAATTTTTAAAGAGAAATGTGAAAGTGACATATAAAACTTCGATGAAAGATTGAAGCCCCTCTTCCACCCCCACAATGACTACATAATTTATTTATCTCCCCGCAAAAAAAACCTTTCTTCCCAACCTGAACTTTCTCTCCCGAACCTTTGCCCTTTAACCCCTTCCCATCATATCCTCAACCAATATTAAGAGTTTTCTCTGCTCCCCCCACCTCCCGCCCTGAAAACTTCCATCCTCCCCCCTCCCCACCAGTGTTCCGTCTTGGTTTTCCGAACAGAGATCCGAAGGCGCGGACTTCCTGCCACTGGCCAGAATATCAGCGTGGGACAGCCGTCGTGAAAAGGTAAATTAATATTCATTCACTAACATTTACTTGAATATTTAAATAACGTTGCCGTCGGTGAGCCGGGGTGTGGGGGGCACCCTCAGGCCTCGCTGCCGCAGGTAAAATAGGGCGTGGCAGGCCTCTCTCGGAAGTATTTTCCAGGCCCCTCCGCCACGACCCCCGACATCGGAGGGTTGGTAAAATTCGGCCCGGTGCCTCATTCTCAGATTGTCTTGGTTCTGTTATTCCTCTGTTATTATATGCAGAACCAGGGTATAATTATTGGGACGGCCATTTCAGCTTAGTCCTTCTGAATGGCGGGGAGTGGGGGTGGGGGTGTAGTACTGCCGGATTCAAGAAAAGTGAGATGCACAGACATTAACAGAACTTTGGTGAAGCATCAAGACAAATTCAAAAAATCTAAAAGAAAATGACTACTATCAAACTGCAAAAATCTCCGCTCCGTTGATATCTGATGACTGCACCTAAATGTTTAGGGGGAAATCTAAGCCAATTCATTACTTGCGGAAACTCAGAAAGTCATTAAACTGGGGGTCAGGGCTATGTAAACAAGCAGCACACGATTTGGGCTGATGTACTCTGGAAGCGGCGCAAACGTTTGAAGAAATTTACGCGTAGCGACACGTTTCAGTCGCATGCAAAATCCCTCAGAAAAGATACAGATAAGTAGAAATTTTCCTTGGAATTACAGGACATAATGGGCTGAATATTATTTGGGCACGTGCTCCGCAGCAATACTACACGCGGAGGCTCATTAGCATCACTGCGCCGAGCTGGTCCCCCATATTATGTGGGGACAGGTGGTACATCCAGCACAGTGAGGAACCCTTTGACAGCTCTGTAGCAGGTGCTGGGGCCCTATTTAAAGCACTCCAACACCTGCTTCCTGACAGCAGTCAAAGAATAGTTACCTGACTGCTGAAGAGTGGGGCTGCTGTCAATCTGGCAGCAAAGCAGAAAGTGCTGCAGAAATCCAGCAGGTCAGGTAGCATCTGTGGAGAGAAAAGCAGAGTTAACTTGTCCAAGTTCACAGACCTGAAAGTTAACTCTGCTTCTCTCTCCACAAATGCTGCCTGACCTGCTGAGTTACCCCAGCACTTTCCACATACTTACATGCTTACCCTACTGTGTCCCATTGTCCTGTGAAGTTTCGATCCTCTTCTTCCACTCAAGTGTAACATTCCTTCTTGTAGGCGTGCCACACCTGGGTGAATAATCTTAATTTCGCACATTCCAGGACGTAAGACTTAAATGTACCATAAAAGGCAAAAACACAACAGAAATGAAATCATAATTGAATAATATTTACATCTAATCTAATTCTAATCATCTGACTGTGAAAAGTCGCAGACTAATATGCATTTGGAATCTGTATTCATTTCTCTGCTCCCTGTTGTGTGAAAAGTCATGTAACTGAAATTAAATAATCTTTGTAAGAAAACAGGAAAATATGTTCATATTCTAGCTGCATGGCCAGCTAGAAATATTACACCAATAACTATGATCAGCAGCTGCAGAAGCAAAGTGTTCGTGAACATGTATCGTTGTGTAACAGTTGAAAAACCATGACAACAGTACAGATTTCCTCACTAGTCCTGCATTGGTTATCAAACATGTGCAAGACAAACCTTGCAGCCAGAAGTTAGAGCAGTTACATGGTGGAGTCACCTTTGCATTTAAAGGACCGCACCAAAAGCCGAGGATGGCAGAGAGGTGCTCTAGGGTGGCCCCACAGTGTAGCAAAGCCTCCCTGCTCACTCGGTGCGGCCAAAGCGGGAGGTCCTTTTCACCAGCGATGGTCAGAAGAGGCTCTCCCGCCTGAACAGTGTGGCTTGACATGGCAGAGGAGGTGAGTAGCCGTGGAGCCATCCGTGTCAAAGGGTCCACTGCCGAAAGGGGATGAACGATCACTCTCCCAGCCAGCCGGGGCCCTCGAGGCCTCGTGCGCACAGGGTACGACCACCAAAGTCATCCACAGCCAAAGGGCAATCAGATCAGCAGCCTTCCTACAGTCAGGCTGCTAGAGCAGAAGTGGCACCGCGTAGGAGAATCCGCAAGCATTTCCAAAAAGCATTGCGACACAAATGGGTCTTCATGGGTGACACAACAATGTAAAAAGGCTGAAAACAAAATCGTCTTCACTAACATGTGCATTGCCTTTACTGTGTGAATCAAGTGTGACAGCATGTACTGACCGTGGCTCCTCCTATTACATCATTGGCCTTTCAGAACTGCCAATGTATGGAATAACATCATTGCCATGCCAGTATCACTTATGTGTGTCTCCATGGATGCAGAAATATGGACAATGGTTCAGTATTCTGCTGCCAGTAATGGTGAATGCAAAGACGTGGCAGATGCGGACTGCGCAACATGTGAACGAGGGCACTGTGTGGCGTGCAGAGCCCACGGTGGTTCCTATGGCGTGGAGAACCATTGAACAAGAAGGTGCTGCCAAGCATCCCTAGCTCACTCTGCATGCAGCACCTGGATGCTCTCTGTCCTCCCATGTGCCTTCCCTGCTGTATGTCCTCAGTGTCCTCATCGTCCGAGGATGAGTCCTGCTCATGTCTCTCCTTATCCTGCAAGGCCTCCCCACATTGAGTGTGTAGTTGTGCAGAGCACAACAGACAACAATGAGTCGAGCTACCCTTTCCGGCTGGTACTGCTGGGGATCACCCGATCTATCCAGGCAGTGGAATTGCATTTTCAGCTTGCCGATCGCCTGCTCAATGGTAGCTCTTGTAGCTCGTGGCTGGCATTGTATCGCTCTTCTGCAGCAGTGCTGGGGTGTCTCACCGGTGTCAGGAGCCATGTCTGCAAGGGGTAGACCTTGTCTCCAAGAAGCCACCACTCCATCTGAGCCATTTCAATGAACAGCAACGGCAGCTGGGACTGGTGCAGGATGAAGGCATCATGGCAGCTGCCTAGAAAACGGGCACAGATTTGCATGAAGCATTTCCAGTGATCACATATGAGCTGCACATTGATTGAGTGGAAGCCCTTACAGTTTATGTATTCAGCTGGTCAGCCGGTGGGAGCCTTGATGGCCACATGGCTGCAATCTATGACCCCTTGCACCTGTGGGAATCCCGCAATGGAGCCAAAACCGGTGGCTCTCTGGGCTTGGCTTTCAGGATCCGTCGTGAGCGGATATAGTCATCAGCCCTCTGGAACAGGGCATCGGTGACCTCCCTGATGCAGCGGTGCACTGCTGACTGTCGACTCCACAAAGGTCTCCGGTGGGCCCCTGAAATGATGCAGAGGTGTAAAAACTGAGAGCCGCTGTCACTTTGAGGGCCACAGGCATAAGATGTTCCCCGAAGCCCCTGGGCTGTAGGTCATCATTCAGCAGGGCAGAGAGATGGGTCACTGCCTCTCAATGGCACAAAGCTGACAACCATTACAGAGGGCGGAATTCCAGTAGGAAGAATGAAACCCTTGTAATCCACCCCCCCTCCTCCCTTCCAGTATGCAGAGTGAGACCCCTGTAATCCCCCCTCCCTCTTCCCTTCCAGTATGCAGAGTGAGACCCCTGAATATCAGAACTTATCTTCCGTAGTGGAACTTTCTGCCTCTGCTGACCCGCCGGGTTTTGTGATTGTGAACGGGAAGGCACATGACGGCCGCCCGTTTAACAAAAAATCCGGAAGTGTGCATCGAGAGGCGGCGGGCGGGCTGCATAATCTGCAGAGATAAGCACCATTTTGAATATGGTAATTGGGGTGCCGCCGTCGAGCGGCAGGGGGGCTGCAACGAGTGCCCCCCCTCCCCCGCCACTGGTAATTTGCAGCGGGCCCTTCTTGACGTCGCGGGTCGAAGCGGGCCTCTCCCCACAGAATTTTACCGGCCCCTGCGCCGTGACCCACGGCATCAAGGAGCCAGTAAAATTCAGCCCAATATATTTAGAAAGCATGTCATCGACATCTCGGGGCAGATTATGATATCTGTTTTTTTATCATTTCAACTCCTCACATCCTGAAAGTGAGACAAGGGAATTGAAATTAATGTTCTAATCAGAAACAGAATATAAATTACTTATGACATGTCTAAGATGGTGCATCAGTAAGCATTCTACATTTCTTCTCAACAGCCTTTGTCTTTGTGCCAGGATTCCAATCAGTCGGGCAGTATTGGTAATCAGGTATTTCCAGCGCACTGAGCCCTCTGCTGGAAATTGAACTAGATGTTTTGCTCTTTCCTTGCAGCCTGTTGCCTTAATTTCCACTGTCTATTCAGATCCTATCATACCAGTTCAAACCTTTTCACTGTCAAAATGGCAAACCCAACCTAATTCGATATACCCTCCAATATAAACATGCATCACTGAGTAAACACTGCACATTTTTGGTCCAACTCTACGCTTTATTTCTAACGCACTACCTGTCTTGCTTAAACTGAGTTATATGTAGACAATGTTTTGCAAGAATCACATGTAAATAGTTTGCTAGGTCATAAATCCTCTCTGCATTCTTCTGTAGATTCACTTCTCCCTTACAATCACCAGTGTCTGTCGCTAAACAGTTACACCATTGTCTTCTCCAAGGAATTAACTGTAGTCTATTGCAGCGATAAAGCAGACGCACCAACAGAAACTTTCCTATGACGTACAATGGTTTCTTCATAACCTCACAAAAAAATCACTACATTAAATCAATGGTTTTGCTTTTATGCTATTTTCTCAAGTGAAACAAACCTTTCCTAATTCCAATTTGCAACCATTAAAATCATCCAACACAGGGAAAACAATTCAAAACTAAGTCACATTCCTGGGGAGAACCCGGGTCAAGTGGTCAGGTACAAGAGTGTTCAGCAATATAGATAGTGCTTTTTCTTTAATCATAAATAATTTAACATTGTATCCGCATAGCATGGTTCTCAAACCCTAAAAGTATGTTTCTTTTTCTGTAGTGACGCTTCTAAATATGTATTCTATATACATTTTATCATGGGAGAGCGATTAGCTATGGACTGGTATGAAACCTGCAGGCAAAAGTTGTTCATTTCCCTATGACATGAGTAATAGCCATTATTTGAAGTCCATCATAAATAGAAATGATGGTAAGTGGAAATGTGAAGTACTGCTTTTAAAGGACTAGAACGAAAGGAAATATTTGAAACATTATAATTTATACCTTTGCCAATTTTTAATGCTTAGCTCCCTTTTAACACTAACTTGGAATTTTAACTATGACTCAGGAGATAAATCACCTTGTAGATAGTGGGTACCTGGGCTGTGCCAGGAAGTGATTTTGGGTTGTCTGACAGCCTATAAATTTCTGAAAGTAATGCCATTTGTTATCCAAGTCCACTAAGTTTGCACTAAAAAAACCTTGGAACAATAACAGATACAATTTTCTTATAGCGATAACAAATCACCTGCCCTGTTGAGTGTTAATAAATCCACTCTGCCTGATATCCTGTCTAGCATGTCTTCATTTATACAGGTTCTGGCAACGTTCGCTTCCAGGCACAGTGACACCCTGACAAGAACATGGAGAGAATCCTGTAACCCTGAATGGGACCACTCCCAGAAATTATATAAGTTAAGCAGCTACATGTCTGCAACCCTTTCTGCTGTGACAAGTCTTTCACACAACCTTCGAGCATTTCTAATCACACCTCTCATAGAAACATAGAAATATTTATGGTACAGAAGGAGAACATTTGGCCCATTATGTCCATGCCAGCCAAAAAAGAGATATCCAATCTAATCCCACCTTCCAGCTCTTGGCCTGTAGTTCTGTAGGTTACAGTATCTCAAATGCATAACCAAGTGATTTTTAAAAATGTGGTGAGGGCTTCTACCTCTACGACCCACATGCAGCAAGATCTGCACAACATTCAGGCTTGGACTAATAAGTGGCAAGTGACATTTGTGCCACATAAATGCCAGGCAATGACCATCTCCAACAAGAGAGAATTTAACCATCTCCCCTTGATATTCAGTGCCATTACCATTGCTGAAACCCCCACTATCAACATCCTGGGAGTTACCATTGACCAGAAATGGAACTGGATCAGCCATATAAATACTGCGGCAACAAGAGCAGGTCAGAGGCTAGGAATTCTGCGATGAGTAACTCACCCCCTGTCTCCCCAATGCCTGTCCATCTACAAGGCACAAATCAGGAGTGTGATGGAATACTCTCCACTTGCCTGGATGGATGCAACTCCAAAAACACTCAGGAAGCTCGACACCATCCAGGACAAAGCAGCCTGCTTGATGAGCACTGCATCCACCACCATCAACATTCACTCCCTCCACCACTGATGCACAGTGGCAGCTGTCTTTACCATATACAAGATGCACTGCAGCAACTTGCCAAGGCTCCTTCAACAGCTCCTTCGACAGCACCTTCTAAACCAGTGACCTCTACCAACTAGAAGGACAAGGACAGCAGATGCATGGAAACACCAGCACCTGAAAGTTCCCCTCCAAACCGCACACCATCCTGACTTGGAACTATATATCCGTTCCTTCACTGTCACTGCGTCAAAATCCTGGAACTCCCTTCCTAACAGCACTGTGTGTTACCTGCACCAGGTGGACTGCAGTGGTTCAAGAAGGTGGCTCACCACCACCTTCTCAGGGCAATTAGGGATGGGCACCAAATGCTGGCCTAGCCAGCGACACTCACATCCCAGAAACAGATTTTAAAAAACACTAACGCTTCTTGATGACATTCTTGGTCAAATTCTGCCTTGTTGTTCAGGGCAGTCACTCTCACCTCAGGGATTCTGTTTGGACCAAGGCTGTAATGTGTTCTGGAGCTGAGTGCCCCTGGTGGAACCCAAACTGAACATTGGTGAACAAGTTATTGCTGAGCTAGTGCCGCTTGTTATAACCGTCAACAACACCATCCATCACTTTGCTCATGATTGAGAGTTGAGTGATGGGGCGGTAATTGGCTGGATTGGATTTGTCCTGCTTTTTGTGGACAGGAAATACCTGGGCAACGTTCCACATTGTCGGGTAGATGCCATGTTGTAGCTGTACTTGAACAGCTTGGCTATGGGCATGGCTAGTTCTGGAGCACAGGTCTTCAGTATTACAGCTGGGATGTTGTCGGGACCCATAGCCTTTGCTGTATCCAGTGCCTTCAGCCATTTCTTGATATTACATGGAGTGAATTGAATTGGCTGAAAACTAGCATCTGTGATCCAGGGGACCTCAGGAGGAGGCCGAGACGGATCATCCACATGATGAATGGGAACCAGGAAAGCAACATGAGAAATGCTGCCAGCCATGGAACTGCACCCCAGTTACCATCCTCAGAAAATGGAGGATGAAAAATCAGGAAAGAAAAAAAAACTTATAACCAGAGCAACTGAACTATCACAAAGACTATGTCTGGAGTTTTTCACTTTTGAATGGGCGGAAACATTTCTAAATACTTCACAGAATTAGTAGACACTTGTGATGAGAAAAATAAAAGGAATACAGATAATATATTTTTGTGAAATAGTGAAAAAAAATTAGGATTTGGAAGAATATAAGTGCCTTCTGCAAGCTGCATTCCATGTTACCCGTCCAGCAGGAAATCTATTCACAAAGATAATACAAGAATTTTAGTATATCTAATTTGTTTGTGCATTGGGTAGTGGCTGCTTGGTGGTGTGTTTGTTCATATACATAGTGGGATGTGGTGAATCACAAAATATTGTATAATAAATTGAGCAGGTCATTCTAACAGAGTGTGCTGGACAGATGATGTATTCTGGTTAACCATTTGCAAACACGTCATAATAATACTCAAAATTAATTGTCCTTAAACTATTCATGTATGATCATTAACAACTGATTTGCTAAAGGACACAAAAAACACAAGAGCCTGAAAACTGGTAGCTAAAATTTTCAAAATAAATCTACCATACAAATTTTAAAATAAACTTTTCAGAATTGCCCACTATTATAACAGACTGCTAGCCTTGTTACAATCATATATTTGCACAATTTAGAGCCAAATGTATAATTTTGTGCCAAAATAAACTTTCTAAAAGGAAACTGGACATTAAAAATTCTTGCTGAATTTTTTGCTTGATTGAAAACACAAAGGAAAAACCTAGTTTTTTCAACAACTTAAATCTTTCCATCATTGTTTTTGGTGAAAAGGCGTCAGCGATAAATTATTAACCCATGTGATCTATCTTATAGTAAAACTGAATGTTGGTGCCCTATTTGATCCCCAGATACATTTCAAAACGCTACTCTCTCCATCACTCAGACTGCTAATCGCTGTCTCCTGTCGAGTCACCCTTGCTCCCTGCTCCGCCAATGGTGCCACAATCTGCGGCCACTTAAGTCCTTTGTTATTCTGCCTAACTCCTTCTCTTCTTAAAGGGTCTCTTGCAACTTTGGGTGGATGCCCTTTAAAAACAATCACACGGAGGGACCATTTCTGGGTCCTGACCCTGCACTTGCTGGCAACGCACCCAATGGCGCAGCCTTCTCGACAGCGGACAGGTTCCTGAGACTGCAGGCCCAATCAGAGTGGCTGCAGCCTTGGAAGGATGGCAGAGGTGGGTGCTGCTGCAGGACGGGGACCACAATGGTGCCGACGAGGTATTTACCTTTTTTAATTAAAATGTGGCCGCAGTTCCAGGTCACCACCCTGGAAGCCCGTTCATGAGTTGGCCTGCAGCCACAGCTGTGGCCCCCTGATCCCTGCTCCTCTGGTGGGGGGTGGAACTGAAAGAGGCCTCAAGGGGGCCCCCCAAGCCAGCTGTCAGCAAGTTGCCTCCAGGCGCCTGCCGGTCCTCAGGGGGGTCGTCGTCTGCCAGGAAGTTCCCGGAAATGTTCCCAATCTGCCCACAATCTGCACTTAATTATTCAAATTGGTTACCTTCCAGTGCCAGGCGGGTAAACAGTCCCTCTGATGATCTACCTCTGGGCAAGATCGCCTGTAGCTGGGAACACGTCGGACCGCTGACCCAATTCCCTCATATCAAAATTTCCTCCCAGTCCTGCCTTCAGGTCCACCTCCGCAGAACCGGGAAGATTCTGCCCTTCCTTCCAACCCTGGTATCTGTTTGGCCCTGCTTTCGGTCATCTCCTTACCATTCTATTACTCAGCGTCTGTTTCTTCTCTGTGATATGTTTTGAAATATTTCTATGTTAACGGTGCTAAGTAAATGGACTAGCTACAATAAATCCTAATGATTAAGGCACTATCAATGATATCACTATGTAGATTAGAAAAAGATGCTTTTATACACAGAGCTGGTGATAGAGTTTTCTCATTTTATTTAAAGAAAGGCAAAAGTGCTGTGTTTGCTCTGATTATAGAACAAGGATAAAAGTAATAACTGGTGAGTATACTTGACATTGTGGCTATTTTAACTTGGCTTCTTTAATAGTTTTGTACCGGGTGGGATTCATTATGCAAAATGAATAACTAAAGAAGCCCACTGCAGCATTCCAGATGATGTCAAACAGAAGGAGGGATATATTTTTATGGTAATAATAGGTGACAACTAAATAGCAAGAGAAATATAATTATCAAGTTTCAACTAATGAGAAATCAACTGCAGCAACTTGATACTTCATTTAAATGAAGAGTAGAATTTAGTCCCCCTGGCGAAAAATAAAGCAATCCATCAATTGTGTTTTTACACTTACTTTACACAGTTACAGAAGAGTTCTTTGCACGCATTCATTTCAAGTTTTTCTTTACATTGCTGGACAATATCTTCGCCGACTTCTCGTATATATCCTGGGGACTGAAAACACATAGGATTTGAACTTAATCATCAAAAAGGCACTTAAAAGTAAGTCACAACTGGACTTCTGCTAAACCTGCAGCAGAATGCTCAAAAATCTGCAAATTAATTTTTACGAACGCTAGGCATTAAAAATAAACACTAGGCTTTTACTTTTTACCATCTTTGCACATTATAAATTACATACGGCAAAGTCCCAGAAACATTCAGGAATATTATTTGCATAGATCCAGCCAGTCCTTCCTCAATTACTTAGGAAAAAAATGCTTTGGCATATTTGAAGTTATATTCAGGGATAAAAACCAGTGAAAACAAATCATGATTTCAACTGACATCAGTAGTACACTACTCCTCATTAATTTTTTTTTTTACAATGCACAGTACGATGGATTTGACAGTGGGTAATGAGTTTATAGCCCATTTCTTCATTTGATTTACCTGCTGGTAATGGGCCCCATTAAGTATAATCATTTTCCCAATGATGTCCATGCTGCCGATAATGAATCACTGCTGTTAAAGGAAGAGATGGTGCAATTTTAATTCCCTCCTTCTAGTAGGAACTGGCAGAATGGGAGTTAAAATCAGAATGGTGTTTACCACCTTTTTCTTATCTTGCAACTATTTTAACCCTGCTTTTTTCTGGGGAATTAAGGCACTTGCCTAACTCAGTTGGTGGCCTGTGAATAAATGTAAATCGGGGTCCTATGTCATCATTTGGACATTAACTCTGCTGAGGGAGTGTCCACCATGGACACTCCGCTCAATAAAACCTGATAGACAGAAACTTATTTTTCTGGGGCCAGGATTAGGAGTTTAGGCCGCTACCACATAGGGCACCCCACCAATCTTCTGGCCCACAAAACCCTCCCAAAACACCCCAGTCCGCAACGTGCCTTACTGCTGGTGTCTGGGCCGCCCAATCTTCACAGGCCCAAAGCCTGTGAGTTGCCTCTGCAGGCGGCTAGCCAGCAACACATTAATGAGGCCCAGCCAGCTGTTAAAATGGACCAAGCCTCTCACTGTTGTGCTTGGATGAGCAGCCTCCAGCTTTCTGCCTGAGGTTCAAATTTTGAGGTGGGAAAAAGGAACTATTGCCACACACTAAGTTTTCCAATCTTTGTGATCTAGTGCTGATAAGTGTCACAACTTAGACAGGAGGCGTGCACTGTTTATTCTAGTTTCACTTCTCCATGGGTCACAATATATATTTAAATTTTTTCCCACTTACCGATACAAACATAGACTCTATTTTTATCCCAGAATAAAACACACCAACCAGGTTTCTTTAATAAACAACAAAATTATCAGTTTATTATAAAACAAGTCTTAACCAGTAATGAAGCAAAGCATAAATACACAGGTTGAAGTATAACAGTTTCTTTTTACCTTAGCCCATCACACTCACATACCTACATACATCGGTAAACGGGAAAAATAAATGAAATTTTGCTTTAGAGCTCTGTTACAAAAAAAAAACAGACAAAAAAACACTTAGGCTGAACACTTCTCTTTCTTGAAGCAAGAAGATATGGAAAGATGTCCTTTGCTTTCGCGTGGTGTCCCAACTGCATATAGATGGCTGTCACTGGGATCTTCCAAGAACTGTTCTTTCCAGGTGATGCTGAAGATCAGTTTGGGTAGACTTTCCAAGAAATGCAGCTACAAAGGTTTCAGATAGGCCTTACAGCAGAAATGTGGCAACAGGGGTTTCAGTTCCCACACATTTGATATGCAGGATTTCTTCAAATACAGGAGGAAAGAAGAGACTGACACACTGGATATGCAGGATTTCTTTCCAAGAGAGAGAGATAGAGATGGGATTTTCTTGGCAGGCAAAAATCAACGGTCTTTTTTAACAATTCTAAGTAAAACCAAAAACACTCCAGAAGTCAAGTCTCCTGACCTCTATAAATCCTGACCTGTCACTTCACTGTAAACATGTTCTCCAATTCAAAACAACAAGCTCCCTACTGGTATTTTATCTGAAAACAAGTGCCTTCCATAAGGGCTTGTTTACAGACAGCATTCTGATGACCTCTTTGGAAAAAAAGACCAACTTCAGCATCTCTTCAAGCTTCCAGATGAATCAATTTCCATAATTCAACTATAAGTCCTTAAAAACATATTTTACAAAAAAAAGCACTCTCGTAACATAAGGACAAGTTTATCACTATAAAATCAACTTTGCATCATTTGTACATACATTTTTCTGAAGCATTATGTTAAAAGCAAGCAATGTCATAACTGAAAACTAAAATATTTTCCAGACCCACAGCAATGTGGTTGACTCTTAAAATGCCCTCTGACATGGCCTAGCAAGCCACTCATTTCAAGGACAATTAGGGATGAGCAATAAATACTGGCCTACCCAGTGATGCCCACATCCCACAAATGAATAATTTTTAAAAACTTTTTTGACAAAATGACCTCACCACACCCCAGGATGGATGGAAGAGGATGGTGGAGGTTAAGAAGTTAAATAGGGGAACGCAACCTCAACACGCCAAGCAGGCACCTATGGCCTTTTTTTTAAAAAACTGTGGCAGGTATCGGGGTGTCCGAGTGCCCCACTGTGGAGAAGGGGGGGAGCACTTAATTAGCCCTTAAATCGGGTTCCCACAGAGCAGGGGTCAGGCAATTTGGCAGTGAAAGGCAGGTGGGAGCTTCCAGTTCCACAAAGTAAGTGCCTCTTTTAGCATTACTTGAGGGCCAAGAGGAGCAGAAGTTCTTCTCCAGACTTCAAGTAGTCATTTGACCTCCCCTGCTCTGATTGTGACCCAGCCCCCTAGATCACAATCGTTCCCCACCTCCTGATTGCTGAGGGCCACCCCAGGATCCTCAGCACCAGTGTATCCTCCAGCCTGCTGGTCAGTCTGACCCTTTGGGCAGCTGTCGGTTGGGAAACGGAGTATAAAATGTGAATGAGTTCTCAGCCTCACTGAGTGCTTTGGCTCTTTTTGGCTTTACCTGCACCCTCCCTGCCTCCCAGTAAATATCAAGACAGAACATTCCACTTGAAACACTCTCAGGTATTGTACCACTAGCTTCAGAATATACCTCCCTGTACTTTGTCACAACATTGTGCCTTAGCCTCAACTACTTAAGAACACTTCGGCTATACAGTGTGATTTTTTTCCCTCCCATTTCTCACCGGCCATCTTTCTCACACACACAAGTGTGATTGCCAATTTATTAATAGTCGTTTTATGTTGTGAGACTGCAACCAGAAACTGGGATAAGGATATTTCAACCTCATTTTACATAGGACCATTGCAATCTTCTATTGGGGAGCCGTTAAATCTATTAATTAGCTGGCAGCAAAATTAGGTCGCAGAGGTAAAAGGAAGAAATGTCCTGATTCAACTTCACCACCCCTACCCTTTTATATAGCCGGTTTTGATTTTCAATTGGATTTGATTCAATTGGTTATTTCTTCAGATTGGGGGAGGGGGCACAGGGGAAGATTCCCTCTGCTATTTGCAGTGACATCATCATCACAACTATAAAGTGTAAGCATACAATTAACTAAGAGAAAAACCTTGATGGGGCTAATGAAATGTCATGCCCTAGCTTTACTGAACAACCTGTTATTTTCCCCCCTGGTTGGTTCTTATCAATAACAAGTTGCATTTGTATAGCACCTTTAAAATAGACCAGTCCCAAAATATTCACAGCAACTTAATCAGACAAAATTGTATGCTGAGCCAAATAAGGGTATACAAGGAGGGGTCATCAAAAGTTCAGTCACAGAGGTGAGTTTTAAGGAGAATCTTAAAGGAGGAGAGGAAGGTGGAAAGGTTGGAGGAGGGAAATCAAGAGCATAGGGCTTAGGTGGCTGAAGGCAAGGCCGACAATTATGGTGTGAAAGGAAGAGCGATACACAAGAGACCAGAGTCAGAGGGGTACAAAGCTTCTTTTGGTTGGGGGGAGGGGGGGAAGAGGTGTATGGATGAAGGAGATTATAGATAGGGAGGTTATGAATAGGTATAGATTATGAAGAGATTTAAACTCAATTGATTAGGTATTGCCAGTGTATCCTGCTGAACTACCAATTTTTGTGTTGTGTGCTTTTTGTGTGTAATGGGGAGGTTAGGGTGATCAGAAGAGGAGAAATACATCTGAAACTTTGATAGGGAATGGATAAGTTTTGCATCAACTCACTGATAGTCTAGTGAGTGAAGATGTGCTTCTATTGCATGGCAGGTGTGTGTTGTACATGTTCAAATCCTCATTGTTTCAGATTTGGTGAATACCTTAAATTTTGGCCTCAAGATGAATCAACCGAGTTTGGGGTAGAACCTATCTTCAAAAACCTTGGAACTGCAAGGTACCGAACTATGAGAGAATCTAAATATATTATATGCTAAATAAAATGAATTAATGTTAAGTGGCATGAAACAATTTTGGAGCATTTAGTTTTCTTTTACATATAGCTATAACCAAATGGAAATACGGAAGATCAGATGGATTTTGAAAAGCTGACTTGGTAAATGATTTAAGAGATAGTGTGTATGGATGCATATATATCACTATATTATTTGTGACAAAAGGTTTTATTTTTGTACTAAAATCTTAGACTTCTGTGCATTCTCAAAATTGAAAAAAGGATTTTTAGTAGACTTGGACACCTGTAAATAGTCGGAATTTGTGGATAGAGACATACATAGAAAATAGGAGCAGGAGTAGGCCATTCAGCCCTTCGAGCCTGCTCCGCCATTCATTATGATCATGGCTGATCATCCAACTCAGTAACCTGTTCTCGCTTTCTCCCCATACCCTTTGATCCCTTTAGACCCAAGAGATATATCTAACTCCTTCTTGAAAATATACAATGTTTTGGCCTCAACTGCTTTCTGTGGTAGCGAATTCCACAGGCTCATCACTCTCTGGGTGAAAAAATTTCTCCTCATCTCAGTCCTGAAAGGTTTAACCTTTATCCTCAGGCTATGACCCCTGGTTCTGGACTCCCCCACCATCGGGAACATCCTTCCTGCATCTACCCTGTCAAGTTCTGTTAGAATTTTATAGGTTTCTATGAGATCCCCCCCCCTCACTCTTCTGAATTCCAGCGAATATAATCCTAACCGACTCAATCTCTCCTCATTCATCAGTCCCACCATCCCAGGAATCAGTCTGGTAAACCTTCACTGCACGCCCTCTATAGCAAGAACATCCTTCCTCAGATAAGGAGACAAAAACTGCACACAATATTCCAGGTGTGGCCTCACCAAGGCCCTGTATAATTGCAGCAAGACATGCTGCTCCTGTACTCGAATCCTCTCACTATGAAGGCCAACATACCATTTGCCTTTTTTACCACCTGTTGCACCTTCAGCGACTGGTGTATGAGAACACCCAGGTCTCGCTGCATATTCTTCTCTCTCAGTTTATAGCCGTTCAGATAATAATCTGCCTTCCTGTTTTTGCTGCCAAAGTGGATAACCTCACATTTATCCACATTATACTGTATCTGCCATGCATTAGCCCACTCACTCAACTTGTCCAAATCACCCTGAAGCCTCTCTGCATCTTCCTCACAACTCACCCTCCCACCCAGTTTTGTGTCATCTGCAAATTTGAAGATATTACATTTAGTTCCCTCATCTAAATCATTAATATATATTGTGAATAGCTGGGGTCCTAGCACCGATCCCTGCAGTACCCCACTAGTCACTGCCTGCCATTTGGAAAAAGACCCTTTTATCCCTACTCTTTGTTTCCTGTCTGTCAACCAATTTTCTATCTATCGCAATACACCACCCCCAATCCCATACGCTTTAATTTTACACGCTAATCTCTTATGTGGGACTTTGTCGAAAGCCTTCTGAAAGTCCAAATAAACCACATCCACTGGCTCCCCCTCATCAACTCTACTAGTTACATCCTCAAAGAATTCTAGTAGATTTGTCAAGCACGATTTCCCTTTCGTAAATCCAAGCTGACTCTGTCCGATTCTACCACTGTTCTCCAAGTGCTCTGCTGACTTTGCAAGAATAGGAAAAGCAAGCAGTTTCAAGGAAGCCATCCAGGGGTTTGACCTCCTCAGAGCAACACTTTGAAAGACAGTGGGGATTCTCTGGTCACGTGATTGGCTCAGGAAGGCTTTTTGCTTTCACTTTGGACTTTTAAAAACCAGGGAGTTAGACAAAGAGCAGGCATTTGAAACTTGGACCTGACTTGTCTGCAGACTGCAGAAAAGACCTCTCACTGTAAAGGAAACCTGCACCTCTTGAAAAGAAATCCTGCATTTGAAAGGTGGCAGATTCCTATTGCCTCCTGTCTCTGAAGAATTCCTGCATCTAGTGAGATTCCTGTTACCTCCTGTGTTTTGGGAAATATTGGAACCTGAATAAAGCTTCTGCTGCTGTGTTGCTGCTGTGAGTCCTGAGTTGACTAGTTGCTGCACCCCTGCTGAATGACCAGTGTGACGCCTGCTGTAGTCGAATTGTCTTGAACACCTACCCATCAAAGACTGTTCATCAACTTCGCCTGCAGAGACTGCGAGTGGCATCTGACTATTCGACTCTGGAACATCTCACCCAACCGAAGACATCCTACCAGAACGTGATGAACTGATTTATTTCTATTATTCCTTTTATTCCTAAGAAACAGCTGTAAACCAAAATCCTTTTTCCCTGGTTAACTGGTTTTTTTGAACGTATGTGTGTGTGCATGAGGACTAAGGAGCTTTTCATATATATAGATTTAGCTCATTAGGAGTTAAGATTTATTATTTCTTTTCTAATAAATAGCTAATGCTGTTGTTATTTAAAGAAACCTGATTGGTGTGCTTTATGCTGGAGGATAAATAGAGTGTCTAATCTGGATATTCTTCCGTAGGTGGGGAAACTTTATCGTTATGCTGTGACCTGTGGAGTAGTGGGACTGAATTAACAGTGCATTTCTCCCACCTTGGTCCTAACAATTATCAAAGAAACCCAATGTTAAATGACAGGATACCCTTTATCAAAAGTTGTAAAAATCTGTAAGTATTCATAGTTAGTGAAATGACACGGCTGTGCTTGTGTATTATCACAACAGAGATAGATATGCAATATAAAATATATTCAGTCCTCATTTATCAAGCCATACAAGCTGTTCTAATCTTTTTATTTAATATTTTAATTGAAAAATAGAAGACAATTTTGAAACAGGGAAAACAGTTGTTGCATTTCACTACAATACAGAGTATGAAGCTGGGAGGTGCAAACCTAAGCTGCTGCAGCACCAATACTGGTGACAGACTGTCTTTACAGCATGACAGGTTTACCGGCAATTTCCCATTAGCGGTCTCCTGCCACAGATGCTAACTCTAATTTATCAGATATTCACAGGTTTGAGTATTACCCTGGTCTTCATGCAAGCTTTCCATTGTGAATGTTGATATAGGAGTTTGTATGGGAAAAATTCAACATAAAAGCATGACAAAAATGTGACAGCAGGAAGCAAGGTTTTGTAGATAGGAAATGCACAGACATTGTGGGCTGAATTTAATTCGTATGGTGTGGATCTCAGTGGCGGACCCAGAAGCAGATACTGTTACTACATGGAAGGAATGTGGCCGGCCGCAATCGCTTGGCAGCTGGCCAACTAACGGCCTGGAGGTGTGGGGCCCAGCCAATGATGTCACAGTGGCAGACCACAAGGCACCAATCTTGGCGTCACCTGATTCAGAAGCAGATGCTGGCACCATTTTTAAAGGCCTGCCAGACCGGCAGTCTATCCTGCATTGAAAGCTCTAAAAGGCACTCCTCAAAAGCAATCCTCAATAGGAATTTGCTCCAAAGTGGGCCTGTGCAACCAGAGGGCAGACCACTGCTGAGTGGAGAGCAAGGATAGCTGCTCAACTGGTCAGTTAAGGAGACAGTCAAGAGGGGCCACGAGACATAATGGAGGGACAACACCGAGTGGCTGCCCTGCTGCACAGGAGCTCTCTTCCCAAGGGACGTCAAGAAGAGATTTGTGATCAGGACAATCCCTGTTCACTTCAGAAGGGTTTGCCATTGGCAATGTGGGATGGCTCGCACATGGGGATGGAGTGACCAGCCAGGTGTAGGCTGTGGGGAGTGCCAGCAATGCTACCTGATGATGCATGGCCACATCTGAGCGACAGCCAGTCATTTACCTTTGCTCACCCTCTCCCTTGAGCGAAGACGTATGGAGGAGCTGCCCAGGAGCTGCCATGGTGGGCCAGAGCTTTGCCAGCACCATGAATGTTGTGCTACTCTTTGTGTGGAAACTCTCAGTGTTCCTCCTTTTTCCTGCAGGAGAAATTGGCCACAAACACTAAGGAGAGGGCCACGACTGGTGGTGGAGTGCCCAATGTAAGAACACTGAGGCCTGCAGACGAGGATGCCCTTCAGCTGGTGGGCAGCCAGGCAATTGCGGATAGCAAAACTGGAGTCGTGAGGCAAGAGAGTGAGGAGGCTTCGAGCTCATGTGTCCATCCCTGGACAAATGGAGTTTCACTGAAGGCATGGTTGGGGGGAGAAGTGAAGCCCTAGCGCCTAACTGTTTGGGTTCTCTCATGGAGGTTTCTGTACTCGACAAGGACGGTTAACCTTTGAGACCAGGGCCCTGCAGTCCACCTCTGAGGAGGAGGAGCGTTCCTCAGAGGGTGCAAGTCACGTCATTCCCCCACACCCTCCACCAGTGCAGAGACTCTCACCTCAGTGGGTATGCGCTCGTGAATAGACTCAGGGTCACAAGCCAGTGAGCACAGCATGGAAGTGCCCGAGCAGCTGACAGGCTGAGGCCACTGATAGTCAGAGGACTGTGGCAGGCCAGGCTAATGCTAAGCCCCAGGCTGATGATGGGCCTCTGGTGCTGGCTACACAAAAGCTGAGAGTTGCAGAAGCAGGTAGGGGAGCATCTGGCGGAGATGCCAGAGGCTGTGCGCACCCATACGCTGACGATGGAGGCGTCCATCCAGGCCACGAGTGCTGCCATGTCTCAGGCTTATGCGCACATGGCCTTCTCCAACGAGAGGGTGGCAACTCTCATGAAAAGCAAGATCCAGCAGACCACTCAGTGGATGTTGGAGATGCACGTAGACCTGCATTCCATCGCCTTGGCCATGAGTTCAGCACAGCAGTGGCAAGGCGAGAGGGGGATGAAGCACCCATGGTCTCTCTGCTCTTTCAGGCAAGCAGGGAAATACAAGTGTGCCTTGGAAGGGACGAGGAGCGGCTGACTTGCACATCTAAGGGATCGTCTCAGGGTGCTCTGACTGTGGATAGCAGCTCCTATGCCCCTCTGCCAGTGACCCCAGTGCCGTGGCAACCAAGGGGGGCCCTGCACCAGTGTGGGAGCCCCTCATCATACTGGGGCCTTCCAGGCCTCAGGCAACTAGAGGACGGCCGCTAAAGTCATTCCAGGCCACGAGGAAACCCGATCAGCAGCCTGCCTCCACTCCAGCTGCAAGTGCAGGCGCCGCACATCGTAGAAGCACTCATAAGCACATTAGGAAGAGCACCTAGATGCAGGAGGGCCTCACGGTGTTTAGACTAGGCACATGTTAAGGGTTGACGGTGTGGTATTGGAACTTTTGATAATGTGTGTCCTTTATGGAGTTAATGCTGCCTTGCCAGATGTCACCTATACTCTTGCACCCTCAGTGAGCTGCCAGTGTAGGGTCAGACCGAGTCAGGTCATCTCCTCACATGTGTTGGTGTCCAAGGAGAAGCTGGGCAATAGGCGATGGTGAGTGATATGAAGAGGCAATGTCCTGCCAAAGTGGGTGTGAGACTTTACTAGACAGTCAATGAAAGGACAACATGGTGGCAGAAGCGGCTGTGAGTAGGATTATCCTAAACCTCCCTTCCGCATCCCTCAATACCACCCGCCTCTGTGCAGGGGGCTCATCATCCTGCTCTATGCCTTCCTCCACACCCTCCTCATCAGATGAGGAGTGACACTCACCTAGATCCTTTTGATGCAAGGCCTACCCACTCTGCACAGCAGACGACGATGATACAAGAAACTCTCACAGGGACATACTGTAGCACTTCACCGGATTGGTCCAAGCAACGGAATCTCAACTTTAAGAGGCTCAATCGTCACTCGGGTCAACCTGTGGCAAGCATGGTTATGTTCCTCAGCTGCAGAGCGAGCATGCCTCACCCGTGTCAGCAACCATGTCGAGTGGGTCTCTCTTGTCCCCAAGGATCCATCCCTGAAGGTGCTCGGGAGGCAGGAACAGCTGTGGTTCCTGGGATTGTCAAAGTTGTGACTGCTACCAGGCAATGGAGCACAGACTTTCAAGATATGCTTTCAGTGGTCGCAAACCAGTTGAACATTGACTGAGTAGAATCTCCTCCTGTTGACGAAGGCCGCAGGCTAGTCCATGGGAGTCTTGATGGCCATAAGGATGCAACTGATTAGATGTTCACTTGGGGGAATTCCACAAGGGCACCGAAGCTGAAGGACCTTTCTGCCTAGCTGTCAGGGTTGGTCCGCCTGCGCACAAAGTCACCAGCCCTCTTAAACAAGACATTGATCACTCACTTAATACAGTGCTGAGCCACTTCCTGGGAGACACCACATATGTCCCCAGTGGATCCCTGGATAAGAGCTGCATGAGCAGAAATTCAATGCAACGGTTCCCTTCAGGGCCACCAGCATTGGGTGCCCACTGTTTCCTGTGGGTCGCAGCTCATCCTGCAGCATGGCTGCTTCCCTTGGCAGCCGTAGTTTTTGTTGGCATTATCACTCTGACATCTGCAGGTAGTTGAGGTGAGTCTGGAACACTCTTGGCCATGGTTCAGCCCATCTTGGCACGCTGTCTGCAGCCAGTCCACTATGCGCCCTTCTCCAGCTTGCCCAGCTGGAGGCTGGCCCTCTTGCTGCTGCAGTGCTGCCTCTGGGATCTGTCCCTCCTTCCCTCTGCGCTGCTCTTCCTTCACACAGGGGTCCAGGAGGACTGGATGGATGAGACCCATGGCTGTTGCTCTGTCCCTTTATCATGCGTTGCCATTGGAGGCAACCTCCCCTCGGACCCTACCCTTGTCACTCCCCTTTGACTTACTTGCAATGACACTCTGTGCGTCCTGTTGACAGGCCATGGCCACAATCTGCTCCCTCAGCCCCTCTGCGCCCAGCAACAGGCCTCTGCCCCCTCTTAGCGGCTTACCGCCACACTCTGGCAATGGCTTCCACTCTCCTCTCTTCCACCAGTGTGAAGCAAGACTGAAGCCAGCTATAATATGGCTGGGTTTCACAAGCGACCCTGAGGCCTTGCCTCGGTGCTGCCAGCTTTCAGCGGTCGGGGATCGGACAGCTGTGATCCCTGTGAGTCACTCGTTTAATTAGAAACACTGCACTGAGCTAATTACTAGCACAACTGCCATCCTGCCGCATCGTAACAGCAACGCCACCTCGGAGGGTCCCCCCACTGGTAAAATGCGGACCCAACTTCACGCTGTTGGGTTTCTGCTCCCGCGCACCCCCTCCCAAGTCTGCTGCCGCCCTGCCCACCTCACAACCCACTCCCGAAGGCCACAATAAATTCTGCCCGGTGTATGCTTGTGTCTTTGTAAATATATATATATTAGAACATTAATATCACATATCCTGTCTCATTTCCCTGTGACACATCAACTTGATGCTTATAAACAAATTTCTTATATTCAAATTACTTACATTTTTGCAGTGGAAACTATTCAGATTCTCCTTATTATTCTATTCAACCTCAATGTAAATGTCTTCCAGCTGATTGTTATTCAAATTAGTTCACTGATTTTAATTGAAATTCAGTCTAATGCAAATATGTTATGAAGCAGTAGGAAAACCAAGCAAACCAACTGAATTGCAAAAAAAAAAAATCACAAAAATAATAGCATAGTAGGGAGGCTGTTCAGCCCATCATGCCTGTGTTGCTGCTAGTTCTTTAGCTGGAATTATCTGGGCTTATTCTTGTCCTTTTAAATTCTTAAAAAATATATTTATTCAATTCCCTTTCAAATTTTGCTATTGTCTATCTCTATAGCCACTTGTGGTTAAGCATTGAGGCCTAACACATTTTTCTGTGAAGATATTGTTTCCCACTCTGTACTTCCAGTCATAATGTTAGTCTGTGCCCCCTCATGACTAATTCACTATCCAGGAGAAACAATCTTTCGCTACTTAACCTCTTAAAACCTTACATAAATTTGAAAACCTCTATTGGATGTCCTTTAACTGCCTTTGTTCAAGTGAAAAAGCCCCAGCTTAACAAGGCTTTTGTCATCTACTCTCTGTCCCAATATCACTGTGGTAAACCTGTGCTGTAGCTTTTCCATGGTTCCAGTATCACTTCTCTGTTGGGTGGCCAATATTGCTTGCAGTGCTCCAACTGCGCCCAGCTAATATGCTGTACAAATTCAACATCACTTTCTTGTTTCAATGGTCGATGGCCCATGAATATAACCCATTTAGGAACACAGGAGCAGGAGTAGGCCATTCAGCCCATTGAGCCTGCCCCACCATTCAATGCGATCATGGCTGATCATCCACTCCAATGTCTTTTTCCCACACTATCCTCATATCCCCTTATGTCATGTGTATTTAGAAATCTGTCAATTTCAGCTTTAAACACTCAATGACTGAGCTTCCACTGCCCTCATGGGTAGAGAGTTCCAAAGATTCACAACCCCCTGAATAAAGAAATTTTTCCTCATCTCTGTCCTAAGTGGCTTCCCCCTTATTTTGAAATTGCATCCCCTGGTTCTAGACTCCCCAATCTGGGGAAACATCTTAGCTGCATCTACCCTGTCTATCCCTTTAAGTATTTTGTAGGTTTCAACGAGATCACTTCTCATTCTTCGAAACTCTAGAGAATATAGGCCCGGTTTCCCCAATCTCTCTTCATAGGTCAGTGCTATCACCCTGGAAACAAGTCTGGTGACCATTTGTCTGTTACTCCACTGTTAAGCACCTTACAACTTATGGCATGCTACTTTTTCTAATCTTTTTTCATCTAAAATGCACCACTTCACACCTCACTGTAACTGTGACCTTTCTGCTCGGCTAAAATTGTCCCACAATCTGCGTTCTCCTATTCTAGTATGGCAACAGATCCCTTATTATTTCTCAACTGAGACTTCTGAGAATCAAGAAGAAATTCCATTTTGATAGCTGCAATTATATCCACCTCACTTTACTTCTTCTCTGAACATTTTGTAGACAGGAATATTTAATTTCCAATCTTGCCCTAGCTGAAGACACATTTCCGCCAAGTTTGCAACATCATATCCCACCATTCTAATTAGTGGTTCAGGTTCCCTGACTTTATTGCTCACGCATATAAACACTGCTGTCCTGATCCACCCATCACTTTTCTTTACAAGATAGAATTAGATGAACATAAAATCAAGGATGAGGAGCTATCCAGCAGAGCTAAAGTCAAAAATGAGGTTAGGAGAGTAGGGAATATCAATAAATATCTTAGGGAGAGAGTTCCAGGATTTTGACCCAGCAACAGTAAAGGAACGGCGATATATTTCTAAGTCAGGATGGTGTGTGGCTTGGAGGGGAACTTGCAGGTGGTGGTGTTCCCATGCATCTGCTGCCCTTGTCCTTCTAGGTAGTAGAGGTCACGGGTTTGGAAGATACTGCCCTGACAAATTGCTGCAGTGCATCTTTTAGATGGTACACACTGCTGCCACTGTGGAGACAGTGAATGTTTAAGATGGTGGAATAGGCTGCTTTGTCAAAGAACAGTACAGCACAGGAACAGGCCATTCGGCCCTCCAAGCCTGCACCGATCTTGATGCCTGCCTAAACTAAAACCGTCTGCACTTCCGAGAACCGTATCCCTTTATTCCCATCCTATTCATATATTTGTCAAGATGCCTCTTAAACGTCGCTATCGTACCTGCTTCCACCATCTCTCCCGGCAGCAACTTCCAGGCACTCACCACCCTCTGTGTAAAGAACTTGCCTCGCACATCCCCTCTAAACTTTGCCCCTCGCACCTTAAACCTATGCCCCCTAGTCTATGACTCTTCCACCCCAGGAAAAAGCTTCTGACTATCCACTCTGTCCATGCCGCTCATAACTTTGTAAACCTCTATCATGTCGCCCCTCCACCTCCGTCGTTCCAGTGAAAACAATCCGAGTTTATCCAACCTCTCCTCATAGCTAATGCCCTCCAGACCGGGTAACGTCCTGGTAAACCTCTTCTGTACCCTCTCCAAAGCCTCCACGTCCTTCTGGTAGTGTGGCGACCAGAATTGCACGCAATATTCTAAGTGTGGCCTAACTAAAGTTCTGTACAGCTGCAGCATGACTTGCCAACTTTTATACTCTATGCCCCGACCGATGAAGGCAAGCATGCCGTATGCCTTCTTGACTACCTTATCCACCTGCGTTGCCACTTTCAGTGACCTGTGGACCTGTACGCCCAGATCTCTCTGCCTGTCAATACTCCTAAGGGTTCTGCCATTTACTGTATACTTCCCACCTGTATTAGACCTTCCAAAATGCATTACCTCACATTTGTCCGAATTAAACGCCATCTGCCATTTCTCCGCCCAAGTCTCCAACCGATCTATATCCTGCTGTATCCTCTGACAATCCTCATCACTATCCGCAACTCCACCAACCTTTGTGTCGTCCGCAAACTTACTAATCAGACCAGCTACATTTTCCTCCAGATCATTTATATATACTAAAAAGAGCAAAGGTCCCAGCACTGATCCCTGCGGAACACCACTAGTCACATCCCTCCATTCAGAAAAGCACCTTTCCACTGCTACCCTCTGTCTTCTATGCCTGAGCCAGTTCTGTATCCATCTTGCCAGCTCATCTCTGATCCCATGTGACTCCACCTTTTGTACCAGTCTGCCATGAGGGACCTTGTCAAAGGCTTTACTGAAGTCCACATAGATAACATCCACTGCCCTTCCTTCATCAATCATCTTCGTCACTTCCTCAAAAAACTCAATCAAGTTAGTGAGACACGACCTCCCCTTCACAAAACCATGCTGCCTCTCGCTAATAAGTTTGTTTGTTTCCAAATGGGAGTAAATCCTGTCCCAAAGAATCCTCTCTAATAATTTCCCTACCACTGACGTAAGGCTCACCGGCCTATAATTTCCTGGATTATCCTTGCTACCCTTCTTAAACAAAGGAACAACATTGGCTATTCTCCAGTCCTCTGGGACCTCACCTGTAGCCAATGAGGATGCAAAGATTTCTGTCAAGGCCCCAGCAATTTCTTCCCTTGCCTCCCTCAGTATTCTGGGGTAGATCCCATCAGGCCCTGGGGACTTATCTACTTTAATGCTTTGCAAGACACCCAACACCTCCTCCTATTTGATAATGAAATGACTGAGACTATCTACACTCCCTTCCCTAGGCTCATCATCTACCAAGTCCTTCTCTTTGGTGCATACTGAATCAAAGTACTCATTTAGTACCTCGCCCATTTCCTCTGGCTCCACACATAGATTCCCTTCCCTGTCCTTGAGTGGGTCAACCCTTTCCCTAGTTACCCTTTTGCTCTTTATATACGTATAAAGAGCCTTGGGATTTTCCTTAATCCTGTCTGCCAATGACTTTTCATGACCCCTTTTAGCCCTCCTGACTCATTGCTTAAGTTCCTTCCTACTGTCTTTATATTCCTCAAGGGATTTGTCTGTTCCTAGACTTCCAGCCCTTACAAATGCTTCCTTTTTCTTTTTGACTAGGCTCACAATATCCCGCGTTATCTAAGGTTCCCGAAACTTGCCAACTTATTCTTCTTCCTCACAGGAACATGCTGGTCCTAAAAAGACTCCCACGTGTCAGATGTTGATTCACCCGAGGACTACTCTTATCCTTATCCACAAGTACCTTAAAACTTATGGAATTATGGTCACTGTTCCCGAAATGCTCCCCTTCTGAAACTTCGACCACCTGGCCGGGCTCATTCCTCAATACCAGGTCTAGTACGGCCCCATCCCTAGTTGGACTATCTACATATTGTTTCAAGAAGCCCTCCTGGATGCTCCTTACAAATTCTGCCCCATCCAAGCCCCTAGCACTAAGTGAGTCCCAGTCAATATAGGGGGAGTTAAAATCACCCACCACTACAACCTTGTTACCTTTACATCTTTCCAAAATCTGTCTACATATCTGCTCCTCTACCTCCCGCTGGCTGTTGGGAGGCCTGTAGAAAACCCCCAACATCGTGACTGCACCCTTCCTATTCCTGAGCTCCACCCATATTGCCTCGCTGCACGACCCCTCCGAGGTGTCCTCCCGCAGTACAGCTGTGATATTCTCCTTAACAAGTAATGCAACTCCCCCACCCCTTTTACATCCCCCTCTATCCCGCCTGAAGCTTCTAAATCCTGGAACATTTAGCTGCCAATCCTGTCCTTCCCTCAACCAAGTCTCTGTAATAGCAACAACATCATAGTTCCAAGTACTAATCCAAGCTCTAAGTTCATCTGCCTTACCTGTTATACTTCTCGCATTGAAACAAATACACTTCAGACCACCAGTCCCGCTGTGCTCAGCAACATCTCCCTGCCTGCTCTTCCTCTTAGTCTTACTGGCCTTATTTACTCATTCCCCCTCATTTATTTCACTTGCTGTCCTACTGCTCTGGTTCCCATCCCCCTGGCACACTTGTTTAAACCCTCCCGAGTGACGCTAGCAAACGTCGCAGCCAGGATATTTGTGCCCCTCCAGTTTAGATACAACCCGTCCTTCTTGTACAGGTCCCATCTGTCCCTGAAGAGATCCCAATGATCCAGATATCTGAAACCCTCCCTTCTACACCAGCTGTTCAGCCACGTGTTTAACTGCACTATCTTCCTATTTCTAGCCTCACTGGCACGTGGCACAGGGAGTAATCCCAAGATTACAACCCTCGAGGTCCTGTCTTTAACTTTCTACCTAACTCCCTAAACTCCCCCTGCAGGACCTCATCACTCTTCCTGCCTATGTCATTGGTACCAATGTGTACCACAACCTCTGGCTGTTAACCCTTCCCCTTCAGAATGCCCCCTGTCCGTTCAGAGACATCCTTGACCCTGGCACCAGGGAGGCAACATACCATCCTGGAGTCTGTTTCACGTCCACAGAAGCGTCTATCTGTGCCCCTGACTATAGAGTCCCCTATAACTATTGCTCTTCTGCGCTTTGTCCCTCCCTGCTGAACAACAGTGCCAGCCGTGGTGCCACTGCTCTGGCTGCTGCTGTTTTCCCCTGATAGGCCATCCCCCCCAACAGTATCCAAAACGGTATACTTGTTGGAGAGTCCTGGATGGTATCAAGCTCGAGTGTTGTTGCACTCATCCAGTCAAGTTGGGAGTATTCCATCACACTCCTGACTTGTGCCCGTAGATGGCGGATAGGCTTTAGGGAGTCAGGAGGTGAGTTACCCGTTGCAGAATTCCCAGCCTCTGAACTGCTCTTGCAGCCACAGTATGTGTGTGACTGGTCCAGTTAAGTTTCTAGTCAATGGTGACCCTAGGATGTTGATAGTGGGGGATTCAGTAATGGTAATGCCATTGAGCATCAAGGGGAGATGGTTAGATTCTCTCTTGTTGGAGATGGTCATTGCCTGGCACTCGTTATCTGAGGAGTCATGGATGAGACTGAACACTGTGCATGATATCAAAAGAAGAAGGGATCACAAACATTTATAAATGTTTATTACTGATAAAGTTAACTGAACTACCTCTGTAAACCCATCACTGCGATTACACCTTCCTCTAGTGCTGGTGCCACACATCTCAGTTTTGCAGCTCCTAGTTCTTTAAACTTGTACTGCAGAGAAACTTCAATGCTCTATCCAACTCTACATCTCTGCTCTTTTAATTGTCATATATTTTCCTACTTAAAAATAAACATAAAATCAAGTTATTTTATTAAAAAAAGACAGAATAGTTGACTTTAAAATGCCAACGAAATTCTGTCTGTGCCCCATTGTCCAATTAACCCTTGCCCTCTAACCATGCTTTTTTTTTATTCATTCATGGGATGTGGGAATCGCTGGCAAGGCCAGCATTTATTGCCCATCCCTAATTGCCCTCGAGAAGGTGGTGGTGAGCTGCCTTCTTGAGCTGCCACAGTCCATGTGGGGTAGGTACACCCACAGTGCTGTTAGGAAGGGAGTTCCAGGATTTTGACCCAGTGACAGTGAAGGAACAGCGATATAGTTCTGAGTCAGGATGGTGTGTGACTTGGAGGGGAACTTGCAGGTGGTGATGTTCCCATGCACTTGCTGCCCTTGTCCTTCTAGTTGGTAGAGGTCGCGGATTTGGAAGGTGCTGTCTAAGGAGCCTTTGTGCACTGTGCGTCGGTGGTGGAGAGAGTGAATGCTTGTGGATGGGGTGCCAATCAAGCGGGCTGCTTTGTCCTGGATGGTGTCGAGCTTCCTGAGTGTTGCTGGAGCTGCACCCATCAGGCAAGTGAAGAGTATTCCATCACACGGTCTGGCAGCATCTGGCAGCATCTCTTTCCACATATGCTGCCAGACCGGTTGAGTATTTCCAGCATTTCTTGTTTTTATTTCAGATTTCCAGCATCTGCAGTATTTTGCTTTTATTTTAGTATTCCATCACACTCCTGATTTGTGCCTTGTAGATGGTGGACAGGCTTTGGGGAGTCAGGAGGTGAGTTACTCACCGTAGGAGTCCTAGCCTCTGACCTGCTCTTGTAGCCACAGTATTTATATGGCTACTCCAGTTCAGTTTCTAGTCAATGGTAACCCCTAGGATGTTGATAGTGGGAGATTCAGCAATGGTAATGCCATTGAATGTCAAGGGGAAATGGTTTGATTTTCTCTTGGAGGAGATGGTCATTGCCTGGCACTTGTGTAGCGCGAATGCTACTTGCCACTTATCAGCCCAAGCCTGGATATTGTCCAAGTCTTGCTGCATTTCTACACGGACTGCTTCAGTATCTGAGGAGTAGCAAATGGTGCTGAACATTGTGCAATCATCAGCGAACATCACCACTTCTGACCTTATGATTGAAGGAAGGTTTTTGATGAAGCAGCTGAAGATGGTTAGGCCTAGGACACTACCCTGAGGAACTCCTGCAGTGATGTCCTCGAGCTCAGATGATTGAACTCCAACGACTACAACCATCTTCCTTTGCGCTAGGTATGACTCCAACCAGCGGAGAGTTTTCCCCCTGATTCCCATTGACTTCAGTTTTGCTAGGGCTCGTTAATGCCATACTCAGTCAAATGCTGCCTTGATGTCAAGGGCAGTAATTCTCACCTCACCTCTTCACCTGAATACATCACTTGATTTTGAATATATGCATGCAACACAGTCAGAGATCAACTAGTATGAAATGAATTATTTTCCGCTGTGTTTACAAGAATATGTGTTAGCATTCTCCATAGCACTGAAATCAAGGTTTCTGGTGGAATGGAGGATGTACTAAAATAAAAAGGTCAGATACTGATTGACTGAGGAAGTTAAAAGAAGACTAGGATACAGTCCTTGATTGACTTCATAACAGGCCACTTTACAAAATGGCTGGTGAAATTTGCAATGCCCTTGGCACTATGTTTAGGGAATCCTTTATATTATATTATTAATGTATCTTAAGGATTGCTGAAAAAAGAAACATGCTGTCGAAGCTTTTCATCTTGCACTCATCAGGACATAGAATAGCAAATTCTTACTTTCTTGCATCTGGCCTGTTGAGTGCAAGACGAAATGCATTTCGACAGCATTTCAGCAATACTCAAGTTCTGTACTATCAAGCAACTATTTACATTAAGGACCTAGACTTGGGAATCAAAAACGCAATTTCTAAATTTGCAAACGACACCAAATTGAGGGCGATACTGAGGAGGACTATAACAAATTATAAGAAGACATTAATAAACTTGCAGAATGGGTATATAATTGGCAAATTAATTTCAACATAGATAAATGTGAGGTATTACATTTTGCTAAGAAAAATCAGGAGGTCACATATTAATCAAAACTGAATCTGGAAGTACAAATAAACAAATCACTAAAAGTTGCAACACAGGTCAAGGCCATAAACAGTAGCAAACCAACCAAGCTTTATTTCTAGAGAGTTTGAATTGAAAAGTAGAGAAGTTATGCTAAACTTGTATTGAAGCTTGGTTAAACCACACATGTAGTACTGTGTATAGTTCTGAATGCCATATTATAAAAAGGATATTGAGACACTGGAGAGGGTGCAGAGAAGATTTACAAGGATGATACCAGAACTGCAAGGAAACAAGTATCAGGAAAGGATGGACATGATGAGACTCTTTTCTCCTGAAAAGGGAAGGCTGAAGGGTAACCTGATAGAAGTCTTCAAAACTATGGAAGGTTTTAATAGAATAGGTACAAAGAGAGAGTTTCCACTTGTGCGAACACACCTTCAATGTGCGATAGTCACCAAAAAATCAACAAGGAATTCAGAAAAAGCTTCTTTATCCAAAGTATAGCGAGAATGGGGAACTTGTTATTGCAGGGAGTAGGTGAGGCGAATAGTATAGATGCATTTAAGGGCAAGCTAAGCAAACATATGAGGGAAAAGGGAATAGAGGGTTAGGTTGATAGAGTTAGGTGAGGAAGGAAGTGGCTCCAACTGAGCATAAACACCGGCTTAGACTGGCTGGGCCAAATGGCCTGTTTCTGTGCTATATAAAATATGTAATTAGAAACAGGAGTTCCAAGGATTGGAAAGTAGTTCATTTAAATATTAATCTTATAAAGAGACACATGGGAAACCCAGGGAAGCTGAGATCAGTCGGCTTAACATTTGTTGTAGTTAAAGTGTCAGAAGACATCTGAAAAAGGCGATAATGAAACACATTAATAGGTATTCTACAACAAGAACAACATGCATTTTTATAGCACCTTTAACATACTAAAATGCCCCAAGGTGTTTCACATTAGTGTTATCAAACAAAATTTGACACTGAGACAGAGAGTCAATTGTATCTATGTTGAAAGGAAGGCAGCAAGAATTTAGGGGGTGGGGTGGAGGCTTTGCTAAATACATTTACTGAAAGTCTTTGAGGAAATAATGGAATATGTTGGCAACGGATATGAATTTAAATCGCAGCCAGGTGCCACACAGATGAGTAGCCCATAAGGCAGGAGGGCGTGAAATAGGAAGCCAGTTTCTGAGGTTAACTGAATTTTGGCTAAAATAGAGAAAACAAAGGTTATTTATGAATGAAGTTGTGTTGATGTATCAATGCTAGCACAGTGCCGCAGGGATCACTGCTGGGGACAGAAGCTGTCCAAATTTGCAGATTACATCAAATTGGGGAGAGAGTGTTCAAGCAATACGGAACAGGTGAACCAAATACAATGGGATCTTGATTGGTTGGGAAGGTGAACTGACAAGTGGAAAATTACATTTAATATGTAAAAATGTGCGGTGGTGAGAAGAGGGAAGGGAAATAAATAATGGAATAAAATGAATCTAGGCTACTGAACACAATATAGGAGAGGAATTTGACAGCTACTTAAACCGACAGCACATTGTGCAACAGCAGTAAGGAAAGCTAACTGGACCTTGTGCAGCCAGAGTGAGAGCACAAATGTCAGAAAATGAATTCATAGAAGACACTGGTACAAACAAACCTACTGTACTGTGTACAACTCTGGGCACCATATTACAGCAAGAACATCCAGATACAAGAGGCAGTGCAGAAAAGGGCACAGTGGGCGGCACAGTGGCGCAGTGGTTAGCACCGCAGCCTCACAGCTCCAGCGACCCGGGTTCAATTCTGGGTACTGCCTGTGTGGAGTTTGCAAGTTCTCCCTGTGTCTGCGTGGGTTTCCCCCGGGTGCTCCGGTTTCCTCCCACATGCCAAAAGACTTGCAGGTTGATAGGTAAATTGGCCATTATAAATTGCCCCTAGTATAGGTAGGTGATAGGGAAATATAGGGACAGGTGGGGATGTGGTAGGAATATGGAATTAGTGTAGGATTAGTATAAATGGGTGGTTGATGGTCGGCACAGACTCGGTGGGCCGAAGGGCCTGTTTCAGTGCTGTATCTCTAACTAACTAACAAACTGATTAAAACATTTGAGCTATTAGGAGAGGTTGATGCACCTGGGATTGTTTACCGTGGAGAAAAGAACACTCAGGTGAGATACAAGTATTCTAGATTCTTCCATGAATAGATATATTGAACACAGGCCCACACTTAAGACGGAGGAAGGTGCAAAGCTGAGATTTAATTGAGCTGATATTCTTATTTGCTACCCTAATGTAAAACTGATGTATCTAATTGGCCTCCCATTGTGGGAACTTAGATTTTAATTTTAATGGATTTCAACACTTTACCAAAAAAAAATCATGAGGCATCACAACCTGGCAACCAGGTAGAAGATGACTGGGGAGTTCGAATTCCTATGGAAAAAGTGAGGGAGACAGAGATATCATGCCAGTTGGAGTTTTTAATCCTGCTTTTGTGAATTTACACAATGCACAAAATTTATAAATAACTTAGGCGCAAGCAGTGAAAAAAAGCATCCATATAACAAACAATATTTTAACCAATTTAGCGAGATTGTGAGCCATCAGTTGCTTGCTTTTAAACATCGCTGAGAGGGACTAGCACTTCTACCACCATCACAAGGAGATGCTGTCGTGCCTTTGATGCTGACCTCCGATATTATGGTTACAGTCAGCCAGTCACTTCCAGACCATGATGAACAACCGCTTGCTAAGGTGCTGGTCACTGGAGACTTGACAGTGCACATGAATAATTGAGAGAATGGTGAAGGTTTTGAGGAGGAAGGATGGAAGCATGCATGTAAATAAAACAACTTGCATCTTACTTTCATATTGTAAATCTATTATGTGATGTAGAACAAGTAATTGGGAAAGAGGGGGAAAGAGGAAGATTACTTGCATCTTGAGCAAGTTTTGTAAAGTCATAAGCAAACAGTATTACAAATATAACAACTGAGGACCTGTACCTTTCAGCATTAGTAAGAAGCAAGATTGCTACCTCGAGTCAGTCATGTGATATATTGCGTCAATAAATTTGCTGCATTACAGGGATGGGTGAACCACTATCATGTTTAAGCTGTAGTAGTACCACCCTGCAGGTCTTGGTCCGGCTATGAACCCATTAGTTATTTTTTTAAACTTGGAAAATTAAACCATGCTTGCCCAAGTGCCCAATGGAAAACAATGTTCACAGCAATTCTTTGAGAAATGATTCACAAGAGTCCAAAGGTATTAAGAAGCACAAGCTCATATGCAGCTGTCACTGTAATTGTAAATATTTATATTTGTGAGTGCATTGTAAGCTTTATTTAATGCCAGTCTCTCTTTCCCATTCCCAATAGTGTCATTAACATGCAGAAGAAACAAAGACATTTTAGAATATTTACACAGTATGAAATCCACTTAAGTTCAAAAATAGTTTGTTACTGAGATGACAGTACAAATGAAGCAACATATACAGCTCCTTTTTCTTGTCTTTTAGCCAAGAGAATGCTGACTGATAGTAGCTTTGTCAAGTCATAAAAGCAGTGTTAGAGAGGCAATGTCAGATATTGAATGCTTATTTTGAAAGGCAACCCACAATCTTATTTGAGGAAGACAGGAATTCAATTACAAATACATCGACGAGACAACCAAGTCAGTCTTGTGACAGTATAATCATTTCTGTGTGTAGTCATTCTCTAAAGTATACCGTCTGATGACAAGAAGTCAAAATCCAATAAAGTGATTTCAAGTTTGAGGTGATGGTGCTTATGTATAACAAGGCACAATTTGCTGAAAATCCAGTCTTTTTTTTAAAGTTTTGATAATCTTAGGTTTGTGACAGCTCCCCCATGGGAGTTTATAATGTACTTTAATTGGAGAAAAAACACAGATGCTAGGATTGGTTTTTCAAACTATGCATATTGGATACTTCCTAAAATATCAAAACACATTTGAGAAGTTTGAACAAAATCTTAAGTCCTTATTCAGCTCAATTTTGATTAGCCGGTATACAAAATGACACATGGGCAGCAGTGTAGTTTGTGTGAAGCTTTTGACATGAAAATATTTTAAATCTTAATTCACTCTTTTAAAATGGTTTAAGTGGAAGTAAAGTAAGAACTTACATTCATATAGAGCCTTTTACATTCTCTGGATCCCTCAAAGTGATGCACAGCCAATTAATTCCATTTGAAGTGTAGTTACTGCTAGGAACATAGAAAATAGAAGCAGTTGTAGGCCATTCGGCCCCTCGAGCCTGCTCCATCATTCAACTAGATAATGGCTGATCATCTACCTCAATGTGATTTTCCTGCACTAACCCCATATCCCTTGATATCTTCAATATCTAGAAATTTATTGACCTCTGTCTCAAACATACTCAATGACTGAACCTCCACAGCCCTCTGGGGTAGAGAATTCCAAACATTCACCACCCTCTAAGTGAAGAAATTCCTTATCTCAGTCCTAAATGGCCTACTTCTTATTCTGAGATTATGTCTCCTGGTTCTAGATCCCCCAGCCAGGGGAGACATCTTCCTACATCAACCCTGTCGAGCCCTGTAAAAATTTTGTATGCTTCAATGAGATCACCGCTCATTCTAAACTCTAGAGAATACAGGCCCAGACTCCTCATTATCCCCTCATAGGACAATCCTGCCATCCCAGGGATCAGTCTGATGAAACTTCATTCCACTCCCTCTATGACAAGTATATCCTTCCTGAGGTAAGGAGACCAAAATTGTAACACAATACTCCAGTCGGTTTCACCAAGACTCTATAAAATTGCAGTAAGACTTCTTTACTCCTGTACTCAAATCCTCTTGCAATAAAGGCCAACATACCATCTGCAGGCCAACGTACCATCTGCAATATCAGAAGTGCTCTTTTGGATGAGTTGTTAAAGTAAAGCCCTGTTCTAGTAGAAGTAAAAGAGATCCCACGCTACTTTTCTGAAGAAAGGAGATTCTGTGTGTCTTGGCCAACATTCCAACTTGTGCATAGTAAGATCCCATAAATACCAAAGAGATGAATGACCAGTTCATATGTTTTGGTGTTGGTTGGGGGAGGGGGGGGGGGGTGAATGTTGGCCAAGACACTTATTGTGGCAAGCGTACTAACAACTGAGTCAAGCTGAAACTCAGAGATTGAAACCACCGAAAATCAGAACTAAGATCTCATAAATAAGAGATTCAGATTCAAAGCATTAGAATAGGAGGATCCCTTGGATAATATTATCAGAGATGCCCTGGCAGCTGAGCAAAGCAATTAATTCTTATGTATGCTATATTTTACATACAACACTCAGAGATTAATTGTTAGTCTACGGTTCGATGAAATTAACAGTAATCTGATTTAACATGGCCTTTTAGTCAAACATAATTTAGACTATCCTCTCTCCT